>NC_051063.1:179278572-179878572 GCF_004664715.2 Peromyscus leucopus
GAGTGACAAGAATCTTGAGTTGGTCACTTAACTTCAATATTGTTTAGCTGATGTAGCCCAAGGAAGCCTCTTAGGTCAGAAGAATAAAACAAAAAATTTCCACAGCAGGAAAGTATGCATCTGCTACTCTTAAGAGGTGTAAGCTAACATTTAAGATGCTGCCAGATAGAGGTTGCCCCCTTACCTTCCATTGGGGGCCGTAAATAAGGAATCAAGTCTGAAAGACAAAAATAATTTGTAAAGTGTAAGCCACTTTCTAAAGCACTGCATATACAGAATGACTACGAAATATACATCAGTGTCCTGCAACATCTCATCAAGTTGGGGTTGTATATCTACCCAGGGAAAGTCACATCAAACTGTAGAAAGCCAGGAAATTCCATCCACTTAGATGTGAGCTCTCACTCCTCTGATGTCTTCCTTGGAGTCAGTTAAAGTCATCCCACCATGTCCAATGCCATGCCAGTTCTGTCCACTCACTAAAAGTCTAAGTAATATTCTTCTTCCAACTTATTGTTAACAGAACACTTCAACGAGAATATGGTGCCAAAGTAAATGTTAGCCATATTTAAGGAGCCTGGGTCAAGGGGGGATGAGAAAGTTTGTCAGATAAATTGAGATTATAATTGACTCCAAACATCCATAATATGAGTGGTGCCACCCCAAAATGCAACCAACACCTGCTGGAAAATGTGATTGAGAGAGTACTTACAAGATTTTTTGTGTGTTTGAGTTTTTGTTTTGTTATTCTTCATAAATGTGTGTATGTGTATTTGTGTGTGTGTGTGTGTGTGTGTGTGTGTGTGTGTGTGTGTGTGTGTGTCTGTTTGCAAGGCATGATATATATGTGGAGGTCAGAGGACAACTTGCAAAAGTCATTTCCCTCCTTCTACTATGTAATCTGAGAATCCATATCAGTTGGTGAATCTTAGGGTCAAGCTCTTATATCTACTGAGCTACCTCCATGCATGATCTCCTGTAAGATCATTTACACACCCTTTGTGTATATCTACCATTCCTGTAGAGCATTTTATAATAGCTTTTTCATTTTCTGGAGCAACTTCCTAAGGATCCTTCCCTCATAACTTTCTGGCTTTACATATTTTATTTTCAGTTTTGTTAGGATTGACTTAAGCAACTTCCTTGATATTCTACTATGCTTCCACAAAGTTCTGAAGTGTTTTTATGAGATAAAATAAGTCATGATAAGAGTGCTTCAGAATTCAGGGGGAACCATGGGAGGGTGCTGTGGGATGTCCTGTATGCCATAAATATATGTTGCTATGATTGATTGATAAATAAAATGATGATTGGCCAGTAGCCAGGCAGGAAGAATAGTGTAGGCGAGACAAGGAGGAGAATTCTGGGAAGTGGAAGGCTGAAGCAGAGAGATCTTGCGAGGCACTGTGATGAGAAGCAACATGTTAAGATACTGGTAAACCACAAGCCACGTGGCAACTTATAGATTAATAGAAATGGGTTAATTTAAGGATAAGAACAGTTAGCTAGAAGCCTGAGCCATTAGGCCAAACAGTTTAAATAATATAAGCGTCTGTGTGTTTATTTTATAAGTGGGTTGCAGGGCTGCGGGGGCTTGGCAGGACCTGGAGAGAAAGACTCCAGCTACAAGAGTATGGTGGTATTTTATTTATACTGAAATGTGATTTTCATTGTATGTTAATAAATAAAGTTGCCCAGGGGTCAGAGCTATTAGAGCCATAGCAAGAGCGTGGTGGTGGTGGTGCACGCCTTTAATCCCAGCACTTGGTAGAAGAGCTAGGTAGATCTCTGTGTATTCAGGGATACAGCCAGCATTGGAGACATACGCCTTTAAGACCTGGAAGGCTGTACATGCAGACAGTGACGAGGCAGTCATGTGTTTGGGTTTACAACCAATGAGAAGGCAGAACAGAAAGACTATTTAAAGACAGACACACAGGAAGTAGCTCTCTTTTGGGGAAGCTAGGAGCACTGCAGGAGGTAAGATTTTAGCTCTGAGCTCTGACCTCTCGGCTTTCTCTTTTACATTGGTTGTGTGCTTCTTATTTTAATAAGATGGTTGGTTACATCGACACAAGAGGGAAATAAAGCCCTGCCAGCAAGTGATCTTATTCCCTTCTCCAAAGCAAATGACTCAGTACGCTTTCCTCAATCCTTACTTGCTCTAGACTGTCCCCCTCCAATACACGCCCCCTATTTTCTACCTATCTGCTTTCATTCCTTACTCAAAGACAGCTACTCTGTGTAGCTAGAGTTTTCCTGCCTGGCCCATAGTCAGGACAAATCTCTCTCACCCGCCAGTCCCACAGCTGCTCAGACCCAACCAAGTAAACACAGAGATTTATATTGCTTGCAAACTGTATGGCCGTGGCAAGCTTCTTGCTAACTGTTCTTATATCTTAAATTAACCCATTTCTATAAATCTATATATACCTTGCCACATGGCTCGTGGCTTACCGGCATCTTCACATGTGGCTTGTCATTGTGGTGGCTGGCAGTGTCTCTGACTTAGCCTTCCACTTCCCAGAATTCTTCTCCTCCTTGTCCTGCCTATACTTCCTCCTGCCTGACTACTGGCCAATCAGTATTTTATTTACTAACCAATCAGAGCAACAATTTGCCATACAGAACATCTCACAGCAACTCTGCCTTGTCATAGACAAGGTTTACTAAGATATCATGTTATAGCATTGGCCTCCTTTCTGACTGCATTCCAACTTGCATGATTCTTGCTTTCTTTATATCTCTGGTGACAACAAGAGCCCAAATCCTTTCTAAGAGAAGAGGATATGTCTCAGTTGGTTGAGTGCTTGCATAACATGCACAAAGCCCTGAGTTTGATCCCAACAACATATAAACTGACTAGGGATGGTGGTACTTGCCCATAATCTCAGCTCTCAAAAGGTAAAAACTGGGAAATCAGGAGCTTAAGGCTATCTTCATCTACATGGTGAACATGAGATCTATTTAGACTACATGAGACTCTTTCACAACATACTATTGAAACAACAAAGTGTTCTAACTCTCTCTTCATTAGACCCAGAGTACCCCACACTCTGTATATTTCAAGCTGTCATGCACAAAAAGCACAGCTTTCTCTAGGGCCCTGCATTCCTGTGGACACAGCTGCAGGACGATGGCTGTGCTAAAGGACTCCTCTACCCTTCCTGATTAACCCTCACAACTACAACACAAGATGAGACCCCTTGTTCTGCATTGAAATTACTTGTCTCCTGAGGATGCCATTCATATGATTCAAATTCCATATGAGTGACTTATAAAGTGAATCAACATGAAATTTCTCCCCACCAAACCTGACCTCAGTCACCCTGACATCTGCCCCACAGGCAACCCATGTCATGTGTGTTTGAAACATATGGACACTGTCAGTCAACAACCAGATAGGAAGGCATTAATAGACTACTCTCATGCAAAGAATAACTGAGTCCATACACTATTTTAGACCTTGCTTCCTTAACAAGAGGTTTTGCAGAAATTTCCAAATAAAAACTCAAAATAGTTCCCCTCTTTCATGAAGATATTATTTATTACTATACAGATGCTGAAACTAGGGCTCCCTTACAGGTAAAGTCACCTGTTCTGTGCTCACTCAACCAAGGAGGGGAAGAACAAACAACAGTCCAATCCACAGCTCTCCACCCTCTCCTTGCTGTACTGAAAAGATGTCATGGACAGTTGATCTCCAGCCTTTCTCAATTCTCATTTGCCTTGGACTCTCCTCCTCCAACCCTCTCCCCCTCTTTTCCACCTCACCTGCATTCAGTCCATACATACAGACAGCTAGCGACACCCAGCTCACAAGATGTCTCATCACCTCCAGTTGCCTGCAGATGGCACACCCAGGAGAAAACCTTGCCTCTGACTTTATGCTCTCTCTTTCTGCTCCTCCTACTCAGTCTGCTCACACACTTCCTCCACAGTGAATTCCCTTTGTCCTAAATGACTTAGAGTGATTCAACATTTATCTTAGAATGTTGCATGGTGTCTTTCTGCAAGTGTTGTTTGCCCTGTAAGGGATCTTTTGGCTTTTTCAACATGACAGCCAATCTTTGAATATCTTACAGCTTTGTAAGATATAGTCTGCATCTTCTCCTGATTTTCAGAGATGAAACCTGGAAAGACATTAGTATTTATTCAACATAGCACCATGCAGGTGCATTTGGGATCACATCCAACTGTGTCTGATTTCAAAAGCAATAATTAACCAAGAATTTGTCCTTGGGAATGAGGAAGGGAGGAAGGAGGAGAGAAAGGAAGAGAGGGAGGAAGGGGAAATATGAGAATGGAGAGAGGAAGATTAACAGTGAGAGTGATATTTAGAAAATAGAACACCAAACCAGAAGTAGATATCTCCCTTGCAAATGGCTTGGTGTACTTCAAGATAATCCAAAATAAAGAACAAAGGGTCTTAGAGGCCAGGCATTATGGCCATGTTAGTAAAAGCAGGGTTAACAGTCATCATTCATCAAATGCCTATGAAGAGATCAGGGAGAAGATGAGCATGAAAAACATAGGCTTCAGGGCTGGAGAGATGGCTCAGAGGTTAAGAGTACCGACTGTTCTTCCACAGGTCCTGAGTTCAATTCCCAGCACCCACATGGTGGCTCACAACCATCTGCAATGAGATCTGGAACCCTCTTCTGTGTATATAATAAATAAATCTTAAAAAAAAATAACTGGAAAAAACATAGGCTTTTAAACTTTTGATAAACTAGCATAATGGCCATAAAAACCCTCCAATGTTGCCATGGATGATGAATATCTTCATCAGATGCAAGAAAGAAACACACAGGCTAGCAGTGCTTCTTGAATATACCCATAGAAGTCTCATCACAGTGGCACCATATGGGATTCTGTACTTGGTTCCACTAGGAAATGTAGGGCCAAAGATTTAAAAACTGGGGGCCAAAGAGTCCAAGTCATTCATTAAGATTAAGTGTCTCCACAAAACCAAACTAGTGGGAACTCATGAACATTAGACCAACATCTGTGGAGTCTCCATGGAAAACTGGACTAGGCCCACTGCATAAGTGAAACAGTTGTGTAGCTTGATCTGTTTAAAGGGCCCCCTGGCAGTAGGATCAGGATCATCCCTGGTGCATGAGCTGGCTTTTTGGAGCCTACTACCTATGGTGGGACACTTTGCACAGCCTTGATGCAGGGGGAGGAGCTTGGACCTGCCTCACCTGAATGGTCCAGGCTCTTTAGACTCCCCATGGTAGACCTTGCCTTGTTAGAGGAGAGAATTGGGGGGAGTTGGGGGGAGGTGAGCGGCATAGAAAGAGAGAGGAGAGGGGGATCTGTGATTGGCATGTAACATGAATAAAAAAAATTCCTTAATAAAAGAAGATTAAGTATCTCATGAAGTAGTGGAAAATCATGGGTTTCATTCAAGCATCCTGAGCAGATCTATCTGACTCATCCCCACTCCAGAATCTAGGAGGTCTTGCAGGTTAAGTGTCTTCACAGGACTCCTGATCTTCTCATAGCCATTGGAAAAGCCATCTCTCCATTGGAAATAATTGATTTAATGCCAGTTACAACTTAGTTTACATGTGTGGAAAATAAGGGACCCCAGCCCAAAAGACAAAAGCTATTTTGGGAGCCTAATTTGAGAGAAAAATGGTTACTGTTTTAGTTAATTTGTGTCCATTATTTCCCTTCATAACCCTGTCTCCAATTAGAACTATCACAATCCAATTTACATGCATCTCCAGGAATGAAAAGTTCTGGTCCATATCCCTTATTCATAGAGTACGGCAAGTGGCTGGAAGTTAGCACACCCTTGAATTGATTTAGCTGCCTTTTCCCTGCTTTGTTGAAGAACATTCTTCTAATCCTCTTTACTGTGGTTCTAACTTTTCCCAAAGACAATGGGCAGATATGTACCTGAATGCTAATGGAGTTATGTAAATGCTGATAAATATGTACATAGTGAGTGAGGACTGGTCAAAAGATTCATTTTGTTTTATATGCTAAAGGACATTGTGATCAGAGGCCAGAACATCTCACCCTCTGGAAAGACTGCAAGGGACATCAGAAAGAACCCATTATTCCTTTCTATCTCACCTGAATACTTATTATGTCCTAAGGCTATTGTCACTTGTGGTAAAGAGAAAGCTTTCCAATTTTCTCAGAATCAAGGCTGGTATCTAGCCAACAACATTCGGTGGCTTGGGGCAAGTTTGAAAGGAAAATTTTACCCAAGATCAAAAACCTACAAAAAGGCAGAGGTGGACTTAGATCTTACAGCTTCTATGTGAATACCCAATTGATTTGCAGGCCAGTGAAAATTATCAGTGATTCTGATACAGAATGGATCAATAGGGACTCCATTTTTATGAGGAACGCAAAAAACAAAGAGATACAGCAAGGAGTTCACACTTTTACTGTCTTCTATAGGACCTGTAGAACCTTGAGAATATACACCCATTAATATCAGATAGACTAAAGCTCAAATAATGAATCTCCATTCGTTAGTCGGGGTCATGGATAAAGGACTTTTTATCTGTGGCAGGGGTTGTTTCATATCTGTGCTTCAAAGTCATACAGCATAAGAATATTAAGTTCTCAAACATCGTGAGTATTTGTGAATTTAAGAGTAGGGCAATTGGAGGCAGAGGAAAGTGGATCTCTGTGAGGTCAGGGCCACCCTCATCTACAAAGTGAGTTCCAAGTCAGCTAGGGCTACACAGAGAAACTCTGTTGCAAAAAAATAATAATAATAACAAAAGGAGTATGTGAGATGTATGAGTCTATTATATTAGTCTGCTAAAACTGCCAATACAAAATACCACAGACAGACAAATCATGCCTTCACTCATTCAAACCAATGAACTCCCTGTCATTCCTCAAACATCCAAACAGAGTAGTCTTTAAAAGCATATGCATTTCAACACTGTTGGCCCCAAAACACTATTCCTCAAAGTTATCAGGCCAGACTCATTCACTCCTTTTCTTCAGATCCCAGAGAACCCATGTGCTGTCATTTGATATTGAAATGTCAACCATAGATTCACATGTTTGAACACTTTATCAGCAGCAGGGGGCACTATTTTGGAAGGTGGCACCTCCTTGGAGAAGGTGAGTCTCCAAAGGTGAGCCTTGAATGTTTATGTCTTGGCCCTACTTCCTATCTTCTCTCTGCTTCCCAACTGCAGGCTAAATGTGACCAACAAACTCATGTTCCTCCCATCATGCCTTTCCTGGCATGATGGACTGTGTCACCTCAAATTGTAAACCAGAAAAAAAATCTCTTAAGTTGCTTCTTGTGAAGCATTTGGTCATGAGAGGACATGTAGCAATAGCAGATACGTAGCCTGAACTGGCCATCTCCTGTGAGCAGATTGATCCTACCCCAATTGTCATCAGAGAAGTGTCATCCAGCAACTGATAGAAACAGACTCGGACCCACAGCCAAACATTTGGAGGAGTTCGGGGATCCTGCAGAAGAGGAAGAGAAAGAACTGTAGGAGCTAGAGGAGTCAAGAATGCCACAAGAAAACACACAAGATCAACTAACCTGGGCTCACAGGGGTTCACAGAGACTGAACTGACAACCAGGGAGCCTGCATGGGACTGACCTAGGCTCTCTGCATATATGTTACAGTTGTTTAGCTTGGTCCTCTTGTGGGACTCCTAACAGTTGGAACTCTTTTATAGGCTTTTGGGACCCTCCTCCTCATACTGGGTCACCTCGCCCAGCCTTAATAAATGGGGTATATGTTTAGTCTTACTACAACTTGATATGCCATATTCTGTTGATACTCATGGGAGACCTGTCCTTTCCTAAACAGAAATGGAGGAGGAGCAGATTGGGGAGTGGAAACAGAGTTTTACAGGGAGGGAAGAGAGGAGGTAGGGGAAACTGTGGCCAGAATGTAAAATAAATAAATAATTTTAAAAAAAAAAAAGGCATCATGTCACTTACTCAATTTCCATTGCTTTTGCCTGATGTCTACTCTATATTTGTATCAGTAAATTCACATTTGCACTTACGGATGTGCATGTTCATTATCAATTCCCTTTATTGCACTGCAAGTTCAATGAAGACGGAGATTTTTTTAACACTTTATCCCCAAATGGACTAGCGAATGACATGCTCAGCCCCTGTGGTTTTGAATGAATACCCCATGCTTTCCCCACAGATTTGGGAATAAGGGTTTTGTGCCATAGCATAGATAAGTAAAGCAACTAGGACACATGGCAAGTGCTGAGTGATTATACAGACTAGCTGTTGGATTTTTTTGTGTGGTTTTTGTGGCCCCCTTCCTACTTCTGGGCTGGAATATTGTCTGCATGGAGCTTTTTACAGATCTTTTGCATGCTTTCACAATCACTGTGAGTTTGTGTGTGTATCTGCCCAAGGTTGGGTGAGAAGGTGGTGGAGAGGGTGGCAATGGGAAAAACTGAAGGAGGGGAGATGGAGATGTCCAAAATTTTCAAAAGGAACCAGAATTGTTAAAACAAATAAGTAGAAATAAAGGATGGCTGTTGGTCCAAAGACCTTGACGAGCTTGTATGCATCATGAGATAGTTCACGTGTCCATGGACAGGTATGATTTTCAAAATATTTTCTGATGCTGACCTTAGTAACTCTGTGTTTTCACAAGCTGTTATTTTCAGTTAGTATGTCTGGTTCTTTGTGCTTAACTTTCCTGATGTGGTAAAATAGAGGTGACAATAAAACCATGGTCATCAAATTGCAGGGATTTTTATGAGTCTCTCTCTCTCTCTCTCTCTCTCTCTCTCTCTCTCTCTCTCTCTCTCTCTCTCTCTCGTGTGTGTGTGTGTGTGTGTGTGTGTGTGTGTGTGTGTGTGTTATCACGGAATACAATCCCTGGCATAAAACACGCTATAGAAGCATTCACCTATTGCTCCTGCTATTATCAGTGCAGCTAACAGTAACTATTATTTTAAAACAGTGATGCTACCAAACTCTGTGTCTTAGGTACTATTGTATTGCTGTGAAGACCATGGTAACTCTTATAAAACAAAGCATTTAATTGGGAACTTGCTTACAGTTTTAACAGGTTAGTTCTTCATCATCATGGCTAGAAGCAGACAAACATGGTACTGGAGCAGTAGCAGAGAGCTTTACATCCTGATCCCCAGACGTCTGTCAGAGAGAGAGAGAGAGAGAGAGAGAGAGAGAGAGAGAGAGAAGCTAGGCCTGGCATGGGCTTTTGAAACCTTAAAGCACACCCCCATTTACACACTTCCTCCAACACGGCCATACCTACTCTAACAATGCCACACCCCTACTCTTTCTCAAACCGTTCCACTCCTTGGTGACTAAGCATTCAAATATATGAGCCTATGGGGCCATTCTCATTCAAACCACCACACTCTGTAAGAAAAACAGTGGTGTGAATGAATTGACAGATGGAGAGGTTAAGGTGCTAAAAAGTTAAGTCCCAGTCTTATGACTGTTAAAATCTGGGCTAGAGTTTCACACTCCTTGTTACCTGACTCCACTGTATTTTGAATCATCAAAATACACTACTTCATTGTACATTGCTTTCTGGGTTGTTTTGTATGGAAGAGTGAATCAAGATTGACTTAAGGCTTCCCCCTAGTGGGTTCCTTATGAACATGTGGAAACAATCACTATTTCTTCAGGGTTCATACATGAACACTGTCTGAAACCATCATGCTGGATGAACAGCTTGGCTGGATATAAAATTGTTAGTGCCCATATTTTAAATATGTGACTAAAAATGTTGTGTTTTCTCTATTATTTGTTCTTGAGCCATGGAAAGCCAAAATGATAGCTATATTGCAGCTAAATGACCAATAAGTAATGAATGAATAAAGAATTTGTGATATATTTACACAATGAAATACCAGTAATTCACTAAAAAAAAAGTCATAAAGTCCTGCCATGGACAGTAACATAGAGAGACCTGAATGACACTATGTTAAGTGATATAAGACAGTAATAGAAGTACAAATATCACATCATTTAACCCATGTGGAATCTAAAAACATTGATCTTGACTAATACTCGGCATAGACCAGGGAAGGCCAATGGAGGGGTCATAGAAAGTTTGGATGGTGAATATAATGTTATAATTAGATAGAAGAAATAAATTCTGGTGTTCCATGGCACACTGGGTGGCTATAATTTAAAATAATGAATAATGTGTCACTCAAATAAGTTAGAAGGGAGGTTTTTTTGAGCAGTTGTCTTTTGTTGGGATGCCTGAAGGAATCTGAGTGTTTTGAATTGTGTCATTTTACTTGGGTAAGAATCAGCAACACAACTCAAAGTCTATATTTCTAGTTAGAAGACATATTTTCATCATATATTCACACACAGAAACACACACACTATGGAAAAATGAATCCACAAGGATGACTCCACCACAGACTACTGGCAATAGTGGAGAGGGTGCCTGAACTGTCCCCTCTGGTGGTCAGATTGTTAAATACCCTAACTGTCATCATAGAGCGAGCACTCATCCAGTGACTCAGAGAAGCAGATGCAGATATCCACAGCCAGGTGCCAGGCTGAGTTCCAGGAATCCAATCAATGAGAGAGAGGAGGATTCTATGAGCAAGGGTCAAGACTATAAAGGGAAAAAGTACAGAGACAACTAGCCAAACTAGTAGAAACACATGTACTGTGGACCAATAGCTGAGGAGCCCCCATTGTACTGGACTAGGCCCTCTGGACAGGCAAAACAGTTGTTTAGCTTAACCTGTTTAGGGAGCCCCCGAGGCAGTGGGATAGGAACCCGTCCCTAGTGCATAAGCAAGTATTTGGTATCTAGTGCCTATGGCAAGACACTTTGTGTAGCCTTGGTGCAGGGAGGGGGCTCTTGGACCTGCCTCAACTGATTGTACCAGGCTCTTCTGACTCCCCATGGGAGTTCTTGCCTTGGAGGAGGTGGGAATAGGGAGTGAGTTGGGGGAAGGCTGAGGGGCAGGTGGAGGGAGGACAGGGGAATCTGTGGTTGGTATGTAAAGTGAATAGAAAATTTCTTAATAATAATAATAATAATAATAAAGAAAAAAAGAAAAGAAAAAAGTGCCTTACAAGGTTGCCTAGAGCCCAATCTTATGGGGGCATTTTCTTAATTGAGGTCCCCTCCACTTACATGACTCTAGTCCATGACAAGTTGACAGAAATCCTTCAGGCACATCATTTTATATTGTATTTTGTTATATTTTCTTTTCTTGATTTGTGGAGGTTTGTTGTTGTACTGTGTTTTTCCTTTTTGAAAAAAATTAAAGTTGGATGGGTAAGGACTATGGAGGATTTGGAAGGCCTTGGGGAGGGGATGATATGTTCAAAATATATTCATAATTAAAAATCATTTTTAAAAGTAAAAAATAATAAAATGATAAAAAATCATTTTAATAATAAAAATATAATAAAAAGAAAATCTCCCAACCAAAAACAAACAAACAAGAAATCACAACTATCAGTAACGTCCTCATCACCAGACTTCACTTCTATAAAGTAAACAGTGGCTGAAGGACCGCTTTCTCTCGTCTTCAGTTGTGTGGTGCCTTTAAGAACGAGGCTGACCTTCTTCAGGTCTTCATGACTCAGTACCAGGAAGTTGTCCCATTCTTTTGCGGACAGCCAGCCATGGGTGTGCTCAAACCATGATCCATTTATGCTTGTGTAGAGAGGAAGAAAGTGTCAATCAGAAAACATGAGAATGGGACAGCTTGATTTTCTTCACTTTTCTGCTTGACTAAGAAAAATTAAACCAGTCTGCATTTACAGCATTCAACATGATGTTTGATGTACACATACACACACACAAATAGTGAACTGATAAAATCAAGTTCATTAACAAACTCATCACCTTATACATTTACCACTGGAGACATCCTACTGGCAGGTTGCAAGGACAGGAACATGTGCTGGGAAAATCAGTCACACTCATACACAAAGACAGAGGGTCTAGGGCATGGCCAGGCTTGGACTTTTTGGTTACTATCCTGTCTAGAGATCTATCTTAACCCCTTCTGAGGGAAAGCCCCCACCCAAAGGCATCAATATCTGAGGTTACTATATTTTTTAAGATACCCAAGCCTCCAAAATGTGGATCATTGGAGACATTCTAAGAATAGCCTTCTGACTTTATGCCAAAGTTTTATGTCCATTCACAGTGCTAGTCTGATGTGTTTTCCAAAGTCCCAGTGTCTTTACTGTTCCTGTTCTGGGTGTGATCACTCTTTACGTATCAGTTTCCATTGCACACTTGCACTGCTCCCTGTTACCTGAGGGGCTAACTGAATCAAGTCAGGAGAGAAGGCAAGAGTTCAGATAGGGTCAGGCTAGTAGGAAACATGAATTCAAAGAGTCTAAGACTGGACTGGAGGGTGAGGGTAAATGATCTACAGAGAATTTGTACAGAGAATGTGAATTAGGCAATGCATGACAGTTAGGTCACTTAAGGAGGCTGAAAGTTGGACTCAGGAGATGGCTCAGTGGAAAGCATTTATCAAGCATGTGTGAGGACCTGAGTTTGAATCCTCAGAAACCATGTAAAGATGGTGGTACAGCTTCTGTTTGTCACACTGATGTTCCTACCCTGAGATAGGAGTGGAGACAGAAGATTTCCCTGAAGGTTGGAAACATCTAATCTGGCACACACAAGATGAACAAGAAATAAGAGACCTTGTTTCAAACAAGGTAGATAGCAACATCTGATGTTGTCTTCTGACTTCAACACTCAAACCTCAAACCTTAGCACAAGAATGCCCACATTGACACATAGGCATTCATGTCATCATAAACTCATATACATATGTACATCATAAGAAAAGCCAAATGCAAGCCACATGTGGTGGCACAGATCTGTAATACCAACACTCAGGAGGTAAAGACAAGACAAGTTCTGGAGTCCAATGTCTTTTTCAGACAATCAGTGAATGTGTACCCAGCCTAAACTCACCTAGACTCTGTCTCAAAACAAACAACAGATGCAAAAGCATGTCAGTGAAGATAAGTAATAAGCTTATGACATGTCTAGATGATAATTAACAGTGGTTTTGTCATGAAACAAGTAAAAAGATATTTATTTTGGGCAATGATTACAAAAGGTGTGTCAACAAGCCTGGCCTCACTCTTGCTACATAGACAAGGATGGCCTTGAATTATTGATCCACTTCTCTCCACTGCAAGAGTTCTGGAACTAAAGGCTTGAACCTTCCTACTGAGCCTGGATATTTGTTATTTGTTACAGTCTAATTGTTACACTCCAGTGACAAGATCTAATGCCTGGCTCCAACAACAAATAACCACAAAATCTGTGTGTTAATGGGGAGTCATTTTCAACAAGCATACAAGTCAGTACCTTCCTCATGGTGATGTGTACTAAGAAAACAGAAAGATATGATGATAAAGACACATGGAAGTAATGGTATATTATTTGGTGTTGGAAAGAAAGATTCCCATCAATACAACAATTTATTGGCTGAAATCAACTGAAGGTATGAATCAAGGTTGTATGACATCATTAATAATCACACCAATGAAGTACGTGACATAGGTACCTGTTTTTTTGTGTGTGTGTGTATGTGTGTGTGTGTGTGTGAGAGACAGAGATACAGAGTCAGAGACACAGAGACAGAGTGATAAAAATAGAGAGATAGAGAGACAAAGAGATGCAGAGAGGCAGAGAGACAGTAAGAGAGGGAGAGGGAATGCTTGTGATCTTTTAGAATCAGCTGAGTATTTGTGTTGAGGAAGATCTGCTCTTTAGGAAAAGTAGAAAGGGCCCTGTCAAGTGGGGTAGGGCAGACAACGCCCAGAAGAATCTGAACTTTACCTCTCTTCTCAGTTCACCTATGTCTGCAATTTCTTACAGCTATACTTTTCATTTTTCAGTGTCTGATTTTGCACATGACACTCTTTTCCTGCATTGTTTCTATATGCTACAATACAGACCTGCCAAGCCAGATGTGGCCAGCAGTGCAATAATGATGCACCTGTTACGGGGTAACTAAGTGATGTCTGCTTCAATGTGAAGGTGATCCTCAAGAGGGAACACATGCCTGGTACTGCTGTGGGACGGTCTATATGTCAAATTGCTCTGATTGGTCAATAAATAAAACACTGGTTGGCCAGTGGCCAGGCAGGAAGTAGGTGGGACAAAGAGAGAGGAGAATTCTGGGAAGCAGAAGGCTGAGGAGAGACACTGCCAGCTGCCACCATGACCAGCAGCATGGGAAGACGCCGGTAAGCCACCAGCCACATGGCAAGGTATAGATTTATGAAAATGGATTAATTTAAGCTATAAGAACAGTTAGCAAGAAGCCTGCCACGGCCATACAGTTTGTAAGCAATATAAATCTCTGTGTTTACTTGGTTGGGTCTGAGTGGCTGTGGGACTGGCGGGTGACAAAGATTTGTCCTGACTGTGAGCAAGGCCGGAAAACTCTAGCTACATGGTACCATAAACCAAATCATAACCCCATGGCTGGAGTGGTCATAGGTCCTAAGTGGGGCTCCTACTAATGTTTTACTAAGTGGTCATGTTGTCAAATTGCTTTCTAAATGTTCATACTTCTACCCATGATTTTGTGCTATTCTTCACCTTCATCTTTTTTCATTGGGCATTAGTTAATGTTGAGACTCTTTATTATTATTATTATTATTATTATTATTATTATTATTATTATTTTATTTTACAATACTATTCAGTTCTACACAACAGCCACAGATTCCCTTGTTCTCCCCCTTCCTGCCCCCTCCCCTTCCCCCCAGCCAAACCCCCATTCCCACCCCCTCCAGAGCAAGGCCTCCCCTGAGGACTGAGATCAACCTGATAGACTCAGTCCAGGCAGGTCCAGTCCCCTCCTTGATTGAGCCAAGCGTCCCTGCATAAGTCCCAGGTTTCAAACAACTAACTCATGCAATGAGCACAGGACCTGGTACCACTGCCTAGATGCCTCCCAAACAGATCAAGCCAATCAGCTGTCTCACCTATTCAGAGGGCCTGATCCAGTTGGGGGCCCCTCAGCCTTTGGTTCATAGTTCATGTGTTTCCATTCGTTTGGTTATTTGTCCCTGTGCTTTATCCAACCATGGTTTCAACAATTCTCGCTCATATAAACCCTCCTCTTTCTCGCTAATTAGACTCCCGGCCCTCCACCCGGGGCCTAGCCGTGGATGTCTGCATCCAGATTCCTCAATCCTTGGATGGGGTTTCTGGCACAACTATTAGGGTGTTTGGCCATCCCATCACCAGAGTAGGTCATTCCCGGCTGTCTCTCAGTCAAAAAACTTGGAAACAACCTAGATGCCCTTCAACTGAAGAATGGATAAATAAATTGTGGCACATATACACAATGGAATACTACTCAGCAGAGAAAAACAATGACATCATGAGGTTTGCATGCAAATGGATGGATCTAGAAAAAATCATTCTCAGTGAGGTAACCCAGACTCAGAAAGACAAATATGGTATGACTCACTCATAGGAGGATACTAGATATGGAACAAGGATGACTGGATGGCTACTCACATCACCAGTGAGGCTACCTGGAAAACAGGACCCCAAGAAAGACACGAGGATTGCCCAATGATGGAGAAATGGCTGAGATCTACATAGCAACCTGGACATGAGTGGGAGCAATGAAGGGTGAGGGTCAAGGGAAAGAGAGCGGGAGATCCCAGCTGGATCAAGAACAGAGAGGGAGAACAAGAAATAGGAGACGATGGTAAATGAAGACCACACGAGAAAAGGAAGAAACAAAGTGCTAAAGAGGCCCACAGAAATCCACAAAATACCCCCACAAAAGACTAATGTTGAGACTCTTAACTGATCAAAATGGAAAATAATTGACTGTGAGCGCTCAATAATTGATGCAATTTCCATATCACCCCACTACCCAAAGTTCAGGAAACAGAACAGAACAGGGAATAGAAAGAATGTCAAAGCTAGAGGATCTGGAGGAGTGCTGTGAAATTGTCCTCTGTGAATCTTGCCCTCTGCGTTTGACTTGGTTGTTGTGCAAATGAACTCATATCATCAGTGATTGCCTATAGAAAAACTACATGAGTTCAAGCCCATTAATATTTCAGCATGGATAGGGCATGTCCTGAGATCCCATCTAGGCTGAGGAGCTATTGGCAATGGATGACATCTGGATGAGTCAGGGTTTTTATTAATTTGGTTTATGTCCATGGTTAGGTTTCCCATGCCTTTGTGGATGGAACAACACTCATGCCGAAATGAGTACCACAAATTATCCTGAGTAGGTTTTGTTTTTTAAAAAGGCTTGAAGTTGTGATGTAGCTGTGTTAGGGCACCTATGGTGTGTTGGAGGAGGTATTGGCAAGTGTAGTAGATCAAGATACATTATATTTTTGAAATCTCCAAGGAATAAAAATATCATGTAAAACAAGCAAAAGCTTGAAAACTAGATCAAGGACAGAAAATGACACTGGAAGAGCCAATGATTGTCTAGTTGAAGCTCTAAAAGCAGATATTTCAGGAATAATGAACCAATATTTCAGGATATTATATTTGAGTAATTACCATTACACCTGAAGGATACCAGTTCTCATATCCAAGACCTATTTACTCCAAGAATGAGTTTTTAAAAAATTCTTCAGAAACCAACTTGTAATGTCTTTTCATTATACCTATAGTTTAGTGCATCTGCCTACCATCATCAGAAATGTTTATCCATGGAATGAATGGTGATGAACACAGAGACTAACAACTGTAAAAGATGCACACATTAAAAGACTTTGGAGTGATGAGCACTAAATGGGACTTCTATAGAACAGGTTTTCCTCCCAAGGCTCAGTAGTCACTTTTTGATGCAGAAGGAATGTATTATAGAGGCAGAGGTGGTAGATGACTACACCAAAACAGTGTTTTCTGTATACCTCATGGCAATTGCACACGCGAATGTACAACAGTTGTGACTCATGTACAAGATCTGTATAAACTTAGACTAGACAAAATTCCTGCATGGAGGTGGAGTTTAGCCATGATCTCCGACCTCTGGTAAAGTATTGACAGCTTCCTGAAAAGAGTCAGTTTTCTTCAAGGATGTGGTCTCTAATGATTGACCAAACTCTACTGGATATTCACACACTCAAGAGTATGTAGGCATCATCAATTGGATTGGATGACTTTACAAATTGAAAGATGGCTGATCAGTTAAGACATTTGGTGCTCTTGCAAATGATTTGGGTTATATTCCCAGTATCCACATGATGGCTCATTATCTCAGCTCAAGAGTATCTGATGCCATAGTCTGGATAATGCATGTATTGTGGTTCATATACATAAATGCAGGTAAAAGGCATCTATGTATAAAGTAAAAATAAATCTTTAAAAATGAATAAACAAAACTGGGTGCTTCTAGAATGAGAGGAGGATATGGGGGAAATGGAAGAGGGGAATGAATTATGATAAAAACAATTTATGAAATTATTGAAGTTAAAGATATAAAGACACTTCATGCAGAAACAGATCATAGAGATATTGTGAACACTAAAGAACATTAGCCCTTCAAACAAAGGAAAGATGCACTGAAGATCAATTAAGAGAATGCCTTGTTTTGCCATTGTATATCTGGAGATCCAGATGAAATGCAAGGCCCTGGAAAGTTGTAGCTAATAAAATTATTTACAAAGATATATTTTGTTTTTTATATGTTTGTGTGTTTTTATGTGAGAACACATATGTGCCTGGGTGTGTACTTACACAGGAGAGAGCAGAGGGTCAGTTCCCCTGAAGCTGGAATAATAGAACACTGTAAACCACTCAGTGTGGGTGCTGGGAAACAAATTTCATCTTTGAAAAATCAACAAGTGTTATTGACCACTGGGCCATCTCTCCAGCCCCTAATGACATCATTTTAAAGAGAATGTTATAAAAGCATCTTTATTGCACAATTGAAAGTAGAAATTAGCAAAAATAATCTACAAAAAATTGGAAAAAATAAATAGAGATATAAAAGGAATGGTGGGGTTATGTTATGGCTCAATGTGTAGAAGTGTTTATTATATAAGCCTTATGATCAGATCTCAGTCTCAGTCATCCACATAAACTTGAAGACAATTGAGTTGCTCTAAGGTTCTCACAGATGTTCTGTGACATATGTTTACCAGCACTGACACTTATGCACACACATATACCATAAATATTTTTTAAAGGGAAAAAGAAAGAATACAGCATGATGGCAAGGTAGCAGACTTAGTAGAATCCATCAAGAACAAAGATACATAATGTAAAGAGAAGAATGGTAATTCCAAGCTATCCATGACTCTATAAAAAGAATAAATACAAGGTTCACAGGCATAGGAAACATTTTAAAAGTCATTAATCATAGTTAGGAAAAAAGATGTTTTGGTTGCTTTTTTTTTTTTTTTTTACTGTTAACTAACTAAAACCTGTAACTACCTTGGAAGAGAGTCTTAATGAGGAATCATCTAGATAACATTGACCCATAAGCATACCACTGAAAGTCTCCTGATGGTTAATTGATAATGTAGAAGGACAAAGCATATTGTGGGCAGCACCATTCCCATCTTGGGGGGAGAGGAGAGTCCATAAATGTATAAGAGAGGAAATAGTTAGATGAGGGTTGTTGCTGAATGGGTGTGGGTTCACACAGGTCCATGGGAAGAAGACACAACACGCTTTAAGGATGTCTTTAGTCTTTCCAGCTGCTAGGGAATCAGCCTCTCACTACTAAGACACTTCCCTTAGCCAAGGGCATCTTTATTGTTTTACAAACTTACACTTTTAGTAAGTTGATTTCCATCTCCTCAAAGCATCCCTTTATGAAGCTCCAAAGAGACTGTACCAAATACAAATTCTCAATTAAGGAATATCACGGTGTGTTAGATTTTTCCCAACCAAGTTTTGCATATGTTTTGTACCTTTGGGAAACTCTCAGGCAAGATTCACATGGAGAACAACAAGGGAAACAAAAGGTAACTGAGAAACAAAAGGTGGATTAAGGCTAGTCCAGATTAAGGCTGGCTCCAGACCAGGTATAATTCAGTGGGAATTCTCCCATCAGATCCCCCTTTCTTTCATACAATAATTAATTATTTTGGGGGTTATGCAGCCTCACAACATAGCTTTCCCCCTATCTTTCTGTTTTACAGTATTATGTAAGTAAGCCAAAACATATTGTAAAAGCACTAGGGTTACTATTGCTAGCACAAAAGTAAGACATGCTAAAACAATAAATCTATTAAAGTATGAAAGTGATCCATAGGGGGAAATGAGGATATAGTATTTGTAAGGCCTTCTATAATATCCATTCTTGTCATATCAGGTAACTTTTTATAAAAGTTTCCTTAATTTCTTGCTATAAATCAGAAATCATTTGAGAAGAATTAGGGTGACCCATCAAATGCATATTAACCTTTTCCCAATCATACTTACTTTCATTAAGCTTTAAAGGTGTAATATAATAAGATGTAATGTTCTAATCTCATTTTAATTTTATCTGCTCCTTTAATATTTCTAACTGATCTCTCAGTAATGAAATAAGTTTGTTACTAATGAACAATAACAGTTTGTCTTAAATCAACTAACTCACTATCTCACTATTTACCCTACTTTGTTCAGTACAAAGTTCATAAGAGTGTTTGTGCCAGTTTCTGACAAACTCAGCAGTTTGAATTTCTTTATGATACGTCACTCCATCTATTCAGCAGCAGCCATTAATGCAATAATTCTGATAATAACTGCAATAGTCAGTGCAACCATTTGATGTGTCCTTTTTAATATTTGTTCAGTGAGTTTCTATACCAGGATCATCTCAGGAGAGTCTTGCCATAGCTTTGGTAACCTCACTGGTATCCAGATTGCTAGCCTTGCTCTCTGAATGTACAAACTTTCAGAGGTTAAGTTTAAAGGTATATTAGAATTAACACAGGTATGAAGGGTACAACATTCACAAGTGATGCTGTAATTATTTGGGTGCCATTGTACAGGCCCATTTAGTAACAAGTAAGGTAATGGTATGCATGCCATAAAAGGATGGCTTTGACTTAGTTTAAATGACAAAGTATACTTATCATCCTAAATGTTTGGTTTTCCTTCCCATGCTTTAGAGGGTGGAAGGAACTTGCCAATTTCCACAAGTTAGTCTGAATTGAATTGCCAGATTGCAGGAAAGGACTTGACATTCCAACTCCATGCAGTTGGATAGGTTCATTAAGAGAAGCACTGATTTCTACAGTTCCATTCAAACTATACTACTTCCACCTTAACTCTGAGTGACACTATTTTCCTTGAGGGAAGCCATAGGGGCTCCACTCTATGATGTTTTCTTGGGAGATATTAATTAGCACTTGAGGTTTCTCACTATTACATTGTCGACAATGCACCCAGTCAGATTCCTTGTTGGTAACCCTCATCTCACAGAATGGTAGATTTATGGAAATAGTAGCATTAATCTACTGTCTTTTGAAACCATACACATGGAGCATATAAAATTTATTGTGATAATCTTGGGTAGTGTTGACTATGGATAGCTATACTCGAAAGGTTATATTTCAACATTGAATTTCATTTCCCATACAAATAGAAATTCCTTGTACTTCCACGATGTAATTATTAATCACTCTACCTTCCTCTATTGGCTGAGCAGGACTTCGGTTGTCATAAGGATCAGGTATCCAAGAAGATTCATTGACAATTACAGGAATATTTGTATCTCCCCAACTTACTGCTAAATTAATTGGGGGATTAGGAATAAAGGCTCAATAATTATGATCCATCCCTTTTACCTGCACCATCACCACTGAAAGCAGGGCAGGAAATAAGTTTGTGGCATTAAGAGGTTTGTGAGTCATGTGAAGTATGGCCTCCCCTTTGTCACACAAATTCTTAAGCTGTCCCCAGGTGGGAGAATTAGTTGTTTGCTCCAGAGGCCTCCTGTGTCTTGTCTGTCACAGAGGCATCTCTGCAGCTGCAGCATCTGAGAGATTTCTCTTGCTCAGATTTTTATCAATTTTGATGGGATCCACAATTTAGTATCTCCTGTGGAAACATAAGCATATATGTTATGACCCCATAATAACATCTCCCTTTTTTCCCATACAGATGTCATGGCACCCTTGTAGTGCACAGGCTGATTAAAATCATCATTTTTTCCTATGGTCCAACGCCTTTCAGTAGTTGTTGTCTCTGTTTCATTAACATTTAGAAAATGTAAGGTTAGTAAGGCGTTATGCAGTCTATCACTGGCTTCCTCATATCTCCCTTCTGTTTAGCAAGCATCTCCTTTAGAGTATGATTAGATCTTTCAATAGTTGCTTGCCTTGTAGTATAGTATTCCTGTAACATGTTTTATGTTGCAATGTAAAAAATTTTTTTTCATTTTACTGGAAACACAAGCTGGGCATTATCAGTTTTAATTTGTATCAGTAGGTGCATTACAGCCATTGTTTCTAATAAATGTGTAATTACAGAATCAGCATTTTCAGACCTCAAGGCAGATACCCATTGAAACCTTGAATATGTATCAATGTTATCATGAACATATTTTAATTTTCCAAATTCTGCTAAATGAAACACATCCATTTGCCAAATTTCATTCCTTTGTGTACTTTTACGATTAGTTCCTACAGGTAAAGGAACTTGATTTTTTATAATTTCCTTAGTCAGTTGCCAAGATATGGTAATTTTTTTCTTGAAACTTTTACTTTAACATGATGTTTCTTATGAAATTCTGAAGCTTCCCACACATTTCCGGTCAATAACTGATCAATCTCCTCATTTCCTTTTGCTAAAAGTTCAGACAACCCAGTATGAGATAGGATGTGGGTAATATAAAGTGGGCAATTGCTTTCTTGTATTGCCTGTTGTAGTTATGTAAATAATAAAGTTAATTCTGAATTATCAGGAATACGTTAGTAGTTTCTATATGCAATGCAATCCTTTCTCTTATTGAGAATCAGTAATTATATTAAGAGACCCATTAAAGTCTAATAAAACCATCAGAAAGGGCATACAACTCTGATTTTTTAATCGAATCATATAGGCTTTGAACAACCTTATTGATGTTCTCTGGTTTGTAACCAGCCATTCCTAATTTATTTGCATCAGTATAGAATGCAAGAGCCCCAGGAATAGGTGCTCTCTTCACTATGTGGGGAAGAATCCACTCAGTTCTTTTTATAACTTGTAGCCACTTATTTTTTTTGAGTAATTGTTGTTAATTTCTCCTAAGAAATTACTACAAGCTCCCTGCCAGTCATCATTAATCACCTACAACTGCACAATTTCAGTATCAGTATAGGGTGCTACAGTCTCAGCTGGATTCATTCCCGACAATTGACGAAGTCTTATTCTTCCCTTTATGACTAATTCAGAAACCTTTTCTATATAGGTCTTTATCTTTTTATTCTGTTTGTGAGCTAAAAATATCTATTCTAAAATATTGTCTTCCATTTGCACAATAAGTCTAGTAGGGGAATGGGTAGAAGGCAAAATTACCACAATACACTTATTTGTGAGATCTAGTCAATCTACATAAGCATTTTGTAGTTTTTGTTCTACTTGAGCTAATTACCTTTCAGCCTCAGCTGTTAATTGTCTTGGACTGCTTAAATCTGAGTCACCTTGAAAATGTGAAACAAATTACTTAATTCTTGAGTAGACAGTCCAATGCTATGATGCAACCAACTAATATCACCCAATAATTTTTGAAACTCATTAAGAACAACTGATCTCTCCTAATCTTTAGATTTTGCCACTGACTTCTCTGTTTACTTAATTTTTAACCTAAACAACTAAGAAAATCTCTTTGTATTTTTTGGATAGCCAATTCCTATCTGATCTAGCTTTTGTACAATCTGTGTAGCCTGTAACTTTCTCTATAATTATTTCCAATACCTTTCCCAGGCACATGGCCCCACTTTTAACCTCAATTTATGAGCTATCTCTGAAATCATAGGAATGTTAACTTAAGCTCCCCATTGTTGTAAAAAATCTCTTTCCCATAAATTCACGACTCTCTCAACCACATAGGCTTTACTATCACTTTCTGTCCTTCAGTCCCTATATATCTAACCCACTCTACACTCTGTTTTAATTGAGATAAGGTGCTAATGCCTATAAATTGAATGGAGACTTCTTGTAAAGGCCAATTAGGATCCCAGAATTCTTGTGAAATTATAGATATATCAGCACCAGAATCCAATAACCCTTCAATCTCAATCCCACTTAGTTTGACTTTTAATTTAGGCCAGTCGTCACTGAAAACTGTTGGCCAAAATAATTTTCCTCTGTACTCCCAAAGCTTCCAGTTCTACATATGCATGCTGCTTTGTCTTTAAGATATAGAAGCAATAATAATTGAGCCATTCTATTCCCAGGTTTTATTTCCATAGTCCTTTCTACAAATGCCATCATTTTAATTTCTCCCTGGTGATCTTCATCTATAATTCCTGGGTATAGTATAAATCCTTGAGATGCTAAGCTATTTCTTCCCATAATTATTCCTACTATCCCTGGGGGAATAGGACAATACTCTCAAGTGGCTATCTTATAACAAGGAATTTGTGAGATAATGTAAGATGTTTGCACACTGCTAGTTCTAAAGCAGTGATCCCTGAAGGAGCACACATTAAATCTCTAATGATGAGTTTATGTTTCCCTGGTGGCTCTGCTGATGATCCTTGCTGACAGGTAATTAGTAGCTCCTATTGTTCGTTCTTGGGCCCCAAGCTAGGCCTTGCATCTAATTTCTTGACAGGCAAGGGTTATCATGCATCTCTCTCTTTGATCTGTATTTGTTAGCCCAATGTTTACCTTTACCAAATGTCTTACAAATTCCTGAGGTTTGAGGCTTTCCATTCTGATTATCCTCCAAAGAGTTACCTTTTTTAGTCACAGAACAATAACAATCTTTCCTTAAATGTCCCAATTTCCCACAGTTAAAGCATCTGGTATTCTGAGATTTAAGGCCTTTAGCTAAAGCTTGTCCAGTTATATTAGCATTATATTTTGTGGATCCAATATCAGCAATAGCTTTAATCCACTCCTCTAAAGGGGCTCCCTGAGCCTTCAAAGGCCTTATGGCTTTTTGGCAATCAGTATTAGCATTTTTAAAAACTAAAGACTCAATTAAAACTTTTCTGACATCTGGATCAGCCACTGCTCTATGCACTGCTGAAGTTTAACTGCAAAATTCAGTGTAGACTTCTCCTGCACTTTGTGTGATTTTGTGAAGGAGACAAATCTTTTCTCTGGCTCTGTGACCTTATCCCAGACCCTTAAAGCCACTAGGAGACATTGCACTGTCGTAGTATCATCAAATTGTATTTGTCTTTGTAAATCAATATACTGAACCTCTCCTCACAATTGGTCCATTATTATATCTACTCCTCTAGTCTGATTATGCTGTTCCATGGCTGCTGCTTCCTCTCTACACCAAGTAAACCATTGTAATTGAGGATTAGCTTCTAGTATGGCTGCCATGAGGCTCTTTTGGAATAACTATTCTGAATAGCCCAATTATTTAAAACCCATTTTACATGAGGTGAATGTATCCCATAAGACATCACTGCTTCTTTTACTCTTTTCAGATCTTCCATGTCCATAGGTCTCCAATTAAATTGAACATAACCTTGGGGATATTGATTATTTGTAGGCATCTGTTGCATAGTAGCTGGGAACACCTGCTGAGGTGTTCTTATGATCTTAGGCAACCATTCCTCAATTCCATTATAGGTGGTGCTGTTGGGCCATAATTAAGTATTTTCCATTTTTCTACTGGGAAAATTCATTTTCTTCCCCCATTTTCTATAGGGAAAATTTTCCTTTTAAATCTTTCTCCTTCTCTTCTTACTACTGGGATGATTTCCTTTTTTTCTCCTTTCTTTGCCTTTTTCCTTCTGGGAAGTTTCCTTTTTTCTGTCTTGGGAGCTCTTGTGTGCAGTTAACTTTCAGCCCTTCCTACTTCTTAATCTGTTTCATCTGATGAAGAAGGAGAAGAGTCATCTCCAGTGTCCTGATTTCCCTCACTTTCACTGTCCTCTGAAACAGCATTCCTATCATCCTGTAAAGGAATATTCTCTTCTGCTGATTGACATATTCTAGCCTGAATGTCTCCCCTGTTCATTTGCTGTTCTACTTCAGATATAGCTTTAAGTGACTACTCACTCTTCAATGGCTCCAGAGTATTTGAAATTAAATTACGCAAAGACTGTTTTTAACAGTATGGGCTTTCTTTTCTGATGAGCTTTCCTCAAAGCTCTCAACATTTGCCTCCATGCTGTCAATTTTAATTGAACATGAGGAATTGCCTGAAACCAAAGGTAATGCCATTCAATTAATATCAAAATCTTTGTAAGTTGTTTTTCCCTTTACTTTCACTCCATTTCCATTAACAGGCATTTTAATAACTGCATATACCATTGCTCACGAGATGGAATGTTGCCCATGACCCTGCCAATCCTGTTACCCTGAGAGCAAAATTTCCTCTAGTCCTTCAAAGTATCTGGATCCTCTGTTCTTTTTCAAGTCTCACAAGTATTGTTGAACAGGTGTGGGTTCACTCAGGTATGTAGGAAGAAGATACAGCACACTTTAAGGATGGCTTTACCCTTTCCAGCTGCAGGGAGAATCAACCTCTTGCAGGACTGAGATACTTTCCCTTAACCAAGGGCTCCAAATTTCCAAATTTACACTTTTAGCAAGTGGAGCAACTCCTACCATCAAACCAACAGGAAAACACAACATCCTTTAGCCTTTGGGATATAATAAAAACAGTCATAAGAGGGGCATTTAAGGTTCAAAGTACCTATATCAGAAGAGATTTCTTTTAAATTAGTTAATGATTCAACTTTGGACTTTGGAAAAAGAACATGTCAAACAACAAAACCAGTAAAATGATTGACATCAATGTAGAAATCAGTGAAATGAAAACAACAGCAACAATAAAATCAATGTAGAGAGTCAATGACACAGAGTTGGTTCCTTCAAAATATAAACAATATTGACAAAATTTAGTTAACCTAACCAAAAGAAAGAGGAAATATAAAAACTAATACAGCAAGACATGAAAAAGGAGTTATAATGAGAGGCAACAGTGAAATTAAGAAAATTATTAGAGTTTACCTTACAAACAGATTCCAAAAAATTGGATAATTTAAAAGATATTCATGAATTTAAAAATTTTTTTATTAAATTTTTTCCATTCATTTGCACACCAATCGAAGATCCTCCTCTTCACTCCTCCCATCCCCTCAGCCTTTCACTCACAAACCACCCCCACTACCTCCCTCACAAGAAAGCAAGGCCTCTTATGGGGAGGCACAGCCAGTAGAGCAAGTCTAAAGCCTTTCCCCTGCCTCAAGGCTGCATCTTAGGTAGTGGTCTCCAAAAAGCCTGCTCATGCACCAGGGATGGATTCTGAATCTGTAGATTGCTTTTGGTAAGACTGCCATTTTTACTATGTTAATCCTACTTATCCATGAGCATGGGAGATCCTTTCATTTTCTGATATTTTCTTCAATTTTTTTCCTTCAGAGACTTAAAGTTCTTATCATACAGGTCATTCACTTGCTTAGTTAGAGTTTCCCCAAGACATTTTATATTATTTGTGGCTATAGTAAAGGGTGATATGATGTTTCTCTCATTTCTTTCTCAGCCCTTTTTATCATTTATATAGAGGAGGACTACCGATTTTTTTGAGTTAATCTTGTATCCTACCACCTTACTGAAGGAGTTTATCAGGTGTAGGAGTTTCCTGGAAGAATTTTTGGGATCATGTATGTACACTATCATATCATTTGCAAATAGTGAAAGTTTGACTTCTTCCTTTCCAATTTGTATCCCTTTGATCTCCATTTGTTGTCTTATTGCTCTCCCTTTTCATTTCTGATTTTGTTAATTTGGATGTTCTTTCTCTGCTTTTTGGTTAGTTTGAATATGGGTTTGTCTATTTGTTGATTTTCTCAAAGAACCGACTCTTTGTTTCTTTGATTCTTTGTATTCTCTTTGTTTCTATTTTTATTGATTTCAGCTCTCAATTTGATTATTTCCTGGCATCTATTCCTCCTCGGTGACTTTGTTTCTTTTTGTTCTAGAGATTTCAGATGTGCTGTTAAGTCACTAGAGGGTGATTTCTCCAACTTCTAGATGTGGGCATTTAGTGCTATGAATTTTCATCTTAAAACTGCTTTAGCCGGGCGGTGGTGGCTCACGCCTTTAATCCCAGCACTCAGGAGGCAGAGGCAGACGGATCTCTGTGAGTTCGAGGCCAGCCTGGTCTCCAAAGAGAGTTCCAGGAAAGGCGCAAAGCTACACAGAGAAACCCTGTCTCGAATAACCAAAAAAAAAAAAAAAAAAAAAAAAAAAACCTGCTTTCATAGTGTCCCATAAGTTTGGATATGTTGTACTTCCATTTTCATTGAATTCTAGGAAAGAAATTACTTTCTTTATTTCTTCCTTGACCCATTGGTGATTTAGTAGGTCATTATTCAGTTTCCATGAGATTATAGGCTTTCTGTAATTTTTGTTTTTGTTGAAATCTAACTTTAATCCATGGTGGTCTGATAAAATACAGGAGGTTATTCCAGTGTTTGTGTGTGTGTGTGTGTGTGTGTGTGTGTGTGTGTGTGTGTGTGAATGTGTTGAGATTTGCTTTGTGACCAAACATGTGGTCAATTTTGGAGAAGGTTCCATGGGGTGCTAAGAAGAAGGTATATTCTTTTGTGTTAGGGTAGAAAGTTCTGTAGGTATCTATTAAGTCCATTTGAGTCATAACTTCTGTTAGTTTCATTATTTCTCTGTTAAGTTACATCCTGGCAGATCTATCCAGTGGTAAGAGTTGGGTATTGAAGTCTCCCACTACTAGTGTGTAGGGTTTGATGTGAGATTTAAGCTTTAGTAATGTTACTTTTACAAATGTGGATGCCCTTGTATTTGGGGCATAAATGTTCAGAATTGAGACTTCATCTTAGTGGATTTTCCCTGTGATGAGTATATAATGTCCTTCCTGATCTCTTTTGATTGACTTTAGTTTGAAGTCCATTTTATTAGAATTTAGGATAGCTACACCAGCTTCCTTCTTAAGTCACTTTGATTGGAAGTCTTTTCCCAGCCTTTTACGCAGAGGTAGTGTCTGTCTTTAAATTTGAGGTGTGTTTCTTGTATGCAGCAGAAGGATGGAACCTGTTTTCATATCATTCTGTCAGCCTGTGTCTTTTATAGGTGAATTGAGACAATTGATATTAATGGATATTAATGACCAGTGATTGTTAATTACTATTATTTTTTTGTTGATAGTGTTGTGTGTTTCCCTTCTTTGTTTGGTATTGGTTGGTGTGGGATTATCTAGTGCCTATGTTTTCATGGGTATATCTAACTTCCTTAGGTTGGATTTTTCCTTCTAGTGCTTTCTGTAGGGCTGGATTTGTGCATAGGTATTGTTTAAATCTGTTTTTTTTCCCAGAAGTAAA
The DNA here is from genome assembly GCF_004664715.2 of Peromyscus leucopus. Lineage (NCBI taxonomy): Eukaryota > Metazoa > Chordata > Mammalia > Rodentia > Cricetidae > Peromyscus > Peromyscus leucopus. The sequence goes on from NC_051063.1 coordinate 179,307,014, forward strand.
AAGGAACATGGAAGCTTTATTAAAAGAAGGCAATAAAAAAAGATGAAAATATATTACAAGGGAAGAGCAAACCTCAGGAGTAAAGATACTAAGGGGCCCCAATGGTTGTGTGTGGTACTTCTATTGATGGATTGGGAGGGAAGGAATGAGTTACCTTACTAGAAGCATAATTTGAGTGTTTTTTTAAAAAAATATTTTTATTTTATAATTTACTTAATTTCACATATCAACCACGGATTCCCCCATCATACCTCCTCCCACCCCCCAGCCTTCCTCCCAATTCCACCCCCCATTCCCACCTCCTTCAAGGCAAGGTCTCCCCTGGGGAGTCAGCCCAGCCTGGTAGACTCAGTCAAGGCAGGTCCAGTCCCCTCCTCCCTACACCAAGGCTGAACAAAGTGTCCCAGCATAGGCCCCAGGCTCTAAAAAGCCACCTCGTGCACCAAGGACAGGTCCTGGCTCCACTGCCTGGGGACCTCCCAAACAGATCAAGCTATTCAACTGTTTCACTTATTCAGAGGGCCTGGTCCAGTTCCATGGGGGCTCCTCAGCCATTGGTTCACAGTTCATACATTTCCACTGGTTTGGCTATTTGTCCCTGTGCTTTTTCCAATTGTGGTCTCAATATCTCTTGCTCAGACAATCCTTCTGCTCTCTCGCCTATTGGAGTCCTGGAGCTCCACCTGGGGCTCAGCCATGGATCTCTGCATCTGCTTCCATCAGACACTGGATGAGAGTTCTATCATGACAGCCAGGGTGTTCAGCCATCTGATCACCAGAGCAGATCAGCTCAGGGACTCTCTTGACCATTGCCAGTAGTCTATAGTGGAGATATCTTTGTAGATTTCTGGGAACCTCTCTAGCACTCTGCTTCTTCCTATTCCCCTAGGGTCTTAATTCATCATGGTATCTCCCTCTCCATTCTTCCCCAATGCTGATGATCCAGCTGGGACCTCCATCTCCCCTAACCTCTCTTTCCCCTGACCCTTCTCCTCCATTAACTCCTGCAACTCCCAGTTTGCTCATGTAGATCTCATCTATTTCTCTGTCATTGGGTGATCCCTGTGTCTTTCTTAGGGTCCTCTTTATTAGGTAGCCTCCCTGGAGTTGTGAGTTGCAGTCTGGTTATCTTTGCTTTACATCTAGTATCCACTTATGAGTGAGTACATACCATGTTTGTCTTTCTGAGTCTGGGTTACCTCACTCAGGATGATTTTTTTTTCTAGTTCCATTCATTTGCCTGCAAACCTCATGATGCATTGTTTTTTTCTGCTGTGTGGTAATCCATTGTATATATGTACCATATTTTATTTATCCATTCTTCAGTTGAAGGGCATCTAGGTCGTTTCCACATTCTGGCTATTACAAATAATGCTGCTATGACATAGTTGAGAATGTGCCCTTGTGGTATGATTGAGCATTCCTTGGGTATATGTGCAAGGGTGGTATAGCTGGGTCTTGAGGAAGACTGATTCCCAATTTTTTGAGAAACCTCCATACTGATTTCCAGAGTGGCTGTACAAGTTTGCATTCCCACCAACAGTGGAGGAGTGTTCCCCTTGCTCCACATCCTCTCCAACATAAGCTGTCTTCAGTATTTTGATCTTAGCCATTCTGACAAGTATAAAATGGTATCTCAGAGTTGCTTTGATTTGCATTTCCCTGATGACTAAGGATGTTGAGCAATTCCTTAAATGCCTTTCAGCCATTTGAGATTCTTCTGTTGAGAAATCTCTTTAGCTCTATAGCCCATTTTTTAAATTGGACTGTTGGTTATTTTGATGTCTAATTTCTTGAGTTCTTTATATGTTCTGAATATCAGCCCTCTGTCAGATGTGGAGTTGGTGAAGATCTTTTCCCATTCTGTAGGCTGTTGTTTTGTCTTATTTACTGTGTTCTTTGCCCTACCAAAATTTCTCAATTTCAAGAGGTCCCATTTATTAATTGTTGCTCTCAGTGTCTGTGCAACTGGTGTTATATTTAGGAAGTGATCCCCAGTGCCAATATGTTCAAGACTACTTCCTAGTTTCTCTTCTGTCAATTTCAGAGTAACTGGATTTATGTTGAGGTCTTTAATCCACTAGGACTTAAGTTTTGTGAACGGTGACAGATATAGATCTATTTGCAGCCTTCTACATGTTGATATCCAGTTATGCCAGCACCATTTGTTGAAGATGCTTTCTTTTTTTCATTGTATATTTTTGGCTTCTTTGTCAAAAATCATATGTTCAGAGGTGTGCAGATTACTGTCAGGGTCTTCAGTTCAGTTCCATTGGTCCACATGTAGGTTTTAATTCCAGTACCAAGCTGTTTTTTATTACTGTAGCTCTATAGTAGAGCTTGAAGTCAGTGATTGTGATGCCTCCAGAGGTTGTTTTATTGTACAGGATTCTTTTGGCTATCCTGAGTTTTTTGTGATTCCATATGAAGTTAAGTATAATTTTTTTCCAGACCTGTGAAGAATTGTGTTGTTATTTTGATGGGAAATGCTTGAATCTGTAGATTACTTTTGGTAAGATTGCCATTTTTACTATGTTAATCCTATCTATCCATGAGCATGGAAGATCTTTCCATTTTCTGACATCTTCTTCAATTTCTTTCTTCAGGGACTTAAAGTTCTTGTCACACATGTCCTTCACTTGTTTAGTTACCCCAAGGTATTTTATATCATTTGTGGCTATTGTAAAGGGTAATGTGTAGCTAGAGTTATTTTGCCTTGCCCACAGTCAGGACAAATCTCTGTCACCTGCCAGTCCCAAGCCACTCAGACCCAACCAAGTAAACACAGAGACTTATATTGCTTACAAACTGTATGGCCGTGTCAGGCTTCTTGCTAACTGTTCTTATAGCTAAAATTAATCCATTTCCATAAATCTATACCTTGCCACATGGCTGGTGGCTTACCAGCATCTTCACATGCTGCTGGTCATGGCAGCAGCTGGCAGTGTCTGTCTACCTCAGCCTTCCACTTCCCAGAATTCTCCTCTCTCCTTGTCCCACCTACTTCCTGCCTGGACACTGGCCAATCAGTGTTTTATTTATTGACCAGTCAGAGCAATTTGACATACAAACCATCCCACAGCAGTAATGTTTCTCTGATTTCTTTCTAAGCCCATTTGTCATTTATATATATGAGGGCTACTATTTTTTTTTTTGAGTTAATCTTGTATCCTGCTACATTACTGAAGGTGTTTATAAGCTGTATGAATTCCTTGGTCGAATTTTTGGGGTCACTTATGTATACTATCATGTCATCTGCAAATAGTAAAAGTTTGACTTCTTCCTTTCCGATTTGTATCACCTTGATCTCCTTTTGTTGTCTTATTTCTCTGACTAGAACTTCAAGTACTATATTGAATAAGTATGGGCAGAGCGGACAGCCTTGTCTTGTTCTTGATTTTAGTGGAATCGCTTTGAGTTTCTCTCCATTTACTTTGACGATGGCTGTTGGCTTCCTGTAAATTGCTTTTATTATGTTTAAGTATATTCCCTGTATTCCTGATCGCTCCAAGGCCTTTATCATGAAGGGGTGTTGGATTTTGTCAAATGCCTTTCAGCATCTAGTTAGATGATCATGTGTTTTTTCCTTTCAGTTTGTTTACATGGTGTATTACATTGACAGACATGTTGAACCACCCTTGCATCTCTGGGATGAAGCCTACTTGATCATGGTGGATAATTGTTTTGATATGTTCTTGGAGTCTGTTTGCCAATATTTTCTTGAGTATTTTTCTATCAAAGTTCATGAGGGAGATTGGTCTGTAATTCTCATTCTTTGTTGCATCTTTGTTTGGCTTGGGAATCAGGGTAATTGTAACCTCATAGAAGAAGTTTGGTAATGTTCCTTCTGTTTCTATTGTGTGGAACAATTGAAAGAGTATTGGTATTATTTCTTCTTTGAAGATCTGGTAAAATTCTGCACCTAGACCATCTGGGCCTGGGTTGTTTTTTTGTTTTGTTTTGTTTTGTTTTGTTTTGTTTTGTTTTGTTTTGTTTTGTTTTTGGTTGGGAAACTTTTAATGACTGTTTCTATTTCCTTAGGGGTTATTGGTCTATTTAAATAGTTTATCTGGTCTTGATTTAACTTAGGTATGTAGTACCTATACAGAAAAGTATCCATTTCTTTTAGATTTTCCAATTTTGTGGAGTACAGGTTTTTAAAGTATGACCTGATGGTTCTCTGGATTTCCTCAATGTTAGTTGTTATGTTTCCCTTTTCATTTCTGATTTTGCTAGTTTGGTAGCTCTCTCTCTGCCTTTTGGCTAGTTTGGATATGGGTTTGTCTATCTTGTTGATTTTCTCAAAGAACCAACTCTTTGTTTCATTGATTCTTTGTATTGTTCTCTTTGTTTCTTTATTTTTTTTTATTGATTTCAGCTCTCAATTTGATTATTTCCTGGTGTCTATTCCTCCTGGGTGACTTTGCTTCTTCTTGTTCTAGGGCTTTCAGATGTGCTGTTAAGTCACTAGTGTGAGATTTCTCCAACTTCTTTATGTGGGCATTTAGTGCTATGAATTTCCCTCTCAGCACTGTTTACATAGTGTCTCATAAGTTTGGGTATGTGGTATATTCATTTTTATTGATCTCTAGGAAGTCTTTAATTTCTTTCTTTCTTTCTTTCCTTGACCCATTGGTGATTCAGTTGAGCATTATTCAGTTTCCATGAGATTGTAGGCTTTCTGTAATTTTTGTTGTTGAAATCTAGTTTTAAACCCTCGTGGTCTGATGGAACACAGGTGGTTATTCCAATTTTTTTGTATCTGTTGAGATTTGCTTTGTGACCAAGCATGTGGTTGATTTTACAGAAGGTTCCATGGGATGCTGAGAAGAAGGTATATTCTTTTATATAGGATGGAATGTTCCATAGATATTAATTAAGTCCATTTGAGTCATAACATCAGTTAATTCCCTTATTTCTGTGTTAAGTTTGGATTTTGCAGATCTGTCCAGTGGTGATAGTGGGGTTTTGAAGTCTCCCAATATTAATGTGTGGGGCTTTATGTGTGATTTAAGCTTTAGTAATATTTCTTTTACATATGTGCGTGCCCTTGTGTTTAGGGCATAAATGTTCAGAATTGAAACTTCATCTTGGTGGATCTTTCCTGTGATGAGTGTGTAATGCCCTTCTTGATCTCTTTTGATTGATTTTAATTTGAAGTCTTTTTTTTTTTTTTGGATATTAGGATGGCTACACCTACTTGCTTCTTAAGACCATTTGATTGGAAAGACTTTTCCCTGCATGTCAGAAAAGCACACAGTGGAATCACCTCACCACTGACTGGCTTTCCCTTTACTTCCCCAAGCCTTCTGAGCAAGTATTGGATCATTTTGTTGTAGTCTCTACAGAAAATTACACAGGTGCTTGAATTCCAAAACCTCCCACTGGGTACCTCTGCCTTCAGGCAGCTCTGTGCTTTCACTTCCCACCAATCACAAATGCTGCTTTTGCACATGAAGATGGCTGGCAATTTGGCTCCTTTCCCCACCCCATCGATTGTGGCTTTCCCTAGGCCCCCACCTCAGGCTGCTGACATGCAATCAGAGGCAGCTGTCCTCAGGCAGGCTGTACATTGCCTGTGTTCTCTGCTCAGATGTGCTGCACAGCAGAAGTCAGCCTCACACTTCACAATCATCATCATCAGATTTGGTGAGACAATTGGGAATTCTTAGAGGGGGGAATTAAAAAGAGAGAGAGAGAGAGTTTTTCCTAAGTTAAAAAATTGAAAACACTATTACGATGGAGGGAGTTAGGTCACTGTATGATTACAAAATGGATAGTTTAAAAATGGAACAATTAAATAAGAAGAAAATTAACTTAAATGGGATATATGTAATGTCAACTATAAACATTATTGGTTTGATAATACTTGTTTTATTCCTTAAAAAACTTTGTTGATATGAGTGCCATGATGCAGGACTTGAAAAGTTACTATTGATAATATGCAAGCCCTACAACTAATTACTAAAGAAAATAATTCAGTTTTTTGTAGATGAAATTCTAAATGATCCTATTAAATAAAAAATATGGTTCCTAAAACTGGATTAAAGCATGAGAGAGATCAGAGGAATAGGAACAGCCATATCTAATCTTACCTCACCAACTCGCAGCTTCCAAGTTCAAGATACAACCTGTCTACCCATGACTATATGCCTTGCTGTTCTGCCATCTGATTTGTTCTCTGTGTCCAACTATATCACTTCCTCTTTTCGCCCAGCTCTGTCACTTCCTGTCTGTCTATACAGACCTCCAGACCTCCATGGTTAACTAGTGTTGATTTTAAGGCATGTTCCAACACACCTGGCTCTGTTTCCAATGTGGCCTTCAACTCATGGAGATCCAGAGTTGGATCCATCTCAAAAGATATCAAGAAGGACACTCATCACAGGAAAGATCTCTCCCTGCCAAGTAGTAGGATTAAAGGCATGTGCTAAACATTGCATGACTTTTGTGTTTACTTATAATAGCTGACTTCTTCCCTGATTTCCAGACAAGCTATATTTATTAAAGCACAAATAAAATGTCATCACATTTCAGCACAAATCAAGTATCACCACAGTTTTGACTGATAAGTTATAAGTCTTAGAAAAACTTATTAAAAAAGATAATAGAGATATTCAGACACTGACAGAGGAATTTAAAGGAGAACCAACCTCACCATTACAGTATAAAATTAGAGGAACAGCCCAAAGTTATCAAACAACCAACCTTCATTCATCCAATCTCCTTATGGGAACAACTGTGAGATGACAGGTATCCCAATGCTATGTAAGAGCTGAATGGATTCCAGTGGCAATGTTAAATTTGAGGAGATTTAAGGAAGCAATAGTCTCATATGATATAGATTCACCTTTTGTGAGGCAGAAGTTAAATTCATGGTCAACTAGTAAAAGAATTGTCCCACCAAACTAGTAAGACTTGGTTACAGCAGTATTGGAAGCTGGTCCTCCATTACAGAGGAAAGATGAGGCTAGGACCATTGAACAATGAAGTAGGGCTAGAGTTATTGAAATTCCTCAAGACCAACTTCTTGAAGACAGAGATTATGCTGATGGACAAAGACCATCTCTATATGATGGCCACACCCTGGCTCTATGCTGTGAAGCAGCTTTGGATGCTTGGAACAGAACTGAAGAAGTCAGAAAGAGAATTGAGTCATTTACTAAAGTTATACAGGGCCCAAAAGAAACCTTCACTGATTTTTTACAAAGATTGAATACAACTGTAAATAGAATTATCCCAAATTCAGAAGCTAGATAAATAATAAATGAAATTTGGCTTTTGAAAATGCTAATTCACAATTCAAAAGGAATATTAGGCCTTTAAAGGCAGTATCAGCACCACAGAAGAATGTATCTGAGATACAGTCAATATTAAATTGTATAACCATGGTGATGCTTGGATAGGAGAGGTGATTTTCAGAGGCTTGAAGAAAAATCAAAATGTCTAATGTTTCAATTGTAACAAACAAGGTCACCTAAAAAGGGAATGTAGACAGGACATTCCTGGATACAATGTCGTTTCTTTGAATAATCTCAACAGAAGGCCACTGACTTCTGGAGTATGCAGAAGGTGCAACAAAGGCTGGCATTGGACCAATGAATGCAGAATAACAAGAGACAGACAAGGTAACACTTTGCCATTGGGATTTGTCTTGGGGGACCTCTTTCAGGCCCCCATGTCAAATGTGGTTCAGTCACTCCGTGTAATCATGGGGGAAATTCCTCCCCAGAACAATTAAAGGACCTAATACCTATTGTAAAAAATCATACTGTTCTGGATGACAGAACAGCCTTAGAGGATAAATAAATAAACTTTCAGGAGAAACCATAAAGCAAATATTTTGGCAAACTTCAATAAATGATCAAAGACTAAAGCTAAAAATATGAATAAAAGACATTGTAAATGAAGGTTTTGTATACATAGGGGAGATGTAACAATAATTACAACAGAATCTTGCAACCTTAATGAAGGAGTTTATCAGCTGGTTCCCTGATCGAAGTTTTTGGGTCACTTATGTATGCTATCATATCATCAGCAAATAGGGCAATTTTTCTTCCTTTCCAATTTGTATCCCCTTGATCTCCTTTTGTTTTGTTGCTCTGGCTAGAACTTCAAGTACTGTATTGAATAAGTATGGGGAGAGTGGACAGCTTTGTCTTGTTCCTGATTTTATTGGAATCGCTTTGAGTTTCTCTCCATTTAATTTGTTGTTGGCTGTTGGCTTGCTGTAAATTGCCTTTATTGTGTTTAGGTATGTTACTTATATTTCTGATCTCTCCAGAATCTTTATCATGAAGGGGTTGGATCTTGTTGGATTTTGTCAAAGGTCTTTTCAGCATCTAATGAAATGATCATGTGTTTTTTTCTTTCAGTTTGTTTATATGGTGTATTACAATGACAGATTTTCATATGTTAAACCATTTTTCCATCCCTGGGATGAAGCCTACTTGGTAATAGTGGATAATTTTTTCGATGTATCCCTGGATTTGGTTAGCCAATATTTTCTTGAGTATTTTTGCATCAATGTTCATGGGCAAGATTGGTCTGTAGTTCTCTTTCTTTGTTGCATCTTTGTGTGGTTTGGGTGTCAGGGTAATTGTAGCACCGTAGAAGGAGTTTGGTAATGTTCTTCTGTTTCTATTGTGTAGAACAATTTGTAGAGCATTGGTATTAGCTCTTCTAATTTTCTGATTTTCTCTGAAAATCTGGTAGATATCTGTGTTGAAACCATCTGGTCCTTGGCTTTTTTTGGGGAGAGGGGAGAATTTTAATGATTGTTTATATTCCTTAGTGGTTATTGGTCTATTTAGATAGTTTATTTGGTCTTGATTTAACTTTGGTGTATGGTACCTATCCAGAAAATCATCCATTTCTTTTAGATTTTAAAATTTTGTAGAGTATAGATTTTGGAAGTATGACCTGATGATTCTCTGGATTTCCTCTTTGTCTGTTGTTATATCTCCCTTTTCATTTCTGATTTTGTTAATTTGGATGCTATTTCTCTGCTTTTTGGTTAGTTTGGATATGGGTTTGTCTATCTTGTTTGTTTTCTCAAAGAGCCAACTCTTTGTTTCATTGATTCTTTGTATTGTTCTCTTTGTTTTATTTTATTGATTTCAGCCCTCAATTTGATTATTTCCTGGTGTCTGTTTCTCCTAGATGAGTTTGCTTCTTCTTGTTCTAGAGGTTCCAGGTGTGCTGTTAAGTTACTAGTGTGAGATTTCTCTATCTTCTTTATGTGGGCATTGAGTGCTATGAATTTTTCTCTTAACACTGCTTTCATAGTGTCCCATAAATCTGTGTATGTTGTACATTCATTTTCATTGAGTTCTAGAAATCTTTAATTTCTTTCTTTATTCCTTCCTGGACCCATTGGTGATTCAATTGGGCATTATACAGTTTCCATGAGATTGTAGGCTTTCTGTAATTTTTATTGTTGTTGAAATCTAACTTTAATCCATGGTGGTCTGATAAAATACAGGAGGTCATTCCAATTTTTTTGTATCTGTTGAGATTTGCTTTGTGACCAAGCATGTGGTCGATTTTACAGAAGGTTCCGTGGAGTGCTGAGAAGAAGGTATAGCCTTTTGTGTTAGCGTAGAATATTCTGTGGGTATCTATTAAGCCATTTGAGTCATAACTTCTGTAAGTTCCCTTATTTCTCTGTTGTTTCTGTCTGGCAGACCTTTCCATTGGTGAGAGTCGGGTGTTGAAGTCTCCTACTACTAGTGTGTGGGGTTTGTATGATTTAAGCTTTAGTAATGTTTCTTTTACAAATGTGTGTGCCCTTGTATTTGGGGCATAAATATTCAGAATTGAGACTTCATCTTGATGAATTTTTCCTGTGATAAATATGTCATGTCCTTTCTGATCTCTTTTGATTGATTTTAGTTTGAAGTCTATTTTATTGGAATTTAGGATAGCTACACCAACTTGCTTCTTAAATCCATTTGATTGGAAAGTCTTTTCCCAGCTTTTTATTTTGAGGTGGTGTCTGTCTTTGAAGTTGAGGTGTGTTTCTTGTATGCAGCAGAATGATGGATTTTGTGTTAGAATCCATTCTGTTAGCCTGTGGTTTTTTTATAGGTGAATCGAGACCACTGATATTAATGGATATTATTGACCAGTCATTGTTAATTCCTGTTATTTTGTGGTGGTTGTTGAAAGACCCTAACCCTTCAGGCTTATACACCCAAGGCCCAGGAAATGAGAAACTAAAAATCTAGTTCCAAGGGCAAGCTGACTCAATCATTATTCAACCATCCCTGTAACAATGTAACAAAGTAAAAAGATTTCTGTTAAGAGATGTGCTCAACTGTGACTGGGATAGTTGTAAGTATTCCAGGAAGGACCACTGTGACCTTTGTATAAACTCCACTCCCGCCCTGATAGCGCCCTTGAGGTTTCAGGAAGAATGTACATGTGGATGTGACTGTAACCACTCTGTGATCAGACCATGATCTTAGAAACGAAATTGTATGGGAATTGTAATGTTATGGCTTCTCTGGGTTTTTCCTTTAAAAGCCCCCATGTGACTACAGTACAAGGCGACTCTTGCTCTTTGGAGCAGAGTTTGCCTGACTGTACAGCCAGTGCATTAATAAACACCTCTTGCTGTTGCATCAACTGAACTGGAGTCTGGGTTCTTGGGGTGCCCACTTGAGACCCTAGATTTTTGGGGTCTAAAAGTTGTGTTGTGTGTTTCCCTTCTTTGGTATTTATTGGTGTGTAACTATTTATTGCCTGTGTTTTCATGGGTGTATCTAACTTCCTTAGGTTGGATTTTTCCTTCTAGGGCTTTCTGTAGGGCTGGATTTGTGGAAAGATATTGTTTAAATCTGGTTTTATCATGGAATATTTTGTTTACTCCCTGTATGTTTATTAAGAATTTTGCTGGGTATAATAGTCTGGGTTGGCATTCATGGTCTCTTAGTGTCTGCATATCAGATGACAGTAATGTTATCCAGCTATATGCTTGCCTGAGAGGATGAGAGCTCCTTCATGACTATGTAGATGTACACGGCTGTGCAGAAAAGATTTTCTGGTCGTGGTTGGACATGAGGGACACACTGCCCCCCATTTCAGAATGGCAGTTTTTATTAATGGGACCCAATGCCTACAAAAGAATCAAAGCTGCAATATATTGGGAAAAATGACTTCTTTCCTCAGAGGACAAAGACATTTAAAACAGACACAAAATCCTACAGCTCCTTGAGGCTGTCTGCCGGCCCCCACCCCCCAGCCCCTGGTCTGGCACTGGTGCACTGTTAGGCTCGCACAAAGAGCTAAGGTGGAGTCCGTGGAGACACAGCACCATGGTCCCTTCCATTAAACCCAGAGAGTATGTTTACACCCTTGGAGCTCCCAGAGCTCCCCTCATGGAAGCCAGAAGGAATAAAAAGAATAACCGAAAAAAGGGCTGCTGAATACCTGGAGGGCTGGCTGGTTACCTCAGAGAGGAAAATAGTAATTCCTGAGATGACCTCTCCTAGCCCAGTCAGGCAAACTCATGGAACAACCCATCTGGAATATCTGCCCTTTGAGAATTGTTGCAAAGATATTTGGTGACCTGGAGATTACCAACACTGACCAAACAAGTTGGCAAAGCCTGTCTGCAGTGTGCTTGGAACAATCCCAAGCAGACCTACAAGCTGATACAAAAACGCGGGTCCTTCCTACCCATTTAAACATCCATAACTGGTCCTCAATGACATTCCACCCAGCAGAGGGGACGGATACTTGCTGGTTGTGGCATGCACTTTTGCAGGCTGAGTACAAAAGAAGCCTTTCCTACCTGCGCAGAGGATTAACCTGGAACTTGTGCTCATGCTACCGCCCCCAATCATTAGGATGGGTTGAGAGAGTAAGAGGAACTTTGAAGTGACACTGATCAAACATTACCAAGAATGAGACCTCCCTTGGGCAGAAATTCAGCCACTTTTACTGTTCAGGGCGTAACGCATGCCCTGTAAATGTAGTTAGTCTCCTTTTGAGATCCTGTCTGGCCATCCACCTCTGCTGCTCCCAAAAGCCTCAGGGGACCTCTGCGGGTACGGACACACCCACCTTTAGCAGTTCTTGAAAAACTTGGCTGACACTGGACACAAAAATTGCCAAATCCTCAGCACTCTCTTAGCTCTTAAAGCTGCAGGTATCAAGCTGTGGCTACACCGCACGAGCAAGTCAAGGTTGCTGTAGACCCCAACTAGGAGTGGACCATGAGAGTCCACCCAACCAAGCCTCTGTGAAACTGGCCATCTCAAAACGACCTCAGAATGGGGGCAACGGCTCAGCTCCCACTCTGCCTCCCGATGTCCTTCTGATTCTGTGGATGTGCACCTATACAGTTCCCACCCAGCGTCTCTGACCCTGTCACGTAAATTAGTCTGGAGAAAAGACTTGTCCCAAGGCAGCTCCAATTCCTGGACAGCCATCGGTATAACTTAGCGCCCCCTAGAGAGGGGCTCTGTTGTATCTCCTTCTGGTAGTGCTACTTGGGAATATGCCAGTCACATATCATCCCTCAGACCTCATCATTCTGTGATGGAACTGCCTGCACCAATAAAACAGACTATAATTCCTTTTGGAAATGGTCCCAGCCAGTGACAGACTATGGACAAGTGACCAGAGGACAAGAGAACAATTTGGGGGGAACATATTGTTCAAGAAAGCATAGTCACTCTTCAGAATCAGATTGATTCATTGGCAGCAATGTTCCTCCCAAACCACAGAGGACTTGATTACTGCTGAAAAGGGAGGCATACCCATGGTTTTAAATGAAGAATACGATCTTTTTGCTGCTCAATCAGAAATAGTATGAGAAAATACAAAACAGTTATAGAGAAGAGAAAGCTAGAGGTAGAGTTGAGAGGCCATGAAGAGCAATAGGGACTTCGTGCAGACCCTGGCTGGCTCTGCTAATGGGGCCTCTTAGGATGACCATAGCAGGACTTCTGTTAGTACTGTGCATCTTAGACACCCTGTCCAGGATCATCAGAACTAGAGTAAAAACAGTCAAGCTGCAGGTGACAAAGCAGGTGGTATCAGCCGACTTCTTCAGAAAGATTCATAGGGTGTTATGAAGGTAAGGAGGAGGGAATGAAGTAGAATGAGGTAGTAAAGACCATTATTAAATGTTGATCTAGTGGGTTATTTTCTCAGTTACTTAAAGCTCTACTTGTATGGCCTATTTGCCAAAGGATAACTTCAAGTGGAACAAAATGATCCCAAAACGTAACTGAAAAAAAAAAAAAAGGTCATTGCCCTTAATGACCTGCTGACTTCTTCTGTATTTTACATAGCTTCTGTAAAATCTTGCTTGCTTGACTGCCCAAACTTGTCATTTTAGAGTATAAAGTGGAAATGCAAACTGGACTTGGGACCAAAACCTTTCAGGAATTATCTCAGCTTCAGTCCAGCAGTGACACTCTTCTGTTCCACTCTCATTGCTGTTGGGGTGCTTGCTTATTCCAGAAAGATCACTGCAACACTGCTTGAAAACTCTGAAAGGTTTGTCACATTTAATTATGTCACTCTGCAAATCCCACCCATCTTAGTTCTCACACCTGTATAAGTTCTGTTCTTCTGGTAACTCTAGAGGACTGTGCATTGATCTGCTTTGACAGGTGGGCTCTTAGCAACCTCCTCGGGAGCATTTACGAGCCACTTCCATTCAACAATTGAGCGAGCCAGGCCACTTGGGCAGCCTCACTGAAGCCCACAACTGTGTCAAGATGACTGACAATATCTTCTTGTTTGAGGGGATCCGGATGGTGTCTGACTTCCTTAGTGTGGAGTCTCTGTCTTTTGCTCAGAACTTTTTGGTGAAAGATGATGATGTCATCATAGTGAGCTACCCTAGATCAGGTAAGAAAATGTGTGTGTGTGTGTGTGTGTGTGTGTGTAACTTGGGGGGGTTAACTTATGTCTCAGTTACTGTTCTATTGCTGTGAATAAACACCATGGCTAAGGCAACTATAAAGGAAGATACTTATTTGGGGGCTTACTTACAGTTTCAGAGGGTTAGTACATAATCATCATGGTAGGGGGCATGGTGGCAGACCAGAAGACATGGCACTGTAGCAGTAGCTGACAGCTCACATCTGATTTACAAATTTGAGAGAGAGAGAGAGAGAGAGAGAGAGAGAGAGAGAGAGAGAGAGAGAGAGAGAGAGAGAGAGAGAGAGACTGGCCTTGGGTGGGCTTTTGAAATCTCAAAGCCCAGTCTCAGTGACACTTCCTCCAACAAGGCTCACATCTCCTCCAACAAGAGCACGCTTCCTAATTCTTCCCTAACAGCTCCTGTAGTTCTTATTAATAAAATCAAACCTGAGGCCAGTTATTGGGGTGAATACTGGAAGGTCAGAGAGACAGAACAAGCCACAGCTATCTCACCTTGCCAATTCCTCAGCTGACCCTGTTTCCTCAGACTGGAAGCTACTGTGTCCTCATCCCATTGGCTCTCAGCTGAACTGCTGCTTAAAAGCTTGAATGCTTAACCAGCCAAATGCTTAACCAGGCCAAATGCTTCTAGTTTCTGGTCCTCATGCCTTATATACCTTTCTGCTTTCTACCATCACTCCCTAGGATTAAAGGCTTGCTTCCTGGGATTAAAGGCGTGAGTCACCATGCCTGGCTGTTTCCAATGTGGCCTTGAACTCGCAGAGATCCCAGATGGATTTCTGCCCCTGGAATGCTAGGATTAAAGGTGTGTGCTATCACTGCCTAACTAGTGGTTTTTCTGTTCTCTGACCTCAGATAAGTTTATTAAAGTACACAATATTTTGGGGAACACAATACCACCCACATTTCCTTTCTTTTTGTCTAAAATTAAAGAAAGCTTATAACTAATACAAGAAAAACTATCCAATAAGTATATACAATATATACAGCCAAAAATTACATTAATGATGTCTAGTCCATTAACATTTGACAGAGTCAGAGAAAAACTCCATTATATATATTAACAATGTCCAGTCCAGTAATATGATAAACTCAGACCAAAAAAATTTTCATTACTTATCTTATTTAAAACAAATAGTTCCTTTTTAAAAGTAGATTCCATAATCTCCCTTTTTATCTTATTATATCCATATTCTCTCTTTTTTCTTTTCATAATATATTCAGTAGTCTATCTTTTGTCATTTTTATATCTTCCCCTTTTTCTTCAGTGTAGATTCAATGATCTACCTGTTTATCCTATTATTTCTTTATCTTTTTTCTCAGAGTAGATTCAATGATATATCTCATATCTTATTCTCTTTTTCTTTTTGCTTTCTAGGGGTGAAGATATCTTTAGGGAATCTTGAAAAGAAAATTTTTGGGTTAATTGTCAAGTCCTGTATCATTTGTCCAGTCTCTGCATAAAAGGAAAGTTCAGGGCTTATTTCAAGTCCTTGTTCAAGTAGTCTGTCAGGCTGGATCATCTCAGCTAGCCATCTCAAAATTGTCCTAAGCAGTTTGTAGTCTAAAGCAGATCTTTCCGTGATGTTAATCAGCTTAATGGCTTTACCATAGTCCTTTTGAAGATTTCAAAGTTGCTGTTAGGTGTGGTCAT
Source organism: Peromyscus leucopus (assembly GCF_004664715.2). NCBI lineage: Eukaryota > Metazoa > Chordata > Mammalia > Rodentia > Cricetidae > Peromyscus > Peromyscus leucopus. Next base: position 179,322,573 of record NC_051063.1, read on the forward strand.
GGTTCCAAGCAGACTTTTCTTTTTTTTATTTTGTGCCTCCTCTGTGGTTTGGAGCAATCACAGTCTGATAAATGTCTGTCTCTCGGAACCATGAACATTCTTCCCTAGAACAGAAAATCTTCACAACAATTTCTCCCCACCATTTGTCTTGCCAAACTTTTCCAAACTGACCTTTGCTGATGCTTTCTTGTAACACAATGGTCCTGGCAATTCTTCTCTGAACCAGTAGCAGTAAACTCTTTGTCCCAAGTAGCAGCATCACCACAGTCACCAACACGATGAGAAGGAGCTGGCAACGTGGAGCAGTAGCCACTGCTTCCATGGTCCCACTGCTGTTTGTGGCTCAGTCCAGGCCAAAGCTTCTCCCGAGCCTCCTAGGCCAGGCTCAAACTCAGGATCCTCCTGCCTCTGTCTCCTTCAGCAAATCCTACCAGCATGTGCCACCACAACTGGCTGAGTGTAGCTTGGGCCTGAGCTGGGGCTCACAAGGCCACAAGCTTTCTCATGAATTCATAACACGAACATTGGGCGCCAGATGTAGCAGGAATCTTAAAAGTTCTTATTAATAAAATCAAACCTGAGGCCAGTTATTGGGGTGAATACTGGAAGGTCAGAGAGACAGAACAAGCCACAGCTATCTCACCTTGCCAATTTCTCAGCTGGCCCTGTTTCCTCAGACTGGAAGCTACTGTGTCCTCATCCCAATGGCTCTCAGCTGAACTGCTGCTTAAAAGCTTGAATGCTTAACCAGCCAAATGCTTAACCAGGCCAAATGCTTCTAGTTTCTGGTCCTCAAGCCTTATATACCTTTCTGCTTTCTACCATCACTCCCTAGGATTAAAGGCTTGCTTCCTGGGATTAAAGGCGTGAGTCACCATGCCTGGCTGTTTCCAATGTGGCCTTGAACTCGCAGAGATCCCAGATGGATTTCTGCCTCTAGAATGCTAGGATTAAAGGTGTGTGCTATCACTGCCTAACTAGTGGCTTTTCTGTTCTCTGACCCCAGATAAATTTAATAAGGTACACAATATTTTGGGGAACACAATACCACCACAAGCTCCACTAACTAGAGATCAAGCATTCAAACACATGAGCCCATGGGGACCATTCCCATCCAAATCACCAAAATCTGTATGCTTTTTCCCATGTCAGTTACACCATTTTATATTTCCACCAAAAATGCTTATGAAATTTTTAATACATCAGTTCCCTAAAATCCTGTCCTTTGGGGATCTTAGAAGCCACAAATAGGGATGACTGATTAAAATATTGGTCAAAGTAAATTATTTGTTTGAAATTATAAAAGAAAAAAAGAAAAACATATAGCTTAAAACAAATACTGACTATTTATGATCAAATTAACCCTTGACCTGCCTCCCCTGTGTACAGGTTAGGGAGTGGGGCTGAAAAATTCTAACCCTCTAATTCTGTTGCATGGATTCAGGTGACCAGCTTATATCCTTGGCCTATTTATGGGGCATGGCCACTTTTTTTACGCACAGAAAACCTCTACTAATTCAGAGATTACATGATATTAGAAGTTGTATGCTAGGAAACTTGGAGATAGACTCTATCATATATATATATATATAATCTATGTACTATCTATCATCTATCTATTTATCTATCTATCTGTATATCTGTCATCTACCACCCTATATGCTTACTTACCTATCTAACATGGTCTTAGAATGGTCCTGAGGCACAGATCCCTACATCAAGTAACTGTGTAACTGAAAAGGCACCCGCACATCACTAGTCTGTCATTAATAATTAGCTCAGCTCATCATATTTTATGACTGTGTCTCCCAGGGAAAGGTACCTCTTGCAGGTTTCCATTTGCTCTTGTCAGCTTCTAAATCTCAGGGTGCTCTCAAGAAACACAGAGCTTCTCTCTCATCCTGGGGATGGGAAATGTTGAGAATGGGATGGAGATGAGGTTGACTCAGGGCTCACTCTCACTAATTGTCAGACACTGAGGTGGACAAGACTTGAACACTGCTTGATTTCCAGTTGGCTCTGCCATTTCCAGGTGTGTGAATGTGAGCACACTTTCTCATTCATGTCACCTTATTTTCAGACAATAATTATTTGTACTTCAAGAGTTAGTGTCTTCATTAGAAATACCCTGATAAGACACAACTTTGGGGAGAAAACAGTTTATTAACGTTTACAGTTGCAGGTTTCAATCCATCATTGAGAGGAATTCAAGGTTGAAAAGCAAGCAAGCTAGTCACACTATATCCATGGTCCATGTAGAAATGACTGCGACTTTCTGCCTGCCTTCTCTGATCTCATATAGCTCAGGAACTCCTGTCTAGGAAACGGTGCTGCCCACAGTGGGCTGGGTCTTCCTATGTTAATTAACAACCAAGACAATGCCCCTCAGACCAACCTGATCTAGATGATTTCTCATTTAGACTTTCTCCCTGGAGGGATGAGAAAACTTGAAGTGAGTTCATGAAACTAGAAAGCATCAAGAACAGTTTCAAGAAGACAGGCTGACAGGACAGGGTGTTGGGGTAAATGCTGGGGCTTTAAGCAAAGCTCTAGACCCCTCTCCCAACTGGGATAACTCTCAGAGCATCTTATAGTCAGTAGGTTTAAAGCAAAGCTCATGACCTTGTCAATCCTGTCCTGTAAAATGATATTTTCACCTCTTTCATCTCAATTTCATCTACATGAAAGGATTCCAGACTTAAAAAAAGAAGAAAAAGAAAAAGAAAAGTTTGCGAGATGGGTAAGAGAAACAGGGATGAAAATTTTAGCAAGCATTATGATTCATTTTGAAGAAAATGGGCTTTGGAGAAGATAAGTATCTTGCTTGGCCTCTTGAAGATAACAAATGAAAGGGCTTGGAGTAAAACCAGGTATTTTTGGTTTCAAAACCATTGAGTAAAATACTTTAACTAGACATTCTAGACAGCTTGCTCTTTTTTCCCCATAAAGCAAGAAGTAACATCAATAGCTTATTTCTGACATTCAGTATTATGAGCATCTTTTCATTTGCCAGAAGTGCATGCCTTACTACTAACACAAAGGACCATTTTCAAGTGATATACTTTCTTTCTTTCCTGGTGTACTTATATTCAGATGTGAGAATTGGTAGAGGTGAATGTCTCAAAAGGAACTAGTGTTTTTCCAACTAAAAAACAAAAACAAACAAAAAACAAAGACTTTCCCAAGTACTTCTAGTTTCTGTCAAGTTGAAAGTTGTAAGGATCACAGTATTCAATCAAGCTGTTGCAAATAGATACATAAATTAATACAGAAGTTAAAACGAAATTAATGTGGTTTATGCTATCACAAGGCAGAAACAGAGGGTGGGTCAGGAGGGATGACTAAACCTTTTTTCATGCAGTCACCTTAGATACAAGGTTTCTCATCATTTTTTATTCTGCTAATGTCTTCATGAAGCCCTGGTAAGTCTATGGTACTCCATATAACCCTGTATGAGGTGGGATGGTAGGAGAGCAATCAGACTTCTTGTGCCTTCATTACCAATAAACCAAGCATATCTCATGAATTTTTGTTATGCTGTTCAGATCTGATTAGACAGATACATAGACCTGGGGAGAATAGGTAAGTAGAAGAAAGTTTAACAAATCTATATAAAGCTATAATTTGATAAATGAGATGATGTGGTACACCACTCACAGTAGTGTAACTATAGATTATTGTTTCAAAGAAACTAGAAAAAGTGATGTTCACAAGAGTCAACATTGTAGATATGATATCCAGTTGAAGAGGTAGATTTGTTTAAAATGATATAAAATTATGCAATATTGATATTACATTCTGTCACAGTATTTATACATCCTTTAATATTTCTGTTAAATTTAATGTGAGTGGAGAAAATATGAGCTAATGAGGGGCAGGACTGGAGAGATGGCTACACTGTTAAGAGCACTTTCGGCTCTTGCAGAGACCTGGGCTCAGCATCTACATATGGTGGCTCACAACCATCTGTAACGCCAATGCAAGTCCTTGACTTTGGGAGCCAAGGCAGGAACTCAAACAGGGTAGGAACCAGGAGGCAGGAACTGAAGCAGAGACCATCAAGGGGTGCTGCTCACTGGCTTTCTCCTCCTGGTCTACTCAGCCTGCTTTCCTTTCTTATATTCTAGGACCATTGGCCCAGGGTGGTACTACTGCCCACAGTGGTCTGGTTCCTCCAAATCAATCATTAATCAAGACTGTGCTCCACAGGCTCCCTACAGGCCAATTTGATGGTGGCGTTTTCTCAATTGAGTTTTCCTTTTCCCAGATGACTCGAGCTTATGTCACATTGACACAAACAAACAAAGAAACAAACAAACATATAAATAACCAGCAGTGGTGGTGGTCGGTTAAAGGTGGAGGGCATAATAGAACACAGGCAAAAGGAAAGTAGAGAGGGGTATTACTGTGGGTGAAAAGTTTTAAACAGGGATGATATGAGAATTAGAGATATAAGGGGAGATGGGAGCTCAGGAACGAAGGAAGGATTAACCAGGATTAAAAAGTACGATGAAACCATATGGAAGTCAGCTGGCTTGTATCCAAGCAGAAAACACAAAAGTGAAACCTAAGAATAAAACCAAATAAAAATACCTTCATCATTCAACATATGAAACATTTTCTTTACTATGATAATGTAATGTAATTTGATTGTTCTCATTTTCCCACAACCAGGAACACACTGGATGATTGAAATGGTCAGTCTGATTATCTCCAAAGGGGACCCTACTTGGGTCCAAACTGTCAAAAATTTTGCCAGGTCTCCAGGGCTTGAGTCTAAAGATGAGCAGAAACTATTGCTAGACCAGGCTGGACCACGTCTCATGAGTACACATCTTCCCATACAACTGTTTCCCAAGTCTTACTTCACATCCAGTGCTAAGGTGAGTGGATGCTGGTCTCTGTGATGAAATTTTTTTATATTTTTTTTATTATTTTTTATTAAGAAAAATTTTAATTCATTTTACATACCAATCAAAGATTCCCCCTCTTCCCTCCTCCTGCCCCTCTAGCCTCCCCCTTCCAACCCACCCCCCATTCCCTCCTACAAGAAGGAAAGGCCTCCCATGGGAGGATACATTCAGCTGAGGCAGGTCTAATCCCCTCCCCCTGCCTCAAGGCTGTGCGAGGTGTCCCATCATAGGTAGTGGGTTTCACAAAGCCTGCTCATGCACCAGGGATGGATTCTGATCCTACTGCCAGGGGGCCCCCTAAGCGGGTCAAGCTACACAACAGTCTCACTATGCAGAGGGCCTAGCTCAGTCCCATGCAGGCTCCACAGCTGTTGATCTAAATTTCATGAGTTTCCACTAGTTTGGTTTGGTTGTCTCTGCGTGTTTCCCCATCATGATCTTGATGACCTTGCTCATCGAATCCCTCTTCTCTCTCTTCGACTGGATTCCTTAAGTTTGGCCTGTTGTTTGGCTATGGATCTCTGCATCTGCTTCTATCTGTGATGATATCTTAGGAGGACTCTCTTTCTTAAACTGGCACACTCAAGGGTGTGTCCAAATTTATGGCCTTGCCAGTCTCCCTAATACTCACATGTATGGAAACAGCTGAACTCACAGTGCTTATTAACTGGTTAATGAATGATTAATGTTATGAATACTTGTTAACTCAGAAGTCAGCTTTCAACTTTGCATTTTTCCTTTTCCTTTTCCATGTGTGTATAAGTGGTGTCCATGTGTTTGGGCATGGGAGTGTAGGGTGTACAGGCACTTGTGGATGGGTGTGTATGGAGGTCCAAGGTTGATGTCTAGAACCATTTTCAATCACTCCTCTGCCTTATTCTTTTTTTGTTTGTTTTGTTTTGTTTTTCAAGACAGGGTTTCTCTGTGTAGCTTTGCAGCTTTGTGCCTTTCCTGGAACTCACTCTGTCACCCAGGCTGGCCTCGAACTCACAGGGATCCACCCGCCTCTGTCTTCCGAGTGCTGGGATTAAAGGCATGTGCCAGCATCGCTGGCTTGCCTTATTCTTTTGAAATATTTGTTCTCTATCTCTCTGTGGGCGTGGGTGTGGGGGGTGGAGTGGGTGAGTTTGCATGGCTCTCTTTCCACTGTGTGGGTCCCAGAAAGTTAGCCTAGCTCATCAGGCTTGGTGGCAAGTGGCCCTGCCCAGTGAACAACCTCACCAGTTCCCACCTATTCTTCTTGAGGCAGGGTCTCTCAATCAAACACAGTTCACTGGCACGGCTTATCTTGGGAACCAGTATGCTCTGGAGATCTCCAGTCTCCACCTTCTGAGGGTGTAATTACAGGCAGGCTTCTCACTTGCCTGGCATTTCTGTGGTATATTAGTCAGGGTTCTCTATAGTCATAGAACTTTTGGAATGAATCTCTCTCCATATATATAAAGGGAATTTATTGGAATGACTTCCAGGCTGTAGTCTTGCTAATCTAACAATGGCTAGTGGTGAATGGAAAGTCCAAGAATCTAGTAGCTGCTCAGTCCCCTGAGGCTGTGTGTCACAGCTGGTCTTCTGTATATGCTGGAATCCTGGAGAAGTAGACTCCAATGTCAGTGAAGGAATGGATTTGCTGGCAAGGCGAGGGCAGGCAGGCAAGCTTTCCTTCTTCCATTGTCCTTATATAGGCTTATGGCAGAAGGTGTGGCCCAGATTAAAGGTGTATCTATAGGTGGCCATGTCAGAGGAGTAGCAGATGGCAATTGACTTCAGGGGATCGGCCCACCAGCATGCAAGGCACTGATGGATGAATCTTAGATAGGCAAGGCCCCAAGAGCTTCAGCCCTAGAATATTTCTTGCTACTGCTGTGTCTTTGCATGTCTGTCACTGCCATTTTTCTCTGGTATCTGGTATGGTGTGAATGGGTGTGGAGAGATCCCCACTGCCCTTGATGTAGTAGGATCATCTCTTGGAAATGTCCTGTTTTATTGGGCATTTTTACCTGTGGATTATTATGAAGATGCCTTCCTCCTAAGCTGTACTTTTTAACTGAAGCAATGATTTTATACAATAATAAAGTTAGTTTAAACAGGATTTTGATGATTGAGGATTTGTAATAAATATAGTAAGGCATTATGACAGAGGTTATTTTAGTGGAAAAATTAACATAGGTAATGGTAGAATAAAATATTGCCTCTGTAGGATGCAGAGGATAAAACAATAAAACAAGAAAGTGTCACACAGCTAGAACACATGAGTTTCTATTCAGGAGCCATATAGACTGTGGCTTAGGTTAATGATTAAGAAAAACAACTGAGTCCCAGTAGCCCAGCTAGTTTAAATTCCTTTAATCTTAAATTGGGAGATGTGTTCACAGGTTTTCCAGTGCATCATAGCTGAAACAAAGCTTTGAAAATAATTTAAAGTTAGACTGAGATGTTTTTGTTAATAGCTTTAAGATGAAAAACCCAAAAAGACAAATCTGAAGTTTTAGAAAGGCACATAGTTGAGTGAGGAACTCTTTAAGGTCAGGGAACAAGAACAAAGCAGCCCGATTATTGTTAGCTGGTGTGCCTTTCTTGCTTGGACGGTTTGGTGACCAAAGGCAGTGTTTAAATCCTTGTCCCCATTTCTGCCCTCTGTTTCCTGATATAAAGAACTGTGGATGAATATGTGTGCACCCTGAGGATTTAAAATAGAGCTGACTGGTTCTTTTTTATATATAAAAGTTTAGATTCGTGATTCTTCTAACATTATCTTTTGAGATACATAGTAAAATGGTTTGCCCTTTCTTTGTAACTACAGTAAGCAGTCTGCTAGTAGAAGAACTGGCTTGAAAAATACTTTTGCTTGCACTCTCTTAATCTATAACAAGTTGCTTGGATATTATATGTGGGTTCTTGGAACAACTTGATTTTCACCTGTAATAAGTAAACTGTTTAACCATGTAGGGGAAATGAAAACATTTTTTAAAAGCCTATATTCATTATAATCATCCACTTAAAAAATACAATGTAGCCACATTGTGATTTTCATATTGCTTGAAAGATTTTGGTGGAGTATATAAGCTGTAAGATTTAAAAAAAAAAAAACAAAACAAAGTAAGTTAGAAGAAAAACATCAAGAATGAGAGAAGGAAAACACCAGGAAAGATGTAGAGGAAGAATACAGAAGAATAAAGAAAGAGTCAGAAGAAAACTATCAAGAGAGTGTGTTGTCTTTTCCTTACTCCCTCAGTTAAAAAAAGCCTTAGTATGAAGACTCCATGGATTCCCTTCAAGCTCTAGCTGCTGGAGGCTGGTCCTCATGGCAGCAGTATGTGCCTTCCCACCTCAAAATCTGGATCAAAGGCAGGTTGTCTTCCTGCCTCAAGATCCAGATCACAGGTGTGACCTCTGTTTCTGGATTGTATTTCATTCCAGGTATAGTCAAGTTGACAAACAAGGACAACCATCACATGTGGTTTTCTGAGGATCCAAACTCCAATCTTCATTTTTTTTTTATGCAGCAAACATTTGAAGCAGTGGTTCTCAATTTTCCCAATGCTCAGGCCTTTTAATACAGTTCCTATGTTGTGGTGATCCCCACCCACTAGATTAGCTTCACTGTTACGTCATAACTATAATTTTGCTACTGTTGTGAATCACACTATAAATATCTGTGTTCTCTGATGGTCTTGGGGGACCCCAGGTTGAGAAACCCTGCTTTAACCACGGAGGCATTTTTGCAGCCCCTCAACTGTTCTTCCAACAGTGAACCATGCATGTCAGTGACAGCTATGTAAACTTTCTCAGATGGAAGATCAACTTGGCATCCTTTATCTCAGAGTTAAGGAAATGATGGAAGAGAAGGCAACCTTACATTGAGAGAGTCACGGATGTAAGGAAAAGGTGCAGCTCATCCTTTGACCTCCACATGTGTGTTGTGGCTTTGTGTAAAGACTTAAGAGTTTGGTTCAGGATGTGTGGAAATATGCAGTGCTGAGGTGAAGACACACATTTCTAATAAACTTTCTCTTTTAGGTTATCTATGTCATCAGGAATCCAAGAGATGTTGCTACATCTCGCTATCATTTAAGAAAACATTTTCACCTTTTGAAGAATCAACAGACTTTTGATGAATATCTTCGTGCATTTATCCAAGGTGATGGTGAGTAGAATCTGGACCACCAATTTCATATTTTGAAATCAAGGCAAGACCAGAGATCTGTGTTGCATGTTTAAAAGCTAAATCTGTGGGTCACAGTTGTTTAAAATTTACTCAGTGTGGGACAAGAAGGATGGTTTAGTTGTGTACTGCTCTTGCAGATGTCCAGGTTTGGTTCCCAACAATCATGCCAGGTTTCCCTCAAGGTCTTATAACTCCACATCCAGGAGTCTAGTGCTCTCTTCTGGCATCCCTAGACACTGCATTCATGTATGCAATACCCACACACAGATATACATATGAATGAAACTTAAAATATTAAAAACCAATGATTTAAAATTTTACTCAGTGTGATGTCAAGAATTTTATGGACAACCAGATGCAATCTGATTTTCATTTAATGTATTTTTTCACTTAGAAAAATCAATTCTTGTATGATATATTATATAGCTATGAATGAACATCTATCCTTTATTTTTATATTTTTCAATTGCATGTTTTCAGATATTATATTCATTAATTTAGTGTGTGTGTGTGTGTGTGTGTGTGTGTGTGTGTGTGTGTGTGTGTGTACGGTTTCACAAATGCCATTGTGCATGTGTGGATGACTGAGGACAACTTGTGGGAGTCAGTTCTTTCCTTCAGCCATGTGGATTTCAGGGATAAGGCTCATATCATCAGGCTTTGGGTCAAGTGCCTTTATCCACTAAGTCATTTCATTAGTTCTTGCTATTTTACTCACAATGAAGTATTATTTATTAAATCTATGATTGCTTCATAAAATAGTTCTTGCAAGTATTTGAATTTTATCCTGCTCTTTTTATACACTTTTCTAGTTAGAGGTTCAAAGAGGCAGGGCTGGAGATGTGGTTCAGTGGTTATGTACTCTTTCTGCTTTTTCAGAGGACCCAGATTCAGTTCTGCACCCATATGATGACTTAAAACCATCTGTAATTCTGCTTCCAAGAGATATTATGCCCTCTTCTGGTCTCTGCGAACAATGCACGCATGTGATGCACATACATACATACATATCAGCAAACATTCATACACATTAAATAAGGTTTAAAACTCCTTTTAAATATGTAGGTAGTAAGCATGCATAATTTTTTCCTCTAAAAAAAGTGAGCTTCCTCGCCGGGCGGTGGTGGCGCACGCCTTTAATCCCAGCACTCGGGAGGCAGAGGCAGGCGGATCTCTGTGAGTTCGAGGCCAGCCTGGGCTACCAAGTGAGTTCCAGCAGGAAAGGCGCAAAGCTACACAGAGAAACCCTGTCTCGAAAAACCAAAAAAAAAAAAAAAAAAAAAAAAAAAAAAAAAAAAAGTGAGCTTTCTCAATGTCATAATTGTGTTACAGACCTCTAGAGGTAGAAATTTGACATCCCTTACCTTCCTCAAAGTAAATGCCATCCTCCAATCAGGAATAAGAACAAATATTCAAGAGGTGCAACGTTCAGTAATAATTTCCTTTTCCTCCCCTATCTCTGTAGTGATTTTTGGATCCTGGTTTGATCACACACTTGGATGGTTAACCAGGAGAGACACAGAGAACTTTCTACTAATGTCCTATGAGGAGCTACAGAGGGTAATTCTCTTTTACTGTGTTTCCTACATTGCCCATATCTGCCTTTGTTCCTTTCCTTTGTATTTCTCTAGGGGTAAACAATCAAGTAAGTGAGTGGGAGACTGTCATAGTTAGCATCGTTGTCAACTTGACACACCTGTGAGAAAATGCCTCTACTAGATGTCTGTGGGGGGATTTTCTCAATTAATGATTAATGTAGGGGAGCCTTGTCACTCTTGGTGCTATATCCATAGGCGGATGGGCTTGGGATGTATAAGAAAGGTAGCTGAGTAAGCCAGAGGGAGCAAGTCAGTGAACAGCATTCCTCTGTGGGCTCTGCTTCAGTTCCTGCCTCAAGTTCCTGCCTGGCTTCCATCCATGATGCTCAAAACCCAGAAGCTGGATAAGCCCCTCCTCCCCCAGGTTGTTATTGGTCAGTATTTTATCATGGTAACAGAAAAATCAAACCCAAAGAGGGAAGGTGTGTAAAACCCAGCCTTTCATTGCCTGCATAACCTCAGCACGTTCTAACTCATCCTGTGACTCACTGTTCTCCTGAAACTGCAAAAACAGTAGTATTCAACTAACACAATAAAAGTGACAACTATCTAGAATAGTGAATGTCATGCTACATGTGTGGTTGATAAGTCTTAGCCATGTCTTATTAAAGACACGTGCTTCGTCTAAACGTTCCTTCAGTTTCAGAGTAAGAATCTGATGGCTTTTGTTCAGAACGCTAGCCTGGCAATGCTCTGCGTTCAAGCTCAACAACATTAGTACACGGAAGTTGTCACAGTGGCTCCCACCCCGGCAACCTGACCACATCAACACATTTGATGCAGGCACCTCAATAGCTTCATATTGGGGCCCAGGGACGATCAGACGGAGTATCAAACTTAAAACTTAGGCAAGGACCTTTCATATAGACTTTCAGGGAATGGTCCAGGCTCGAGTCCTAAGTCAGAACTAAGAACTGGTCAACAGGAATCTCACCATAGTAAACTATGTATTATATACAGCAATTCCAATACTCCAAAGAGTAGTGGTTTTTCATACAACTCTTTCTCTCTTTCAAATACCCTTCTATTGGCTGATTTAATCCAGTGACCATTGAAATTCCCGTTTCTTTCTGTGGTATACAGTATTTTTGTAGAAAGTGCCTGTTCATTTTCTGCCTCCACTTTCCAATCCAATTTGCATCCAGTTGGATTCATGAGTCTTGTTTTTTTTCCAACAAAATTTGACAATGAAAAGTTGGTAACCAAGGGTAATGATGAGTGTAATAGGGAGAAGAAGAAAAAATATTTCATGTATTTTATATGATATCTAGATTAGCCGTGTGAGGGGCCACACAGGGAGAAGCAGGAGATGGACTGTTCAGGCGAGGGAAAGGTTAAGTAGGAGGGGTAAGGTAGACAGCAAAGCATGATGGGTGATGAGGTGAACATGAGTTCAGTACAATGATACACATTTATAAAAAGTGACATAATGAAATCCTACATTTTATACACTTAAAAGTGATTTGTTTTTCATAAGGAAAAGTCAGGGGCTTGAGGTTGGCTTAGCTGTTCAGAGCATTTGCTGCTCTTCCAGAGGACCTGAGTTTAGGGACCAAACACATGCCAGTTAGCTCATAACTGCCTGTAACAATAGCTCCAGAAGAATCTGATACTCTCTTCTGGCCTCCATGAACATCTACAAACACACACACACACACACACACACACACACACACACACACACACACACGCACACGCACACGCACATGCACAGACACACACACAGACATACACATACACGCACATACACACATGCACAGACACACACACACACACACACACACACACTTTTTTTCTGAGCTGGTGGCTGGCAGGCAGACTTGACGAAGGAATGGGTTTTCTTTTCATGACTCCTTTATCCCTTCACAATGTAAGACAGAGTATGAAAACTGGTGAAATTAGGGCTGGAGCGATGGCTGAGTGGCTAAGAGTACATGCTGCCTTTACAGACGACCTGGGTTCGATCCTCAGTACCCACATGGTGGCTCCCAGTCTCCTCTAATTCCAACTCAGAGGGATCCATTGTCATTTTCCAGCCTCAGTGCTCACTGTATACACATGCTTCATATATATTTATATCATACATTATATATTTATGCATATCATATATTATTATAAACTTATATTTTCATATTATACTGTATAACATTATATAGTGTATACATCATATACAACTCATAAACACAATATAAAATATATTATGAACTTATAAATATATATAACATAGTTATGTATATCAGTATATATTATATATGAATATGTATATTATGTAGGATGTTGGAAACAAAAGTTTAGGTCACATAATAAGGAAGTATTCACCTTCTTGAGAACTCAAGGGCTATGTCACCATCAGTGCTTGTATCCACTCTCTCCTGATAACGCCTTTTCCACCCACAGGACCTCAGAGGCAGCACGCAAAAATTGTGTCAATTTCTGGGCAAACATCTGACTCCAGAACAGCTTGATTCTGCTGCCCGAAACTTGTCCTTTTCAGTCATGAAAGAGAATAGCATGTCCAACAGCCTAATGCTAAGAAATCCCAAAGATGGCACTGTCTCCAATATACCATTGCTGAGAAAGGGTAAGAAAAGATAGAGTGTCAAGGTTGTGTTGTAGACATGGGTAGGTTTTTGATGTTTGCATGAAGCATGAGTCATGAAAACAGACGTGCTTGGAAGCTAGTGTCATATTCCATCACATCCTTTCAGAAGAGTCGCTGCCCACAGATCCGTTACTGAGAATCCTTAGAACCACGGTAAGCAGAGAAGGAGTGAGAGGTGCCTATGTCCTCCTGGCTCTGCCTGTGCGATGGACAAGTCCTGTCTATACACTTAGACCAGTCAGTCTCAGTGATGTCTGTAAGGAATCAGAGGTGTAGTCACAGGAACAGGACTTTCCAATTCAGAGGGTTTACAACAGATAACACATGCAAACATCCATGTGTCTACATGACAGATACAATGCCATTCGTCAGTAGCAGAGTTTACTGACACATGCAGCAACTTGGATGGATTCCAGTGGCCTTATGCTGAGCAACAAGAGTAACAACAAATCTACACACAATATATTTATGTAACATTCATAAAATAGAAAATAATTGTAGAGGCAGAGAATATGTTGCTGATGTTCAGGGAACCAGGGTGGTGGGACTTGATGATTCATGTATGACTAAAAAAGTAGTAGTATTGGGAGATGTTTGTGACACTGGACTATTTATGTATTTCAGTGGAAATGGATTACAAAATAATTCCACAAGGAGAAAAGTGATGTAGACCACATTCATTTCCCTAGATGAGATTTTTCTGATCACAGCATTGTGTAACTTAACCATATTCCCTTGTCTATAATACAAATGTTGTTGTAAAAAATGTTGAAGGACACAAACTTTCAGTGTCCATTTTGTAACCTGTATCTCTGTCACATAGTTGTTATTTTTTTCCACATGGAGGGCAGGACTGAGGTGCAGGATGAAAACTCAGTTTTTCCTTCAAAGTTTCAAGACTAGGATTTTTCCACCTGACATTCTGGACGCTCACAGGCACCAACCTCAAATCATCACAAGCCCTGTCCCTTTTGTGCTAATATAGTTTTGACAGTTGGCAGTTGGTCCAAAGCAGAAAATTGTAGGATGACTCATTTTGGTCTTGAGAGAAAATACTAACTGGATAGTTGAGGTGGGAGTGTGACAGGCTTGGCTGTGCAAGTGGGATTTGGACTCATTTTCCTGGTGCTTTTCCTTCTGTTTTTGATTGACAGGCATCTGTGGTGACTGGAAGAATCTCTTCACTGTGGCTCAAAGTGAAGCCTTTGACAGAGTCTATCAGGAGAAGATGTCGATGCTGGATCCTGGTCTCTTCCCCTGGTCGACACGATGTTGATCAATGCCCCCATCCACCTAACCCCTCGCCACTCTGCACACCCTCATCCCGGATAGGGTTTCTTAGTGTAGTCCTGCTGTGCTGGACCTAGCTCTGTAGACAGGCTGACCTCGAACTCAGAGATCTGCCTGCCTCTGCCTCCTGAGTGCTGGGATTAAAGGTATGCACCACCAATGTCTGGCTGTCTGGTTAAAAGACTCTAAACATTTTAAGGACTCTGAGTGTTACTTACTAAACTTAAAAAAAAATCTATCTGTGCCTTTTTTTTTTTTTTTTTTTTTGTCATCTGGATGCAAGTTAGTCATCTGGGACCAGGAAATCTGATGGAGAAAATGCCTCCATCAGATTGGTCTGTATGAGAGCCCGGCCCACTCAAGGTGGTGCCATCCTTGGGGAAGTGGCTCTGGGTTGTATGAAAGAGAAAAAACAATCTGAGCAAGTCACAGGGAACAAGCCAATAAGCATCATTCCCCCACCATCTCTACTTAGTTCTTGCCTCAGTTTCCCATTATGATGGACCTGTAAGCCAAATAAGCCCTTCCCTCCCCATGTTGCTTTTGGTCAGTGCTTTATCACAGGAATGGAATGAAGATTGGAATACTATCCTTTTGAGTTGCCAGGTGGTTCATATCACAAAACTCAGAGCAAAATAATTTTTAAAAAACTTGAGTCTAGAGCAGACATATCTGCACCTGGTTTCCAAAACTGAATTGCAAGTAAGGTATTCATAATAAAATGTCAATTTATTGTTGCTTTCAAACAACTGTGGTGACGAATTTATTGGTATTGAAGGGGGTCAGCAGAGAGAGTGTATGCCTGCCTGAGCTTTAAATCTCCAGTTATAAGGAACAAAGGGTCAACACTTTGCTAGTCAGAACTCAAAACAGGTCAGGCTAGAGTGGCAGCTCAGCAGTTGAGAGCACCATGGCTCTCGCAGAAGAAGGGAGTTTGCCCACATCCACACCAGACCCTCACAGCTGCCTTTAAATCCAGATCCAGGGGATCTAGTGCCCTCTGGTGGCCCCACAGGCAACTTCCCTCATGTGCACACACAAATAATTTAAAATTAAAGACTAGGAATCCCACTAGGTTAAGGAAAGAAATCTACATTGCATTAAGCGTACCAGAGTCAAACTGAAGCTGAATTATTAGTGTAGAAAAACCCAGTTATTTCTATTAGGAAAGCTCAACTGAATTAGTAAGAATACTTTTTCTAGTTTTTGAAAGAATAATTTACAAACTTGAGAGATGGCTCAGAGATGAAGAGTGTTCATTGCTCTTTCAGAGGACACAGTCCATTCCTACCGCCCACATGTCAGCTCATAATCACATATAACTACACTTACAGGGGATCTGATGGCCTCTTGACCTCCAAAGGCTTCAGTGCACACATGGTACACACACACACCTGGTACACACACATCCATATAATAAATATTTTCTTAAAAGAAAAATAATCTAACTATTCAGAGGTTCTCAACTTTTCTAATGCCTCAACTCTTTAATACAGTTCATGTTGTGGTGACCCCCCCAACAATAAAATTATTTCATTGCTACTTCATAACCGTAATTTCATTACTGTTATGAATCATAATGTAAATATCTGATAAGCAGGATACATGCTAAGCAATCCCCTTTGAAGTTGCGACCCACAAGTTGAGAAATACTGATTTATATGATTAAAATTTAAAATATTGTTTAAATAGGACTGAGTTCTTTATGGTAATTTACAGCCAACGTAATAGTGACTAACAGTTAACATGTAAAATCTTAAGTTTTAGAGGTTTATTATTTGTGTGTATATATGTGAATCTGTGTGCTTGCATGTAGGTGTCTGTGGAAGCCTGGAAAGCACATCAGATACCCTAGAGCTGGAGTTACAGGCAGTTTTGAGCCACACAATGTATGTGCTGGGGTTTGAACTCTGGCCCTCTGAGGAGCGGGGAGCACTTTAAACCACTGTGTTATCTTTCCAGCCCCTCTTTGAAGGAATAAAGGGTGAACCTTAGGCCCGATCCCTGGAACTTGGAAAAAGAATTTTTGAGATCACTTTTCCAAAAGTATGGATTCCTGATTTTAACTTTGGGGATTCTAGATATGATCTTTGTGCTTCCCATTTCTGCATTTGTGACGCTGGTGTCTTTTAGGATCCCGGCATGAACTACAGTTCAGGTGGATGTTCACTGCACTGAGAAGGACACCAGTAGACATGTTACAAACATGACTCCCAACCAGAACTATAAGAGAATCAGGGTCTCTTCATGTTCAAACCCCAACACTCTAAGACAGCCATTAAGGACTCATTCATGTTTTCAAACATGCTCAGAGTTTATTGAATGTATTTGTTATCTAAATATTGCAAAGTGGTGAGGGGAAGTATAAAGACGGATGGGGGCAGGACACTGTGAAAGAACAACCCTGGAATCAGCTACCAGTACCAGGTGTGCAACTTGGGACAGGGTACGCAGGAGAAATATGACGAAGGAAAAGCCATTGTTTCAAGATCAGTTCGTGCTGTTCCATACCAGACGGACACCTCTCCTCTCGCTTTCCTCTTTGACCCAGGGACAATGTAAGATATCCAGTTTTCCCTTCATTTCCACAGCTTGCAGTAGCATCTGTGACTCCTCAGTCATTGCAGATTTGTCCAGTCTGGAGTGAAAAAGACAGTGCTGTTTATTTTTATTACATTTACTAATTTGTGTGTTTATACGGGCACATGCTACAGTGCACATGGAAGATCAGAGGTCAATTCATGGGAGTCCATCCTCCCCCTTCTATTATGTGGTCCCGGTTTGTCAGGCTGGACAGCAAGTGCCTTGACCCACTGAGCCATATCAGCATCCCAAGTTTTGTTGACAATCACTTGCCTCTCTTTACCTCTATGCTGACTTCTCTGTCACCCTTCTCTAGGAATGAATAATTGTACCAAGTGTCAAGAGAAGGGGTGATTCTCTCCCAGAGAGTAGGGACCCTCTCATATATATAGATGTATAATGTAGATGTCTATATAAAGAATCTATCAAGATGTTAAGATTAAACTTAAAAAACATTGAAGTAAAAATGACTGTTTTCAGCCATTCATTGTTTAAATGCCTAACCATGATGTTTATTATTCCTTATTCATACATTATAACTTAATACAGTGTTGGCTTTTCTCAAACTTGTGAATACTAGTATAATGTCATTGTCACCAATCTCATAATCTTAAGCCTCTCCCTTTTGTGTCTCTACTCACTTTCTATGAGATACTTAAAGCTTGTCCTACATCTTAGCTTACCCATGAACATATCTGATGCTCATCTGTTCTCACTGCCTGTTCCACCCATGCCATTATCACTAAGATTACCTAAAAAATAAAAATTACCAAACACTCATTATCTTTACACTTATATTTAAAAATCTATTTGTTTATTCTTTGATAATTTCATATATATACAATGTATTTTGATCATATCCTTTCCCCATTCTCCTCCACATTCCTTTCCAAACTTCAAGTCCTTTTCTTCTCCAATAGCTCACTGAGTCTAAGTCGTGATGCCCACAAGTGTGTGGATGTAGGTGCATGCTCTGGAGACTATGCAACCTACAGGGCCCACATCCCTGAAGAAAACTGACCCTCCTTCCCCTAGAAGCCACAAATGTCCCTAGCTCCTCAGCTGGGGTGGGGTCATGAGCCCCTCCTGTCTGTGCTGGAGGGTTGACCAGCTTGAGCTTGTGCAGGTCTTGTGCAGACAGCCACTGCTCCTGTCGGTTCATGAGTGTACCTGCCTTCTCAAGTCTAGAAGAGGCTGGTGTGCAGCAGTTCTGCCAAACTCTTACCATGTTTCTACCCCTTCTTCCTCAGTGTTCCCTGGACCTTGGAGGTAAGGGACCACGCCTCCCTTTAAAAAATAATGTCTTAAGCAGTCAACACACTACGTGGTTAATTTTCTTCTTGAAAAATTTCCCTTAGATTTTTGGGCATTAGTTCCCCTTGAATTTCACAAATTGAGATAAGAACACAGGTCTCTGATAGGGTACATCTGGCTGCCTCAATTTTCTCCACCTTCTCTGCCTGCTTTTTTCTTGCCTGATGTCCATAATCATAAGTCATGTCACATTTAACTATAAAGAGTTAATACAATCTGGTTATCCTTTGCTTTACATCTAGTATCCACTTATGAGTGAGCACATACCATGTTTGTCTTTCTGAGTCTGGGTTACCTCACTCAGGATGGTATTTTCTAGTTCCATCCATTTGCCTGCAAACCTCATGTTGTCATTGTTTTTCTCTGCTGAGTAGTACTCCATTGTGTATAGTACCACATTTCATTTAACCATTCTTCAATTGAAGGGCATCTAGGTTGTTTACAGCTTCTGGCAAACAGGGGGTGGGGAGGTAATGGAGGGCAAGGGTTGGGGGAAAGAGAGCTTAGGGGAGCGGGAGGTCCCAGCTGGATCAGGAACAGAGTGGGAGAACAGGGAAAGAGATACCATGATAAATGAAGACCCCAGGGGAATAGGAAGAAGCATAGTGCTAGAGAGGCCCCCAGAAATCCACAAAGATACTTCCACTATAGACTACTGGCAATGGTCAAGAGAGTGCCTGAGCTGACCTACTCTGGTGATCAGATGGCCGAACACCCTAACTGTCATGATAGAACTCTCATCCAGTAAATGCAGAGATTCACAGCCAAGCTCCAGGTAGAGCTCCAGGAGTCCCCTCAGCATGAGAGAGCAGGGATTATATGAGCAAGAGATAAGAAGACCATGACTGGAAAAAGCACAGGGACAAATAGCCAAACTAGCAGAAACACATGACCTGTGAACCAATAGCTGAGGAGGCCCCATGGAACTGGACCAGGCCCTCTGGATTAGTGAAACAGTTGATTAGCTTAAACTGTTTAGGAGGCTCCCAGGCATGGAACTGGGACCTGTCCTAGGTGCATGAGCTGGCTTTTTGGAACCTAGGGCCTATGCTGAGACACTTTGCTCAGTCTTGGTTTAGGGAGGAGTAGACTTGACCTGCCTCAACTGATCCTACCAGGCTGGGCTGGTAGACCTTGCCTTGGAGGAGGTGGGAATTGGGGGGGGGGTGGATTGGGGAGAAGGCTGTGGGATGGGAGAAGGGAGGACAGGGGTATCTGTGGCTGACATGTAAAATTAAAATAATTATAAAACAAAATATTTAAAATAAAAAAAGAGTTAATACAGAGCTCTGCCAGGCTCTTTTAGATCTGCTGCCCATTTCGGCCCCTGCCTGTCCAACCTCCCCTTCAGTCAATACTGCCCCAACCACAGCCTTCTCACCACGATTTACCCCTGTGTCCACACCCAACCCTTCTCAACATCTCATCCTTGCCTGCACATTACTCTTTATAACCCCAGTAAAGGACCTAAGTCAACATGGCAGAGGCATGAACCATTTTTCTCACCGAATGTTCAAAACATCTTCACAGGCCCTCACATAATCAACCTGCACATATGGAATAAGTTCTCAAATGAAAATGAAATGTTAAGAAACATAACCTGGATTTATAATTCCATACAGCAATTTCAGAAATATTTTTGACTCTAGACTGGGAGTGAACATTTATGGGTAATGTATGTGTGAGGCAGTGTTTGTAATCACCTCAGCTGGGTTATTGCGTCTCCAGAAGACTTGAAAATGCCCAACCAAGTTGTGCCCAGTGGTATAACACAGGCCTGGCAGTTATAGGACTAGCCAATCATTTTTTTTATTGGATTAGGAAATAACCAACCCCCACAAGTTGTCTTCTGTCCTCCATATGTGTGTGGGTATACACACATGATGGAAACATTTTCAAACAAAAGTTTTGAAAACCTGAGATTGTAGATCACCATAAATGTTTCCACAATTGACTGATTTGTCAATTTACTTGCAAAACAATCAACTAATTCTTCCACCAATATCAGAAATTCACCATGTTGCAGAGTCCTGCCCTCGTAAAATATCTTCCATTACATTTTTAATTTCTTTTTGTTGTCCATGAGTGTGTATATGTCTCTGTGCAGGTGTATGTGGATGTAGAGATCAGAGGGCAAGCTCAGGTGTCACACTCTGGAACACAACCCACCTCCTTTGAGACAGGGTCTCTCACTTTCTGGAACTTATTTATTAGACATGGCTGGTTGGCCAGTGAGCCCTCAGGGTCCTGCTGTCTCCACTTCTGCAGTGTGTCACCATGCCTGGATTTTTCACATAGGCTCTGGGGATCAAACTCAGGGCATCAGGCTAGAGTGGCAAGGGTTTTACCAACTTAGCTACTACCCAGCCTAGTCCTGCAATTTTCTTTTAAATATTTTTCCTCATCCTGTTATTTGTGTGGGTTAAAGGCTAGTGTTTTAAAGACTAGATAGTATTTGAAATAACTCATGCTTAATGCAGTTCTTTATAATTACTAGTCACCATGTGTAATTTAATTCAAGCTACTCTATAATAACTATTAATTAAATAACTAAATATTTTTGTCTTCAAATGTTATTTTTTTCATACCTCTCCTGAAATATCTTTCAACTTTTTGTAGTGCATCTTTCTCCTTTTCTTTTACAAGTTTTACATCAGGACTGGAGATATGGTGCAGCATTTAAGATCACTTGCTGATCTTGCAGAGGACACGGGGTTCAGTTCTAAGCACCCACATAACACCTACATGGTACTCACAAGACTCCTGTAACCATAGTTCTAGGGGGTTATTGACCTCTTCTGGCTTCTGCTACTCATGCATTCACATGGTACACAGTTTGAAAATTCCACAAGTGCTCTCATGTATCCAGCCCAGATCGAAACACAATGGCACTGAAAGTATTATATAAAATTATCTCCAAGGCATGTGCACATATTTTATATATCATGCAAATAAATTTCATGTTTGGAATTAGGGACCATTACCAAGACTCATGGTATGCAAATATTCCAAAGGAAATTTAAACGGACATGGAACATTTCTGATCTAGTTATAAGCAGTTCATGAAAGAGCTACTTAATCTGCACTAGTTTTCTTCCATAAATAGATGTCTCCATAATGGTCAATATTCACTGTTCTTACATTTTATATTCATGTTCATGTCTGTAAGCTGCATGGGTACATACTACTGCATGAATACATGTTCAGAGAGGACACAACTAATTTTGTGTTTGTATAATCTTTCTCTCCCTCGAACCCAGGTATCTTTGAGTAATTCCCCATCCCAAGGCCTTTGATTGATGGAACAATAAAGTTATTTACTATGGCTTCCCTGGGACAATAGTCTGTGGTGGGTAGCTGTTTGAGCCATGCCCTGAAGCATTGACACTAGTAAGGCAGCTGTAGCTGTTATACCTGCCTATGACCTTGAGGAACATGACCCTGGGGCATCGCCACCGGGACTCATAAGACCTAGGATGCATATATGCATCTGTCTCTTGGTTGCCTCGTGGTTTGGATGTTGAGATCTTGGACCAAGCCATTCAGCACGGGACATAGCTCAGCTCTCCTAGACCCTACGATAAATCCCCTATGGTTGTGAGTTAACCCCCAAATAAATTCCTTGATCATTAAATAAACTGTGGATTGCTAGCAATTAGATCCCAACATTAGTCTGGTATTCTGCTACCATGAACAACCAACCAACCTCAACCTCAGGGCAGGAGATAGTTTACAGTGACTTAGGTAAGATGGAGGAAGCTCTGCCTTGAAAAGGAATTTTTTTCTTATTTATATTCTCCTCTTGCCTGATATCCAATCTCTTTCCAGGGGAATCATTTACCCCCATAATATTCATATTTATTAAGCTAAAAATTATATATAAGGAGTTTCAGAACTAGTATTGCCTTGTCTAAAGTTGGTCTCATGGTGTATCTGTTTGCATTTGCTCCACTTACTGATTTGGCAACTGAGGCATGGACAAGTGACTGAGTCTTGTGACATCTCCCTTGTCCTCATGCATTCCTTAGTGGGTATTTGACCACTTTTATGATGGCTGCATCCATGTGCAGGGTTCTGCAATATCTCCAGGGCGTGCTCTCCCAGACCAACTCACATCAGTGTCTCCAGGACACAGCTTGGATGCTTCAGGATTCACACAGTAACATCACTCATTTGTTCTTCAAGGGGTTTTCAACCAACGAGAGATGTTTCACCCTGCAGTAGATTAGAGAAGTAGCCATCATGCCACAAGCCTCACTTGAGATGTCACATTTCCCCAACCTATATGTGAGGTACACATCACAGGTTAGGAATAACATCTTCAGGTGATCTATGAAAGACTACCTATTGTTCAAACAAATGACCCAGATTCTAATACTGTACATACCAGTTCACACCTACATCATAGGCTTATTTAATTCGTAAGTATAATTCTGTGACTATCATTGTGAATTACAGAGTTCTACTGATTGGGAATAAGCCCAAGCCAGTGGTTTTCAGATATGGGTGACTTTTACTCTCTGGGATCAATTTGGAAATGCTGGTGAGGTTATGGGTTGCCACAAGAACTAACAGAGAGATAGGGTGTTACTGGAATGTAGTGGGTAGAAGTCCTGCCCTTTATTGCAGAGATAGACCCTATCACTAAAATATGGTCTGTAACCCAGTTTGTCTGATTACCAATATCACTGTAACACACACACACACACACACACACACACACACACACACACACACACACACACTTCTTGAGTCCATCACAGTGATTCTCCCCTTCAGATTTCAGTTAATAGTTAGAAAGCCCATTGTGTTAGACCTGTGCTTCTGACATTACTAAAACCTGCTCCTTGTGCTTAACTTACAGAGGAGATCATAAAGCTTATGGGTTTTGCTATCTCCCTTGTCAGTTTAGTATATTCAAAAGATCTGATGGAGGATAATAGAAACAGATCACAAGCATGAAATAAGATCTGGAAGGATCCCAAGTACGTGAAAATTACCTTATGGATGTAGAGTGCTCCATATGGATATATTTGCCAAACTAGAAGAGCCCTGGTTCTCCTTTCATCCCATCACTGATAAAACACCCTGACCAAAGCAATTTAGAATTAGCAATTAGGAAATGGTTTGGCTTACACTTCCAGCTCACAGTCCATCATTGGGGAAGTCAGAGCAGGAACCCGGATGCAAGAATCATGAAGGAGCTGCTTCTTGCTTAGTTAGCTAGACTTCCTATAAAGACCAGAACCACCCACCCAGGGAACCATGCCTCTTCATAGCAGACTGTACCCTCTTATATTAATTAACCATCAGGATAACCCCTCATAGACATGCCCAATCTGATAAAGACAATCACTGAATCAAGATATTGTTCTTTGAGTCAAGGTGACAGTTAATACAAAGCAGGATGAAAATATTCCATACTTTTTGGGATTTTTTTAATGGAGTCTTTATCATGTAAACATGATAAGTTAACTCCAAACTAACATTCTCACTGAGGATGGGGGACGAGAATGACAGTTACAGAACATGGTTCCAGCTTGGTTCTTCTGGGGACTGGTCACTATGCAGTTGCCCACCAAAGACCATTCACTAGAATACAAGTTGATCCTATCACCTGGAGAACGCCAAGAGGTGGGAATCTATGTGTCAGGAATCAACGCAACAGTCCAAATATCAGAAGAAGTGATTCTGCCACCATCACCAAGCTCTCACGAAATGACAAAGGTTTATAATTCCTGTACACAGCCAGAGGAAAAGACTGCAATGCAAGTTTCTCAGCATGAGCCACCATACCACAGCACCAATGGTGATAAACTTACTCTGAGCTATCAATCATGTAGCTTAAGAGCATCAGTACCCTGTCGACTTCAACTCATTCTCACGCCGTTTCCACATTGCCCTGCAGTTGCAGGGCTGCCTCCTATTTTCTTCTTAGCCTCCTGGTCCCAGTGGGAAGCTGACTGATTTCCTGAGCTTCTACACACTCCCCTCCACGGTTATGCACCAGCCAGCTCACAAAAGCCTCAAGGCTGCCTATTCCTTCTACAACATTCACACAGAGACACCCCTGCTGGACCTCACGAATGATACGCTCATTATAGCCAAGTTGAAAGGATTTGATATACTCAATGCACTAGACTTGATGGGAAATAAAACCTTCTTGGAAAAACTCAAGTTTGGTATAGGAGACAGGAACTTACAGTATTATTTGTACAACTGGACTTGTTCTACAGTAGATGGATATGTTACTTCTAGAAGGCTGACATTCTCATTTGTTAATACTCTATTTAGTGAGTCCTGGAACTGTCATTCCAAAGAAGAATAAAAGCACAAGTTGAGTGAGATTGAAGTCGTTGCTAACAATCAGAACAGATGGCCAATAGTACACATTTCTAGTTAGGATGTTGAAGCCAAACTCTGCTGTTGACTGATGTGTGGGAGGGATGAAGGTGTCCACAGAGCTCTCATGGTAAAGAGAGGATGTTGTCCTTCCACTCTAGAAGTGGGACTGCTTCTCTATGAACCAAACAGAAGCGGTGTCATCATGTTAAGAAAACCTTTGCTGTTAGGAGAGTCACTGCTGCTTTCCTGTTTGTTAAGTGGTGATATACTCGTATAACAGAACAAGGATCCCTATGTGTATCACCTTACATGCTACTGGGAATGTTTATAGAATTGACATGTGGTAGATAATTATGTATGGAGGAATATGAAAATGTACCAGTGGCTTACACATTTATTATCAGCAAACACACAGGTCTATCCCATAAGCAGAGCAGCCAAGTCAGTAAATATGCAGGTTTGTCCTTTGATCTCCAGCAGGTTAGTGGATTGTTTCAAAAGCAAAGTTGGGGCAAATGTTCAGCATGCTCACTAAAGAGTACACACCTGACTGACCAGACCTTGCGGCTGCCTGCAGTCTCATTTCTCAACAATGACAAGGATGTGTGAGGGAAAGGAAGTAAAAGCTCTAAAGTCAGATTTAATGCCCGGAGGAGTGTAGAAGTGCTGTCAGCACACAGATGGTCTGAATGTTTTTATTATGCACAATTGCACATGTCCCTTTATGCTGACTTTAATTTATCATGAAAATTGTCATGCTAATGGAAAATGTTACTTGTAAATACGTAGTCATAATTTTGTTACTGATGTTGTTTTTACCTAGAATTTGAAAAACAAGCTTCACAGTGTATATATATATATGTGCATGCTGCCACTATCCAAGGGAAAAATAAAATACTAAATAAGGTCATTGTATAGACTGGCCTTTGAGTCAGATGCCACTAAGTAGATACTTCTTCCTGTCTTTACTCCGGTGCCTCTGCTCCACTCCAGAACACTTCCCAGCTAGAAAGGACTCACCAAATGTTACTTTTAGGTCGAGTCTCACCTGTTAGCTGTTCTGTACAGCTCACAAGCTGACAGTGGTCGTTAATGTTTTGAATGGTTGGGGGAAATGGCCCAAAGAATGACAGTTGTGGCATGCAAATCTTATGAAGTCCAAGTT
The DNA here is from genome assembly GCF_004664715.2 of Peromyscus leucopus. Lineage (NCBI taxonomy): Eukaryota > Metazoa > Chordata > Mammalia > Rodentia > Cricetidae > Peromyscus > Peromyscus leucopus. Next base: position 179,348,548 of record NC_051063.1, read on the forward strand.
TTATCAGAATACAGCCACATCTTCATTATGACCTACCTGTGGCTGCCTCATGCTATGAAAGGAAATCAAGTAGTTGTGACAGACTGGAATGTATTGCCTGCAAAGTTAAAATATTTGCTATCTGGCCTCTTACCATGCTTGTGGACTAAGGTCCTAAGAAGTAGGCCACAAATTGTGCCATCCTTGATGGCACCACTAGAGGGGGCACCTGGGCCTCACAAGTGGTGCAGAAGTGGGACCAGTACTGTTCCTAAAGACACATGGCAGATTTCTCATTTCATATGGTCCATGCCCAACTTTGTGACATTTTTAACAGAACACCTTCAGGAAATAAATCTGTCTATTCATTGGAACACTGTTTAGAAAGACAGCCTTAGGTAAGCAAGTTTAGTGAATCTGGATTTACAGCTCTTTGGGAATTGTCTCACTCATTTTTTATCTTATACAAATTGAGTTTTCCGATTTAAGAATTGCCAGTCAGGAATTTTTTTCATGGACTTCTTTACCTCATGAGAAAAATGTTAAACCATCCCTTTAGAGATTTGTTTACTGCACATTGCAGTTGTTACAGAACTCATCACTTTAAATACACTAATAGTTCACATTGAGCACATGACCACTCAACATTTTACAAAATCAGTAACCAGTGCAACTGCTCAGATATAAAATAGCTGTTAAACCCAAATATAAATGCGACAGTCTCCAGAGTTGTTTTTAAGTTACACTGCCCTGTCTTTATATCCAAAATGTGCTATAAGGTTTCTTTGCTTCACAAAATGGAAATTTGTCAGTAAATGGAACAAAGGTGGTACAGCCCATGAGTTCAGCCAGAACTTGGAGTGACAAAGTCTTTATATCCTATGTACTTGCTCCTAAATTACAGAAATGACTTTCCAGACACATGGTAGATTTCACATCCAAAGCACTGACAGCTCCATTTCCTAGTCTGAAAGACCAATTGAATCTCTCTTGCTACATTTCACCTAAGTTGCTACTGTAATTTTTGCTGTTAGTTTTGGAGGTTTTGTGAGTGTGTGTGTGTGTGTGTGTGTGTGTGTGTGTGTGTGTGTGTTTTGTTTTGGTGCTGGGGATCAAGCCAGGGATTGTGTGCTAATAAGTACATGTTCTACCACAGAGCTGTACCCCTATTGTACTTTTGATAATGTTCAATATTGCAAGGAACTTAATGATGTGCAGGGAGGGAATTCTTATTGAAATAACCTTATCAGGATTTTTTTCTGTATCAGTCAAGCCTTTCTCCATGCCTGTGTCAATGCTTACCTACAAAGAAAGCCAAATTACTACAAAGTAAAAATGGTATGCCGCTTTTGAAGACAGTGTGCTGCTTAGCATTTAGTGTCTCTCCCTTACAACTAAGACCTTCTCCAGTTGTTTCATCCACCTTATTAGACCATGTCTGTGGCTCATTTTCCAAGTTTGGTAGAGAAATATTAAGTGCTGCAGGAAACAAGCAAACATTGTACCAGCCTTGAAAGCAGTGAATTTATACATGCATGGACATTAGTCTCAATAAACTTCAGTTTTGTTAAAAAAAAAAAGAAAGAAAGAAAGAAAGAAAGAAAGAAAGAAAGAAAGAAAGGAAGGAAGGAAGGAAGGAAGGAAGAAAGAAAGAAAGAAAGAAAGAAAGAAAGAAAGAAAGAAAGAAAGAAAGAAAGAAAGAAAGAAAGAAAGAAAAAGAAAAGAAAGAAAAAAGAAGAACTTCAGATGTGGCTCTTAGCTATTACTTTTGCTACTTTGGATTTAGTTCTGCGTTTATTTATGCATTACTCTCCTCAAGGAAGAGATAGAATATCTTCTATCTACTTAAAGGATGGATGCCTATGAAACTTATGACAAGCTTTAAAGCTTAAACACAGTCAGAGGATTCTTAGAAAATGGATACATCAAGTCACAGAGATGCTTAATGGCAGTTTCATTGAAATTACAGCTGTCCAGATCCAACACCTGCAAGTCCTGGAAAATTTTGCATAACATACTCTAATATATTATTGCCTTTCTGCAATGAGATAACACATCATTATTCTCTGGTGCCTAAATTCAATTCAAAACATTCCTAAGATAGGCAGATCACTCCCAACCCCATCAACGAGGCACACGTGGTACATAGACATACATGCAGGCAAAACACTTATATGCATTAAATAGAAATAAATAAATCTTTTTTTAAAAAAAAAGGAAAAGGAGCACCAAGAGACAGAGATAGAGAGGAGAGAGAGGGCCCTGTGGGTTACAAAATGCCATCTTCTGGGCATGGTTTATCCATTGTGGTCTTAATCCCATAAGAGCTATGGATACCTCCACTGCCTTCACGAGACCGGGCCTGTGACCAGTCAATCAGAAGCTGGGGAGAGCCTCACACAGCTCTACCCCTCCCTGCTAACATCATGACTACTGGTGGATTCTCAGGGAGGAGCAGCCATCTCCAGTTTTGTACCCACAAGTCAGTCCACCAGGGTCTAATGCACAGTTCCAAACCCATACACACACTGATAGCCCTCGTTAAACTCAACAGCTGACACAACAAAAAGACGTGAATGTGAGAAAGGAGCTCATAAAGAACAAGTTAGTGTGATGGGGTGGAAGGGGAACAGAACGGAGTAGAAGGTGAGAGTAACCAGAATGCATTACCTATAGGTATGAAATTGTGAATGAATACATTGAAGAAAAATTATAATAAAGAAGCATGGCTTGAGATGAGGTGAAATAGATTGAGTCTTTGGGAGACTCATTGTTAATAGGTACATATCACTGTTGAAGACACCCAGCCTTCTCTGTTATCTAGGGTCTCCTCTTGCAGTGAGAAAACATGATTTCTATGAGAATTCGGGTAGATATTTGGGACTCCTGAATGAATAGCAAACTACGCCCAATGATATCATCAAAGATGCTACACATTTGAAAGATCAAGTATGAGCTAGCAGCCTAAAGCCAATGCAAAGCAAGGCAACTAGAGCAATGTAGAATGAGCACAGCCTCAAACCAGACACGAGTTCCCAGAATCTTCTCCAGTGTAGTCACCAGGACACTAAACACTCTATGGATGAAGGAAAAGAGCCAGACACTGCAACAAAGCTGCTCACATTTCCACCTCACAACTGGCCTTGTCACAAGTTTGTTCTTTGTATAAATGGAGGAACTCAAGACACAACTATCCAGGGCCACATAGCTCCAAACGGCAGTGCCAAGACTCAACAGATAGGCTTCCTGACTATGCCATCTAAACACTCAAGCATAGATGTGTAAGAACTTAGGAAATGCCATGCTGGAGAGAGGGATCAGTGGGTGGGAGTGTAGGCTGTGCAAGTGTGAGGACCTGAGTTCAGATCCACAGCACTGACCTAAAAAGCTGAGCATGGTGGCTTGAGGCTGTTGCCCCAACATTAGAAGAGGGAAACAGGTAGACCCTGGTATTCTGCTGACCAGTCAGCCTAGTCAAGATGGTGAGCTTCAAGGGTGGTGAGAGACTCTCTCAAAGGGTGAAGGTAGAGGACAACAAAGAAAGTCACCCCACATCTTCCTCTGACTTGTTCACAAATTCATATGGATACAGCATGCACACAAACACATGTATAAAATTATGCATGGACACTAAGGTAAAACTGGAAGAACTGAAGACAAGCTTCAGAGTTGTGCTTACCTTTTGTTGTATTCAAAGTCTTCTAAGTTATCATCTTCTGGGTTATAGATTTCTGAAAATACGGTGTTGTATATGCAGATGAAGTTTCTTTAATTTTTGAGATTTCAGCAGACCATATGTAGCCTCTGCCAATGCATCAACATTACTAATATCAACAGTCATTTTTTCAAATAGATCCATCACATCTGTTTCAAAGCTTTCTTCCTGGTTGTCAAGTAGGCTCTCAAACAAACTCTGGGCATTCATCAGTTTCTCACTACACTCTGCTTGACTCAAACTACTAAAGCATTTGAGGATTTCCTGTTTTATCTCTTTGGATGGTATAAAACCAAAGTGTGGTTTCAGTACGTCAGTGACTTTTTCAGTGGCAATTCCAAACACAAATAGCCCAGTCAGGAGCCATATGGTTTGGCCATGAGCATAAACTTCTCTTAGAAGTTGGGGTAGGCTCCAATGACAGAGTGAGCTGTGCCTCTCTCTTGTCTGAGGAAATAGAACAGGGCAGCAAAATACGACTGTAGTATAGGATGGGAAAGCATGAAGTTGTCACCTTGAGTACAGAGAAAATTCATTCCCAGCCACACTGCCTCCTCAGATTCCAATATTTCATTTTTCCTGAGATTCTCACACTTGAACACAAATACCCTTTTCCACATGCCTCTACAGCCAAGGTATACAGGGTCTTTAATGGTGCTCTGTTCTGATTAGGTGGACAGTTGGCATACACTGATCTGAATGAGCTCACTATAAAGCTTGTGTAGATAATCAAATCTATTACATCAACTAAGCTTATTTCCTCTCCCCTGTCTCATTGCCACTTTAAAATACTACAGGACACCCAGCATATATAAGGATTTCTGCATAAAGTAAGTAATTGTTGACTTGTTTTTAAATAATCAAAGACTTGTAAGACTTTCTAGTTACTGGCAAAGAAGCACATACAATAGAACTTTGTGGTCTCGTCAGTGAATCCATGAATAGTTTTCTCCCTTGGATACCGCAGCAAGGGATAGATTTTTTGGTACACTTGGGTTTCCCAATTCAAGAAGCAGAGAGGATTCTGGGAGCATTACTTCCTGTAGCAAACTGCTGAAGACAACTTGTGTCGGCAGCATCTTCCCTCAGTCATTGCACAAGTTTGTCCTGAGTTCCAAGTCAAATTTCAGGAATTCAAGTCCCTCCAGGATAAACAAGATTCTCTTTGGATCAGATAAGATATCTTCCAGTGTCTCTGAAGACTCAGACAACTTAGTTAACATCAGCTCAGCTAAGCTCAACTCTCTGATATTGTTAAGTGCGATGAGAGAGATGAAGAAATCTATTCTGCCATAAGTTTCCTGATGCCCAGTCCAACATTGCTTTTCTTAAGAAAGTAGTTTTTCCTTTTCCTTTACAACCTAGTACAACTGCAGTGACTGGATCCACCTGACAAATACTTCTTGCAATGTCTTGTACTGCTCTTCTACACTTTTTTGGTAGTTTTCATCATCCATTTGAATGAAGGTCTCATTGGATCATATGTATTGAAATGTAGTCTTCATAATCTCTTTGTATGGACTTCATTTATCTGAGTTGGATGAAATCAGAATACAAGGCAGTTAGGAATAGGATCCTCCTGAGAATAAATCACAGTTGTTTTTTTTTTTTTTTTTTTTTTTTTTTTTTTTTTTTTTTTTTTTTTTTCTTAAATACACGTCTGGTCCTGAGGAAAGAAAAAAAGGAGGAGAGCCACCCACCCCTTCCCCTGCAGTAAGTTTCCTTTTCCCTTCATCTGATATAGGTTTTTCTTCCTGTTACACTACAAATGAAGAATGGTTAGGCCCCACCCTAGCCCAACCAACCAATCAACCAGTTCTTTCTACACCCACACCTCTAGATAGAGACCTCCACTGTATGCAGCTCTTTCCGTGCTTGTGAGCATGTATGGGAGAGTTGACTGACTCATGGCCAACTCAAATATCTGTGCTAAACCTGGGATCCCTCTAGAGTCAACTGTCTCCATATATTGGATCCCTTCTCTACCAAAAAATATTTTACAATGCCAATAAACCTTGTTTTCACTTTCCCTGAAACTCTTTTCTCCCTTACATTCTTTAATCACACAGAAAAATAACTCACCAGCTAGCCAGTCTCATCTTGGTGCCCAGTATGGGGCTCAAACCCTAGACACTCAGTTGATTATTTTGCTGTATCCAGGGTTATACTATATTTGATATGTCAACTGTAAAAGCATTATGACCAAACTGGAAACTCACCTCTGAGTAACAGCTACTATAAAGCATGAATTCTGGGTATTGCTTTCCAAATTTGCAAAGGGCATGGTACCTCCCCGGGACAAAATCCAGAAGTACTTCATTTGTACACAATTTCATGAGTTAGAGCTCAGAATGTTGCTGTTCAGTCTAAAACTTTCATAGCTCCAGTAAGTCATTTATAAGTCATTCTATTTAAAAAATTTCAGTTTGATATACATGTTTATAATTCTATGCTTAGTCAAAGCAAGATTTGATTCAGGCAACAAGACAGAGTAAAATGAATTTTGGAGTTATATAAGTTCAAATCTATGGATAACAAATCAGGGTGTCAAGCTGTCCAGGGTTAAATCATACATATCTCATTGTTTTAGATACATTAATGTATATGGATCAATGTCCTAAGCCAAATGCAATTAGTAGAAAGTGTTTCTCTGGTCATTCATGGGGATAGTTAGCAGGCAGCTGGCATGTGATCAATACCACAGATTGATATTTTTCTGTGATTTCTGGCACCAGGCTTTCTGAGGGCAAGGGTCTTCTCTGAGAGTGGGACATGCATGTATCAGTGAGTGGTACATTAGAAATGTTCACTAAGTTAAGAGCACTCGCTGCTCTTGCAGAGGACCTGGGTACAGTTCCCAGCACCTATACAGCCACTGACAACTGGCTGTTAAGTTCATCTCCAGGGATCCCTGCCCTCTTCTGGCCACCACAGGAACTGCATGCGTGTGGTGCCAAAAAAAAAAATCTTTTCAAAAAGGAAAATTGATATCCGTACAGACTTTTGAATGCCATTAAATTATTATTGTATTTTGAAAAAAAGAATTACTATATTCACACATTATGAAATGTTGAGTGTTGGGCTGCCAACATGGCTCAATGAATGGGGGCACACAGCACCCACAAGCAACTCCAACAAGTTGTCCTCTGATCGCCACATGTGCTCAACTGTACCTCCACAAATAAGGAAATAAATACATATGGGTTGGAGTAGTAGGTAAGAGATTAAGAGCACATACTGCTCTTGCAGAGGACCTGAACTCAGTTCCCAGCACCCACATCAAGCTGCAAAGGAAAACAGGCTAGATAAGTAATTTAAAGATCATTTCCACTAGCCTGAGTAGATGTTAAGAATTTATTAACCTTACACATCAAACATCTTTTATTTACCAAACAAAAACATGCTTCTCATCATTTAACATATTCTTTATTTTTTAATACCGAATGCTGTTTATTGAAGGAGGGAGGAGGTCTTGAATACAGGCTTAGAGCACAATGGGAAAACACTGGAGGGCAGAAGTTCACTAGAGATGTTTTACCATTTAACATATTCTTAAAGCCTAGCATTCAACAGAACAAAGATGTTACTGGTTAGACATAAATCTCTAAATAGAGTTTTGTTAATCTGAGTAGAACTTCATAAATTTAGGTTTAACAAATACTGCCCTGTTATCAAACATTTTGTTTCTTATCTAAAATTTTCTAGAAGCTCAGTGTTGAAAAGTCAGCAAAGGCCTAAGTAGTTAGACAAAAATCTCTAAATCAGTTTCTGTTAACCTGAACATAACTTTACAACCTTGGGAATTTATCATCTTAAAAAAATTTATCCTAATCCAAAATATTTTGAAGACCTGCTGTTGCTTTCTTAATCTAAAAACGATATACAATAATTAGCAGAGGGCTCAGTGTGAATAAAATATTTTGTAGCTATTGCTTTAGTTGTTTTATACCACGGGGTCACTTTAATAAAGATGATGGCAAAGTTACATGCCATATACTCTTTTTAACCTTAGTAAAGATGGCTACCAGTCACATGGTTGATTCTATCCTGACGAACAGAGACAGAAAATAAATAGTAGACTGAATATGGCCAGCAGAAGAGACTGGATCATGAGAGAAGGAGGGGATGGAGAGTGGGGCAAGGGAGAAGAGGCAAGAGAGAGGGGACAAGTGGACCAAACGAGCCAAGAATAATATTGCCTTTCTTATCTCTATTAAATTCTCCTTCCGGTCTACCTCTTCCCTTCATACTTCTCCCCATCACCACATTGTCTGCCTTTGAATTTAATATTCTTGCTTACTTCCACACTCTCACTATCAACTATTTAAACCTATATTATTATTTTCCAGTGTCCAGCATTGTGGCATTAATATTTTAGAGTAAGTAAACAAGTCCACTGAAATAAGTTTACTTAGAGATACCTTCTTTTAGTCTTGTTCAACTTACTTAAAGAGAAGAAGAGCTGTGAATGATTTTTTTCCACAGTGTATTTCTTATAAGATATTCTCAGCCTTTCTTTGCATAGATAATAAAGATATGTATGTCTCTTTCTTTTTGAGATATTTTGTGATAGTAAGAGCCTATTTTGCTGTTAATACTAGTCATTGTGGAGGTCAGAGGAAAACTCACAAGAAACTGTTTTATCCTTTTACAATGTGGGTGTATATAGGTCCTAGGGATAGAGTGCCCCAGTGACAAGATTTGGTGACAAGTCCCATTATTTACCAAGATCAGATCACTTTTTGGCACCAAGGCATGTCTTTACAAAAAGAGATGCAATTTGATAATTCAGTCCATTTTTCAAAACCATAGTTTTAAACTGGAAATTTAGGACATTCAAATTTACTATTAAAACTATGTAGAGATTAATTCTGGTTAATTTTTTATTTTCTCAGTCCTATTTGTATCATTTCACTTTTCTCATTTGGCTTCATACAATTGATGTGAGAGGGCCCAGCTCCCTGTGATATTTTCCATGGTCTGCTTCTCCTGGGTGCTATAAGAGTGCAGGCTTAGACCCCATTAGCTGAAGAATGTAACATAAGGACTGAGAGACACCCAACACCAAGATGTCACAAGAAGTGAGGCTAGGGTTCAAGCAGATATCATGTAACAAATCAATGTGTTGTAAATGTAATTTATGAGGTCCATAATGTTGTCAGCTCTCCCCATATGAAGGCTAAGGTACACCTACCCTGACAAGTCTTGTCCTTGCTTACCATTAACCATAATAAATCCTTCAGGGAAGTGAGAACTCCTGTAATCTTCCTTTCATTTCTAGATAGATTCAGTTTATTGCATTCAAGCCACAATCTGATCATTCATCCAAAAGCAAACACTTTCAGGTTCTGTTCCATTTAAAATTCATTTTTTAACCTTATAATATGTTGTTTTGAAAAGTAAACAAGTACATAATAAAAGAATTGAAGAAGAAAAATTTTAAAAGACAAATCTATTTTCTACAAAAATGATTCCCTACTTTTTCTGCCAAGATATTCCTTAAACATAAAGGCAAAACACTTATTATCTGGCCCATGAATAGAGGATACATGTTTATACATCATACTTACTTTAAAACAAATAAAGGCATACTACATATTCTAAGGAAATGGAAAAGAAAAGAAAACAGGCTTAGCAAGTCCTGTAGAATAAACCATTAATAGCACTCTGCCATTGCCTCTGAATGAGCTCTTGTCCTGACCAAGTTGCTTATGGTCATGGTGCTTCATGACAATAGTAAAAACCCCAACTAAGACAAAACTCAAAAAAGGTCAATGCTGAGAGATCAAATAACCAATTCAACAAATATCTAATTTAATTAGTTCCCAAAACAAATACTTTTGATGATACATACATGAAAGAAATGGTCAAGACCATGAGGTCTTTTCTTCAGCCATGAGGAAAACACAATTTACAACTACACTGAGATTATGTCTTAAGCTTGTCATAGGACCATGCTCAAGAAAGGAAATAACAGATACTGGAGAAGTTGTCAGAGAAAACAAGCATCATGCACTATTTTTGTGCTTACATTTGTTTTTTTCTCTCTTATTTATTTTTAAAAATTCATTTTACATACCAACCACAGTTGCTCTCCCATCCCTCCTCCTGCTCCTTCCACAACTGCCCCTTACCCACCCCCAATCCACTCCTCCAAAAGGTTAAGGCCTCCCATGGGGGATCAACAAAGCCTGGTACATTCAGTTGAGGCAGTACCAAGCCCCACACCCTGCACCAAGGCTGAGCAAGGCATCACATCATAGGGAGTGGGCTCCAAAAAGCCAGCTCATGCACCAGGAATAGATCCTGATCACATTGCCAGGGACCCTCAGACAAAGCTACACACTTGTTTCCCACATACAGAGGGCCTTATTTTGTTTCATATGGGCTCCACAGCTGTCTGTCTAGAGTTCCTGAGTTCTCACAAGCTTGGTTCAGTTGCCTCTGTAGATTTCCCCATCATGATTCTGACCTCCCCCCTTGCTCATATAATACCTCCTCCCTCTCTTCAACTGCAGATCTTTGCATCTGCTTCCATTGGTTACTAGATGAAGGCTCTATGATGACAGTTAGGGTATTCACCAATCTGATGATAGGGGAAGGCCAGTTTAGGTACCACTTCCACTATTCCTAGTAGTCTAACCTGGGGTCATCCTTGTGGATGCCTAGGAATTTCCCTAGCACCAGGGTTCTCCCTAAGCCCATAATGGCTCCCTCTATCAAGATATCTCTTTCATTGCTTTCCCCCAGCTTGATCATCCAATTCCCTCATGGTCTCATCCCTCATCCCCTTCCTTCTACCAGGTTATCTAGGAGATCTCATCTATCTTCCCTTCTCAGGGCAATCCATGTGTCTCTCTTAGGGTCCTCCTTGTTACCTAACTTCTCTGGATCTGTGGGCTGTAATCTGCTTACCCTTTGCTTTACATCTAGTATCCACTTATGAGTGAGTACACACCATCAGACACATGCACTTTGTGGGTTAGAAGGCAAGTCGGGGAAAACACTGTAGAAAAGTACGGATGTTCCTCCAAATACTGAAAAGAGAGCTGTCTGTAACCCAGCCACACCACACCTGGGAGTTGACAGAAGCCTCTAATTCAGCACTCCATGAAACACCAACACTGCCATATGTGTTGCAGCAATATTCATGGTAATTATAGTCGTTTAAATGATAATAACTCCCAAATGAAATATTTCAATACTTAGTCCCCACTTAGTTGAACTGTTTGAGAAGAATTATGATGTAAGGCCTTGTTGGAGGAGGCATATCACTGTGATTGTTTTTTTTTTCCACTCATTGCCAGTATCCTTTTTCTCCATCTTGTAGTTGTGAATCAAGATGTGACTTCTCAAGTTTCCCTGACCTATGCTATCATGGACACTAACCTTATGAAACCACAAACCCAATGAAATGCTTCTCATTGTCAGTTGCTCTTGTCATGCTTTAAAACAGCAATAAAAAGTAGCAATGAGAGAAGCTAGCCTCAGAAAGTGAGCTATTGCTTGCACTGTCCTGACCAGGCTGGCTTTTGAGGAACGTGAAAGACTTTAGAGCAGGAAGATGGATAAGCACTGTAAACTGGGTTTAACTGACTCTCCTAACGAGAATGTTAGAGCAGTAGTGCTGAGGCAGTGTGGAGTGCTGAGTTCAGGCTCCAGATATTCAGGGGAATGATCTTAGCAACTTGGCTGGAGACCAATCTTACGATATTTTGGTAAAGAATATGGCTGCTTTCTGTTCTTTTCCTAGCAATTCATCTGAGGCTGAATTAAAAGCTAATGGACTGCTTCCCACATTGGAGAAAATTTCAAGATGGCATAATATTCATTCTGTTGTAATATGTGCAGATTCTGTGTGTGCCATAACTTCCAGATTTAGATAACTTCACACTTAGGATTGTTGACTTCATCTTCCTATTTGTTGTTCACCACACCCTGGAACCTCCTATAAGTAAGACTGACTCCACCCCACCATATCTACAACTGCTCTTCCACTCCTCATCACTAAATTCCAGCGTAGATCTCTAGCAGAAGCTTTTTACCCCATCAGAGGCCAGAACAGCATCCAGAACCTACAAGACAAGACCAACACTCTGAAAACCAAGGAGAGGCTTTCTACTCCACCAGAAGCCAGACTAGGATCCTGAACACCAGAGGAACTCCTGCCAGATCACATCCCAATCTCATAGGCAGAACTCTAGCTCCAAAGTGGAGCAGCAGCCCCTGATAGACAACAGGCCAACTAGGCCATCAGAAATTCAGCCTCCAATGCAGGTGGAGACCCTTTACCCAACCACATGCCACTGTAGTGAGAAAATCAGAGAGGAAACAGAAACCAAGGAAGAACATACCCATCAAACAGTGACAAATTCTGCAATTGGCACTTAGACCTAAAATAACTCCAAATCCAGATGCCTGAACACAAGTTCAATAACCTGAAAAACAATAACCAGAGCAATATGCCACCACCACAGCCTAGCCATCCCACCACAGCAAGCCCTAAATACTCTAACACAGCTGAAGCATAGGAAAAAATGACCTTATACCCAACTTGTGATGGTGATAGAGGTCCTTAAAAAGAGATGAATAGATACCTTAAAGAAATCTAGAAAAAAACAACCAAAAAATTGGAGAAAAATAATAAATCTCTTATAAAGAATGTCAAAAAAAACAGTTGATGGAAATGAATTAAACTTTTCAAGACCTTAAAATGGAAATAGAAGCAATAAAGAAAACACAAACTGACAGAATTCTTGAAATGGGAAAGTGAACAGATAAGTGAACAGGAATTATAGATGCAAGCATCACCAACAGAATAAAAAATATAGAAGACAGAATCTCAGGCATTGGAGACATGACAGAAGAAATATATACATCAAACAAAATGTTAAATCTAAAAACTTCTTGACACAAAACATCCATTAAATAAAAAAAATATGAAAAGATAAAACTTAAGAATCATAGGAAGAGAAGAAGAATATTCCAAGCTAAAAGGCCAGAAATATTTTTTTACAAAATCATAGAAGAACATTTTCCTAACCTAAAGAAGGACATGCTTATAAATGCACAAGAAGCTTAGAGAACACAAAATAGATTGGATCAGAAAAAGTAAAACTCCTCTCCACATAATCATCAAAACACTAAACATGCAGAACAAAGAAAGAATATCAAAAGCTGTAAAGAAAAAGGCCAAATAACATATAGAGGCAGATCTACTAGAATTACACATGGCTTCTCAATGGAGAATCTCAAAGCCAGAGGGGCCTGGACAGATGTGCTGTAGACCAGAAATGCCAGCCTAGACTGCAATGCCCAACAAAGTTTTCAATCACCACCGATGCAGAAAACAAAATATCCCATGATAATGTCAAATTTAATCAGCATCTATCCACAAATCCAGCCCTACAGCAGGTATGAAACAAAAAGCTCCAACCTGAGGATATTTATATCTATTGAAACACAAGGAATAAATTAGCTTGAAATACCACAACCCAAGAAAGAAACACACACACACACACACACACACTAGCCATCAACAACTACAACCAAATAAAAGAAGTTAAAATCATTGTTAATTGATGTCTCTCAATGTCAATGGGCTCAATTCCCAATAAGAAGACACAGACTAACAGATTGAATGTAAAAACAAGACCCATCCTTCTGCTGCATACAAGAAACACACCACAACATAAAGAGATACATTATCTCAGAACAAAGGTTTGCAAAAGTATTTTCTGAAAGACCCTAACCCTTCAGGCTTACACCCCCAAGCCCTAGGAAATAAGAAACTAAAAAAAAAAAATACTTCCAAGGGCCACCTGACTCAATCATTACTCAACCTCCCCTGTAACAATGTAACAATGTAAAAAGACTTCTGTTAAGAGATGTACTCCCTGTCAGAATGGCTACGATCAAAAACACCAATGACAGTCAATGTTGGAGAGGATGTAGAGCAAAGGGAACACTCCTCCACTGTTGGTGGGAATGTAAACTTGTACAACCACTGTGGAAATCAGTATGTCGGTTTCTCAGAAAATTAGGAATCGAACTACATCAAGACCCAGCCATCCCACTCTTGGGCATATACCCAAGGAATGCTGATTCATACCATAAAGATACATGCTCAACTATGTTCATAGCACCACTATTTGTAATAGCCAGAACCTGGAAACAACCTAGATGCCTGTCAATGGAAGAATGGATGAAAAAAAGTGGTACATATACACAGTGGAGTACTACTCAGCAGAGAAAAGCAATGAAAGCATGAAATTTGCAGGCAAATGTTTGGAACTAGAAAAAATCATCCTGAGTGAGGTAACCCAAACCCAGAAAGACAGCCATGGTATGTACTCACTCATAAGTGGATTCTAGAAATAAAATAAAGAACAATCAGACCACAACCCATAGAACAAGGTCACATCTCCTAATAGTGCCACTTCCTAGAAACAATCCTGATCTCTCTCTCTCTCTCTCTCTCTCTCTCTCTCTCTCTCTCTCTCTCTCTCTCTCTCTCTCTCTCTCTGTCCTTCTCTGCCTGCCTCTGTCTATCTGCTGTCTCTGTCTGTTCTCTCTGTCTCTCTGTTTCTGTCTCTCTCCTGTCTCTGTCTCTCTGTCTTTCTCTGCCTGCCTCTGTCTATCTACTCTCTCTCTCTCTCTCTCTCTCTCTCTCTCTCTCTCTCTCTCTCTCTCTCTCTCCATGAAATTGCAGGAATCAGTTCTCTCCTTCCACCCAGTGGGTTATGGGGATAGAACTCAAGTCATCACATTTAGCAACAGGTGTCTGCCACAAAGCCATCTCACTGGGTCTACTATATACCATTTCTTTAAGGTAGGAAGTGTTAGAGTAGAGATCCAAGATCATACTTTGATTCATTTTTCAACACCCCCTCTCTTGGTCATCTGAAATAGAAACTAGCACAAAAGAGAGTGAAATCTAGATTTTAATGTGGAGCATGAATTGAACAACTTTTGTATATAAATTAATTTTTCCTTCACATCTATATGGTGAGGGTATTACAGTTTTAAAAATCTAATGATAGTTTTATTCTGGTGGAGGATGATTAATAAATATGTCTATTGATGCCTGCTAGAGGTAATTTCCCAATGAATGCATTTTCTTCCAGTTGATATTCAATCTTCCTACCTCTTATGGACTTTTTAAAATATTCAAAAATTATGTATATGCATATGTAAAACATGTAGTCTGCCATTTTGAAAATTTAGTACATATGTCAGTGTGGTGGTTTGAATAAAAAAGGCCCCCATAGGCCCTAGGAAGTGGAACTATTAGGAGATGTGACCTTGTTGGAGTAAGTGTTGCTTTGTTGGGGGAGGTGTGTCACTAGGGGGCTGGCTTTGTGGTCTCAAATACTCAGTCTCTTCCTGCTGCCTTCAGATCCAGATGTAGAACTCTCAGCTCTTTCCCCAGAATCATGTCAACCAGCCTACCAAGTTCCATTCTTCCTGCCATGGTGATAATAGACTAAACCTCTAAAACTGTAAGCTAGCTCCAATTAACTGCTTTCTTTTATAAGACTTTCTATGGTTGATCCAGTAGGTGGTGGTGCATGTCTTTAATCCCAGCACTTGGGAGGCAGAGGCAGGAGAATCTCTGTGAGTTCGAGGCCAGCCTGGGCTACAGAGTGAGTTCCAGGACAACATATAGATACCCTGTCTTGAAAAAAAAAGTTGTGGTCATGGTATCTCTTCACAGCAATAGAAACTCAAACTAAGACAGTCACTATCATTATTTCATATTTTAATGACTGTAACTACTATTTCAAATCTTGTAAAAATCACCCCAAACAGTGTATTTTATACTTATCAACCAGTAACCCTTTATCCTTTCTCTCTTTTAGCTATAGGCCACTCCTGATTTATTTCCTGTCACTATAATTTTGCCTGGTAGAGACACTTCACATAAATGCAATGTAATAGCTAATCCTCATGGTCATCTTGATTGGATTAAGGATCACTGTCTTAGAGTTGCTATTGCTGTGACAAAACACCATGACTAAAAATCAAGTTGAGGAGGAAAGGGTTTATTTAGCTTACATTTCTATATTGTTGTTCATTACTGAACAAAGTCAGGACAGAAACTCGGGGTTTTGGGCGCAGGAGTTAATGCAGAATCCACAGAGGGGTGCTGCTTACTGGCTTGCTTCCCATGGCTTGCTCAGCTTGCTTTTTTATAGAACCCAGGACAACCAGCCCAGGAATGACACCACCAACCATGAGCTGGGCCATTGATCACTAATTGAGAAAAGGCCTTACAGCTCCTTCATTTCTGATGACTCCAGCTTGTGTCAAGTTGACACACAAACTAGTCACTACAGTAACCTGGGAGATGAACCTCTAGCCGTGTTTGTGAGAGCATATCCAGAGAGCTTCAACTGAGAAAGGAAGACCCCGTGCTAAACGCAGATGACATTGTCTTATAGACTCCTGGATCCTAGGCAACAAAAAGGGGAACGTGGAGGAAGTGAGCTGACCACCAGTATTCTCCTCTGTTTCCTGACATTGGATGCTATGTTAGCAACTTCCCCATAGGCCCAAATAAACCCCTCCGCCTTTTAAAATAATGTTTTGATTTACTCCTTGAAATTTTATATATGTATGCAACATATCTTGATCATATCCACCACTAGCCCCTATTCAACTCCCCACAGGACAACTCAACACATCTTCCTCCCTATTTCTTGGACTCTTTTTTGTCTTATATTTATTTATATTTTAGTCCATTGGGTTTTATTACTATGGCCCACATTTGTGTGAATGAGATGTGGGTCATCCACTGGGTACCAATACCCTTGAAAGAAAAATGACTCTCCTTCCAGCAACCATTAACTGCCCATAGCTTCTCAGCTAGGAGTGAGACCTAATCCCTCCCCAACTGTGCTCAGATTTTTAACTGGCTTGATCCTGGACAGATTCTGTTCAGAAAACTACAGCTGCTGTGAGTTCATGTGTGCCATATTCAAGTCATGTCCAGAAGACAGGATTTCACTGCATATCTCTCCAGTCTCCAGCTCTTATGTTCTTCCTGCCTGTTCTTCTGCAAGATTCTCTGATCCTTGAGAGAAGGGTATCATTCTCTCTCTAAGTTGTTTTGGCTAGTTACTTGCCACACCAACAATAAAGGTAACTAGCACCTACAGCCACATACATAATATTTATCCTTTTATATCTGGTTTATCTTACTCAATTGGTTTCAGAGTTCATCTATGTAGTAACATGTTTCATCCTAACAGCTTTGTGATGGATAGTATTCCATTGAATAGATAATCAAATTCTGATGAGTAGTATCTGAGTTTATTTCACATTTTATGATTAATTGCAATGAATATACCACTTCCTGTCCCTGCTTTCAATTTATTTGTCGGTAAGATGAGGAGTGGAACTTGCAGGTTAGATGATAAATCTTTGCTTTTATATTTGCTTCACAAAATTGTTATAAAGATTAAAAGATGCTGTACATAAAGCACATATCACACTATCTGTCATATATGTTCAATAGAATCTAGTTGAGGAGACACAAAATTTATTTCCTTAATATTTCCTGAATATGACCCAAACAAGGATTAAATGATCTTGCAATAGCCAGAATCTTGTGGCCAAGCAGGAGAAACAGAATGGCTTTGATTCATTGATTAATCACAAAAGAGGTAGCCAAGGTGTATATACAGCCACCATTGTATCAACTCAGCTCATTCTATGCACTAATTGTAGAAGCAATCCCAATGGTTCTCATTCCTTACCTCATAACTTGGTGGTGTGGTCGGAGCTGCTTGACTCCCTGGGATCATAGGGTAGTACTTGCAGCTTCTTGTCTAAGAAAACAGACTTTCCCAATGTTATAACAGATACAAGTTGTACTATCAAAATTACTTTAATAGAAATCTTGGGGAAGAAGACTGGAATTTAAGGAGGCAAGAAGCAGGTAAGTAGAGAGAAAGCAGATATACTCTTAGACGCCTCAGGGAATCCCTCTTTTTCGTACAAAATCTTATTGAGGACCTCCCATGCTTTTTTACAACTGCTTGGACAGTGTCCATCCTAGGAGAAACTGGCATCAACCTCCCTATCACATACTGACAAGAGCTCCATCCAACATGCTCCCTATGCATAGGTGAGTCATTAAGAAGTAGAGAGCCTTTCTTGGCATGAATCCTCATAGTTATCCATTATCCACCTGTGTATCTATCTCTTCAGGTTAATGAGGCTTGCTGAACACTGTGTATCAGACCCATTTATCTGTATGCAGCTCCTCCCCGTGTTTTGAGCCTGACCCAGATGGCACAGTTGTGCTGGACTTCATGGCTCCCCAGCAGTTACTGCCATCATTCTTCCATGAATGAACACTACTCAAAAAATAGGTTAATAAGCAACAGTGCTGTTGAAATGTCAGGATGAGGGCAGCTATTACCTACCTCTCCCAGGTTGTTCCAGCCTTCAGACACCTGTGAAAATCTGTGACTTTGATGCCCAGGACATTCAGCTGCTGTTTCTATGTGTCTACCAACAGTTTACATATTTCTTCTCCTGACTGTCTCTTTCTATCTCCTTTGGTGACTCAGTACCCTCATGATCAGTCCCTTACTTCCTTGTATGCTTAGACTATCTATCTATCTATCTATCTATCTATCTATCTATCTATCTATCTATCTATCTATCCGTCTGTCTGTCTATATCTATCATCTCTCTATCATATCTCTGTCTCTCTGTCTCTGACTATCTCTCTATTTCTCTTTGTCTCCCTCTCTTTCTATCTGTCTTTGTCTCTCTATCTCTGTCTCCATCTCTCTGTGTGTCAGTCTCTGTGTGTGTCTGTCTGTCTGTCTCTCTTTCTCTCTGAACTTTATTTCTCAAGAACAAGGGAAAACACAAAGTATTAAAATGATCCTCTATGAGCCGGGCGGTGGTGGCGCAGGCCTTTAATCCCAGCACTTGGGAGGCAGAGGCAGGCGGATCTCTGTGAGTTTGAGGCCAGCCTGGGCTATCAAGTGAGTTCCAGGAAAGGTGCAAAGCTACATAGAGAAACCCTGTCTCAGAAAAAAAATGATCCTCTAATAACTGTCTTGGAGTCCAGAATGACAATGATGACAAAATAATTCATATAAAAAGTTCAGGCAGTCCTCTCACTTGGTAGGCACACCCTGAAAACATGTACCAACTGTTTGAGGTTCAGATGTCAAGTACATCAGAGGTATGCTGTGTCCTACGGCCAGGAACTGGTTGCAGGTGTCTGGGACGACTTCACAAACACAAGGGACAACATTCCAAGTGAGTGTAGTTCAATCCATTATGTCACTTGTCGTGACAGGAATGTTAAATAAGAGAACCACCCCTGTTCAGAAACTCCCAATCTCCCCTTTTGAAGATGAACACCTGTGCAAGAGATGAAGTGGCACATGAGACTCACTGGGGATGGCAGGGGAAGGCCTGGTCACATGTCAAGAGACTTCAGGAGGCAATAGGAGCTGGGAATTTCCCTTGTCTTTGATATGAGATGTCATCCCTTAGTTTCTACCACTGAGTAGGACTGGCAAAGCCAGACCTGCTCATGGAATAAGCATTCCCTTTCTTTTTCATTTAATTATTTATTTTGCATCCCAACTGCAGTTTCCCCTCCCTCCACCTCCTTCTGCCATCCCCACCCCCGCCCAATCCACTACCCCTCTGTCTGTTCAGAAAGGGACAAGCTTCCCACGGGTATCAACAAAGCATGGCATATCAAGTTCCAGTAAGCACATCCCCTTGTATTAAGGCTGGTCAAGGCAACCCAGTATTAGGAATAGGATCTCAAGAGCCAGCCAAAGTATTAGGGACAGCCCCTGCTCCAATAGTTAGGAGTTCCACAAGTAGACCCAGCTACACAACTGTCACATATATGTAGAGGCCATAGATCAGTCCCAGGCAGGCCCCCTGGTTGTTGGTTCAGACTCTGTGAGCACCTGTGAGACAAGCTAGTTGTTTCAGTGTGTTTTCTTGTGATGTTCTTGATTTCTCTGGCTCCTACAAGCCAGAGGAAGGATTATTCCCATTCTAAGAGACTGGAATGCTGCATTGAGGAGATAACCCAGTGGTAGAGCCTTTATCCAGCTTCCAAGAGGTCCCATATTGAATGCCAGTAGCAGAAGCATAGACTCATACATGAAGAAGTCTGAAATGGAATATGAACATTAGCTAAGACTGAGAGTGCTGAACGGAGCCAGAAGCATGCAGGTAAACCTTCTGAAAGGCAGACGCTTCCTAGTGGAGGGCTCATGATCAGGCTTCTCTCTGAAGAGCCTCAAGCAGCCAAACTGTGCAGACCACTCCTAACTGGCTCACTTCATTTCTCCAGGAAACAAGGGGATTCTCATAAAGATATTTTGAACTTCCACGCGAAGAAAAGTCCAAGGCTCCCTGGTCTGGTAACATTATCCACAATGGGCTCTGAACCCACATATATGTGTCAGATCCCTTCACTGGGCCCCATCACTGGCTCCCATTGACAGTTTTCTGTCTCTTCTACTGACTAGGAACAAGGCTTTTTTAAGATTCTCATTTGATTCATAATTAAGTAAATATTAGAGTGTAGAATTGCCTCTCTCATGCATCATCCTCTTAGCCTTCTGCATCACAACAGCTGGCTACTTTATCTCCCTGGCATTTGTCTCTTATGTCTTCACATAGCATCTCCTTCCTAGTGATCATTGCTTCTGCACATAATTCACTCTTTTCCTTCTCTTAAATTTCTCATGGAATAGCATGTTTTAAAAGGTCTTTCAGTTCTCCTTCCTTTTGTTTGTTCCTTCCATGAGCAATTTGAGTATTACTAATCATTTGGTTAGGGCAGGCGGGGGAGGTTCTTGTTTGTGTGATTATCTGTTTGAGACAGAGACTCTTGTAGCCCAAACTGCCCTCAAACCCTCAAGAATTACCTTGAACTTCTGATCCCCTTGACTCCACCTCCCAACTTCTGGGATTATAGGATTGTGAGGCCACGCCTGGTTTATGAGGTGCTGGGGATGGAATCCAACAGCTTGTGCATGCTAGGCAAACACTCCACCAAATGAGCTCCATGCACAGACCTACTACTACTGATATGTCAATCCTACCTCTACAGCAAGTTCTACATCTCCACTTTGCCAAGCCTTTATAAAAATCAAAGTTTTCTTCACCTTACAAAGCAGATGAATAGCATGGTATTGATTTTTTTAAAAGTCAGATTTTCTGGGGTCTTTTGTTATGGATTGACATGTGTACATAATCAATTACACTTAAATAAAGTCATGATGAATTGAAGATCTAGTTCTCCTTTGGTCATGCCATGCCACGAGAAACTCATTATCACTATTAGAAAGCACGATTCCCATTACAGTGTAATCTTTAACTTTTAATTACATTATGAATATGCAATATTTAATTACATTTATTAATTACTTACGATTATTAATTGTGTAGGAGGAAGCAGGGATCAAGAGACAACTTACAAGAGACTGTTCTCTCCTTCCACCATGTGGATTCTAGGGATCAAACCTGGGTCATCAGGCTAGGCTTGGTAGCAAGTGCTTTTACCCACTGAGCCATCTCATCAGCCCCTTCCAAGAGTGTGATCTTCAAATGCCCTAAGATTGCAGCAGGCATGATAGTGAGGGCTTGTAATCCCAGAACCTGGAAGGCTATGGGAGGAAACTCACTAGTCTAATGCAAACCTTGCTTATATACCAAGACATCATCTTTTTTTTTTTTTTGAAAAGTTATGAACATTGCAAAAGGCAGACTTATAGTGGGGTGGCTCCATGTAAACCTACTTAAGGCCTAAAAACCTTGGTAATGGTAATCCAGACTTCAATTTTGTACTGTGTTCTTGCATTAACTCTTATGTACAGCTGCTGTTTGAATCTTAGATGGTCTTTTAATAAAAAAAATAAAAAATAAAATAAAAAAACCTCAGAGCCAGATATCAGGGTGAAAGCTGAAAGATCAGAGAAGCAGAACAGCCAGCCACTACTTCTTACCTCTAGGAAATCCTCAGCCTAAAGAGAGTGAGTTCCTGTGTCCTCACGCCTTATATACCTTTCTCTGCCCTGCCACATTACTTCCTGGGATTAAAGATGTGTATGTTTCTCAAGCAAAGGCATGAGATCTCAAGTGCTAGGATTAAAAGTGTGTGCCACCACTGTTTGACCTCTATGTCTAATCTAGTGGCTGGCTCTGTCCTCTGATCCTCAGGCAAGTTTATTAGGATACACAATATATCACCACATCCAGCTCTAACCCAGACACCTTTCCAATGCCCAAAAACTGTTGACTTTGCTACCTGTATAAGAAAGGACACAGACACAGTTCTCTAAAGCTCAGATTCTTGGCTTTTCTCCTTTCAGGAACTAAATGGGTGCTGATATGTGTTGAGATCATGTGACCCTGCTGACAAGCTCACTGAAGCTATTCCCATCATCTTGGTAGCTATAGCACCAAGCTTTAGGTGGTTAAGGTCTGCATTGGCTCTTTTGTATTCTGGATGAAGTAGGAGATAGGTGCAACACCCACCAATTTACACAGTGCCAGATACAGCTCCTACTGGTCTAATGTTGATAATTCCTCGGTATCTTCTATTTGAAATCCTTTGAATTCTGTTCTGTTGACTTCCCTTTTTAGACAGTTTATGAAGCTTTTGCCTCTCAGTAGAGTATTCCAAAGCTGCTTCATGTTGCTGTGGTGTTTCTTTGGCAAAATTCTTCTCATCTGTTAAGGTAGGTTGTACGGCCTGCTGTCCCTCTTTTGAGTGAAAAAAAACGAGGCATTTGCTGAGTATTCTTCGCTTTCAGATACAAATGGTGCTAGGAGAGGAAAGAGTGGACTATGAGATGAGTTGGCTCAGGTATAAAGCAAAGTGGACATGGAGCAGGGCAGGTGGACATGGAGCAGGTGTTCTCAGAATTTGGTCTTTCTTCAGCAATGAACTTCTAATTGACGTAATTAGACCGTTTTCATCTTCAAAGCAAAATCAAGCAGAAGTGATGGAGATTTCTCATATTCCCTTTGTTCTCGCACATGTATCACCTCCTCTCTTATCAACACCCCCATTTGAGTAGTGTGACTGTGACCACCATAGAAACTACATTGCCAAGATGCTTTCACTTGACATGGTATTTTTAAGGGCTTCATTTTACACACATAGCAAATAAAATGTGGAAGCTAAACAATAACTCTCCATAAAATGCCATAATCCATCATCTAAACCCCAAGTGATAGAGTATCTTCAACTTGCATCCTAGAAAAAGAAAAGTTAAAATTAAACAAAAGCTTTTAATAAAGGGTCCACCTTTTCTTCTCCTGACCAAAAGAAAGGATGAAAAGTCCTCCCCAAGAAAAATCCATATTTTCCCTCCTATCCTCCTCCCCCTGATTTTCCTCCTCATGTTCATCTAGTAAATCTCACCATTATGTACAATATTTCCAAATACGGTCTTTGTTGAAATTTGGGGTGAGTGAACACCACTTTTTTCCAAACATTTCCCCATCCTCTGTGCATTCCCAGTAGATCATGTGTCTGAACCAGAAGGGAAAGGCACATTTAGCATAGTCTGTAAAAAGAAAGAGTCATCAGGAAGAGGAACACTTTCTTTTTTGCAGCACACGCACACACACACACACACACACACACACACACTTCTCCACAGTCTTCCTTAATTCACCAATAGCTTATGAAAATTAGATTGGTACTACCCTGTAATCCACTTCCCCTTTCATGTTCTACTAGTAGTTTTCTTATAAAGACAATGGAGTTGAAACACCTCTAACACATCTTTGATTATATGTGATTTTGATGCTATCAGAAATTATGCATCTCAGAGACTGGGAAGACAGCTCAGTATGTAAAGTCCTCACTATGCAAGCATGATGATCCAAGTTCAGATCCCTAGGACCCAAGTAAAAAGCCAGGCATAGTATTACACGCGTCTAACCTCAACACTGTGAAGGTAGAGAAAGGCAGATTCCCTCGGGCTTTCTGACCAGGCAGTCTCACCAAATTAACAAGCTCCCGGTTTAATGAGAGACCCTGTTTCAAAAATAAATAAATGATAATAATAAAGTAGAGAGTAATAGAAGGAGACACACGACACTGACCTCTGGCCTCCACACACTCACAGGTACACACCCACACATACTCACACATACAGCATATGCACTCACACACAACAACAACAAAGAAATTGTGTATCTCTTGGTTTCACTTCAGAATTTGCTCTAGATTCTGAGTTCTTGCCTGTCACACCAAATGGTCCCCAAGACAAGGCATACCCTCCCATCTGTGGAATTTAGAGTCAGGACTCTTACCTGAGACAGAACAGTACCTCCAGTAACCTTGAAAGGTCTTGTTCAAAGAACACCACTTGTGTTTTGCATTGAAATTGACACAGTCATAGAATATTTCATTTCTATACCAGAATGGAAAGACACAGTCACCATCTAAAAGAAAACAAAAATCCTTTATCTGTCCCTGAGTTTGTTAGTAGTGGTTTTTTTTTTATTAATTCCTGCCCTAAATGAGACATCTGTATCAACATACTACACACACACATACACACAAGGCTCAGGGAACATCTCAGAAGGGGGATGGGAAGAATGTAAGGTCAGGAGGATGGGAGGGAGAGTTGTGGCATACGGTCTTCTAGACATAGCATGGCCATTGCTCTCATGACCCCACTGCAGCTGTGGTGACCTGCCCAAGATCAAATCAACAAAATGACTAAATATTCCAGTATGCATCACTAAGTGGACTCAGTGAGTGACCAAAAAAAAAAAAAATGGAGAGGACATAAAAGGAGGAAGGGGGGTGAGAGAACATTAGGGGACCGGAACAGGGTGTTAGAGAAGGATATGATCAAAATACATTGGGGTTTTTTTGTTTTGTTTTGTTGTTTTGTTTTGTTTTTTCTTTTTCGAGACAGAGTTTCTCTGCATAACCCTGGCTGTCCTGGAACTCCCTCTGTAAACCAGGCTGGCCTCAAATTCACAAAGATTCACCTGCCTTTGCCTCCCAAGTGCTGGGATTAAAGGTGTATGTCACCACTACCTGGCTTGCATTGTTTACATATGTGAAATTGTTGAAGAAAAAATATAAACTATTCTATGTAACACATTTTAATTAAAATAGAATTATATCACATTCCCCCTTCCTTTAAATGTATTAGATTTATATATTTTTAAAAACTGTTCTATTTTAAATTTTTAAGTGAGTTTTTCCAGGACTGAAGAGATGGCTCAGTGGTTAAGAGCACATACACAAGAGGATCCAGTTCAGTCCCCAGAACCCCAGTGTGGCAACTCATAATTCCTATAACTCAGGCTCTAGGGGAGACCCTACACCTCTGGCCTCCACAGGCACCTGAATTCACATGAACATGCCCAAATACAGACACAGGCACATACATACTCAAAAACTAAAAGTAACTCTTAAAAAAAGATGAGTTTTTCCTCAGCATCCCTGACCTCTGAGATCAAAGCCACTATTAGAACTGTGGATGCCACTGTGAAAAAATGGGCAATTCCTGGATTCCATAAGCTTAAAAAATATTACTTATTTGACTCTGCCTAGGTCAATGCCATGTTTTTATATTGAAACATCTATACTATGGTTAGGCAGCTGGTTATAAAATGAAGTGTTTTTCTACCTCAGTACTGTTTTGTTCACAATATCCCAAATTATTATTGGTTGATTTCCTATGTGAATTTTAAAATCTGGGATTCTCTATTAGAAAGGCAGAAATTTAAATTTTTAGTGATGGTAAGAATTCATGGTGGCAGTAAATGATGTAAGCAGATGCAGAGATCCACAGCCAAGCACTGGGCCCAGCTCAGACGTCCAGTTGAAGAGAAGGAGGAGGGATTATATAAGCAAGAGGGGGGAGGTCAAAATCATGACGGGGAAAACCACAGAGACAGATGGCCCAAGGTTGTGGGAGCTCACGGACTCTGGACCTACAGGTAGGGGGCCTGCACGGGACCAAGCGAGGCCCTCTACATGTGGGTGACAGCTCTGTAGCTTGTTCTGTTTGTGGGGCCCCTAGCAGTGAAACCAGGATCTTTCCCTGGTGCACAAGTTGGCTATTTGGGACCTGTCTATCCCCTATGGTGGGATGTCAGCACAGCCTTGATGCAGAGAGGAGCTTAGTCCTGCCTCAGCTTGATATGCCATGCGTTGTTGACTCCCATGGGAGGCCTTACCCTTTCTGAGGAGCGCATGCGTGGGATAGAACGGAGGTGCGGGAGGAAACGGAAGAAGAGGGAGGGGAAACTGTGGCTAGTATGTAAAATAAATGCAAAAAATGAATAAAAATGAATTCATGGTGGTGTATTTCGTGTTTTGTGTCATATGCAATGTTTTATGAAAAAAAGGGGGGCAAGAAAAAATTTACTAAAAGCAAAATCACAAATGTTCCCATTTTGATGGAATCAGAAGAGAACACAAAGGCCCTGGAGAGATGGCTCGGTGGTTAAGAGCACTAGATGCTCTTCCAGAGGACCTGGGTTCAGTTACCAGTACAAACATGGCTGCTCACAATCTTTTGTAACTTCAGTTCCAGGGGATTTGATACCCCCTTCTGGCCTCCCCATGCACTAGGCATGCATATGGTGAACAGACATACAGACAGGCAAAACACCCATACACATAAAATAAAAATAAAGATTAAAAATTTTAAGATAAAAAACATACATTAATAATGAAAATTTTCTGATCAACTTACCTTCTATCTCTGGCATTATCATGATAGACTCTGAGAAATGAAAATTTAAGTAAAGTTCATTTTAATCTTAGGCTTTAAAACAGACTCTTCTAGCAAATGACATTAATAACTATGTTAGTCTGAGGAAAAGCAACATTGGCATGAGCTTATGTCAAGGATAGCGCACACAATCTGTTTTCAGATCTAGTTTTATCCACCTGAAATTATTTACTTTATTGAAATCCTACATATTTTTTCATTGCTAGGAACTGAACCCAGGGCCTTGCCCATGCAGGCAGGGGCTCTACCACTGAGCCACACCTGAAGCCCCTCACTGGGGGATTCTAGGCAGACTCTCTTCTAATTCTATGTGTTTCTTAATGACTTAATTCCAAAGTACATTTCATCATCAGTGTAAAAGAGAGTACTTCCTCTCTTATCAATGATTGATCGGCCTTTAATATTAATTATCCAATGGTAGGTAGCTCTTGCTTCACAAATTCTCTTTCATGATATCAAATAGATTAGAAGTCCCCTCTCCAATCAAGTTAACTAGTATTGTTGACAATAGATAGTCCCGTGTTTCCTGGGTTAGTTGGAATAACACTCCAATTAAGAATGCCATTCACAGCAGTTACTTCAGGAAATCACATGTGGTCAAAGTGCAGATAATAATCAACTATGGAGTGATCAGCCACAAATGGAACACTGTATCATACACCCTGCCCCTGAGGCTCAGGAGACGTCATTGAAGAGAGGTAGAAAGATTGTAACAGCCAAAGAACATGTAAGACCAGACCAAGACCTCTGTGTATACCAGCAGACACACACACATATACAATTAAGAGTAAAGTAACTCCTTTTAAAAATAGTAAATTAAAATATCAATCAGTAAGGGAATTCGAAAGAAAAATATGCTTTATAGTACATTCAGCTGTTATCAAAAATGATCATTTGAACAGACACAGAAAAGTTCTCTTTCATTATTTTCTTAAGTATTCAGCCTTTGAGAAAAGAAAATATCAGTTAGACATGTTCATAAATGACACATTTAATCACTTAAAAGTACTGATGGAAAATCATTCTTTTTAATTTTTTAAATATTTTTATTAATTTCATACATTGCATTTTGATCATCTACCCTCACTATAAAAGGTTCTTCCAGATTCACACCTCATTCCATACCTACCCAATGTTTTTTCCCTATATGCTATTGGGTGTGTGGCCATCCATTGGAACGTGGTCAACCTTACCTGAGTCCACACCTTTAAAGAGAACTAACTCTTCTCCCAGAAGCTATCAATTAGAAAATAGCTCCTCAGTGAGGGGTGGGACTTCCTGCCCACCACTCCTAATAACTTGTCATTATACCCAAAGATTAGTGCAGCACTCAGCCGTCATCAGAGAAGCTTCTTTCTGTAGTAGGTGGTACTTAACAGACACCCACAACTGATCAACATGCAGAGAACAAGACACTGTGGGATGTTCAACCTTAAATGGGACGTCTATACCACACTCCGTCCTCCTCAGAATCAGGGATCATTGTGAATGAGGAAGCAGAAATACTGTTAGATCCGGTTGAATTCATGGCAACTGTGACAGCATGCACAGGACTCATGCCAGCTCAAGCCATACAAAATCTTAAACTATTTTTAAAGAAACTGACACTGCCTTGTATATATACTTAAAGTAGTATTTCATCTTCTAAAAATATAGATGATCCAGTGACACCACTTGTCACAACTGTTTTTTTACAAGTTCTAATAAACATTTCTAAAACAAACTTACCCATGGTTGGTGGATAATAATCTGAAAGACACAATGGGGAACAAGTATTTATTTCACTAAATTTAACACTTAAAATGAAAGAAACATCCAGGCGGTGGTGGCGCACACCTTTAATCTCAGCACTCGGGAGGCAGAACCAGGCGGATCTCTGTGAGTTCGAGGCTAGCCTGGACTACCAAGTGAGTTCCAGGAAAGGCGCAAAGCTACACAGAGAAACCCTGTCTCGAAAAACCAAAAACCAAACAAAAAAAAATAAAAGAAACAAAAATATCTCACCAAATTCAATTGTTGTGGGAAAAAATGTAGTTTGAAGATCATTGTTTATACAGGACAAAAGAGTACCCTCGGACTCTAGTCCAGTGGTCTCAGTGGTGCAGAGCTGAGCTTTGGCTCCGGTACCCAGGGCCTCGTAAGGGAATGGGGCTTTGGTGCCAGAGACTCTGCTGATATCCATAGTTGTGCTGCCTCTGAGTGCCATGATGGTGTCAGTGGTCTGTGCTGTTACTGAGGGGTGCTGATGCCCATGGCCCATGTTGCTGCTGGAAGCCATCCATGTTGGTGTCTGGCCTGTGCTGCCACCTGAGGCCATGTTGATGTCTGTGGTTCATGCTGCTGCCTGAAGCCATGTTAATGTCCACGGGCTGTGCTGCTACTGGAGACTATGCTGATGTCCCTGGCCTGGGCTGCGACCTGAAACCATGGTGCTGTCTATGGTCCATTCTGCCACCAGGGATCATGTTGGAGTCCATAACCCTGCAGTAGCCGGGGGCCACGTTGATGTTTGCAGCCCATGTGACCATTGAAGGCCATGGCGATGTCCATGGTGTTTGTTGTTCCCTAAATCTATGTTATGTCCATGGTCTGTGCTGTAGCCAGAAACCATGTGAAAGTCCATGATTCAGGCTGCAGCTGACTATAAAGGGCAAGAAAGCTTTTTGTTGCTGTGGTGTTGATGACTGGAGACTCACAGTTGAAAATGAAAGACCAAAGGCAATTGTGACAATCCCTCTCTCCCACCACCCACCCCAAAAAGAAACAATCTAGACAGGAAGCCAAGAAAGAGAACTCTGAAAAATTGTGATAGAAGCCGGGCGGTGGTGGTGCATGCCTTTAATCCCAGCACTTGGGAGGCAGAGCCAGGTGGATCTCTGTGAGTTCGAGGCCAGCCTGGGCTACCAAGCGAGTTCCAGGAAAGGCACAAAGCTACACAGAGAAACCCTGTCTCGAAAAACCAAAAAAAAAAAAAAAAAAAAATGTGATAGGGATGCTGAAGTGTAACTCTTCACAAATGATGGCTTCTGGTGGGTGTTGGGGTGGGGAAGGACTCAATTTTCTTTAAGCGGATGGCTACTAGGTGTTTGTTTTGACCATGCTTCAATGAGTTTATTGGCAACACAAGTTGGACTTGGTATTTTTTTCTTCTTTTTTTCTTTTTCTTCTTTAATTTTGAGGGAGATCACAAGGGTAGGAGGGTGGACCTGGGAGGACTAGGAAGTAAATGTGATCAGGGTGCATTATGTGAAATCTTCAAATAATAAATAAAAATATTATGTTTTAAAAAAGAATGGAGTTTTGGTCTCTCAGGTCATTGTGTGAGTTGTCTTCTCACTCCTGAACTTCCAATCATTGCTGCAGGATCTGGACTCTATACAGCTGAGGCCCCAGAGTTTTTTCTGAGCTGGTGACTTTATAGCCACCAGTTGTAGACAGACTTTACTGGATCTGAAGATGGTATTCTGACTCCAGCAGATTCATAGAACCCAAGGTGTAACTGAAGTTTTGACTCCACCTAGTCACCTTAGTGCTGAGTGCCCAGCCTCACCTTTTGTCCCATTGGCACATAGCCAAAAATAGTAATCCATTTGATAATCAACACTGTGTTTCACCAGCCCCCTAGATGAACTGTGGATAGTCCTCTAATAAGAGTCACAGAAAACAGAACATCCCAACAGGCTTGGGAGAAGAGAAAGTGAAAACCAACCCACTTCAACAAGCATGTAAAACATGACAAAGCAACACAGAAAAAAAAATTAACATAACCTCTGCTTGTGACCCATTACCTACCAACCAACTCCAGTATAAGGCAATCCAAAGTTACAGAAATTGAAAAGAGAAATGCCTTTCAGGACGAGTAATTTTGGGGTTCTTCCCTATGACCAACATTCAAATATAAGCAGTAAGAGGACTGAAACAAGATAACATAGGATACTGAGTGTTCAGCCCTAAATGGGACATTCATATCAATCCCCTCTCACTGGGCTTAGGGAATGTTTCAGAAAAGGAAGCAGAAGAAGTGTAAGAGACCAAGTGTGGGGAGAAGGGGGATAAAATTCTGTCCTTTGGACATGGCATGGCTGTCATACTCATAAACTCACAGCATCTGTGAGTATCTTGCACAAGGTCAATAGAGCCAAAGCTCCAGCATAGAGGGGAGAGATGATCTCTCCAGGCCCATGCCTTACTGGGGAGCTATCAGCATTCAAAAACTTCTGGAGGAGAGCATCATTCTTTTTTGAGGGTGTGGCTACTGATAGGATTCCTATGCTTCAGTAGATGGCTCACACCCATGCACACATGGGTGCAAGACTTAATGGGTTACTTTTTTAAAGGTTGAGAATGGGACATATTGAGGAAAATTGAAGGGGGAAAGAAAAGTATATATAGTTATATTTTATTGTATGTATGTATATATAAAATTCTTAAGAATAAAGAAAAATTTTAAACAAAAATAGAAGAAATAGAAAGCAAGAGAGGTTACCATTTGCCAGCTTTTGGTTATATATTTTATTCCCAAAATAATAATTTCAACCCTGGAACAAGATCACTCAAACCAGTCCTCTGTGAAGCGTTTCCAACTCAATCACTTCTCTTCCTCCAGGCCATGATCATAAATGGTTTCAGCAAGTACCGCTCAAAGCCTGTGTCTTCTGTCTTCCCACGTGCCTGTTCAATCATTGACTGAAGATATCTGTGACACTTAGTTTTTTCACCCCAAAGCCTACCATGCTATCACTGCAAAAATGCTAAGATTTGGTCATTTTCATTGTCTGATTTCTCTGAAAACAGAATGCCTCTAACTTTTTGATCACATTCTGTCATCCTCAGACTGACTATGGTGGCAACATGATCACTACAGCCCACACTGACTGTAGTCAGTATCACAAGCTTTCAGACAAAAGCCCCATAGGCGCTTGGCAGGTAAAGGAACCTACTACCAAGACAGGTCTGAGGACCTGAGTTAGATCCCTGGCACCCACAGAGTGGAAGGAGAGACTCAGCTGTCACAAGCTGTCCTCTGACCACCACATAGTAACTATGATAACCCCCAAACACCCAAAAAAAAGCATAAAACAAAATTGAGGTGACAACTGGAGAGATGTCTCAGTGGTGAAGAGCATTTATGGATCTTGCAGAGAGAAAACTTGGGTTCGGTTCTCAGGAGCCACATGCCAACTCATAACCATCTGTAATTCCAGTTTCAGGGAATCTCTTCCACCTTTTATAGTCACCAGGCATGCACATGGTACATTTATATGCACAGAGGCAAAATGCTCATTTTTTAAAAAAGGCATTGATGGGGCCCCTTATAACTCTAGTAAACTAATGTTCATGAGCTGTCTAAAGGAGGATCATGAATAAAGCAGCAGTTGGATGACTGAAACCAAAGCAGCACTGCATCATTCTAAGTACAGGCTAACATGCCCAGGATCCATGGGATCTCACTCTAGATACCAGAAATTGTAATAGTAATATATGGAGTGATAAGACAACAGTACCTTCAGAGGCCAGACATTGAAAGTGGAGAGGTCTTAGGAGCATCTTATCAACGTCCTAGTAGATGTACTGTGTAAAGTGTACATGGTAAAAGAGAGACCTGGGCTAACGAGATGGCTCAGAGAAAAAAGTGCTTGCGCCCAAAGCCTGATGACCTGAGTTTGATCCCTGGAATCCATATGGTGGAGGGAGGAAACAGACTCCTGCAAGTTGTACTTTGACTTACACATGCATACCATGACATGCAAGTGTGCATGCACATACACAAATAAATAAATATTATTTATAATTTTAAAAAAGACACACAGCTTAGGGAAAAATGTTACCTTTCAATAATTGTAAAATAGGAATCCCAGTTGACACTAAAGTGATCATACAGTAAGAACCTCTTGTTCCTCTTTTTTTCTCTTTCATTTTTTTTTTTTTTTTTTTTTTTTTTTTTTTTTTTTGGTTTTTTTGAGACAGGGTTTCTCTGTGTAGCTTTGCGCCTTTCTTGGAACTCACTTGGTAGCCCAGGCTGGTCTCGAACTCACAGAGATCCGCCTGGCTCTGCCTCCCGAGTGCTGGGATTAAAGGCGTGCGCCACCACCGCCCGGCCTCTTTCATTTTTAAACACTTATCCATTCTGCTTTTTAACTATTTTAAAACATGTTGAGGAGTACTTAAATGAGTATGTACTCTCAGCAACTCCATAAAAAGCAGTATGTCCAGCTCTACATAATCCTCACAATACTAAGACATGAACCAGAATGAAGTCCCTTCATAAATAGCCATTTCAGAATCACTCAACACATTACAACTTTGATAAAGAAATACAATAGTCTTTACAAAAGTAAGTTATATTTTTCTCATTCTATAGGCACTTAAAACATATCAAAATGAAGAAAAAAATTGTTCTGTCACATGACTTCTGACTTTCCCCCTTGTTAGTTTAATCTTGCTAGTTTTGAGCCTTTTTGGAAGATCATGTTTTCTACACTTAAAAAAAAAACTAGATGATAGAGAACTTGCCCTTTTATTACGACACACAAAATCAGGGTGGCCTCTCCCCTACAGGACATCTCAGAATTTGTTACAAGTGGTGTTGATGTTCGGCTACCTCATCAAAAACTCACCCCCAGCCACACTCATTCCCATGCCTCACCTTTGTCTGGAAGACTGAACAGTCTGTAAAACAGGCAGATGGAAACCAATAGGATACCCACGGGCTGAACCATGTTCCTCCTGTCAGAAAATGGTTGATAAACCTAGCTTACTCTAAAGATCTTGAAGACCTGGGATCCAGTCACAGCCTCTGTCTCCTCCTTATTCTGTCATCTCTCCCCTCCTCCCTCCTCTTCCCACTCTTCCTTCTCTGAACAACTAGACTCAGTCTGCTACTTTTCCTTATCCTTCTCTACTGTAAATGCCAGTCTGGCTTCTCATCTCCTCCCTCCCCTCCTCTCTCTCCTTTCTCCATCTCTTATTTCTCTCCACCTTCTTCTCATCCATTCCCACATCTCCTTTCGTTCCCAACTAATTCCATCTCTAGCTTCAGATAATCTTGTCTTCTATCACCTTCTCCCCTTAATCCCTTTGATTGCCTCTGCTCTCCTCCCCCTCCTCCACTTCCCCTCCCTCTCCTCTTCATTCTCCTCCTTTGCCTCCCTCTGCTGCTCACTGTTTCTCCATCTCCCCCCTGCTACTTTTCTTCCTCCATGTTGCCTCCCTCTCTCCACACTACGAAACTAAGCCTCTAGCCTTGCAATTGAATTAGTACATAAAAGGAAACACTTTACATTAGTGGCACTAAGCATAAACAAATAAAAATGATGTTGGGGAAATTCAAGATGTTCCCATGAAAATAATCACCCAGATCACATGGAGAGTCATGGGTCTAAAGATACCTTAATCCAGCTTCATAAGCCAGAGTTGAGGAATACATTATAGAGACCCAGGGGCTCTTCTTGATTCATAGGACCCTTTAGAGAATTAATAGATTGGTAGATGAGGGGCTGGTTAGCTCCCTAAATAGCATTGCTTTCATACAGCACAAAGTATTTACTGAAATGTGTTTACCTCCAAAGGAACCAGGAGCACTTTTCAGTGAGGCTACTTTACTTCATCCTCTGGGAAACTCCACAGATCCTCTGTCCTGTGCCATCTGAAGTCACCACTTGGGGCACTGGGAACATCATGACCCAGGCAGTGCCATCCACCTGCCAGTGAAGGGGGAGTCTGTAGGCAGAATCCTGACACTGAAAGGAGCAATGCGTAGAGTCTGGGTTGTCTT
Source organism: Peromyscus leucopus (assembly GCF_004664715.2). Lineage (NCBI taxonomy): Eukaryota > Metazoa > Chordata > Mammalia > Rodentia > Cricetidae > Peromyscus > Peromyscus leucopus. The sequence continues at coordinate 179,382,797 of NC_051063.1, forward strand.
GTAGGGAGCATTGTTGCCCTTCTATCCAGGAGGGTGGCAGTCCCCTGTGCCTGTGAGATCGTGATGCTGTAAAGACGCCCAGGGGACTCTGCTCTGAACTCCTAGCTCCTATGAGTTCAGTTTCTAATGAGAGATAAAGAACTCTGCCAAAACATAAGTTCCAGAAAGTCATGGCTGGAGTCTGACAGTCTATCCTTTGACAGTTTTCTTGGTAAAAAGTTTGGTTACTTGGTTGCTTGAGTTTTTTGAGACAGGGTCTCACACAACCCAGGATGACTTCAAACTCTCAGTGTATCTTAAACAGACCTTTAACTCCTGGTCTTCCTGCTCCAGAGTGCTGGGATTACAGGCATGTGCCACCAAGCTCAGCCTTAGCAACCATTTTTATTGAAAAAATGATTATTGCATCCATCAATGAGATACAATTTGAAGTTGTTGCATATTTGTAAAGTGTAGATGGCAACATCAAGTTAATCAAGAAATCTATCACTGCCAAAATGTACTATTTTTTTTATCAGCAAAGTACTGAAAGTTTTTTTAATGCAATGCTTTTATGCTTGGTGGGGGGGGTGGTTTTTTTTTTTTTTTTTTGAGACAGGGTTTCTCTGTGTAGTTTTGGTGCCTGTCCTGGATCTCGCTCTGTAGACCAGGCTGGCCTCAAACTCACCTGGCTCTTCCTCCCAAATGCTGAGATTAAAGGCGTGTGCCACCACCACCCGTCACGCTTTTATGTTTTAAAGTAACAAGTCACATCTTTGTTTTTTACCTTTGAAGGTGGTCTCAGGGGCTGGAAAGATAGCACTGGCTGCTCCTCCAGAGGACCTGGGTTCAATTCCAAGGACCCACATGGCAGCTCACACCTCTGTATAACTCTAGTTCCAGGGGATATGACAACATCACACATATATACATGCAGGCAAAACACCAATGCACATAAAATTTTTTATTTACATAAAAAATTTAAAAGAAGAAAGTGATCTCATTGGACTTGTATTTTAGGAAATTTTGTTTCTTTTTCCCCCTGTTTTATTAAAAAGAGCTTATTTTCTCATACCATATATCTTGATTACAGTTTCCCCTCCTTCTACATCTCCCAGTTTCTCCCCACTTCTAGATCTACTCCCTCTCTGTAACTCATTAGAAAACAACCAGTTTTTAACAGGTAACAAAATAAAATATAATAAGATAAAACATAAATCATTACCTCAAAACTGGACAATGCAAACCAACAGAAGGAAAAGGGCCCTGGGAGAAGGCACTAGAACACAGAGACACACTTGTCCATACATTCAGGAGTCCCATAAGAAGCTGAAAGCCATACTATATATGCACAGGAGCTGGTGCAGACTCATGTCAGCCTTGTGCATGCTGCTTCAGTCTCTGTGAGTTCATATGAGCTTTGCTCACATCAATTTAGAGGGTCTTATTATCCTGGTGTGCTCCATCCCCTCTGGCTCTTCCACTCCATCCACCTCCTTTTCCATAGGGTTTCCTGCGCTCTTAGAGAGGAGATTTAATGAAGACACCCCTCACCCTCTCTCTCTCCCATGCATGTGTGATGTCTGGCTGTGGGTCTCTGTAACTGTTCCCATCTGCTACAGAAGGAAGCTTCTCTGATGATGTCTGAATAAGGAATATGAGTATTTTATTGCTACTTTTCATTGTTCAGACCAGTAGTACTTGGCTTTAGCATAGGTTTCTGGGTGATATGGTCTCTGGTCCTTGGTTACCCAAGCAGTTTTGAGTATTGGTTCAATCATGTAGGCCTTAAGCCAAAGCAGACATCGGTTGATTACTGCCACATATTTTATGCCTCCATTGTTCTAGAATATTCGGAAGGCATGAAAAATTGTAGATCAAAGACTTTGTGGCTGGCTTGGTATTTACATTTCCCTTTGGTAGCCTACAGAGTACCTTCCCATACCAAAGACACTTGAAGATGGAGGTAAAGGTTATACATAGGCACCAGCTCAACTCTCCATGTTCAATGAGTTGTGTGGGTGTTGTCTTCAGCAATGGGGCTATACATCCTGTCAAAAAAAGGTCAAAACACATTTTCAGGTGAAAATACATTAGCTATGACCAGGGCTTGTAGTTTTTCTGTAAATGATGGTGTGTGATTCTAACAGTGGTGGAGAAAGCCTGATAGAAATGTGCTAGTCTCCTTGTATTCACCTGTCCTGGTCCTAATAGAGGGGTCCCTGGGTTTTCCTCAACAGTCCTAAGGCACCCTGCAGGGCCTGGAAGAGTGGAAAGGGGCAGGGAAGGCTGCCAAACAAGTTCTTCTGTGATTCCTCATGGGATGGGCAAAGAGTGTTTTGTGTATGCCTGCAGGCAACTCAGGATCCAGCCAGGAGAGTCTCTCAAGTCACAAATAATTCTGTGGAAGAGATGACTTCTCGGAAGGGAGTATAAAAGTCTCCTGAGGCACCTTTCAGTCAGACCCGGGTCCTGGTTCAGCATCTGCTGAGGAAGGTTTAATATTAGCACCGGCAGGCCAGAGTTCTGGCCAAAAGGAACACAGGTGGTGCTGAAAGCGCAGAGGATGCAGGTAGAGATGGGGGAAAGGGGCAGATGAGGGGGGAATTTCTCCAATTCCTCAGAGGATGCAGGTAGAGATGGGGGAAAGGGGCAGGTGAAGGGGGAATTTTCTCTAATTCCTCAGAGGATGCAGGTAGAGATGGGGGAACGGGACAGGTGAAGGAGGAATTTTCTCCAATTCCTCGGAGGATGCAGGTAGAGATGGGGGAAAGGGGCAGGTGAAGGGGGAATTTTCTCTAATTCCTCAGAGGATGCAGGAAGAGATGGGGGAACAGGACAGATGAAGAGGGAATTTTCTCCAATTCTTCAGAACAAAATGGGCTTGTTAGGCTCTGATCTATTCTTTAAAAAAAGAAAATTAAATTATCGTCATAGTCTTGTAGTTTTACTTGAGATAAGCCTCTAGCCATTTTGGGCAAGTGACAACCACATCTTGCCAGCAACCAATGAAGTGAAAGTGATCCAGTGCCCTGGTTCCCTGTGACGTAACTACTCCCTTGTCCAGCAATCCTCAGAAGGCCATCCTAAATGAAGGCCAGTCATTCCACAGAACAGGAAACAGTTTAACATGATAGTCTGCATACTCCTTTCTTAAATTCTTTACTATGCAATCCTGGGAGTAAGTTTTCTGTGGTATCTTCCCATTTCATCCCACCAGATGGCATTCGCACACAAGAGGAAGATGGAAAAGACTAGGACTTCTGGATTGGTTTTCACTAGCTTGGAGCATTGCTCATCCATTGCTCCAAAACAAACATTCTCAGGAATCCCATGCCAGCCTAATAGTCAGAAGTTACTCAAGAGCTGTGCTCTGTTTCTTTACCAGAGTACTCAAACAGCTCTGGAACATCAGAAGTTGATCAGACTACTTTTCCATTCAGTCAAGTGGGCTAATATGTGATGATATTTTATTTGTTCTTAAATGTGGTGGTATTTTATTTGTATTTTAATAAATAAAATTTGCCTGGAGATCAGAGGAAATAGCAAGCCATTTTAAGTTAACACAAAAGTCAGGCAGTGGTAGCACATGCCCTTAATCTGATCACTTGGCAAGCAGGGTCTCTGTATTTTCAAGGTCACACTAGGGAACAGAGCCAATAGTGGTGACACATTCCTTTAATCCCAGTACCAACCATGGAGACCTGGAGGTCTATACAGACAGGAAGTAACAAGGAAGTGGGTTAGCTGGGCTAAGAGCCAATGAGAGGGCAGAACAGCAAGGCAATAAAAGCCTGGGTAGACAGGAAGTCATGGCATTTTGGAAGCTGTAGAGCTGGTGAGGTAAGGTGGCTGAGGGATATTCCTATTTCCCTGATCTTTAAGGCTTTCACCCCTATATTTGGCTCCATGTTTTTTTATTTAATAAGACTGCTTAGAAATTCATCTACATTAATAAAACCCAAAACCACATGATCCTGAATTCTTATCAGTCTGGTGGGTGGTACTCTCTGATAAGATCCCTGAGTCTGGGTTCTTTTGACTTTCAAGGCCCCTGACATGGTACCCCAGGAGACTAATCTCTAGAAAATAGAGGGAGATATTAACAGGAGATATAGATTAGATAGATAGATAGATAGATAGATAGATAGATAGATAGATAGATAGGAGAGAGGTTGAAAAATATAAAGAGGAGAAGAAAAAGAAACAGGGATGAAGAGGGGAGAAGAGAGTCAGTAAATGAGAAGAGGGGTAGGTCTGAGGTACAGCAATAGAATCACTAAGATATAGAAAAGACATGAAGGCTAAGCTAGAATTAGATCGTGTAGACAGGCAAGGGAATGACCAAAGCCTCAAGGTCCCTCATTCTGGAATAAAGAGAATTCATTGAGAACATGACATTAGGCTTACCTGTGGTCCTGCTTCCCGGCAGTTTACCGTGTGTCATTCACAATCCTTGGCACTTCTACACCTCAACTTCCTCCTCATCAAGGGAATCCTGCTTGGGATCAACTATAATAGGTAGTCAGTCCTGAAAGGCCAAAGAAGGGATTAAAGCCACCTTAAAAGAAATTCTTAGATGTTAGAATTATATTTAAAAATTAGAATGAAGCTAGCAAGGGAGGTCAATGGGTAAAAGTGCTTGCTAACAAGACTCGTGATCTTACTTCCATCTCTCTGACCTATACAATGCACACATGCACCATGATGGGAGCACGTACATACAAAATAAGTAAATAAATGGTAAAAAGTAAATTTTTAAAAATTAATACACAGCAGGGTGTGATGGCTTACTTCTTCAATCCCAGCACTTGAGAGGCTGAGGCAGGAGGCTATGAGTTCAAGGCCAACCTGGACTACATGGTGAGTAGAGGACTAGCCTGGGTGACAAAATGAGATCCTGTCTCAAAAAAAAAAAATTAGACCAGCAATCCTCAGGATCACACCTGGTGCTATGGTGAAACACCAGATGCAGCCTCCCTTCCCCCCATCCACACCTTCCGTGGATCCCACAGACCATTCCTCCCTGGCCTCCCTCCCTGTTCCCGCATTGCTGTATCCCATTCACTAACTCAGGCAGACAGCCCCTGTTCAGCCAAAGGCCTCACCTGCCAGATGACCAGGCAGGCTGCATGTAGACCTTGTCCACTCTTTTTGTTCCCCTAGACCTAATCAGCAGGGGAGCCATCTCCCCCTAGCCTCCCATTCCCTGAGCCTTCAACACCAGAAACCAGCCAAGCTGGTCAGTAAAAGAAGCAACATACAGCCAACACATTCCCTGAAAATTCAGAGGGGAAACAGAAACCAAGAAACAAAATACAACCCAACAAAGGCAAACCCAGAAATCAATACCTAGACCTATAATCACCCCAAACCCAGATGCCTAGATGCTAGTATAAGACCACAATCAATAACAGCCAGAACAACAAGACTCTACCAGAGTCAAGCTACCTTACCACAACAGGCCCTGAATATTCCAATATAGCTGAAGCATAAGAAAAAGACCCTAAAACCAACTATATGAATATGATAGAGGTCTTTAAAGAGGAAATGAATAAAGTCCTTAAAGAAATCCAAGAAAACACAAACAAATAATTGGAGGAAATTAATAAATCTCTCAAACAAAGCTAGGAAAACAGAAACAAACCATTGCAGGAAATGAATAATTCCCTTAAAGAAAGCAAAGAAAAAATAAACAGTTTCAGGAAACAAAACTGATTAAGACCTGAAAATGGGAAAAGAATAAAGAAAACATAAGCTGAGGGATTATGAAAAATTTAGGAATTCTAACAGGAACTACAGAGGCAAACTTCACCAACAGAATAAAAGAGATGGAAGGAAGAATCTCATGCATTGAAGATATGATAGAAGAAATGGATGTATCAGACAAATAAAATGTTAAATCTAAAATATTCCTGACACAAAACATCCAGGAAATCTGAGACGCTATGCAAAGACCAAACCTAAGAATAATAGGAATAAAGGAAAGAGATGAATCCCAATTCAAATGCTCAGAAAATATTTTCAACAAAATCAAAAAGGAAAATTTTTCTAACCTAAAGAAGGAGATGGCACGAAAAATACAGAACATCAAATAGATTGACCAGAAAAGAAAGTCCCCTAGCCACATAATAACCAAAACACTAAGCATACAGAACTGAAAAAGAATATTAAAAGCTTCAAGGAGGAAATACCAAGTAACATAGAAAGGCAGACCTATTAGAACTACACATGACTTCTCAATGGAATCCAGAAGGGCTGGACAGAAGTCACTTCAGACTCTAAGTAACCACAGATGTCAGCCCAGACTACTATACCCAGCAAAACTTTCAATCACCATAGAAAGAGAAAATAAGATATTACATGATAAAGTCAAATTTAAATATCTATCTAAAAATCCAGCCCTACAGAAGGAGCTAGAAGGAAAACTCCAAACCAAGGAGGTTAACTACACCCATGAAAACATGAGTAATAAATAATCTCACACCAGCAAAAACAGAAGAGAAACACACAACAACAACAAAACAACAGGAATTAACAATCACTGGTCATTGCTATCTCTAAATATCAATGGTCTCAATTATCCAATAGAAAGATACAGGGTAACATAATAGATACAAAAATAGATTGTCTTCCTGCTGCATTCAAGAAACATACCTCAAAATCATGGATAGACATTATCTCAGGGTAAAGGGTTGAAAAAGATATTCCAAGTAAACAGACCTAAGAAGCAAGTTGGTGTAGCCATCTAACAAAACAGACTTCAAACTAAAATTAACCAAAAGAGATGGGGAGGAACACAACATTCTCATCAAAGAAAATACCTACCAAGATGAGATTTCTTCTTTTAACATCTATGCCCCAAACACAAGGCCATTACCTTTGTAAATGCAATACCACTACAGCTTAAATCACATTTTGATCTTCACTCACTGATAGAGACTTCAATACCCTACCATCACCAATGGACAGGTCATCAAGACAAAAATTAAACAGAAAATTATTGGAGATTACTGATGTTATAAACCAAATGAACCTAATGAAATTTACATAACATTTCACCCAAACAAAACTGACCATATACTCAGACACACAACAAGGCTCAATAGACACAAGAAATTAACATAACTTCCTGCATTCTATCAGACCATTGCAGATTAAAGCTGGATGTCAACAACAACAGAAACAATAGAAAGTTTACAAACTCATGGAAATTGAAAAAACTCTCCACTAAATGAAAAATGGTTCAAGACAGAAATAAAGAAGTTAAAAAACACTCTAGAATTGAATGAAAATGAACACACAACATGCCCAAACTTACAAGACGAAATGCAAGTGGTGCCAGGAGGAAAGTTCATAGCACTAAGTGCCTAAATAAAAAATTGGAGTGATCTCATACTAACAACTTAACAGCACACCTTAAAGCTCTAGAAAAAAAAAAGAAAAAAAAATCATACCCAAAAGGAATAGAAGGCAAGCAATAATCAGAGAGTTGAAATCAATAAAATAGAAACAAAGAGAACAATACAAAGAATCAACAAAACAAAGAGTGGTTCTTTGAGAAAAATCAACAAGATAGACAAACCCTTATCCAAACTAACTCCAAGATGTAGAGAGAATATTCAAATTAACAAAATCTTTTTCTTTTTTTCATGGTTTTAAATATTTATTTGTATAATTTTTAAGTATGTATACAGGTTTGCTCATGTGTATATGTGCACATGAGTACAGATGCCTGTGGAGGCCAAAGACATCAATTACCCCAATCCTCAGTTACAGGCAGTTATGAGACAGCTGATGTGATGTGGGTGCTAGGAACTATGATCCTGTATTCCTTCAACAATACAGGCTCTTTCACATTGAACCATCTCTCCTTTGGAGCCATGGTTTTAATGAAAATTAAATTAAACTACATGATACTGAAGTGTGTTATAACTTAAAATCATTAAAACGTGCATTAGAAAAATATATCTTAAGAATGTGTTTGTTTGAAGAGTATACTACAGTCCTTCTAGAATCAATGAGACACAGACTTAGCAAATCTTTACAACATTAGGTGTCATTCAGAACTAAACATACAACCCTGACTACCATGAATATACTCCAACCTAATACTCATAATAAGTTGAAAAAAATGGGCTGACCTAACACATGTCTTGATGACAACAGTCATTATGTTATAGGCAATTATGATCAGACTACTCTGGCTAAGCTATTTTTCTTCAGTTTACAGTTGTTATATATAACTGTGATCATCTCATCTATACACTGTTGTCTCACAAATGAGAGAATAGTTTTTATTAGAGGTTTCTATCTTATGTAATCTTATGAGCAAACTTGTTGTAAATAACTAAAACACTGCACTATACAATATAGTATACAAATTTAGATTTTGAAAATGGCTTGTTTTTATTATATTAGAGAACAGGTACACTGTGTTATCTACAATACACTAGTATAATTAAATTTTGTTATTCTATATTATAGGTTTAAAGTTGTCTTCCAGGAAAGTCTCTATAAAACCAGTTGTTGAATTTAGTGAGGTTTTAATAGGAAAAAGTATTTTACTTAGAATTTAGCTAGCAGACTCAAAATATAAAATTGTGTTCTAATAGATGATTCTTTTAATTTCAATGAATTAATGTACAATATGTGGAAGTACAAATATTTTGATGTACATTGGGATGTTTTTGACACATGCACAAACTTTTCCACCCTAAGTGGAAAGGTTTGTTTCATGCCAGAAGGTATCTGTGTTTGTTCTCAGTGAGCCTCTGCCAGCCCTAGGAAGCAGACATCCATTGACCTGCCTCCAATGACAACAGACCTGGGATAAGTGCCCAAGCTGCTGTTTAAAAATAAAAACATCTATAAATACTTGTTTTGCTCTGCCAACTTTTTGTTCTACATAGCAGATTCAGAAGCATAAACAAAAGGGGGGACATAACAACAGACACTGAAGAAATCTAGAGCACCATAAGGACATACTTTAAAAACCTGTACTCCACCAAATTGGAAAATCTAAAAGAAATAAATAATTTTCTTGAGAGGTACCACTTACCAAAGTTAAATCAAGATTAGATAATTTGGACAGACTCTGCCAGCTCCCATTGGACCAAGACATGAGTCTTTGTTCTTCTAGCCAATCACACCAGCCTCTAGGCTTTAGGCCCAGGGGACACAACTAGTGCCCCCATACCCCTACCCATTGCAGCCCCAATTGTAGGCCAGCAGGCAGGACTCCTGCAGACAGACCTGATTACCACCATCCCCCACCAGACCCTGCAACCTACAACCCCCATTCTACACCCAAACCCACCAATCCTCCGAGACCGTAACTATTCCCTGATACAGACTTGGCCAGCTCCAATTGGACCAAGAGTTGAGTCTTTGTTCTCCTAGCTGATTACCCCAGCCCCTAGGCTTTAGGCCCAAGGGCACAACCAGTACTCCCATTCCCCCACCCACAAACCTGACCACCACCACCACCACCCACCCCACTGGACCCACAGAAAACCTAGAATATCCAAAACAATCCTTTACAATAAAGCAACTTCTGAAGGCATCACCATCCCTGACTTCAAGCACTAGTATAGAGCTATAGCAATAAAAACAGCTTGGTATTGGCATAAAAACCGGCATGTGGACCAATGGAATTGAATTGAAGATCCTGGCATTAATTAACACAACCTGTGAACACCTGATTTTTGACAAAGAAGCCAAAACTATACAGTGGAAAAAAGAAAGCATCTTCAACATATGGTGTTGGCATACCTGGATGTCAACGTGTAGAAGATTGCAAATAGATTCATATCTATCACCATGCACAAAAATCAAATCCAAGTGGATCAAAAACCTCAACATAAATCCAGCTACACTGAACCTGACAGAGGAGAAAAAAGGAAGTAGCCTAGAATGCATTGGCACAGGAGACCACTTCCTAAATATAATACCAGTAGCACAGACACTGAGCGCAACAATTAATAAATGGGACCTCCTAAAAATGAGAAGCTTCTGTAAGGCAAAGAACACAGTAAATAAGACAAAATGACAGCTTACAGAATGGGAAAAGATCTTCACCAACCCCACATTTGATAGAGGGCTGATCTCTAAAATATATAAATAACTCACAAAACTAGACAGCAAAATACCAAACAATCCAACTAAAAAATGGACTATAGAGCTAAACAGAGAATTTTCAACAGAAAAATCTCAAATGGCCAAAAGACATTTAAGAGATTGCTCAACATACTTAGTCATTAGGGAAATGCAAATCAAAATGACTCTGAGATACCATCTTACTCCTGTCAGAATGGCTAAGATCAAAAACACTGAGGACAGCTTATGTTGGAGAGGATGTGGAACAAGGGGGACACTCCTCCACTGTTGGTGGGAGTGAGAACTTGTACAGTCACTTTGGAAATCAATATTGTGGTTTCTCAGAAAATTGGGAATCAAGCTACCTCAAGACACAATGATACCTCTCTTGGGCATATACCCAAGGGATGCTCAATCATACCACAAAGACATTTGCTCAACTATGTTCATAGAAGCATTATTCATAATAGCCAGAAACTGGAAGCAATCTAGATGCCCCTCAACTGAAGAATGAATAAAGAAAATGTGGTACATATACAGAATGGAGTATTACTCAGCCATAAAAACAATGACAGCATGAAATTTGCAGGCAAATAGATGGAACTAGAAAATATCATCCTGAGTGAGGTAACCCAGACTCAGAAAGAAAAATATGGTATGTACTCACTCATAAGTGAATACTAGGTATAAAGCAAAGGATAACCAGACTACAACCCACAGCTCCAGAGAAGCCAAGAAACAAGGAGGACCCTAAGAGGGATGTACGTATCACCTTGGGAAAGGAAAACAGAGGAGATCCCCATGAGTAAACTGGGGATGGGGGGCAATAAAGGGGAGGGGATAGGGGATGAGAACATGAGGGAATGGTATAGTCAGGATAGGGGAGGGATGAAGTGGGAGAGCAATGAAAGAGCTATCTTGATAGAGTGAGACATTATGGGGTAAGGGAGAAACTGGGTGCTATGGAAATTCCCAGGAATCCACAACGATGACCCCAGATTAGACTACTAGTAATTGTGGAGATGGTGCCTGAACTGGCCTACCATGGTAATCAGATTGGTGAATACCCTAACTGTCATCATAGAGCCTTCATCCATTAACAAATGGAATTAGATGCAGAGATCCACAACCATGCCTCAGGCTGAGCTCCAGGAGTCCAGTTGAAGAGAGGGAAGAAGGATTATATGAGCAAGGGAGGTCAGGATCATGATGGGGAAATCTACAGAGACTAAGTTTGAACTACCAAGTTCAAAGGAACTCACCAACTTTGAACTGACCACTGTGGAACCTGCATAGGACTGGACTGGACCCTCTGAATATGGGAGACAGTTCTGTAGCTGGGTCTGTTTGAGGGGCCCCTGGCAGTGTGATCAGGATCTATCTATCCCTGGTGCATGATCTGGCTTTTTGAATCCCATTATCTATGGGATCATCCTTGATGCTCATCCTTGAGGCAGCAGGGAGGAGCTTGGTCCAGCCTCAACTGAATGTACCATGCTTAGCTGTCCTACCATGGGAGAACTTAGCCCGTTGGAGGAGGGGCTGAGGGATGGGGGTAGGAAGGCTGGGGGAAGTGGGAGGAGGGATGAGAGGGGGATCTGTGGTTGGTATGTAAAATGAATAAAAAAAATTTAAAGGGAGAGATAACTATATTCCAAAGGAAGAAAGATTGCATAATTTAAATAGAACTATAACCCCTAGTGAAATAGAAGCATTCATTAAAAGTCTCCAAGCCCAAAAAAGCCCAGGATCAGACAGTATTAGCTCAGAATTCTACCAGACATTTAAAGAATAGTTAATGCTAATACTCCTCAGATTATTCCACAAAACAGAAACAGATGGAACATATACACTTTGGATGATTTTGGGGAACCTATTACTCATTCTGGGTTGCCTTGCATAGCCTTAATATTAAGAAAAGAACTTAATCTTACCTCAACTTGATATGCCATGCTTTGTTGATACTCATAGGTATCAACAGGAACAAACAGGTCAGCCTGAGGCATGGTTGTGGATCTCTGCATCTAATTCCATTTGTTAATGGATGAAGGCTCTATGATGACAGTTAGGGTATTCACCAATCTGATTACCAGGGTAGGCCAGTTCAGGTACCATCTCCACAATTACTAGTAGTCTAATCTGGGGTCATCGTTGTGGATTCCTGGGAATTTCCAAAGCACCCAGTTTCTCCCTTACCCCATGGAAACAGATGGTAACATAATGTTAAATGAATTGTTCCATCTTACCTTACCCCATAAGGGTAACATAATGTTAAATGAATTGCCCAATTCATTTTATGAGGCTATAGTCTCCCTGATACCCAAACCGCATAGAATCAACAAAGAGAATACAGACCAATTTCCCTCATGAACATAGATGCAAAAATACTCAATAAAATACTTGCAAATTCAGTCTAAGAACACATTAAAGAGATCATCCTTGATCATAAACAATGATCAAGGAGGTTTCATCCCAGAGATATAAAAGAGGGGAAGATCTCCCATGCTCATGGATTGGTAGGATTGACACTGTAAAAATAGCCTCTGCATATATTATGGATGTTAGTTTGATGTTTTCCTGCCAGTGGGAGTAGATGTGTCTTTGACTCTTTTGCCTGCTCTTGAGACCTTTCTCCTCCTATTGGGTTGCTTTGTCCAATCTTGTTATGAGAGCTTTTTCTTTTTCTTATTTTATCTTGTTTTGTCATATTTAATTGTCTCTTGGAGGCCTGCTCCTTTCTGAAAGGAAATGGAGGGAGAGTGAATCTGGGAAAGAGAGGTGATTGGGGAGAGCTGGGAGGAGTGAGTGGAGATGGGGGAACTGTGGTCAGGTTGTATTGTATGAGAGAAGAATATATTTTCAATTTCTAAATATTAATGTTAAAAAATGTTCATAATAGTCAGAACCTGGAAACAACCTAGATGCCCCTCAACCAAAGAATGGATAAAGAAAATGTGGTACATTTACATAATGTAATTGTTAAAAACAATGACATCAGAAAAATTGAAGACAAATGGACAGAACTAGAAGAAATCATCCTGAATGAGGTAACCCAGCAGAAAGACAAACATGGAATGTACTCACTTATAAGTAGATATTAGCTGTAGAGTAAAGGATAACCATGCTACAATCCACAGATCCAGAGAGGCTAGGTAACAAGGAGAGCCAACGAGGGATATCCCTGGGAAGAGGAAATAGAAGAGATCTTGTGGGTGAACTGGGGGCTGGGTAGGGATGAGAACATGAAGAATAGGGTTGGGAGTTGGGTGGAGGGGGAGAGTACTGAAAGACATGACTGGAAAGGGGGGGACATTTCAAGGTCAGGTAGAAATCTGGTGCAAGGGAAACTCCCAGGAATCTACAAAGATGATCCCAGCTAAGACTCTTAGCAATAGTGGATATGTAGCCTGAACTGGCCATCTCCTGTAATCAGATTGGTAAGTACACCAATTGTCATCAGAGAACCTTCATCCAGTAACTGATGGAAACAGATACACAGACCCATAGTCAAACATTAGGCCGAACTCAGGGAATCCTGCTGAAAAGAGGGAGAAAGGATTGTATCAGCCAGAGGAGTCAAGGACATCATAAGAAACCCACAGAAACAACTAACTTGGACTCATAGGAACTCACAGAGTCTGAACTGACAGCCAGGGAGACTGCATGGGACTGACCTAGGCCCTCTACATGTGTGTGACAGTTCTGTAGCTTGGTCTACTTGTGGGACTCCTAGAAGTGGGGGCAGGGGCTGTCCCTTACACTTTGGATGATTTGGGGGAACCTATTACTCATTCTGGGTTGCCTTGCATAGCCTTAATATTAAGAAAAGAACTTAATCTTACCTCAACTTGATATGCCATGCTTTGTTGATACCCATAGGAGGCCTTCCCCTTTCTGAACAGAAACAGAGCAGGTGTGGATTATGGGGGGTCTGTTGGACAGGAGGTGGAGGGATGGAATGGGAGGATAAGAGGGAGGGGAAACCGGTCTGGATGTGTATAAGAAATAAATAAATTTAATTATAAAAAATCAACCAATTTGTTTATTAAAATTAACAAGAACAAGAGCAAATTGGATAAGACACTTCAAAAAGTAAGTTTCAAGTCTCTCCTAATTTATCAGTAGAAAATTCTGGGACCTTTGGTCTTCATTATTCTGTTGAAACTTTCCAAGTTCCTCAGAGCTTATTATGCAGAACACTTCCTCCTTCCTTTGTTAATAGTCTAACTCCAGTCCCTGGGAAACTTTAGATATGACTATATTGTATGGTCTCACATGAGACACATATTCATCTTGAAGTATTGTTATCAACCCATGAGTTGATACCATCAACACTTTCTCCTGATAATAATTACTTATAGAGGACTCTCTTCTCCAAAGGTGCTACCTTGCCCTGCAGACAGGCTGGGTCCAGTTCCAAGATCATCTGGAGATCTTGGGAGCAGAACTCTTGTACTAGGTTTTTCTTTTGGGCCACCAACCAGTTCCCAAATCATGACACAGACTTATTGTTAGTTTTGAATGCTTGTTCTAGCTTAGGCACATTTCTAGCTAGCTCTTTTAACTTAAATTAACCTGTTTAATCTATCTTTTGACTCAGAACTTTTTAACTTTTCTTACTTTCTTGCTGTCTCTATGTCTGGCTGGCTGATGGCTACCTGGCTTCTGGTCCCAGGAGTGACCCTCTTCTCTCCTCCTTCTTCTCTCATTTCTTCTCCCAAACCTAGGTTTCTCGTCCTATTTATTCTCTCTGCCTGGCAGCCCACCTATCCCTTCTCTGCCTAGCTATTGACCATTCAGCTCTTTATTAGACCAAACAGGTGCCTTAGGTGAGCAAAGTGAAACAAATGCAACACATCTTTAAATATAGCATAAAGAAAAGAAGCAAACCTTTACATAGTTATGGTAATATTCTGCAGCATAAACAAATATATCTTTGCCTAGTTAAAGTAATATCCCACTATAAACTCTGAAGACTATTTCTGGACAGAAAGTGTGGTGGGACAAAGAAAAACACCCTCTTAAAGGTGTGGAAATAGGAAAACTTGTGAGACCTACATCTCTATAGCAAATAATCTCTTAGTCCTCTAAGAATGTAATTTGAACTGTAATTTATAATTTTAAGTTTTATGATGGATATTATCCTAAGAAAATAAGTAGATGCAATTTATTTAGTAGTGCACACAATATCAAAGCTATTAACTATTTCAACACATTAGGAAAGCAAAAATTATTGAGATAATTTGCATTCTTTGCAGCTTGCCTTCTGGATCCAGTAAGTATTTTACATAATTTGGACACACCATATTTCAATGAACCACAAGAGGCTTAGTGGCTGTGGGGTGGACATCAGGGAAGTTGGTAGAAATGGAGTAGGAGGTTCTGAAGGAAGATTCTTTTCTCTGTGAAGAAACTTGAGGAACCGGGCTTCTCTCTAGCCCCATGATGTCTCTCTCTATCATGGTGTCTCTTTCATT
Source organism: Peromyscus leucopus (assembly GCF_004664715.2). Taxonomy (NCBI): domain Eukaryota; kingdom Metazoa; phylum Chordata; class Mammalia; order Rodentia; family Cricetidae; genus Peromyscus; species Peromyscus leucopus. The sequence goes on from NC_051063.1 coordinate 179,398,351, forward strand.
GCATTCCTCCTCCCTCCCTGTTCCAGTTCACCCACCCCATTCCCTTATGTTCTCATCCCCTATCCCCTACCCTCCATTGCTCACCATTCATCCCCAGTTTACTCATGGAGATCTTATCTATTTCCCCTTCCCAGGGTGGTCCATACATCCCTCTTTGGGTCTTCCCTGTTAGTTAGCTTCTCTGGAATTGTTGTGTAGCTTGATCTGCTTGGGAGGCCCCCTGGCGGTAGTATAAGAATTCATCTCTGTGACCTGCCACACTAGTGGAAGCCCATGAACTGTGGACTGGTGGCTGTGGAGCCCCCATGGGACTGGACTAGGCCCTCTGGATACGGAAGACGGTTGTTTGGCTCGAACTGTTTGGGTGGCACCCAGGCAGGGGGATCAGGATCTGTCCCTGGTGCATGGGCAGGCTTCTGGGAATCCTGTGCCTGTGGTGTGACGCCTTGCACAGCCTGGGTGCAGTAGGAAGGGCCTCGGACCTGCCTAGGCTCAGTGTGCTGGGCTCTGTTGACTCCCCATGGGAGACTTTGATTTGGGGGATGTGGGGATGTGAGGTGGCCTGGGAGATAGGGTTGGGGGTGGGAGGAGGGAGGAGGGAGGAGGGGGGATCTGTGAGTGGTATGTGAAGTGAGTAGAAAATTTCTTAATAAAGAAAAATGAAAAAAAAAAAAAGAATCCATCTCTGGTGCATGAGCGGGCTTTGTGGAGCCCACTACCTATTATAGGACACCTTGTGCAGCCTTGAGGCAGGGGGAAGGGCTTGGACCTGCCTCTACTGAGTGTGCCTCCCCATAGGAGGTCTTGCCTTCTTGTGGGTGGAAGTGAGGGTGGGTTGGGAGGGGGATGCTGGGGGGCGCGCAGGGGAGGGAAGAGGGGAATCTTTGGTGTGTAAAATGAATGAAAAAAATTCTTAATAATAAAAAAAAGAAACTTGAGGAACAAGGAGAGGGAGAGTATTTGAATGATGTTATGCTAAGGAAACCTGCCTGTATCCCAAGGCTTGAAGAAAAGGAGCTGGAATAGATGAGTCCTTCCTACAAAACCCTTGGACTAAGCTCTTCATAGATGCAGGAATGTTTGTACCACCCCTCTGTGATCTTCTGGGGCTGGAGAGTTGGCTTAGAGGTTATGAGCATCGGCAGCTCTTCCAGAGGTCCTGAGTTCAATTCCCAGGAACCTCGTGGTGGTTTACAACCATCTGTAATGAAATCTGGTGCCCTCTTCTGGCATGCAGACATACATGCGGGCAGAACACTATGCATAATAAATAAATTTAAAAGAAAGAAAAAGATCTTGAGGTGGGTTTGTTTTCCCTTATTGAAGACTAAGAAAACTCATATCCATGTCTCACTGTGATTTTTCTTCAGAGTCATGTATGCTTTTTCTTACTCTACAACAAATCTATCCCCTAAGGCTTGGGATAAAATGTCCTCTAGGTGTCTAGATGCCTAGTGCTCAGAGATGAGCTAAACCTTTGCCCATGTTCCAGGGGTGGATGTTTGACTACCAAAGTTCATCTCACAGTTTGATGCTTGTCAGAGCCAAAAATATTTTTTATTAATATCCAAAACCCAATCAAAGTAGATTAATGAGCATTCGAAATCATCAGGAAATTTCAGTCATTTAATATTGTTTACCATTTGCAAAATCTTGTGATGGCACAAAATCCCTTTTGTTACATAAAATAGTAAGGTTTACAAATGGCTAGTGGGTAAGAGAAGCATCACAGATAGAGTAAATGCAAATGTTCTGTCACATAGGAAACCTACGCTTGTGCAAAAAATCAGTCAGATGCATGACTCTGTTGCACACATCAGCTCACACCTATGGTGGTGACCTAAACAGTCAAAATTCCAACACGAATGGGGAAGGACACCCCAAGGCCCTACCCTTGGCAGAGGAGCAGTTGACAGTGGGTAGTTGCTGAGGGAGGAAGAATTGTTCTTCTTTGGGGATGTGTTGCTGGTAGGTCACTCATGCTCCCCTAAGTGGCCCCACACTCATGTGTGGAAGCACCAATTGGATTGGGGTGCAGATATTAATATAAAAAACCAGAAAAGATAAAGTTGAGAGGGAAACAGCACAAGGGCCTTAGAAGGATTTAGAGGTAGATAATAGTCAATGGATATGAGATATATATATCATATATATCATTTATTATATATATATAATGTGTAAATGCATGTAATTCTCAACAAATAAATAGAAATATCATTTTTTTAAAAATCAGGTAAAGTCCAGCACACCCATGACAAATGGTAGAGCCCCTGCTAGAATCCATCACAGAGGGGCTGGAAGTGGGGAGCATGGCTCTGCACTAGATTCCTTGCAAGCTGGCAACTCTTTTTCTGAATAAAGCCTAAAAAGCACTCATAAGTTCACAGGCTTTGATTGTTCAATGCCAGGGTCACTGGTGGACTATTGGAGGCCACAGAACACTGATTTTATATATTCAAATGTGTGACTCCCTAAGGATTGGGGGTGGGGTTGTTACTATAACAGATAAATTCCAAAATATCAGTTAAACACAGAAACATTTTTCTTGTTCCTTCCTATAGTCTAGGTCCTAAGCATCTCCACCTTCTTTTATTTTATTTATTTATTTGTTTGTTTGTTTAACATCCTGACCACAGGGTCTCCACCTTCTTAAGCTCCATTATTAAAGCCTTACTCTTTGGGTTATGGTGCTACAGGGAGGTGATAAAAATTTGGAGAGGTGGAGCCAAGAAGGAAACCTGGTGGGACATGGCCTTAAAAGGAGTTGTGGGATCCTAATCTCATTTTGGTCAGGCTTCCCTAAGCACACACCTATATTCATGAAGGGAAAACTTGCTATGCCCATATTTCCTCTGCACGGATTTATTGATGCATTTGTTTATTCAGTGCATGTTTGTTAAGTGACCTTAAGTTCAGGGTTCTGTATTATGAGCAAGGGATGCAGCTATAAGTCGAATCTAGCACCCCCACTGAAAAAGCTTACACTGAATGAGACTGTAGATCATAGACAGTACTTTCAGATTGGGAATTTCCTTCAGGGATATGCTGAATAAAGCATGATAAAGACTAATGATGCAGGTAGTGAGCAGTTTGTCATGAGTAAAGAACAAGAACTACAGATAGTAAAAGAGGAATGGCCATTCAGGGTGGGACAAAGGACATGAGAACAAAAAAACCAGAGGTGCCATGGGGTAAGGTCAAAGAGATGTTCATCAGAGAGTGAGAACACACGGGTCAGGAGGGTCTGGATTATGGAGGATTGTAACCCAGTTAAGAAGATTGGGCCATCTGCTGAGTTGCTCACAGATGGCTAATAGTATTCATTACGTTTGGGTTCTTACTAACAGTTCTGAAGGATAACCTTAATTCCATGCGCAGGGGCCATCTGCCCTTTCCATCTCTACAACCTACCATGTACTTAGTGCATCCCATGGTAGAGGAAATACTTTAGTGATGGTGATGATGATGGTGGTGACAATGGTGGTGGTGGTGGTGATAACAACATGACAGTGTTAATCATGACAGAGGCAGCTGGTGCTTGTTAAGCAGCACTCATGCTTCATATATACTTTAAGTAGTTTCAAGATTCAAACCTGTTTAAACTTCACAGCAGCTCTGAGAGCCACAGGTGGGAAATAGCATGTTACTTAAGAAACTGCAGCCAGTTTTAAAAGTAGAAGTCTCTTCATTTTTGCTAATCCATCCCTCATAGTCCAGAACAAGGGATGAGGCAATTCTGCAAACAGCTTGAAGATGGACTTCATATTTCTCATCCACACTAGTAGAGCACTGACTATCGTAACAATAGTTTACAATAATGGTTAAGTTCATTTAACACATCATGGTGCAAATTGTGTAGAAAAGCATTTGCTGGTAGACAGAGGACAAGGTCTTCTGCTTCATCTCTATTGCTGCCAGGGACTCAGATCTCTCTCTTGAGTTTCCCAATCATGCTCCTATTTGAAATTTAGAACCCAGTGACTCTTCACTGTAGAGCATGTCTGTGCATCATGGGATGTAGGAGAGTGGCGAATGCTAGACCCAGAATGATCTGACTCTCCACCAGCTGTAACAACCAAAAAAAACTGTCTAAACTCAGTGGTAGCAAGGAATACAGTTTCCCCTCCTTCACTAAGCATGTTGATGTGTACTTAACTGGCAGATAACAGAAGATGCTGGACAGAGGATTCCTTGATAATTGTTTTGAGCTGGAAGATATCAAACACCATTTCCACTACAGAGTACTGGAGAGGCGGGGAGGAGTGGAGGGATTGCCTACCAGATTATTTTTACTTGTGAATTTCTCTCACTAAAGGAGAGAGCAAAATAAGAAAATAGAAAATAAAACAGGAAAAAATGCAAGAATGGAGGCTGTGAACCTGAACTAGCAGACAAGAAAGCTTAGCAGGCATTCCATCTTTACTCCAAACATGGTATTCACTTTACATGACTCCTTGGGTGGTGTGAATATGTGAATGTTGGCAGGGACAGCACTCCCTGGGATGTAAGAGCAGATATTAAGTATCTAGCATTGAGTGGTTAAAAAAAATAAAGTAACACTCTATATACTTTGGCTCTAACTTGCATTTTACCTTTTCTTATGATTCTTTTATTTTTAAAAAAAATCTGTTTAGCTTTATTTCCTCTGGTATTCTCTAAACTTGGTTTATTCTGTCAGTTGTTTTTTTCAGCATGAATTGTGACTAATTCACCACTCTGGGGTCTATGAACATATTGACTAAAACATGAAATTCTCATTTTCATACAGAAAAATAAAAACATCAAGGGATTCAGTTTCCTAAGCTTAACAACTCAAATGCCACCTTCTCTTTGCTTCCCACATCTAGATACCACCAGAAATGACTACTTACTTGGCATCTTCTTTTAGTTCCCATCCCCTTTAGTTCAACTTTCTTAAATTCATCATTTCTTTGATATAATAAAAAAAAAGTCAGCAGTACTGTCTGTGCACGGGGAATGCAAATGAAAAGCTCTATGAAAAGCCTGCTGTCAAATTTCACTAGATACTACTGTTCAAATAAGGCTGGGAGGTAAGTCCTGGCCTCCTTTTTGCTAAAAAGGGAGATTATGAAATTAGACAGTAGAGATGTAGCCGCATTAAATTGAAGCTTTCCCTTTTCATAATCAGAATGATTCAAAAGACCATTGAAAGGGATTTATTTTTCTCTCGGTTTATGATGTTTCAATATGAGTCATTATGCGTCCCTGTTTATCTACCACAGTCTTGTCAAACACTAAGATGAATTTTTGTAATATTGCTGGTGCCTATTCCACTCTCTTAGAAAGGTATCCAGAAGGATTTACCTTGTTTACCTTTGTTGTATCAGAAACATGTCATAGTGAGCTTAAACTGTCACCTAGATGCAATCTAGAGTCACCTGAGAAAGAAATCTCACTTGAGGAAGTACCTAGATCAGACTGGCCTGTGGGCATATCTGTGGAGGAAGGTCTTGACTGTTAATTGATGTAAGAGAGCCTAGCCCACTGTGGGCAGCGCCATCTCTATGCAGGTGGTCCTGGGCTACATAAGAAAACTAGCCTGAAAGACAAATATGGTAGGTACTCACTCATAAGTGGATATTAACTTTAAAATAAAGGATAATTATGCTACAATCCACAGACCTAGAGAGGCTAAGTAACAAGAAGGGCCCAAGGGGGACACCCAGGTCTCACTGGGAAGTAGAAATAGAAGGTATTTCATGAGTGGACTGAGGGCTGATGGGGATGAGAATATTGAGTGATGTGGGGGAAGAGTACTGAAAGAGCTACTGGAAAGAGAGGGGCATATCTGGGTCAGGTAAAACCCTGGCACGAGGGATGACTCCAGCTAAAACTCCTAGCAATAGCAGATACAGAACCTTACATGGCCATCTCCTGTGACCAAGCAAGATTTCAAAGTGGAGGGAGTGGGGAAACAACCCAGCCACATAACCTTCGACCTCCAGTCTGCCCTTTCATATAGGACGTGCTGGGGTAAGGGTGGGCTAGAGATTGAGAGAATGGCCAACCAATGACTGGTCTAGCCTAAAATCCATGCCAGGAGAATAATCCCACCTTTGACACTGCCTGGAGCACCAGGATGGAAAGGTTGGATGACCCAGAGACCTAGGATAGAACCAAACATGACTGGAGAAAAAAATGTCAAAGTAATTATGCCCAACTCTATTCTGCTATACACAAAATTGGAGCCTAGCCCAGTTGTCATCAGAGAGGCTTCATTCAGCAACTGGTGGAAATTGATGCAGACTTGCAGTCAAATGTTAGGTGGAGCTCGGGGAATCCTGCACAAGAGGGGCAGAAAGGATTGTAGGAACCAGAGGGCTCAGGACTCCACAAGAAAACCCACAGAATCAACTAACCTGGGCTCATAGGGGCTCACAGAGACTGGACAGACAACCAGAGAAGCTGCATGATACTGACCTCGGCACTCTGCATATATGTTAGAGTTGTGTGGCATGGTCCTCTTGTGGGACTCCTAACAGCAGGAGCAGGTGCTGTCTCTAACTCTTTTTCTGGATTTTGGGATCCTACTCCTCATACTGGGTCACCTTGTCCAGTCTTAGTACATGGGGAGGTGCTTAGTCTTACTGCAACTTGATATGTCATGTTTTGTTGAGATCCATGGGAGACCTGCCCTTTCCTGAACAGAAGCAGAGGAGGAGTGGATTGGGGGTTGGAAACAGAGGGAGGTGGGGGAGGGACTAGGAGGAGAGAGGGAAGGGAAACTGCAGCCAGGATGTAAAATTAATTAATTAATTAATTAAATGATCAATTAATTGTTTTTTTTTTAAAAGAAAGCTATCCTGGGTCCAGCTAGCAAGCAGCACCCTCCATAGTTCCTGCTGTATATCTTTGACTATGAAGTGAGTACCTTGGTCCAAGGTAATGCTGTGTGGAACAAGCAAGCTTGCCTTCAAGTTTCTACTTGAGTTCTGGCCTGACTTAACTCAGAGATAGGCTGTAACTGTAACATGAAATGGAGCTCTTACCTCCCTTAATTTGCTTTTGGTTAGAGTGTGTCTAACCACAGCAACAGAAATCAAACTAAAACAAAATGCTTTCTCTAGTCCCCTTGACCTAAACATAAAGTAAGCACAAGCTTGCATATCACCAGTGAGCTGGATTCACGGAGTAGATATGCAGCCTTCAAACCATCATGAGAACTGCCAATCTATGTGTGCTGCTACAACACAATACCAGAGACTGGGTGGCTTATGAACAATAGAAACGTGTTCCTCACATGTCTTGAGGCGGAGGCCTTCAAACAAAGACACTGGATGATTCAGAGTCTATAAGGGCCATCATTCATGGTTCGGATAACAACTTTGCATTGTAAATCTCACATGATCCTAGAGAGTAGCCACATGGGGTCTCTTTAATAAGGGCTGTGCTCCCATTCGTGAGGGATTTACCCTCACGACCTCTCAGTGCTTAATGGCATTACCTTAAGGACTATGGGGTGTTTTTTTTTTTTTTTTTTTTTTTTTGGTGTGTTTTTAAATTGACTAATTTATTTATTTATCTTGTTTGGTTTTTTGTTTGTTTGTTTGTTTTTGGGTTTTTAGAGACAGGGTTTCTCTGTGTAGCTTTGTGCCTTTCCTGGAACTCACTCTGTAGACCAGGCTGGCCTCGAACTCACAGAGATCCGCCTGCCTCTGCCTCCCAAGTGCTGGGATTAAAGGCGAGCGCCACCACCGCCCGGCTATTTGTTTGTTTTTTGAGACAGGGTCCCACCATGCTGGCCAGGAACTTATTATGTAGCCCAAAGTAGCCTTGAACTATAGCAATTCTCTTACCTCAGTCTCCTGAGAACTGGGTATCAGAAGCACAAGCCCCTAAGTTTAGCTGAGGCCTGGCATTTCAAGCTATGAATTTGAGGAACACAAACTTTCAGATTAAACTGTGTCCTCACTTTATTTGTTGTCATGGTTCTTTTCTGATTTGTCTTTCAGAAAACACTGAGTTGGATCTCCTTTCTTCTACATGGGAAGGTTTCTCTTCACCTGCACTTCATTCCATAGAATGCCACTTGGTGTTCACTCACATCAACTTTTAGAGTCTGATGGAAGTACTGCACAATGCTATAGTCTGGGGAGCTAATAAAATTGATTTCTCATAGTTACATTTCTCTGTCTGCACATTTTCAATAGGGCAAATTTCCAAAGGGACCATGTTAATGTGAATGGCATTCTTAGATAGGACTGTGTCTTTTTGGAAAAGTTTTTTAAGGTTTTATTTTATATGTATGTGTGTGCCTGCATATAGGTATGTGCACCATATGGATGCAGGGCCTGAAGAGGTCAAAAGGGGGTGATAGATCCCCTGGAACTGGAGTTACAGACAGTTGTGGGCCAACTAATGTAGGTGCTGGAAACTCTTTATAAGAACAGCAAGTGCTCTTAACCACTGAGCCATCTCTCCAACTCCAACCATATCTTTAAAAAATACTATTTATATACATAGAAAATGTTCTTGAGCTGGGTGGTGGTGGTGCACATCTTTAATCCTAGCACTCGGGAGGCAGAGGTAGGCAGATCTCTTTGAGTTCAAGGCCAGTCTGGTCTACAGAGTGAGCTCCAAAGCTACACAGAGAAACCCTGCCTCAAAAAAAAAAAAAAAAAAAAACACCAAAGAAGAAGAAGAGGAAAAGAAGGAGAAGAAGGAGAAAATGTTCTTGAAAGCCAAACACTTGATGCTAATACCAGTTAGGTATCCTTTCTGAAGCACTCAGGACCAGAAGCATCTGGAGTTTTTGTTTTTCATATTTTGGAATAACTGTACATATTTAATGAGCTATTTTGGGATCAGCTATACATGGATTTCATTTATGTGATTTATATAAAGATCCTGGGGTCATTTAATATAATATTTTAGGATATTTGTGTTTTGATCACAGTCCATAAAATGATGTCTGCTGTGGTAATTTCCTGTGGAGCCATGTTGGTGCAATAATCATTTCAGAATTTGTAATACTAGATGCTGATACCATAATAGGTAACAAAGTTAATAATGACAGTGTTAAAATCGTGCTCTCAAAGTGAAGATATCATCATATTTAAGACCAATCCAGCAAATGGACTATCATATTGTTTCTTACTTTGGATATTAATAAGTGGGGAAAGGGGTTGGAAAGATGGTTCAGAGGTTAAGAGCATTAGCTACACTGCAAAGGACTGGAATTCCATTCCCAGAACCCACACAGTGGCTCTCAGCCATCTGTAACTCCCGCTCCGGGGTCTTATGCCCTCCCCTGGCCTCCATGACACTGTACTCATATGCACACACCCACATAGATACACATACATATTTGCATTAAAATAAAAAATGAAATCTGAAAAGTTTCTGCACCCCAATACACCTCTCCACCGATGCAGCAATCCAAACCAGACCAAATCAAAACAAATTAAGAAAAAGCCCCAATTTAATAAAATGCTCCTGGAAGATTTTCCAGCCCCCAGAAAGGAGACAGGGAAGAGAGACCAAAAATCCACATGTCTGTTTTCTGAGGTGCAGTTTAAATGTCCTGTGGGAGTGGTCTTGAGCATCTCTGGGGGAGAGCAGAGTTTGGGGAGAGAGAGATGAGGGAGGGGAATTAAGGTGGAACTTCCACCAGAACAAAATCTTTTTTTTTTAAAGGAGAAAAGAAAAACTCCAGGACATTTTTGAGGATTTCATGATTTCTGACATTTTTGTTCACAAAGGCAAAAGACATTATGCCTGTTTGAGCCAACCACTTAGTGTTAAATTTTTCCAACTAATTCCTGCTTTTGAATATTTAGGATTTTCTTTTCTCTGGTACCATTGATCTTGAGCTTCTGGTGAAATGTACCCCGTCTTTATAATAAATATAACATTCATTTCACTATTTTGAAATCAAATTTATAGATGGCAAGCCCTAATTATTTGACTGACAGACAGAAATAAAAGGAAGTAAAGTAATAAGTAGCCCAGCAGGGTGGTGCACATCAGCATTTGGGAGGCAGAGACAGTGGGTTCTCTGAGTTCAAGGCTGGGCCTGGTCTACAAATCGAGTTCCAGGATAGCCAGGACTGTTACACAAGGAAACTATGTCTCTAAAATCAAAGAAAAGAAAAGAAAATATATGGAAAGATATCAAAGCTGAGATATAAAAAAAATGGTCAAAAGCTTTCCATAAAAAAGTAATCATTAAAGCTAAGTATTATTTCAAAAAGTGTCCATATGATTTGAAGAGATGGTTCAGTATATAAAGTTCCTGTCAACAGAGTGTGGTTCTGGAGTCCTGACCCCTAGCATCCACCTAAATACTGAGCAGGCATAGAGGCCTGATCTATGTTCCAGGCTTTACAAATGTTTCAGAAATGAATGGGAAGGCTCTTCCAAACCTGCAGTTTGTAATTAAGCAGTTTGTTGATTGATGATTGATTGATGATAAAACAACTCTTCCCTGTGGGTAGCCTAAGAAAGCTGAACCATTTGTGAACTCTGTTCTGCACAATGTCACTTTCTCTATACCTTTTACCATAAAGTCTGTCTTAGTTTGGGTTTCTGTCACTGTGAACAGACACTATGACCATGACAATTCTTATAAAGGAAAACATTTAATTGGGGCAGACTTACAGTTTCAGAGACTTAGTCCATTGTTGTCACAGCAAGAAACATGGTGGCCTGCAGGCAGACATAGTGCTGGAGAAGGAGCTAAGAGTCCCACATCTTGATCCACAGGTAACAGGAAGAAAACTGTCCCACACTGGGCATAGCCTGAGCATAGGAGACCTCAAAGCCCACCCGCACAGTGACAGACTTCCTCCAACCAGGCCACACCTACTCCAACCAGGCCACACCTACTCCAACAAGGCCACACCTACTCCAACAAGGCCACACCTACTCCAACAAGGCCACACCTACTCCAACAAGGCCAAGGACTCCAACAAGGTCATACCTGCTCCAACAAAGCCACACATCCTCGTAGTGCTCCCTATTCAAACACATGAGTCTATAGGGGGATACCAATTTAAACCACCAAAGTCCAATACTAACTGCATAACAGACAACAGCAAAGAGAAAAAAAAGGCATGGTGTTTCAGCAACTACAAAGTTGACTCCATGCAATACTGAAAATCCTGTGAGGTGACATGTGAGACGTGGAGGCTGTGGGGGCTGTGTGATGGATGGAGACTGACCAGGTTTGGGCCTCAAGAGTGAATATTGAGTGTACTTGACACAAGCTAGTGTCATCAGACAGGAAGGAGCCTCAGTTGAGGAAATGCTTCCGTGAGATCCAGCTGTTGCTTTTCTGCTACCCCGGAATCTTCTGATATTTCACTACCTACCGTCTGTGGCTCCACAGCTCCACAGTCAGTGTTCCATCAGTCACTCAGGCCATAGCCTGAAGGGACTTCCACTCCCGTGACCCCAGCTCTGCTGTGGCCACAATATGTAAGTTTTTAACTAAGTCTCTATTTTTCTATTTACCAAGAAAGACTCAGGAGTCAGATATTGGGGTAAAAATCCACTATATCGGAGAAGCTGAGAAGCAACCAGCTGACCTTCTTTTTTGGTTAGAGATCCAAGAAGAGAGCATCCTTGCAGAAGGGTTTTTGTGAGTGCCATGAGTCACTTGAGCCTTCCACACCCCTACTCGAGGAAAAAAATAATAGACATGATTTCATAAAGGTCTCATGTGGGTGATATCAGCTGCCTTGATTTAAACAGATCATAATCAACCTGGAGGAGACAGCACCAATTATCTGGTTCAGTGGTAGAGAACCTTCCTAGAATCCCCCAGTGAGGGGCTGGAGTATGGCTCAGTGGTAGAGCCCCTGCCTAGACTCCTCCAGTGAGGGGCTGGGGGTGTGGCTCAGTGGTAGAGCCCATGCCTAGAATCCCCCAGTGAGGAGCTGTGGGCATGGCTCAGTGGTAGAGCCCCTGCCTAGACTCCACCAGCGAAAAGCTAGAGAGATGGCTTGTTGCTGGGGTATTAGTCTTACATGAGAAAGGCTCTCTTTTCCCTGCAGTAGCAGCCCAAGCACCCCCACCACATGCAGCATTTACTCAGCTTTGAGTCTAGGGTGGGCTCTGAAGTCCAAGCCTCTATGACAGTGTGAAGTCCTGAGAACAATTACTGATTAATCCCTTTCTTCTCCCGGGGTCTTTCTGAAGCAATGACTCCTGTCATTCTCTGCCACTTCTCATTCCTCTGTAGGAACAAGAAGTATTTTAACTGCACCACAGACAGGCCAAGGACGAACGGTGCATGGTATGCAACCACGCATAACTCTGATGAAGACCACAGCTGGATACGCTGCTGATGCTACAGTGAGACTAGGGGCTCAGATTAAGTTCCTCACTAATGTGGAGGTGAAATGGGTCACACACCTGGGTGCAAAGCTGAGAAAAATGTGAGAGCTGTTCCTTCCAGAACCCCTGAACTTCCAGTGCCCCTGAACCACTCAGGCAACCACAAAGGGGGCCTTCAATTTCTGAAGATGAGACGAAGAGGAGGGGAGACCAGAAGAGCTTCTCCAGGTAGAAGGCTGTAGGAAACTCAGGTTTACTTCTCTTGCAAAGGAGAAGTGAGGAGAGAGAGAGAGGTAAACCCTTTAGACCCAGAAAGTTATCACTCCACTTCAGGAGTATAGGAGACTGTGTGTAAAACGTTAGAAAAGTAGAATTTCTCAAACTAGAAGGGAACAGAAAAGGATAGCCTTACAGTCCTGGATACAGGGGGACTGAGGCAGAAGGAGTCAACTTCAAGGCCCTCGTGGGCTACAAAGCAAGTTCAAAGTCAGCCTGGGCAACTTGGTGAATACTATCTCAAGATTAAAAAAAAAAAAAAACCAAGAGGGGAAGTGGGGATACAGTTCACCAGTGAGGGGCCAGGGGCATGGCTCAATGGTAGAGTACTTATGTAGAATCCCCCAGTGAGGGGCTAGAGTGTGGCTCAGTGGTAAAGCACCTGCCTAGAATCCCCCGGGGAAGGGTTAGGAGCATGGATCAGCTGTACTATGCAGTGCTGTCCTAGAATTCAATGATAAGAAGCTTGAATATGGCTTATTAAAGCATTTGCCTAGCATTAGAAAGGCCCTGTGTTCCAATCCCCCATTGCTACAAAACAAAAAGAAAGAAAACCTGGAAATAATGACCAATAATTCTATGGTCCCCCAGAAGGTATGGCACCCCATTGCTAATTCAATGTCTCTATCACTGAGTAGCTGCCCAGAGAAAAGGTGGCATTTAGTTATTTTCCTTTAGCACTTGGTGTTTATCCCCAGCTTCAGCCAGAACTCACCAAGTATCACTGCAGGACTAACTTTGTATATCATTTCCTTATGACATTTTCCTTCTGTCTTTGCTAGTTTATATAAATCCTCTGCAGATCCTTCTGGATCCACTAACTTAATAACCCCATAACTTGTAGGCTCCAGAAGACAGGAGAAACTCATTTATCAGTGTGTGGACAAAATCCACTACCTCCCCTTCCAGTGCAGCAAACTTCTGGTGACTTCGGTAGTATTTGTCCTCAAAATGCATGCTTCTTGTGGATGATCCCAAGTTAGTGACGGATCTGCAGTGTGTCTTGGGGGGGGGGGTTGTTTTTGGTTTTGTTTTGGTTTTTTTGGTTTTTCAAGACAGAGTTTCTCTGTGTAGTTTTGGTGCCTGTCCTGGATCTTGCTCTGTAGACCAGGCTAGCCTCGAACTCACAGAGATCCGCCTGGCTCTGCCTCCTGAGTGCTGGGATTAAGGGCATGCGCCACTGCCACCCGTCCTGCAGTGTGTCTTAGTAGTAAGAATTATCTTTCCTGACTAGAAAAGAGGCAAAGAACAGGTTTCTGAACACCTTATCAACTGGGAACATATTCAAAAATAGCCAGAGAGATCTCCAGTCTATGGCTAAGATTGAAGATAACCCCGTCCTCTTCACCCCCCTCCTTCTCCTCTTTCTCTTTCTCTTCTTCCTCCTCAACTTCTCCTCCTCTCCTCTCCTTCTCCTCTTCTCTTCCTCTCCTCATCCTCCTCCCAACTTCTTTCCATTACAGCACGATTATCTTACAGGTTCCTCTCTCACAAAATTTATTCCCATAAATGTGAGGCCAAGAGGCTCATGATTAATTTTCTAAGCCAAGAGGGAGTAGGTGCCTACTTATTCCTCACTCAGCTGTTTCTAATTACTGAGTCTTGAAACCTATTAAAAGTCCCCTTTTATTTATGATTTATAATGGATTTTAAACCATTGCATACTAATTTATCAAGCCGCTCCTCGTATTCTCAGGGAGAAGAATGTATTCAGGGGAAGACATCACACTGAGGCTGGAACCTACTTCATCATCATTTCACATCTTTCCAAACTTAATCAGCCTTAGAAATGCTGCATCACTATTATAAGAACAAGTTGGGCTAAGTGTGGTGGCTCATACCTTTAATCTCAGCACTTGGGAGGCAGAGGTAGGAGGAGCTCTATGAGTTCTAGGCTAGCCTGGTCTACATAGCAAGTTCTGGGCCAGTTAAGGTTATATAGTGAGATCCTGTCTCAAATAAATGAATAATAGATTGTTGGTAGATAGATAGATAGATAGATAGATAGATAGATAGATAGATAGAAAGAAAGAAAGAAAGATAGATAGATAGATAGATAGATAGATAGATAGATAGATAGATAGATAGATAGATAAGAATAACCAGTTGAGCCTAAAGGGGATGCTAGGATGCTAGAGTTAAGGCAGTGAGGTCTTGAACACTTAAGAAAGGAAGTAGAGGGGCTTGCAACTGGGTGTGAGATCATCGAACTGACCAAATAAGAGGAAGGATAGGGATAGGAGGAAAGACAGTATCATAATAATAACCTGATTAAAAACTGGGGTACAGGACTTCCCTTCTGGTCCAGAGAGCCCGCCCCGGACTTCCCTTCTGGACCAGAGAGTTGGACAAGAGAACTCCCTTTTGGACAAAAGAGAGAGTCTTCCTGAATCTGTCAGCTCTTTCTGAAACAAGTACACTGATAAGACGAAGAAAGAACCACAAGGAGATGGGCAGACGTCAAGGCAGAAGTACATACAGCAAAATGAAGAGCAATACAGCATCACCAGAACCTAGCCCGCCTCCAACATCTAGACCTGAACACCAAAAATTGGAAGAAGCAGAAGAAAGTAGCCTTATGAGTAACTTCATGAAGAAGGTAGAGGCTTGTGTAGAGGAAAAGACAAGGAAATTGGAAGAACGCTATAAACAACTAGAGGAAAGAGCAAACAAATTAGAAGAAAACAATAAAGCCCTCCAAGAAAAAAATAAATTCCTGGAAGAAAACATTAAAGTCCTGGACGAAAACAATAAAACACTGAAAGAAAATCATGAAAAAGCAATGAAACAAACAAAGGAAACAGTCCAAGAACTGAAAAAGGAAATTGAAAAAATAAAGAAGACACAAACAGAGGGAATGCTGGAAATAGAAACCCTGAGTAAAAGATCAGGAACTTCGGATGCAAGTATAACCAACAGAATGCAAGAGGTGGAAGAGAGGATTTCTGGCATTGAAGATACAGTAGAAGAAATAGTTTCATCAGTCGAAGGAAACACTAAAGCCAACAAAGTCATGAACCAAAATGTCCAAGAAATCTGGGACACCATGAAAAGACCAAACCTACGAATTATAGGGATAGAAGAAGGTGAAGAATACCAACTCAAAGGCACAGAAAATATATTCAACAAAATTATAGAAGAAAACTTTCCCAACTTAAAGAAGGAAATGCCTATGAAGATACAAGAAGCCTATAGAACACCAAACAGACTAGACCCCCAAAAAAAGTCCCCTCGACACATAATAATTAAACAACTAAATGTACAGAATAAAGAAAGAATATTAAGAGCAGCCAAGGAAAAAGGCCAAGTGACCTATAAAGGTAAACCCATCAGAATAACACCCGATTTCTCAATGGAGACTTTGAAAGCCAGAAGGACCTGGACAGATGTAATGCAGACACTAAGAAACCATGGATGTCAGCCCAGACTAATATACCCAGCAAAACTTTCAATCATCATAGACGGAAGGAACAAGACATTCGAAGACAAAGCCAGATTTAAACAATACCTATCCACAAACCCAGCCCTACAGAAAGCACTAGAAGGAAAATTCCAACCTAAGGAAGTCAGATACACACTCGAAAACACAGGCAATAGATAAAGCCACAACAGTAAACCCCAAAGAAGGGAAGTACACACACACACTACCACCAAAAATGACAGGGATGAACAATCACTGGTCATTAATATCCCTTAATATCAACGGACTTAATTCACCTATAAAAAGACATAGACTTACAGAATGGATACGAAAGCAGAACCCAACTTTCTGCTGCATACAAGAAACACATCTCAAATTCAAAGACAGACACTACCTAAGAATAAAAGGCTGGGAAAAGACTTTCCAATCAAATGGTCTTAAGAAACAAGCAGGGGTAGCCATCCTGATATCCAACAAAATAGACTTCAAACTAAAATCAATCAAAAGAGATAAAGAAGGACATTACATATTCATCACAGGAAAGATCCACCAAGATGAAGTTTCAATTCTGAACATTTATGCCCCAAACACAAGGGCACCCACATATGTAAAAGAAACATTACTAAAGCTTAAACCACATATAAAACCCCACACATTAATAGTGGGAGATCTCAACACCCCACTTTCACCACTGGACAGATCTCCCAAATCGAAACTTAACAGAGAAATAAAGGACTTAACTGATATCATGACCCAATTGGACCTAATTGATATCTACAGAACATTCCATCCTAACAAGAAAGAATATACCTTCTTCTCAGCACCCCATGGAACTTTCTCTAAAATTGACCACATACTTGGCCACAAAGCATATCTCAACAGATACAAAACAATTAGAATAACCTCCTGTGTTCTATCAGACCACCATGGGTTAAAGTTAGATCTCAACAACAACAAAAACTACAGAAAACCTACTTTCTCATGGAAACTGAATAATGCTCAACTAAATCACCAATGGGTTAAGGAAGAAATAAAGAAAGAAATTAAAGACTTCCTAGAGATCAATGAAAATGAAGACACCACATACCCAAACTTATGGGACACAATGAAAGCAGTGCTAAGAGGGAAATTCATAGCACTAAATGCACATATAAAGAA
Organism: Peromyscus leucopus; assembly: GCF_004664715.2. Taxonomy (NCBI): domain Eukaryota; kingdom Metazoa; phylum Chordata; class Mammalia; order Rodentia; family Cricetidae; genus Peromyscus; species Peromyscus leucopus. The sequence continues at coordinate 179,415,506 of NC_051063.1, forward strand.
GTTGGAGAAATCTCACACTAGTGACTTAACAGCACACCTGAAAGCTCTAGAACAAGAAGAAGCAAAGTCTCCCAGGAAGAATAGACGCCAGGAAATTATCAAAGTGAGAGGGGAAATTAATAAATTAGAAACTAAGAGAATAATACAAAAAATTAATGAAACAAAGAGTTGGTTCTTTGAGAAAATCAACAAGATAGACAAGCCCTTATCCAAACTAACCAAAAGACAGAGAGAGAGAATCCAAATCAACAAAATCAGAAATGAAAAGGGGGACATAACAACAGACATTGAGGAAATCCAGAGAATTATAAGGTCATATTTCAAAAACCTCTACTCCACAAAACTGGAAAACCTAAAAGAAATGGACATTTTTCTGGATAAGTACCACATACCTAAGTTAAATCAAGACCAGATAAACTATTTAAATAGCCCAATAACCCCTAAGGAAATAGAAACAGTCATTAAAAGTCTCCCAACCAAAAAAAGCCCAGGACCAGATGGTTTCAGCGCAGAATTCTACCAGATCTTCAAAGAAGAGTTAATACCAATACTCTCTAAATTGTTCCACATAATAGAAACAGAAGGAACATTACCAAACTCCTTTTATGAGGCTACAATTACCCTGATTCCTAAACCAAACAAGGATACAACAAAGAAAGAGAACTACAGACCGATCTCCCTCATGAACATTGATGCAAAAATACTCAATAAAATACTGGCAAACAGACTCCAAGAACACATCAGAACAATTATCCACCATGATCAAGTAGGCTTCATCCCAGGGATGCAAGGGTGGTTCAACATACGAAAGTCCATCAACGTAATACACCATATAAACAAACTCAAAGAAAAAAACCACATGATCATCTCACTAGATGCAGAAAAGGCATTTGACAAAATCCAGCACCCCTTCATGATAAAAGTCTTGGAGCGATCAGGAATACGGGGAACATACCTAAACATAATAAAGGCAATATATAGCAAACCAACAGCCAACATCAAATTAAATGGAGAGAAACTCAAAGCAATTCCACTAAAATCAGGAACGAGGCAAGGCTGTCCACTCTCCCCATACTTATTCAATATAGTACTTGAAGTTCTAGCCAGAGCAATAAGACAACATAAGGAGATTAAGGGGATACAAATTGGAAAGGAAGAAGTCAAGCTTTCCCTATTTGCAGATGACATGATAGTATACTTGAGTGACCCCAAAGATTCCACCCAGGAATTGATAAAGCTTATAAACACCTTCAGCAACATAGCAGGATACAAGATCAACTCAAAAAAATCAGTAGCCTTCCTATATACAATGGACAAAGAAGATGAGAAGGCAATTAGAGATACATCACCCTTTACAATAGCCAAAAATGACATAAAATACCTAGGGGTAACACTAACCAAGCAAGTGAAGGACCTATATGACAAGAACTTTAAGTCCCTGAAAAAAGAAATTGAAGAAGATGTCAGAAAATGGAAAGATCTCCCATGCTCATGGATAGGCAGGGTTAACATAGTAAAAATGGCAATCTTACCAAAAGCAATATACAGATTCAATGCAATCCCCATCAAAATACCAACACAATTCTTCACAGACCTGGAAAGAATAATACTCAACTTCATATGGAAAAACAAAAAACCCAGAATAGCTAAAAGAAACCTGTACAATAAAACAACTTCTGGAGGCATCACAATCCCTAACTTCAAGCTCTACTATAGAGCTACAGTAATAAAAACAGCTTGGTATTGGCATAAAAACCGACATGTGGACCAATGGAATCGAATTGAAGACCCTGACATTAACCCACACACCTATGGACATATAATTTTTGACAAAGAAGCCAAAAGTGTACAATGGAAAAAAGAAAGCATCTTCAACAAATGGTGCTGGCATAACTGGATATCAACGTGTAGAAGGCTGCAAATAGATCCATATCTGTCACCGTGCACAAAACTTAAGTCCAAGTGGATCAAAGACCTCAACATAAATCCAGCTACTCTAAACCTGCTAGAAGAGAAAGTAGGAAGTAATCTTGAACGCATTGGCATAGGAGATCACTTCCTAAATATAACACCAGTAGCGCAGACACTGAGACAAACAATCAATCAGTGGGACCTCCTGAAACTGAGAAGCTTTTGTAGAGCAAAGGATACGGTCAACAAGGCAAAGCGACAGCCTACTGAATGGGAAAAGATCTTCACCAACCCCACAGGTGACAGAGGACTGATATCCAGAATATATAAGGAACTCAAGAAATTAGACATCAAAACGACCAACAGTCCAATTGAGAAATGGGCTTTAGAATTAAACAGAGAATTCTCAACAGAGGAAACCCAAATGGCTGAAAGACATTTAAGGAACTGCTCAACATCCCTAATCATCAGGGAAATGCAAATCAAAACAACTCTGAGATACCACCTTACGCCTGTCAGAATGGCTAAGATCAAAAACACTGAAGACACTTTATGCTGGAAAGGATGTGGAGCTAGGGGAACTCTCCTCCACTGCTGGTGGGACTGCAAGCTTGTACAACCACTTTGGAAATCAATATGGCGCTTTCTTAGAAAAATGGGAATCAATCTCCCCAAGATCCAGCTATACCACTTTTGGGCATATACCCAAGAAATGCTCAATCATACCACAAGAGCACTTGCTCAGCTATGTTCATATCAGCATTGTTTGTAATAGCCAAAACCTGGAAACAACCTAGATGCCCTTCAACTGAAGAATGGATAAAGAAATTGTGGCACATATACACAATGGAATACTACTCAGCAGAGAAAAACAATGACATCATACGGTTTGCAGACAAATGGATGGATCTAGAAAAAATCATCCTGAGTGAGGTGACCCAGACTCAGAAAGACAAATATGGTATGTACCCACTCATAGGAAGATACTAGATGTGGAACAAGGATGACTGAACTGCTACTCACATCACCAGTGAGGCTACCTGGAAAACGGGACCCCAAAAAAGACATGGAGAAATGGATGAGATCTACATGAACAGCCTGGTCATGAGTGGGAACAATGAAGGGCGACGGTCGAGGGAAAGAGAGTGGGAGATCCTAGCTGGATCAAGAAAAGAGAGGGAGAACAACGAATAGGAGACCATGGTAAATGAAGACCACATGAGAAGGGGAGGAAGCAGAGAGCTAGGGAGGCCCACGGAGATCCACAAAGATACCGCCAGAAAAGACTGCTGGCAATGGACGAGAGACGGCAGGAACTGACCTACCCCGGTGATGGGATGGCCAGACACCCTGTTAGTTGTGCCATAAACCCCATCCAAGGAAGGTCTGAGGAATCTGGATGCAGACATCCATGGCTGGGCCCCTGGTGGAGCACTGGGAGCCTAATTAGTGAGAAAGAAGAGGGTTTATATGAGCGAGAATTGTTGAAGCCAGGGTTGGATAAAGCACAGGGACAAATAGCCAAACGAATGGAAGCACAGGATCTATGAACCAAAGGCTGAGGGGCCCCCAACTGCATCAGGCCCCCTGAATGGGTGAGACAGTCATTTGGCTTGATCTGTTTGGGAGGCAGCCGTGTGTTGATGCCGGGTCCTGGGCTTGTTGCATGAGTTGGCTGTTTGAATCCTGGGACATATGCAGGGACACTTGGCTCGGTCTGGGAGGGGAGGACTGGTCCTGGCTGGACTGAGTCTACCAGGTCGATCCCGGTCCTCAGGGGAGACCTTGATCTGGAGGAGGTGGGATGGGGGGAGGGGGAGGGGGGCGAGAGTGGGAGAACAGGGGAATCTGTGGCTATTATGTTGAACTAAATGATGTTGTAAAATAAATTTACTTAAAATAAAAAAAAAAAACAAAAAAAAACTGGGGTACAGATCTAAAAAGAAAATCCCCAACAAAAAAATCTCAAGTGGCTGAGAAACGTATAAAAAAAGGATCAACATCCTTAGCCATCAGAGAAATGTAAATCAAAAAAACTCTGAGATTCCATCTTACACCTGTCAGAATGGCTAAGATCAAAATCACAAGCAACAGCTCATGCTGTTAAGGATATGAAACAAAAGGACACTCTTCCATTGCTGGTGGAAGTGCAAACTTGTACAGCTACTTTGGAAATCAATATGATGGTTTCTCAGAAAATTGGGAATCAATCTGCCTCAAGACCCAGATATACCAACCACTCTTGGGCATAAACTCAAAAGATGCTCAATCATACCACAGGGACACTTGCTCAACTATGTTTATAGTAGCTTTATTCATAACAGCCAGAACCTGGAAACAACCTAGATATTCCTCAACTAAAGAATTGATAAATAAAATGTGGTATATTTACATAATAAAGACTTTCTATTGGCTTAAACCCATGTCTGAGCAATCTTCTCTGCGGGATACCCCACAATATTAAGGTTTTTCTTTTCTTTCCTTCTCTGCCTGTGTTCCTTCATCACACCATCCTCACTCACTGTGGTGGTTTGAATAAGAATGGCCCTCATAGGCTAATAGAGCTGAATACGTAGTCATCAGGGAATGACATTATTTTGTTGGAGGAAGTGTGACACTGGAGGTGGGCTTCAAGATTTCAAAAAGCCCATGCCAAGCCCAGAGTTTCTTTCTTCCTGCTGCCTAGGGATCTGGATGTAAAACTCTCAGCTACTTCTCCAGTACCTTGTCTGCCTGCATGCCACCATACTCTCTGATAAACCTCTGAAACTGCAAGCAAGCCCCAATTAAATGCTTTCTTTTATAAGTGTTGCCATGGTCATGGTGTCTCTTCACAGCAATAGAACACTAAGAAACTCACCAAGCCTATGAGCCTTGACTTTAGCTAAGCAATCTACCCTCATCTCCCCACACCTTCCCACTTTGCTGCATTTCCCCTCTGTTAAAGGCTGAAGTGCCCTTGTGATGGAAATGGAATCAGGCTGGGCAGATCCCTCTTAAGAAAGGAACTTTGTCCAATTGTCCTGGCTGCAGAGTCATCAGTGGCCAGCCCAAGTTAGAAGTAGCCTCAGCTCCAAGTGGCCTCCCACCCCCTAGGCTCATGTCCATCTCAGTTGACAGAGTAGGAGTGAATGAGGCCAGATTTCAGGTGTTGCAGTTCAAGTGAGACAACTCCACAGGGCTGTGTCCAAAGCTCGGTTTCTTCTGCTTGATCCCACCCCTTTCACTTTCCTTCACAGGGTTGATTCTCTTGCAGTGAATCTCCTGCCAGTTCATGTTGACCCTCATACAGAGAAAACACTTAGAAAACCTAAACTGAGACATACCATCTTCAATGAGCTCTTTTCTCTTGCCATTCTAATTAAGCTATTCTTTATTCTTCCCAAATTTCATCTGTGTGTGTTATTTTGTTTTTTATCTTTAAAAATACATCTTATTCTTTGATAGCTTCAAACATTTATTCAGTGTATATTGATCATATCAATCTACCACTACCTCCCTCTAACTCTCCCTAGTGACCCCACCCCATTCCCTTATCAACATCATGTCCTCTTTTTATTATAATTAATAACCCTCTGAGTCTAATTAGTGCTACCCACGCATCAGTGGTTTTGCCCAGCAGTGGACACTGAATTCTACAATACTGATCTGCTAACAATATGACAGTTATGGGGGTAACCAACTGCTAACTGATTGGCTATGAAGCCTGCATCATGAGAAAGAATTCATGTCTGGGTACTGTAAACCTGGTCAAAAGCCTGTGGTTATAGAAATCATAGGCCATGGAAGAAAACCCGTTGTTTCACAAAATGGTTATTCTGTCAAACTGCATCCTAAATATTTGTAGATATAAATAGATTTGTGGTTTTTTCAGAGCTATTTTTTTTTTTAATCTGATCAGAGAAACTACTTCATGCTGTGGGTAATGATTAATACAGAGACTCATAACTGGCCAAAGTGCCAAGTATAACTAACTCTGAGTGCTCATCTGTGAACAAACCATCTATATCAATCTTCCACCAAAGCTCAGGTAATATAACGGAAGGGAAGAGCTGAAAAATTTTAAGAGTTGGTGGATGGGAAGGAAAGCTGTAAAACGCTGATTTCTGGGCACAGGAAGGCTGTGGACTTCATCAACTCATAGTAGCAATAATTATCTGCGCAAGATCAAGTAAGTCAAAACTCCATCACAGATGGAGGCAGGGCCACTAAGTCTCCACCCCTATTAGAAGAGTGATTGGCTGTTTCAAATGGGATAATCACTCTCTTTGAGTGACACTGCCACTGGTAGGCTGCACATGTCCCAGTAGATATAATCATCCCACTTTCTCACTTTACCTCCCTCCAGATCATCATTCCCAAGAAAGCCAAGACCGTATCTTCAATCTCCTCTTTTTAATGTCTATAGATGTTTTGCCTGCACATACGTGTGTGCATGACATGCATGCAGTTCTCATAGAAGCCAGAAAGGGAGCCAGATACCCTGAAATTGACATTACAGATGGTTATAAGCCACCATGTGTGTGCTGAGAATCAAACCTGAGTCCTCTGGAAGAACAGCAGCCAGTACTCTTAACTGCAGAACCATCTTTCAAGACCCATAGTTGAGTGTTAAGAATCCTCGTTTAGGATTTCCTGAGTATTAACATGCTTTCCTCTGGGTTGAAATGTTTCAATTCAGAGAAAACTACTACACAAATACTAAAAGGAAAAAATGCTAAAATAAATTCAAGTGGTCCCCAGAGAGTAACATAAACAGAGAAACCACAGGCAAGAGGATAAGACATATATTATTCTTCTACTTTTACTTTATTTCAGTCATATACATTGAGGTTATTGGGTCATAGATCAGATAACATATTCTATAGTTCTACCTAATGGACTTCAAAGCAAGAAAAGTTGGGAGAAAGGCATGACAAGAATTCATTATCTTGAGTGATAAAGTAGCTGAAGTGCCCAGATCCATGTGAGCATGTGAGGGATGGAGTCCATGAACCACCTAAGGTAGAGACTCACCTGAAGCAACCCAGAGCAGATCAGCACAGGGGCAGAGGGCTTCTGGGAAGGGCATTTCAGTCACCTGGCTGAGCTAGGGATTTGGGGGATCCTGTCTTCTCCCCCTACTCGCTCAAGCTCAAGATATTTTGCAGGGGATTAGTTCCCCCCAGGGATCAGCCTGCTCTAAACCTTGATAATCCAGATTAGTGGTTTAGCTCAGTTCCCCTTGGTTATCTCACACTGGGACAGGGACATGGGTGTTTACAGGGGAGCAATGGACTGTGCTTCTGGGAAATTGGGAAAACTCAACCTTGAAGGCCTCCTTCCTGAGGCATTTCCAAGCTGAGACTTATCAGGATCCCCATTACAGCCCTGTGACTGGTGGGACACTCTCTTGCCAAGAGAAGGAAACAGGGTTGTTGTTAGAGGAGCCAGGAGGAAAGTAGGCTCGGTGTGGAACTTTTTGAAAGATTTTCTTTTCTTCCTGCAGGCTGTGAAAAAGTTCCCCACACCATCTTTTCCCAAGGGAAACATGGAAGGAGAATCTGCTGGGAAACAGAGAATTAGGGAAAGATGTCATAGCCCCTGGAATGTTTGAGTGGCAGCTGGGTCCTAATGCAATTCCTACTTATGGACACAGTCTTCCTTCTAAATCTGCTTCTATAGTTGTCTCTGCTCCCCGAAAGCAAAGCAACTGTTTGCAGTTACACCCCAGTCCATAGCACGGCAAGTCCACTCCCACCCTCCACCCTTCAAGGGCTCCTGGGAATCCAGTCTCATGTTGACAAGGCAGTGTGTGTCTGGAGCTTATTACCTCTTCAACGAGACATCATCTTCACAAACTCTGAAAAAGAAAATTTCCTGTGAAGCTCCTCTTAGTAAAAGCAACTGGGGTTACTTTGGGGAGATTTTCCTGTATTGTAGGTAGTGACATCCATCTTTAGGAAATGACTTGAATTCTCTCTGACACAATGTCTATAAAATCATACTAAGTGCTTATAAATAGAAATTATTGGTTTCATTTATTTCATCTTTTATTGAAATTTATTTCATATATGATATTTATGTCATCTTTTCTTTTTCTTGTGTGTGTGGTATATGCTTGTATGTCCAGGTGCATGTGCACCCACACATGCACATGGGGAGGCTAGGGGAGGGTGCCCAGTGTCCTCCTCTAATGCTCCACATCTCATTCCCTTGAAAATGGGTCCCTCCCCAAACCTGGGGCTCACTAGTTGTCATTGTTGTTGTTTTAATGTGCATTGGTATTTTGCCTACATGGATGCCTGTGCACCACATGCACACAGTGCCCAGAAGATCTCACTGGAACTGGAGTTGTGAACTGCCATGATTTCTGGGTTCTCTGGAAGAGCAGCTAACACTCTTGACCACTGAGCCATCTCTCCAGACTCACCTCACCAATTCTTTGTTAAGCTGATAGCCAAGGAACTGCAGTGAACCTCTGATCTCCACCACTATCCCCCACCAGTTACAGCCATGGGGCCACGCCTGAACATTTTTTTTTTTTCACATGGGTACTAGGTATCCAAACTCAGGTCCTCATGCTTGGGTGGCAAAAGCTCTTACCCACTGGGCTATATGTCTAGCCTTGTTCCATATTTCAACCCTCCTGGTGCCATCTTACAGAAAAGAAATAGAGGCTAGCAAGGGACACTGGCTTGTTCAAGATCAAGTAGACAGTGAATAAAATGCCCTGAATGAACAAATTGCCTATTACTTTGTCTAGACATAATGTCAGATGAATTTGCTGGCTCCACAACATCTTGAGGTCATCTTATCCTTCCCTTGCTTGTAAAAATCTTCCTAAAAATCTGATAGCCACACCTCCACCTCTTCCCCATTTTCACTGATGCACAAAGTATATCTGAGACTGATAAGATCCAGTGGGTACCCAACAAATTTACTAAGTTTTCATTTGGGGACTTGCAGACATGGCTTTTCAAAGACCCCTCTGAATGGCTGGGGAGCTGGATCCATGAGTAAGAGTGTTGGTTGCAAAAGCATGAGTAGCTCAGTTTGAATCCCTGGTACTCACATTAAAATTTCCAGTGTGCACCTGTAACCATAGTGCTGTGGGAGGTGGAAAGAGGAGGATTGTTGGATCTTGCAAGTTACCAGCCTAGCTTCAGATTCAGAGACAGCCTTGTCTAGAGGGAATAAAGTGGATAGTGATAGAGATGGACACCCAATACCCTCCTCTGATCTCTGTGAGTGTACATACACACACATATTGTACATTTGCCTCACACACAAACACCAGCAAAAGGAAGGGGTGGGTGGGAGATCCTCAGCTGCTCTGCAGCATGGAAACGAACATAAGATACATTCCATGGAAAAGAACAAAAAGGCCTGTCAGGTTTAATGTATGCAGGCAAGGGAAAGGGGAGATTGGCATGTGTCTTTGAAGGATGTCTTAGAAGTGCAACAAGTGGACAGGAAGTGAGTAACAAAGGAAGAGAAGTTAAAGGTTAAGCAATAGGGGGCTGGAGAGATAGCTCAGAGGTTAAGAGCACTGACTGCTCTTCTAGAGGTCCTGAGTTCAATTCCCAGCAACCACATGGTGGCCCACAACCATCTGTAATAAGATCTGGCACCCTTTTCTGTATATATAATAAATAAATAAATCCTTAAAAAAAAAAAAGGTTAAGCAATAGGAAACACATTTCCCCAGGGCATACCAATTCACAGCATGGTTGCAGAAGACAGGGCTAGGTGAGCTGAAGAGGCATTGCCTTGGAGAACAGACTACACATTTTGGTCCCATGCCTGAAGGCAATAGCTAGATGCTGAGTACTTTAAACCAGAGAATATCACAATTTAAACTTGATGTAGCCAACGTATGCCTCCCTCAGATATGATCCCACAGTGTACTAGTTTATAGTTATTATCAATTTGACACAATTTAGAGTTGTCTAGGAAGAGGAAATCTCAACTGAAGAACTGCCACAATCAGACTGGCCTGAGAGCATAAATATTGGGCATTGTTTCGTGGCTAACTGATGCAAGAGGTCCCAGTCCACTGTGGGCAACACCATTCTGTGGGTAGGCGGTTTCTGCATGAGAAAGCTATCTGAGCAAAGGCCAGTGAGTGAGCCACTTTATCACAGCAAGAGAAATGAAACCAGAACATTCAAATGCAAACTTGGAGAGCTATAAGGAGTGGGTGACTTGGAAAACCACATGAGGAAGGAACAGATGTAGATTCCTGGATTTCTGCCCAGTGTATTACCTTCAAAGTCAACAGTGCCATCTCCATTGATGTCAGCCTCCTGTACCACTTCAGAAATCTCCCGGGGTGTGAGCTTCTCCCCCAGCAGCCTCTGCATGGCCTGCTGCAGCTCTGCCAATGTGATCTCCCCATCTCCATTGGCATCAAACTAAACAGAAGCAATGAGGCTAGATTAGCTTCAGTAGTGATTACAGCCTCAGGGAAGGTCAGGGTTCCAAGCCATCCACTGGAGGTTAAAAACCAAGCTAAGCACTGAAGACATGTCATCCACTGGAATGTTAGCTCTTCCAGTATAGGGCTTCTTTTAAATTTGCATCTACATTATTTTTAACATATTTATTAAGGGTGTAACCGATATACAAAAAGCTCTATGTATAATGCACACAACTGGATGACTGTAGACATCTGCATAGATTCATGAAATCTGTCACAACTAGTATGACAGATTTATCCATCACGGCCAAGAGCTTCCTTGTTCTTCTTAGCTTTTGTTTGTTTTCCATGTCTTTAAACAAATTATTACATTTATTTGCTTATTTATTTGTTTGATTATGTGTATGTGTATGTGTGGGCACATGCATGCCATGGTGCACCTGTGAAGGTCAGAGGACAATTTGCAGGAGTTGTTGCTCTCTTTCCATTATGTGAGTCCTAGGGATTGAACTCAGATCATCAGGCTTGGCAGTAAGTGCCTTTACCCACTGAGTTATCTTACTCACCCCAAGCTTTTTATTATTATCATATATCACTATATTTTTATGGATTATTATAAGTATTATATTATTATAAATATTTAGTAGAATATTTTATTTATTCTCTGACAATTTCATTCAGCCATGAATAAAATTTTAATTATGACATTTGCAAGATGGATGGTCCTGAAAACAACTGTGTTAATCAAAATAAGCCAGAAAGACAAAAATCAGATGTTCTCTCTCATACATGGAACATAGATTTAAATCTGAGTATGTATATGTATGCATGTGTGGGTCATGAAACTAGAAAGCAGACTATGAGAAGGGAAGAAGAGATGGGAGGAGGAAGAGGGAAGGAGAAAACAGAATACATGTGACATGAAAGCCAAAGAAGGACCAAGGCCTTGCACACACTAAAGCAGTGTTCTACCGCAAAACCATGTTCCCAGCCCCTCACTGTGGGATTCTAGGCAGGGTCTCTGCCACTGAGCCACACCCCCAGCTCCTCACTGGAGGATTCTAGATAGGGGTTTTACCACTTAGCCATGCCCCAGCCCCTTACTGGTGGATTCTAGATAGGGGCTCTGCCACTGAGCCACACCTCAGCCCCTCACTAGGGGATTCTAGGCAGGTGCTTTGCCACTGAGCCATGCCACCAAATCCTGGAGGCCTTATCTGTTTCTTGTTATGTCTAGCACTAAGACTTGCCTCCCTTCCACAAACATCTTCCTGTCCAACAACCTCTATACTAGAAGCTTCCTTCCATAGAACAGCTCTGCCCTTTTGAAAATATCAAACCTTAGATTCTTCCTTCCGTCACAGAAACCAAGATTAGAGGCTCCAGTATTAACCTTGGGAAACATGGGTATCATTTGCAATCCTTGATTCTCAGTTTCTTCATGCATACAATGGGAATAGATGTGTGCTTATCCCTAATACTGTATGTAAGGGTCAAAAAAGATGACTACGTATTGCCAGGTGTTTGGAATATGTAGTTCTCCTTTCCTCTGTATCTAATCCCAACTAGTTGATTTAAATGAGCACTGCCCATGGTGTGGACTAATAAAACTAGCTCCTTGAGGTCTCCCTCACCCCTCTGTCAGCATTATGGAGTTTTTTTTTTTTTTTTTTTTTGGTTTTTTCGAGACAGGGTTTCTCTGTGTAGCTTTGCGCCTTTCCTGGAACTCACTTGGTAGCCCAGGCTGGCCTCGAACTCACAGAGATCCGCCTGGCTCTGCCTCCCGAGTGCTGGGATTAAAGGCGTGCGCCACCACCGCCCGGCGCATTATGGAGTTTTTAACTCACCTCCTTGAAGGCATCTCGCATCTCCTGGACACCAATCATCCCTGCTGTCTCTGCAAGCAATTTGGGGGTCATCAGCTCTACAAAGTCTTCAAAGTCTACACGGCCACCAACTGAGGAAGATGGAGCATGGTTAGCAATGATTCCACAGGTTCTGAGCTTCTATCCCTGCACTACTTTCCCATTTAACTCAGAAATAGGTCAACTCCCATCTTCTTGTATGCTAAGGGTTTTGAGTCTCTTCCTTTTCTCAGACAAGTCAAGCCCTCAGGTTGCTCTAATGTGAATGAACTTATTAGACAAAGGATATAGGTATAACTGGGTGATCTTCAGCAATTCTCATTTTTTTTTCATTTTAAACTCTGTGTGTGTGTGTGTGTGTGTGTGTGTGTGCGCGCGCGCGCGCGCGCGCGCGCACGCGCGCGCATGAGTGCAGTGCCCACAGAGGCCAGAAGAGGGCATCAGATTCTCCTGCAGGTGGCATTACAGATGGCCATGAGCTCCCCAACATGGGTACTGGGATATAAACTCAGGGCCTCTGCAAGAATAGTAGATACTCTTAACCATGGAGTAATCTGTCCAGACGCACACAGCAAATTTCTTACTGGCTTAAGGCTTATTCATCCACCTTCTATAGATCAACAGAAGGAATGTAGATTTAAATGTGGACCAGTCTCTTCCAAGTTTGATGACAGCCATCCATTGCATCCACTGAAATCTGGTGCTAGGGTATCCATGGTGTATCAAAGCATGTTGATGTTCAAGACCCTATCATAAGTGGTATAATATGTGTAATAATATGTGTATACTGTACATGCAGTCTCACATATGATCTAGTGACCTCTAGATTATCCATTATCTGCTACACTCAGATGCTCTGTGAATAACAGCTGTGCTGTATTGTTTAGGTAACAGAGAATAGCAGAAAGTCCTTACATGTTTAGTGTAGATACAGCTCCTTTCTAAATATTTTCTGTTGGCACTTGTTTGAACCTACAGATATGGAGCCAGCATACAGGGGCCTAACTACTATTATGACATGGAATTTAATCTTGTTAACTCAGATCCATGCCCAGGAGCCAACTTAATTCTGGACTCACCCACAGAATAAACCTAGGTTTGCATTTAATGATGCATTGCTGAGAAATACTACTTACTCAGTGACACTGGATCCAAGTCCAGGTGCATATTCAGTGTCCATCAAGCTCAACACCAAGCTACTCTACTGATAAGAACCTACATACAGTAAGGGCTCATTGGGGAATATGACCTTTCCCACAGTGGCACCCTTTCTACAATACAATGAATAAGTAAGCCATGATCATATCTTTACTTGATAGATCAGGAAAGTGAAAACCAGGAATAGTCCAGAAATATTCCACTGTTCAAAATGGCCAAAATGAGTAAATAATGAAAGTGAGACTTGTGGGCCAGGGAGATGGCTTATCAGGTAAAAATTATTTGCTGCCCAGCTTGATGGCATTGAGTTTGATCCCCAAGACTCCCGTGGTGAAAGGACAGAGCTGACTCCTGAAAACTGTACCCTATCACACAGATGTTGTAGCATCCGCATGTGCCCCTTCTTCCATTAACACACAAAATATATAAATGCAATTTAAAATTTTTAAGTGGGAAGCTGGACAGGCTCAGCTATTAAGAGCACAGTCTGCTCCTACAGAGGACCTTGGTTTAGTTTTCAGAACCCACATGGTAGCTCATGACTATATGTAACCCCAGTTCCAGGGAATCTGATACCTTCTTCTGGCTTCTGCAGGTGCACAGACATACATACAGGCAAAACATTCATACACATTTTTTTTTAAATCTTTAACATTTTTAGTCATAAAAGGTGCAACTGGTATCTAGATCCATCTTTAAAAGTCTTTTTTTTTCTTTTTTGACTCATTTATTAACATTATATTTATTTATAATATTTTTAATTTTATAATTTAATTTAATTTTATATTTCAGCCACAGATTCCCTTGTTCTCCCCCCTCCCGCCCCCCTAAAAGTCTTTTTTCTAACCACTTCAAATGCAGTACAGTCCGAGCTGCTTTCTGGCAGACAGCTCTTTCCCCTGGACCACCTTCCTATTTAAAATGCTACTGTCAACCTGAACACCTTCCTCATTCCCACCCTGTCCTAACTCCAGGCATGCCCCTGACCCGTCCTCACGGTTCATGCGGATTTGCTGGCCCAACTCAGTCAACTCCATCTCCGTAGGCATGTAACCCATCGTCCTCATGAGATTGCCCAAATCCTTGTAAGAGATGAACCCATCTCGGTCCTTGTCAAATTCAAGAAATGCTTCCCGGAGCTCTAAAAATTAAGAGAGAAGAGCTGTAGAGCAACTTGAAACAGCCAGTGGCTAAGACTGGTATCCCTTGAAACTATCAATAAGACACAACTAGAGATTTTATGAAGGATACATTTAATGAACTAAATGACTCATTTAAAAAAAAAAAAGCAGGGATATATAAAATGTGCTAGTGAGAAGATGACCCCCCAAGAGCACTGAAGTCCTCAGACTCTTGAGTGAACTTACAAGAGATCTCAAAACCAACCAAAGAAAAATAGTAACATTTTTTAAATCTAAAACTTGCATCATTTCTGAGTTCCTCAGACCCATGCAAATGAAACAGACACCCTGTTAACAGAGCCTAAAATGACAGAGAATGAGCTACGCAAATTACATTTAGCAGGGGGAGGGAAAGGAATCCTCACATGAAAGAATTTACAAAAAATGGAGGAGGGGGCAGCAATGAGGGGCTAACATGGAAGGGCATCTAAGCAAGGACTTACCATCAATCTCGTCCTGTCCCAGTGGTCTCTCCTGAAAGGAACACAGGAGAGGAGATTGGAAAAGTCCCACTTCCCCAAACAAGCCCAGTGTTTATCAAGCTTCCTGGTCCTTCACACTCTTTAATTTCATCTTCCTCCTTCCATCTCCACCTCCCATCCCCAGCTCTTCTCTGACCACCCTTTTCTTCCTTCCCCTCTCATTTCCTGTCTCCCATCCTTGAATCTTCATCTCTGATGGTCTGTCCTAAACATGAGGAAGTTAGAACCTCTTCTCCAGATGAAGAAAGTGCAGTATGTCTCATCTATTGTGGTCAGAGCCCTTTCATTGTATTTAAACCTCAGAATCATGTCAGTGAGGTAGACTCAAATATTCTCATCTTATCCAGGAGAAGCTGAAAAACAAAGATTAATGAGCCTACCAAAGGTCACACAGTTCATAAACAGAATATTCCCTTCTGAGGGAGAGATAAATCAATTAATCCTATTCTCCTTTTACTTATTTACCTATTTATTTAATCATTGTGAAATGCAAGCACTTGTGAGGGGTCAGAGGACAATTTGAGGCAGTTAGTTCTTTCCTTCCACCATCCTGGGGATAGAATTCAGGTCATCAGACTTAGCAACAGGTTCCTTTACCTGCTGAGCATTCTCACTGGCCCTTATTCATTTGTTCTATTATTTATTGAGACAGAGTCTCACATAACTAGTAGCCAAGTATGACTCTGAACTTCTGATGCTCCTGCCTCCACCTCCCAGGCACTGGGATTACAAAAACATCCTAACACACCACTTTGTATGAAGCTAGGGATTGAACCCAGGGCCTCATATGTGCAAAGATACACTCTGCCAGTTAAGATACATTCTCAGCCACTTCGTCCTTTTAAAAATGAATTTTTGTTAGCAAAGAAACAGGTTTACACTGGGATATTGTCACACATCTTTATCATTGTTCTTTGCTGTTCTTGTCACCACAACCACATCTAGCACATTTTCCTCTCTCCCCAGTCCCATTTCTTCCCTGGAGTAATACCCTCTTCTACTTTTATGACACATATACTCCTTTGAGATCATTCAGAGGTCAGACACAGGGCTGGGGCTAGGATGGAGGACTCCTGATTCCCATGCCAAATTCTTTCTGCTACATCCCACTGACTCCAGACCGCCACGCTCATTCCCAGGGTGAACATCCCCTTGTGTGAAACAAGTGTTCAGGGTGGTTCGTGAAGAATGTTCAGTGTCGGTCTCCCATCTGAGAATTGCTGGTCATGGTTCCCTACTCGTGAGTACACCTGAGGGTAAGCATAGTGCCTGGGAATTTACTCCATATCAACCTTGTAATGTGAGGTCTCCTCGCTTTGGATTCTTTTCCTCTTTTCTTCCCAAGTAATCTCTTACCTTCCTTCCTCTCGCCCTCCCCATCTTCCCTTCAGTTCCTTTCTCCTGTCTTCTCCTCCCTGCCCTGTCTTGACCCACCGTGACCTGTGTCACCTTCTCTTCTCTTCCCTTCCATCTTCTCCTCTTCCCTCTCTACCCTCTCCTTTTTTTTCCTTCCCCTTTCTGGTGATTTTAAAGCCTTACAATGAAGTCCATGTTCCTAAGAATCAAACAAGATTGAATAAGTAAATAAATAAGTACATGAATAAATAAATAAGTAAATAGATAAAATCATGATGCTCATTAACTCTATAGACTTAAAGCAAAATACTTCATGATTTAATGGTCTCAGTGTGCTCCCTTGTAAAACAGGAATGAAATTATACCCAACCTCGTGTGCTGTTCTAAGGACTGAATGCCATTATCAGGCATGTAAACTATTTTGCACAGGACAAGGCACACAGCAAGACTCAATAAGCAGTAGCTGCTGTTAATACCATCATCAGCATCCATCAACACCATCACCATCATCATCATCAGACGCAGCAGCAGCACCACCATCACTATCATCATTGTCATGATCATCACCACCACCACCTTCACCATCAACATTGTCATCACCAGCAGCAGCAGCAGCAGCACCATTACTGTCATCACCACCATCACTGTACGATTTCCCATATAAAACGATGATGTTATCAACAATGGCTCCATCCCATCTCCCTTTTACATTTCTCTCACTCCACCATCCCCCTTTGCTCCCGACTTCCGACCCCTGTGCTCACACAGTGCTACCTGAGTTCAGTTCATGTTCTGCTCTCTTCACCAGCTCCCCTTGTGGCTCAGCACTTGCATACTCCTCCCTCTTCCCCATGCCCCAGGACCCTTTGCTCTTCCCACGACCTTTCTACATCATCCCCACCTCACCCGCTGCTTCTCAGCAATGCCTTTCCTCAAAAAGATGCAGGCAGGGCCCATGGGAAACTGCATGGGGGCAGGTAGAGTTCACCAAGCTCTGATGTCAAGATGGCCCCTCCTTCCTGCTCCCCTGCAGCAGGCAGCCCAGCTTCCTGATTGTCTCAATCCTTTGCCAATTCTTCCTGCCTCTCTTGGTCTCTCCCTCAGTCCCTGTGACAGATCTGTGACAGCTTATGGGAAATCTCTAATCAGACAGTGGAGGGGTAGGAGCTCTTCCTACCTCCCCATCTGGCTGGAGTGAGATGGGAGGGGAGAGCTAGTGTGGGCCTCTGAAACTCTTTTATCCCCAGAATGGAATTGGATAGTACATTTTGATATGGGGATTAGACTGAAGCCTTCGCTCATTTGCTGTTCCAACAAGCATTTTGAACACTCATCTAAGCCTGACCTTTGGAGACTGAAAGATAGAAAGGATGGATGTGGTATTTCCTAAGTCATTCATGTGCTCAAAGGAGCAGGGTGCAAGAATCCTTGATACCAGAAGGTCATAGATCTTAAGGGGAGCCTACATACTGTTGTTTTGCTAAATAGATACGTTGCCAAACTGCCTTCCAAATATTTAGTGCTGCACTTGACCTTGACTAGAAAAGCTTCTCTCTTCAGTAGGCAGCTGTTAATGCAGAGACAAGAGCTGGTCAAGTGCTGAGAATAAATGTTTGTTGAGTGTCCAGCCCTAAATAGGACATTGCTATCAACCCCTTCCTCAAGGCTCAGGAAACATTAAGGAGTAGCAGTGAGAGAAGGTAAGCACCAAAGGATGAGAAAAGTACTGTGAAATACTGTCTTCTGGACATGGCATGGCCATTTCACTCATGCACTTACTGTACCTATGGTTACTTGCACAAGATCAAGTCAACAAGATCAGTTAGCAGTGGATTTTGAGACACACAGAGAGAAGGAAAGTGTTAAGAGGTGTCCAGCAGGAGTGGGAAGGGGAAATTTGGTGTGGATATGCTCATTATATATTGTATACATATAGGAAATTGCCAAAGAATACACAAAAATAAAAAAGGGATCAATTGACATGAGTTTTGTGTGACTTAATAAGACATAAATACATGTGTATTGTCCCTAAGATAAGGCAATAGCAATCAACCAAAGAAATTATTCCACCCAAGTTTCATTTGGTGAATCTCTGAGTTTATTGGTGCTGCCTACAGGAATATAAGCAATGGGTTGTGACCCAGATGTAGCTGTATAGCCAAAAAGCCCATCCCAGCGTGGGTAATGATTTATGAATGCCACATGCTGAAAAATCCCTACACAACTTGCAAGCACTTCCACTGAAGAGTCCTCTCATCACTAGAAATTGCTTAAGACTTGTATAACCTTGGAGAGAAACCTTGTGAATCATGTAATGATCTGAGATGCCTTAGTCTTGTAAGATTCATGAGCTTCCTGAGACTCAAAGGTTTGAAAGCTTCGTGAGTCTTATAGGCCTCCTTCCTCTTTCCAGAAGAAAATTGCTACACAACAAACACTAAGCTCTAAGAAGTGAATGTGCACAAGATGAAGAGCAGGACACTCACTCATCCTCTACTTATCTTTTCTCTTGTTCCTTCTGGATGCCTCAGTAGAAAGAGCATATCCTTTTCTATACATGGATTCCACTACTCTTCAAGGGGCCTTGGTTCCTTTCAGTGGATATAGTATTTGGATGTTACATCACAGCCACTGGAAGTCAAACTGGAACAGGTAGGTCACATAATATGAGTGTCCCTACCCTCCCCCAAACTGAGGCATCTTATGCCAGAAAGCAAGAGATTGCTCAGACAGTCATGGAATATGCCAGAAGAACCTATAATTCAGCACCATGGAATTCCATGAATGTGCTGGTAAATTTGAAAATAATGTGTAAATGTGAAAGTCTCTGGTGGGCATATCTTAAGTGATCAAAATGAATATCCTGACTGGTTTAACAAAACAGAATAATGTATCTCCTAATAAGACGCATAAAGGACAAAGTGGGATGGACTCAGAACACTTGCTCTGCAAGCGTAATCTCAGCACTAACACAAAAACTAGACATGACCTTATGAATGTTTATGAACACAGAGACAGGAAGATCACTGGAGCTTGCAGGTCACCAGTCCGGCTCTAAATTCAGTTGGTAGATCCTGTTTCAAAGGAATAAGGTGAATAATGATAGTGCAGAATACCAGATGTCCACCTCTGGCCTCTGCAAGCATATGTGCAGGCACATGCTCCCATGCACACACATGAACAATTTTTTCTGCATGACACAGCATTCATCACTTTTATGATTTGCCTGAATTCAATCATTTGATAGCCAGCTATCAAAACTACTAACGCAACTACTCTGAACCCTTCAAAACACCAAGGCCACACAGTGGAGGAATGATTGAGAACCCAACTGAACTTGGAGGAGACCAAGAAGATATGGACATTGCAACACAGGATTCTGAGCCCAGACCTTTTACCCCAGATGTCAGTATTGTGACAACTGATCATCCACTGGCCATTTTTGGTATCCCTTGCCTCGTGTGTGCATCATGGCAACCTCTCCCTTCATGGTATCATAGTCCAGTACTTGTGTGCACATCTATCTACATGTTCAAATTCTCCTCCTGTGAGGACAATGTATTGCAATCTTAGAGAACCAGCTCCAAGGCTGCACACAGGGCTTGCAAGGAATCCACAGTGTCATGAAGCTAAGACTTTTTTCTATCCAAGGGCTTTTAGGGAAGGAACCACATTCACACTTATTCTGATGGTCACTTTTTCTTATTCTCTCATGTTGTTCTCTATCTCTTTATTCTTCACAGCTATAACTATATCTATATATGTATATATATAGATATATATACATATATATATTCAACAGACTCTTTCAAGTTGAATATAGGAGTTACATTTTAAGGTCACATTCCATTCCTTAAGTAAATGATAAGAGACAGTCATCCCAACAACACACATGCAATAAATCTCAGCTTCCTAATTGGTGGGCTGTAATCTCACAGCTGCAGCTTTAAGGAAAGAACCAGTTATTTTTATTTATCTAGAGATAAAGCTAAACTACTGAGGAGTTTAAGAAAAATAAGAAATTTGTGCATATATCCTATATCTTTGGGTGTTGTTTGTTTTGTTTTGTTTTTGAGACAGGGTTTCTCTGTGTAGTTTTGGTGCCTATCCTGGATCTCGCTCTGTAGACCAGGCTGGCCTCAAACTCACAGAGATCGCCTGGCTCTGCCTCCTGAGTTCTGGGATTAAAGGCGTGTGCCACCACTGCCTGGCTATCCTATATTTTTAAACTTGTAGACTAGGAGTGTTTACAGAGAGACGTGCCATAAATGCTTTAGTTGGAACTCAGGTGTACCTTAATTTTCTTAATATGAGCTCACTTTGGCATTCTCCAAGGCATAGTGACATTAAAAGTTTTTTTAAGTTTTAAAATACATTTTTTGGGGTTTTTTGTTTTTTTGTTTTTGTTTTTTTGTTTTGTTTTGTTTTTTTGTTTGTTTGGTTGGTTGGTTGATTTTTCGAGACAGGGTTTCTCTGTGTAGCTTTGCGCCTTTCCTGGAACTCACTTGGTAGCCCAGGCTGGCCTCGAACTCACAGAGATACACATGCCTCTGCCTCCCGAGTGCTGGGATTAAAGGTGTGCGCCATTTTTCTGTCCTGCGTGTAACTTCTAATTATCTAAAAACATCCACAGCCCACATTATGGGCTATACAGTCAAGCTATTTTCTGTAGCCTTGACTAGTCAGAATATATTTTCACAAATTGAGGCCAGGAATGGGTGCAAGGACTAAATCATTTGCTAGCTAGTAATAATTGGGCTTTTTGTATATACAACCTAGCCAGGGAGCTCGTATGTCCTTGTGAACTAAGACAGGGGATGTTTATCTAAAAATCCATTAGCAAGACACCTGAACTTAATCTAAAGTTACTTTGAAGCATTAAATCAGCTAATGGTATGAAAGCTGTCTTAGAGCTGGGCAGATACAACTATTTTCCAATGTCAGCATGAGCTATGATATAAAACAGGTCCTAAGTATCTCACAGTCCTCATGAAACAACAGGCCTACTTATGAAAAATATACTAATATTATTTCTATTCATCAAAATTACCCAGCTTAAGCAGAAATCACCTTCCTGACCATCCACAGATGTAAATGCCCAATAGATGAAATATATTAATGAGATAAATACATAATAATACAGGCAGTGGGGAACTCCCCACACTGCATACATAGCAGCAGCAAGTATGCAGGAAGACAACAGAAGCAAAATACAGTCTGGAGTCTGTATTCTCATTAAGTGCTACTTGAATGAGACATATCCACCAGAGATATTCTTCTGGTGGACTGACATCTGAACTTGGGTTGCCATCTGCTGCACCTCTAATATGGCCATTGCTACCAGCAACCATGTTCATAGTGGATTAGCACCCACCCTAGTCATCTCATCTTAATTTGTTCACATCTGAAAACTCCCCATTTCCTTTTAATGTCATCTCTATAAGCACATGAGGTATGGCACCTACTTTTTAGAAGAAATAAACAATTCAACTCAAAGCAGTCTTTACATTTATTGAGCCATCAAGAAGAGTGAAGTTACATTGTTTGTGGGAAATGAACAGACCTGGAGTCCATCATGTTAAGCAAAATAACCCAGCCTCAAAAAGACAACTATCATGTTTTCCTTCCTAAGTGTAACAGCTATCTCAGTATCTACCTACTATCATTCTTCTGTCATCTATTTATCATCTGTCTATCTTAACTATCTACCTTGAACTATCTACTAATTATCTATCTTATCTATATGCCTCATATCTATCATCTATCACCTATCTATTTCTTTGTCTTATCTATCTCTATGTATTACGTATGTTGTAAAAGTGAAAGAGGGACAATTTGGTGTCAGGAGAGAAGTCCAAAGAGATAGATGACAAGAGGGAAATTAGGAGAGAAAAAAGACAAATATTGCATGTCTTCTTTTATATGCAAAATTGAGGTTAAAATACATATTTATGCACACATACATATGACACAAGAGCAGGAGAGGATTTTTTGGAGGGAGGAAGGAGACCCACATGAGAAGGAAGTAGGGCCAAAGGGAGGTAATGGGGAACAAATATTAACAAATACAATTATCTATGGCTATAGAAAGGCATGATGAACCCAATTATCTTATACACCATCTAAAAATTACAATGTTTTAATCAAAAGAAAAGAATATTGGCTTGGAAAAAAAATAACAAGTAATGCCTCTTGAAAACTTTGCCTTTACCAGAGCTGGTCTAAGGTCTTAGGACTTAATTGATATGAGCCTCCCAGGACACAGACACAATTACCTACTCCACAGATGATGAAAGTAAGGCTCACATGTGAAAGGACTTGCCTGTGTTCTGATAGTGAGCAAATCGTGGGACCAGGACCCAAGTCAGATGCAGAGCCATCAAGCCTGACCACTGATTTACTAGTGGAAGGAGTAGAAAGGAAGGGTGAGGCAGCAGACAAGACAGACAATGAAGGTATCTATCTAAAGCAGATGGAAGGGAAGTTGTTGAGGGAGAAAAGTGTGGAAGGCAAGCCACACCAGCATGGCAGGGAATGAAGAATAAAGGAGACATCATGGGTGACACAGGATGCAGGAGGGTGCTGAGAGACTAAGAAATGCATCATCAATCTGTTGGTCAAGCAGCAAGCATTTACAGAATAGTTGTCTTCTTAGAGTTCCTTGGCTCTGCAGAGACGGACCATGATTTCAGTTGAGGTCTCTCTTTTTACAGAGCCAAGCAATGTGACTAGAAGTATAAGACGAGCAGCTATGGATGGAGGAAAGAGACTTTTAAGGAGCTTTTTTGGTCTCAACCACTACATCCAGTTTAGCCACATGGATGTTGGACATTGTGGCTCTGATGATCAAGGAATCGTGTTCCAGCTTCAGGGTCCCATGAGGAATCTGAAGATCACACTTTGCTGCCTTTAGCTCCGGAGACCCTTTGCCCTGAATGATGTCATCAAAGACGCTCTCCAGGTCTCTGGAGACTGGCTCAGTTATGATGGCTAAGGCAAACTCAATTCTGTGAAGGGCATAGTTGAAGGGAACAGAGAACAGCAATGCCAAGTGAACACTTGGGCCCTGGTAGACCAGTATGCCCACAGTGCCCTGGAAGCTGGAGCTCTTCTTCACAAAGGAACAGTTGATAGTGGACTCTGGAGACAGCAGAGGTGGTGGGTCCACTAGTACATGCCCACTCTGCAAGTAGTATCTGGGAAAGAGGAATTACAGGTCACTATTGTTCTAAGCAGGTGGCCTTGCATGTTAAAGAAAAATAGATCTAGAGGCCTCTATAGACTATGCATGGGTTCAAAGAAAGGAAGTTCCTTATTCCACAAGAATACCTACTTTTAATCTCAACTCCACTGCCTAAGGGATGTTCCCACCACCTATGCTTGTTGTGTAAATATCTGTGTATCTAATGATGTCGAGTCTAGGGACAACTGTTCAGATTGAGGCAAGGAGTTAATGATTCAGTCTACATCAAATATTAGACCTGTCAGAAGCCACATCATATTGTATTCCATGTTTTCTGCATCTTCACACTGAGCCACGCTAATAGCGTTCCTCTTCCTTATTCAATAGGTTAAAGTCATTCTACTCCAGATTCTTCGGATGTGGTTTCCCTTTATATGGAAGTCTGTTCCCACAGACACCATGGCTAGCACTCTTTCCCTGTGCTTTGCAACCCTGATTCACCCATGCACCATTTAAGTGCTTGATAACAAGAAAACCAAGTTCATTGCTTGTGACCACAGGCAGCTGTGGGAAACTATGTTCACCTCTGCCACATGACATGGTGCTCACACTGGGGGAGGAATGTCCCACCATCAAGCCAGTGGCAACTCCTTCCACTAAAGGAAACCCACAAGAGGATGAAAGACAAGCAGGTCCTCAAAAGATAAGATTGCTCTGGGCAGGAATGCTGCATTCAACTACTCACAGCAGCTGTGGTTACCTGCACAAGATCAAGCCAGTCCATAGCCCCTAATGGTTTGGGGAGGGGCACACAAGCCCACACCCCTACATAAGGAGCTACTTAGAAAACTGACAGCTTCTGGCAGAGAGAGAAGCTATTTTCTTTAGGAATGTCATCCTGGTACCTCTACAGACCAAGCTCCAGTGGATGACCCCATAACCACATGCATGTGGGTAGCACCAGATGAACTCAGTGGGTTATTTAAAAAAATTGGACATGAAGTCTGGAGTGGGATCTGGGAGCATCTGGTAAGAATTAGAGAGGGTTTTGGAGAGTAAATATGATCAAAACATATCATATACATGTATGAAATTCTCAAAGAAAAAGTAAAAATGTTACATTTTCTAAAGTAAGATTGGTGGCTTGATAGTTAAGAACACTTGCTGCTCTTTCAGTGGACCTGGGTTTGATTCCCAGCACCCACACAGCAGCTCACAACCATCTGTAATTCCAGTTCCAGGGGATCCCATGCCCTCTTCCAGCCTCCACTGGCACTGCACACACAGTGCACATGTATGCATGCAGGACAAAGTGTGTATACATATAAGATAATTTTTTAAAGTAAGAGCATTACAAACTTTCAGCACACTTGCTGTGAAATCTTTATAGAAGGGAAGCTGAGGCTTGAACTGGCTGCATCTATCTGATCTGCCATCACACACTGAGCCCCTGCAGAGATGCCCACCAATCACAGATGAGGCACAGGGATAACCTAGGTCAGGACTTGGGAGGACAAGACAAGGATGAAACTTACAAGGGCTCACTGAATGTTATGTCCGTGTTGTTGGACATCTTGATCTCCACAGTCTGAGAGCTTTGGGCATGCTGCACTGTGTCTCCCCAGCAGTCCTCCTTAGTCACCCCTGGGAAGGTGACAGGTTTCCTGAAGTGGAATGAAAAGCAGCTCTGAATGTCATCTGACAGACATTTCTGGGCCCAGGGGCAGTGACTGGGGACTCAATGTCAGCTGTGAAGAGCTGTGATAGGTGTCCATTCAGTGCATACTCTTAGGTTATTAGAAAACCATCAGACATTTGGTCCCCAAGGTGGCACCAACAGCCATAGTAACCTGCTGTGGGATGTCTTTCTGTATGCTGTGAATATGTGTTGCTCTGATTGGTTGATAAATAAAGCTGCATTGGCCTTTGGCAAGGCAGCTTAGAGGCAGGTGGAAATCTAAGCAGATAGACATGAAGAAGAAAAGGAGAGGAAGAGACGCCAGCTGCCTCTGGAGGAATACCATGCCAGCAGATTGGTAAGCCACAGAACATGTGGCAAAACATAGATTAATAGAAATGGGTTAATTTAAGGTATAAAAGCTAACGAGCAAGAATCATGAGCCATTAAGCTATACAGTTTGTAAATAATATAAGCCTCTGTGTGTTCACTTGGGACCAAGTGGCTGCAGGACACAGGAGGGAGAGATTCGTCCCAAATGCAGGGCTGAGAAGGACCGGAGAAAACTTCTGACTACAGCAACCTATTTTCTTTAGGGATGTCATCCTGTTAGGTCTACAGATCAAGCTCAGTGGATGACCCCAAACCCACACACATATGGGTAGCACCAAATGAATTCAGTGGGTTATAAAAAAAAAAAAAAAAAAAAACTGGACATGAAGTCTTGAGAGGGACCTGGAGTGTATCTGAGAAAAATTGGAGAGGGTTTGGAGAGTAAATATAATCAAAATATATCATATACACGTATGAAATTCTCAAAGAAAAAGTAAAAACATTACATTTTCTAAAGTAAGATTGGTGGCTTGATAGTTAAGAACACTTGCTGCTCTTTCAGAGGACCTGGGTTTGATTCCCAGCACCCACACGGCAGCTCACAACCATCTGTAATTCCAGTTCCAGGGGATCCCATGCCCTCTTCCAGCCTCCACTGGCACTGCACACACAGTGCATGTGCATACACGCAGGACAAAGTGTGTATACATATAAGATAATTTTTTAAAGTAAGAGCATTACAAACTTTCAGCGCACTTGCTGTGAAATCTTCATAGAAGGGAAGCTGAGGCTTGAACTGGCTGCGTCTATCTAATCTGCCATCACACACTGAGCCCCTGCAGAGAGGCCCACCGATCACAGATGAGGCACAGGGATAACCTAGGTCAGGACTTGGGAGGACAAGACAAGGATGAAACTTACAAGGGCTCACTGAATGTTATGTCCGTGTTGTTGGACATCTTGATCTCCACAGTCCGAGAGCGTTGGGCATGCTGCACTGTGTCTCCCCAGCAGTCCTCCTTAGTCACCCCTGGGAAGGTGACAGGTTTCCTGAGAGTGGAATGAAAAGCAGCTCTGATGTCATCTGACAGACATTTCTGGGGCCAGGGGCAGTGATTGGGGACTCAATGTCAGCTGTGAAGAGCTGTGATAGGTGTCCATTCAGTGCATACTCTTAGGTTATTAGAAAACCATCAGACATTTGGTCCCCAAAGCAAGCACCAATAGTCATAGCAACCTAGTCCACTCTGCTTTGTGCTTCAGAAAGCCACTCACTCCAACACCGTCCACTGCCTATCTTCTCCCATACACAGATGCAAGCTCCAATGGTAAGAAACAGTTTCTCTCTTCCCATAAATTTTTACTTTATTACAGAGGATGGAACCCAGGGTCCCATATACACTAAACAAGTACCCTGTAACTGAGCCACACTCCCAACCCCTCACTGGAGAATTCTAGGCAGGGCATCTACCACTGAACCATACCACCAGCCCTTTGCTGAGGGTTTCTAGGCAGGGCCTCTACTACTGAGTCATACCCTCAGACCCTCACTGGGGGATTCTATGCAGGAGCTCAATTGCCAGCCACACCTATAATCCTCCCACCAGATGTACTGAAAGTTAGCTCTGCAATAGATATTCCCTAGATCCAACTCAGAGGTCAGGGCCGTTACAGCTGCTGATACAGCCTGATACTCACACAGCTATTTTCCTCATCTCATTGAGGATATTATCCTTGTTCATCTGGACATTTTCCTTAGACACTCTCAGCAAATCTTCCACCAGATCTGGTGTGTAGGAGTCAGAGAGTTTCATTGTGTCATATTTCTTTCTCCACGTCTCAATGTCATCTGAAATAGAACCAAACCAAGAAGAACATTTGTCAAGTTAGGATTGTGTCCGTTTATGAAAGGAGCTGGTAAACTATGTTTGTGACCCAAATCCAGCTGGCACACTTGGCTTTATAAATAAAGAGATGTTGGTATATCACTTTATGAAGTGAAGCATGTGTTTTACTATCTGTTCTCCATACCTACACAAGGAAGAAAAAAATGCCTCCATTTTCATATTAACCTGTATTGCCGGGAACAATGGCCAATATAGGTAACTAATAAATATTTGTTAAAGGAAGGAAGAGAGAGGGCTGGAGAGATAACTCAGCACTTAGGAATAATAACTGCTCTTCCAGAGAGAATGGGCTCAGTTCCTAGCACCTACATGGTGGCTCACACCATCTGTAACTCCAGTTCCAAAAGATCTGATGCCCTCTTCTGGCTTCCTTGGGCACCAGGCACACACACGGTGTACATGCATACATGCAAACAAAACATCCATACACATAAAATAAAAATAAAACATCTTTGCAAAAAAACTAAAAGAAGTAAGAAAGCACATACACTAGCGGGGCCTGGTAGTGTACACATATCATAGCAACACTTGGAGACCAAGATTATGAGTTTGAGCTAAGGCTAAACTTCACAGTGAGACTCTGCCTTAGAAATAAATTTAATGGGGGCTGGAGATATAGCTAGACAGATCTCATACTGCTCTTTCAGAGGACTGGAGTTAATATCCAGCACCCATGTCAGGTGATTCATAACCAAAGGATCCAATGCTTCTGTCCTCCTTGGGCATCTGCACTCACATGGACAGACAGACAAACACACATACACAAAACTGGAAATAACAAAAATAAATCTTTAAAGCAAAACAAAGGCCAGTAGAAAGGAACAGGTAAAGCGATGGGCACAATGTCAGCACTGGAGGGTTGAAGGAAGGGGATCCTGAGCTCAAAGCCAGCTTCAGCAACAATAGTGAGACACTATCTACAGAAAGAAAGAGACAGGCTTTATACTTTATCACTTATAGGGAACCCCACCCCAAAGGCAGAGTGGCAGAGAGCTCCAGATAACCTGGGATAAACAGCAGGGCTGAGACTGACAGGATGGCCATGCTACATGCTGAGCTCCACCTCGAACTGTTCACCTAGGACTAGATGGTAAATGTAGAGTGCCCAGGTAGAAGGAGCCAGACATCCAGCTAGACTAGAACGTCCCAACAAAAGGAGGAAACAGGTTGAAATGTCTAAGACAGAAACAGAAAACATGACACCCTTTTGGAGGCCCCAGGGCAGACAGGATGAGCTTTAGATGTTGAAGTGTGGACCAGGCATCCCTCAGATACAGCCCCACCAGGCCTGGATCCCATGGCTCCTTACCCTGCTCTTCCTCCCACACCTACCTCCACAGTTGTTTATGTTGAACAGAGTAAAATGCATGACAACAGGTCCAGTCTCCCCTCTGAGGATGTAGCAGCTCTCTGGGGCTTTGGCCCATTCCTTCAGCTGATCCTCCCTCACTTCAGGAAAAGGGATTGCATGGCATCGGCAGTAGTCTGCTGTGGCCCTGACGGTCTGAGAAGGGGAGAACAGGAAGCCTTGAGATACACTGGAACCTCAGCAAAGACCTCAGGAGGAGGCTGGAAAGTACACGGTTGTTTTTGGTTTGGTTTTGTACAGAAGACATCTCCCATTCACTGTGCGACAATGAATATTTATTCTAGGCTTGAGAATAACCTTGGGGTCTTTAGGAAGGACAATGTGCTCAGATGAGGGGGCATCCACAGATATTCAGAACGAGTCAATCTCATTTCCTCCCTGAAAGACTCTTTAACATCTACCTCACAGGGATGGTGGACGGTGACCGAGAAAGCTTGTTTCCATTGCTGGCTAACAGAAATGGAAAGTCAGCCATGCATGTGATTTTAAATAGCTTAATAGTCACCATGGAAGTCAGTCCACTTTCCATTACTGTAGCAAACACCCAACACAATCGGCTTACAAAGAGAAAAGGTTGGTTTGGGTTCAAGGCTTGGAGGTTCTAGGTCACGATCACTCGGCTACGTGGTGGGAGTGTATGACAGAGCAAAACTGCTCACCTCACAAGGCAGACAGATAGCAGAAATTGAAAGGATCATGCTGTCCTTTGAGAACATGAGCCCAGTGAACTAGGAACCTCCCACTAAGCCAGTGCTTCTCAACCTATGGGTGTTGACATCTTTAGAGGTTGAATAACAGTTCCACAGGGGTCACCGAAGGTCATCAGAAATTTACATTAGGATTTATAACAGTAGCAAAATGACAGTTATGATGTAGCAATGAAAGTGATTGTATTGGGGTCCCCACAACATGAGGAACTGTGTTAAAGGGTCACAGCATTAGGAAGACTGAGAACACTGCACGAGGCGTATCTCCCCAATTGACACTCTCCAATCTCTATACCCTATGGATCAAGTACAAACACATGGGGTAGAAATTATTAACTTCTGGGGTACATTTCAGATCCAAGTATCACAGCCAGCAAAAAAAAAAAAGTAAATGTGAAATATAAATCTTTGCCCACCAGCATTAAGACTAAGCAGGTAAAGACATTTGCCACCAAGACTGATGATCTGAGTTTAATCAAACATAAATATACTTTTATATATGTATACATTGCATAAGAGATGCAAATGTATATTATGTAAGTGTGTTGTGGGGGGGGTTCTTTTTCGAGATGGGTTTCTCTGTGTAGTTTTGGTGCCTGTCCTGGATCTCGCTCTGTAGACCAGTTGGGCCTCGAACTCACAGAGATCCACCTGTCTCTGCCCGGCTGTAAGTGTGTATATTTTAAAGATAAGATACATAAACTCATATTTAATGTACTGTGAGTGTGTGTGTGTGTGTGTGTGTGTGTGTGTGTGCATGTGTGTGCTACAGTGTGTGTGTGGCATCAGAAGACAACTTATGAGATCCACCACATGGGTCTGGAGGATGGAACTCATGTTGGCAGCAAGCACCTTTATTGGCTGAGCCATCCTGCCAGCCAGCAAGTATCTTCAAAGTTTTTAAATATATGATCATTATGTGTGCCTATGCATGATGTGGGGGATGTACATGCCATAGTGCCCCCAGACAACAACTGCCCAACGTCCAGCTCCCAATCAGACCCTGAGTTCCTTCCTGCACAGCCCCATCTCTGCCCAGGCCATCTCATCTCCTTCCCTCAAATACAAATCTCCTTCCCTCCTTTCAGTTACCTCTAGCGGGTCCCCAGCACTGAAGTCAAACGAGAGGATGAGGTGAGCTTCACGAGCTGGAGGCAGAACAAGCGGGTAGGGAGTGTTGATGGCTAAACCAGCGTCCACCAGATGCAGAAACTCCCGGCTCTGTATGGCCTCATCTGTGATGTTACCTAAAACCAGGAAAAGAACTTGTCTAATCTCAGGTCAGAATGTAGGTAACAGGAGGCAGTTTGAGCAGACAGAGCTGTTGTCTCCGAGAGGTGAGTAGAGACCCATGTCCAATTAGGGTTCACTTCTGCTGGTGTTTGGACATGGTTTGAGTGTGCTCCTCAGAGACCCGTGCACTGGAAGATTGGTTCAAAATGTGAAGTGCTGTGGGGGAACCTTTTAACGGATGGATCTATTTGAATGTGGAGGCACCAGCCTTAGAAGGGATTTGTGTTGCAGTAAATTAGCTCTTTAGAGAGCAAAGTGTTTATACAATGAGGCCCATCCACCTATGACTATGTCCCTTCTACATATGGCTTCTCCATCACATTATGTTGCAACCAGGAACACTCAAAACAGAGGGTGAACAGATCGGGCCACCTCATCTTGGACTTTCATCTCCTAATGCTATGAGTTAAATAAACTTTTTTTTCTTTATAAAGCACACAGCCTGGGGTATTTTGTTATAACCAGCAAAAATAGAGTGATTCAACTTCTCAAGCCATGTATGGTACTGACCAAGCTAACAACATTGTGGAGCTCATCTTCCTAGGGAACTCACCTTTTCCTAAACTACAAAGCCATTAAGGCACAAGATGTTGGCAGTATGTAGTCTTATCATGGAAGAGTGGTAAATGGACTTTAAATGTTTGGGGATTGGCATAGTCTTGAAAGAAGGCATTCATACAGCAAGACAGAAGTTTGTAAAAACTATAAAGTGATCTAAGAGTACCCCACAGGCTAGTGTCTCTTCTATCTGAATGATGAAGGTCAGATCATGAAAGGATAAACTATGGTTGTCTACACCTTTTCAGAGTCAGAGGAAAACACCAACATTTCAGGAGCCTTATCATGCCTTCTATTGATACCAAAAAGACTATGTGACTCTCACTGTGAACCACTACCATGGAGAAGCTCTGCCATTCAGACCGTTGAGGACCATGCCATCCCCACCTCCACACCTCCAGGAAAGGGATGAGCTGAGACCACTCATGCCCCTAGTCCTCCACAGCTTACCACAGCCCATGAGAGTTCAGGAAGACAAAAGGGGGAGTATTCTTACCGTGTTTGTAGAGGAAGTTGTAGACAGTTCCCCACTCCCACCTCCAACAACAAATTCCAGTTTTACTCAGAAAAGTAAAAACATCCTGGATTGAACCTAGACGCAGGAATTGAAAGGTACAAAGTAAGCATCATGGGATGTGTGTGTTGGCGAAGCACTGACCTTCAAGGTGACAGAGGGGTTTGAGTATGGAAGACCCACCTTAAAGCAGACAGCAATATCTCAGGAGCTTGGGCCCCCAACTGAATAGAAAGGAAAAAGTGGCTGAGCACCAGTATCTCTCTCTCTTACTTTTTCTCTGTCTCTCTTTCTGTCTCTCTCTCTCCCCTCTCCCTTCCCCTCTCTTTCTCCCTCTCTGCCTTTTTCTCCCTCTCTATCTCACTCCCTCTCTCTCTGTTTCTCTCTGTCTCTCTCTCCCTGTCTAGCTCTGTCCCTCCATGTGTCTCTCTGTCTCTTTCTCTGTGTGTGTCTCCCTCTCTGGCTCTCTCTGTGTCTCTCTGTCTCTACATTTCTATCTCTCTATCTCTGTGCATCTCTGTATCTGTGTCTCTCTCTTTCTCTCTCTCTCTCTCTGCTTCCTGACTGAGGGGCAATGTAACCAGCTGCCTCACACTCCTTCTGCCAATGTGGACAGTATCTTCTTAAACTATTTCTCCATCTCTGTCTCTGTCTCTCTGTGTCTCTTTCTGTGTCTCTCTCTGTCTCTATGTGTATTTCTCTGTGTGTCTCTCTCACCTCTCTCTCCTGTCTCTCCCTTCTCTCTCCTATCTCTCCACTTTCTCTCTCTCTGTCTCTCTCTCCCTTCTCTCTCCCTCTGTTTCTCTCTGTATCCCTTTCTGTCTCCCTCCATCTCCCAGTCTCCCCATGTCTCTGTAAATGTCTCTCTCTGCTTCTTTTTCTATCTGTGTATGTCTCTCAGTGTCTCCCTCTCTGTCTCTGTCACTATCTCTTTATGTCTCTCTATGTCTCTCTGTCTCTCTTTTTGTCTCTCTCTGTCTCTATCATCTATCTGTCTCTCACACTTCTTCCTGATCTCTATGTCTCTCTCTGTCTCTCTTTTTGTATTTCTTTCTCTATCTATCCTCTCTCTCTCTCTCTCTCTCTCTCTCTCTCTCTCTCTCTCTCTCTCTCTCTCTCTCTCTGCTTCCTGACTGGGGGGCAATGTGACCAGCTGCTGCACACTCCTTCTGGTGGACAGACAATACGTCCTTCAACTGTGAGTCAAAATAAACCACTCTAAGTTGCTTGTGTCAGACGATCTGTCACAGGGATGAGAAAATGTGATGGATACCAGTGGGGACACGAGAGGAGGAGGCTGATAGCGCTGACTCTTACCCTCAATCCGGCTCATCGAGTTGGACTTGGCGCCCTCATGAAGCTCTCGTGGCCTCATTAAGCAGTACAACAGATATTCCAGAAACTGCTCCTTCTCCTTGGGAGAGATCTCATCCCAATTCTGGACTATCTCAGCCAGCCAGATGTATCTCTGTTTGCCAAACTCATCTGCTACAAGAAACCCAGCTGATGACCCGCTGCAGGATGGACCCATGCCATCTCCCAAGAGCCACTGTTTAGCCCACTCCACCTCATCACTTGTGGTCACCTGACAGTGACTGTGTTGTAGAGCAATAGTTTCCTCTGAGAGAAACCATTCCATCCTCTAGGGAAGGCTATGACAGCTCAGGAAGGGTCGGGCAGCAGAGCTTTAGTGGCACACACATTCACTTACAGGGTGGGGGTAGAAAAGAGGGCCACATTGCTATGGCAGGCCACCTGGCTGTGTCAACACCCTGCTTTCCTCATGCTCACCAGCCCCTCAGCAGCCACACAGTGGTCTGCAAGTGTGTCCTCATGCACAAACCTCTCTCAGCACTCAGAACCTGCTGCAGGGCCCGGAGCTTATCCTTGATGCTGGGGTCATTCTGATCTTTGACATAAGCCATCATTAAATCCAAGAGCGCCTCATCCACCTGCACCTCTGGAGATTCCATGCATGTCGCTGCTTTAACCTCTGCTCAGAGATAAAAGTAGCCTCCCATGAGGGTGTGGAGACACCATCACTGACTTCCCCCACACAAATCTCCCTTTCCTGACATTGCTGTGTGTGCCCAGACCAGCTTCCATGTATTTTACTTACAAAGCTCCCACATGCAATTCCAGGACCTGGATGGTCCTCCCATGCCCACCTTGGCTGGCAAATGGCAGGTACAGAACAGAAGGCCACCTCCCTTGTTCCATGTAGCACAGAGGCATGAGCCCTCTTAACAAGGCTTCTGATTTTCCCACCATTACCCCTTTACATACTATTGGAAGGAACACACACACACACACACACACACACACACACACACACACACATTTCCAATCATGATTTCTCTGTCAATCCAGGATCCTCAGTTGACTCATCTGTCAAAAAAACTCCTGAGTGGGGCTGGGGAGATGACTCCATCAGTAAAACACTTGTTCCTCGAGCATGAGGACCTGAGTTCAGATCTCTAACACCTTCTTAAAAAGCCAGGCACAGGAGCACACGCCTGTAATCAGCAATGAGGTGGAGATAGGAGCATCCTGCAGGCTTGTTGGACAGTCTAGCCAATAAACAAACTCCAGGTTCACATAAGGTTGAGATGGTACCAGACATCATCTTCTGACTTCCACACACATGCACAGCACATGTACGTGCATATCTCTCTCTCTCTCTCTCACTCTCTCTCTCTCTCTCTCTCTCTCTCTCTCTCTCTCTCACACACACACACACACACACACACACACACACACAGCACAGCTGAGCAGGTGACATAAGAATAGCATTTCATGCCGGGCGTTGGTGGCGCACGCCTTTAATCCCAGCACTCGGGAGGCAGAACCAGGCGGATCTCTGTGAGTTCGAGGCCAGCCTGGGCTACCAAGTGAGTTCCAGGAAAGGCGCAAAGCTACACAGAGAAACCCTGTCTCGAAAAACCAAAAAAAAAAAAAACAAAAAAAAAATAGCATGACATTCTGCATAATCTGTGACTGCCTTATTCAATTTCTTATCCATGTGGTTCACAACGAAACAGGGTGCTTACCTTTCTGCTTCAATTTTTCTCTCAGATCCCTTAACATGTCTGCAAGAGAGTAAAAATGAAAAATGTTTAACTGTACAATGAAGCCAATGGCTATGATGTTGAGGGTTTTTTTTTTCTTTTTTTTTTTTTTCAGTTTTATAAGACAGGGCCTCATGTTACCCAGACTGGTCTCAAACTCACTACATAGCTGAAGATGACCTTGAACTCCTGATCCTCCTGCCTCCGCCTACCAAGTGCTGAGATTCCAGGCTTGCACCATCACTCCTAGTACTGAGTGTGTCCAAGGCAAGTTTCTCTAGGGCTGTTCCTTTATAGGATTGGCTACCACAGGCTGGAGCTTTTGCTGATACTGAATCTCAAGACCTAACTCCATGCTCTCCTTCCAACTCTACCTTCAATGAACCCATATTGGTAACTTGAAATTGGATAGGACACTACACACCACTATAAATCAAGGCTTCTTCACCAGAAAGCAATCCTCGTACGCCCACTATGGAAATGAAGCAAGACTCAACCTCCAACTTTAGCCACAAGGAAGCTAGAAAGAGATACTCTCTTTTTTTTGTTTGTTTGTTTGGTTTTTTGTTTTATTGTTTTAAGACTGTGTTTCTCAGTATAATCCTGCCTGTCCTGGAACTCTCTGTAAACCAGGCCCTACAAAGGTAGCCTAGAACTCAGAGATCCATCTGCCTCTACCTCTGGAGAACTGGGATTAAAGATATGAGCCATCACACCTGGTTCTAGACTCACTGAATTTGTCTTTAATCAACAAACACATGGTGAATGTTATTTTCAAGGAACAATGTTAAAACATAGACCCAGAATATGTTTGGCCCATGGAATTAAATGAAGAATTAATAGTTATGGGCATAAACTTTCAGTAATTATTTTTACTGTTAGCAGCTACAGTGAGGCAGGCAGCCTTGGAGATAAGAGATTCCTATAGATATTATTCATATTCAAAATATTCTTTACTTTGGCTGCAGCTAACATCTTGGAGAAAGAATTTTTTTTACTTGGGGCCTACAACAGGTCAGCTCACAAAAAGTCAACAAACAACTGCCCAGCACTGTGGCACTAAGTGAGGCCTACCACCTTTACCATGAAAGCTAGCACAGCCAGAGTATTCCTGCCCACCATCTTTAACCCAAATAAATTTTATTTATTTTGCAAGGCATGGTGGTGCACACTTTAATCCCAGCATTTGGGAGGCAGAAACAGAAGTTTAAGAGGTAGAGCTGTAGCAGTGGCTTAGTGGTGTACATCATGTGTGTGTGCATGTGTGTGGTATGTATGTGTGGAGGCTCAAAGATGATGAGAGGAATCCTCCTCTGTTGTTTCCTACATTATTCATTGAGGCAGGGATCTCTCAATCAATCCCAGAGCTAACCAATATGGCTATATTAGTAGCTAGTTTGCTCGAGGGATCCCATGTCTCTGCCATCCAAGGCTGGATTTACAGGCAGGCTGCCATGACCAACTGGTATTTATACAAGATATGGAGACCCAAACTCTAGTCCTCACACTTGCATGGCAAATGCTTTAACCACTAAGCCACTTCTACAGCTCTGCCTCTTAAATTATGTATGCCCAGGTATGTGCACACTCCTGAAATGCCTTCCCAAATACTCACGACCTCCCCAAACTAGTCTTCACACTTCCTTTGTTTGAAGAGGGTATCACTTTGGCATCAATGCCTGACTCTACTTAGCAATACAGATAATAGGTAATGCCTCTTTATTATACTGTGTCACCTTTTGGCTATTGAGTTTTGGCTTCACACTCACCAAGATGCAGACTCATTCTGTCTGGTTACATCATTGTTATTATATATTCGTGAGATAATATTACTATGGTCCAGGCTCTGCTCTAAGCACCATACAAATATTAGGTCATTTAAAACTCACCTCTAATACATGAGGCTGGGGAGGGGGGGGGTATTGTTGTTTCAATTATGGGAGAAACGATGTCACAGAGCATTTGGTTGGCCAGAGCATATATCATACTGGTCAGAGTTGTGATGTGGCTCCAGACACAAACCTCTATCCATTCCTACATCAGTACTCACTTGACGATGAGAACACACAAGTCACTCGGCATTCTTACAACTCAGTGGCTCTCAAAAAAATTAAAATTGAAGGCTTGGGAGATGATTCAGTGGTTAAGAGTACTGCCTGCCCTTCCAGAGGACCCAGGCTCAATACCCAGCACACACATTTCTCAACCATGTAGAACTCCAGTTCCAGGTGATTCAATGCCCTCATCTGGCCTCTGCAGCAACCAGACACACATGTGGTACACAGACATACATGCAGACAAAACATCCATGTACATAAAATAAATAAATAAATTTTGAGACAGTCCTGGTTGCCCTGGAACTCACTATGCAGACCAGGCTGGCCTCAAACTCAGAGAACTTCCGCCTCTGCCTCCCAAATGCTGGGATTAAAGTGTGCACCACCATGCCTGGCAAAATAAATAAAATTTAAATTCAGGTGATTGCAGCATCCATCCCTTGAGGCTGGGGTAAGGATGTATTAGAACAGATAATAACTTCTATTGTTTCCCAGTGCTTTTACCTACCAGGCTCCATCTTTAGTCCTTTAGAATTAACTTTCTGAACCCTTACAACTACTGCTATCATCATCTGTGTGGTGTAGACAGAGCAACTAAGATGCAGAGAAGGTGGGAAAAGAGGTCATATGTAATTAAACAGCACTGTTGCCAAGGCAGCCTGCACCCAGCCACTGGGCAGCCATCCTTGCTGCCTCAAGGTGGCTTGAGAGAAAGCAGTGGCCTTAGGAAATGTAACTGTAGGGACAATGACAGTAGTCTCATCTGTCACACGAAGGAAATGGAAGGTGAGTTCCTTTACACAAAAGATCTATCTCTGGGCTTTGGCCCTTGGGGTCCCCTCAAATACTCACCCCAAATATATTTCTTAATATCTTCAATATCAGCTAGAGCACTTCCCCATAAACCTGTAAAGAACAGAGAAATAAAACTAAGACTTTCTGTAATTAAAGTGGATCAATAGGGTTACATTACACTTGAGTCTCGTTGCCTGTAATAGACAGAAGCAGAATGGGAATGTGGGGAACAGCTGAGGGGTTCATAGTGTCAGACAATGATAGCTCAGCGGTGAGTGCTGCTGCTGGGGGGAAAGAACGGGTATGGGTGGATTCTAAAAACCTAGAAATGGAATGGGGAGGACTTATAGACAGATTAGACATATATAACGTGCAGAGATGGCATCAAAAGGCCCTTCTTCAGTGACTGGATTGTTGGAAGGGCCAGATTCAGTCTTGGCTCTGTTTCCATCTGTGCAGAAGGAGGTACCCATGAAGGACTTCATAGTGTATCTCAAAATTATATGCTGATTGGGCATGGTGGTGCACACCTATAATCCTAGCACTTGGGAGATGGATACAGGAGAAATAAGAGTTCAAGACTAGCCTCAGGCACACTGTCAGTTCAAGGCCAAAATGGGATACATGAGCCCCAATCTAAAGCAACAACAAAAATCATTTGCTGAGTAAATAGGGATTTAACTATCTTTGAATTGCTACCACACTCTGGGTACAGTGCTGAGTGTTTTATTTGTGGGACTGCATATAAATCCCATACTCACATTCTAAATCTGTTTATCAGAAGCTGTAACCTAAGATTCAGGTGCCTCCTGGACTACTTAGTAAGTTACCAGGTATCTGTCAAGCAAGGGAGTCCCTGGAGATGCTGAAGGTTTCCTCTGGAAACCCCAAGACTTCTCCTTTTCTCCTAGCAGTGAAGAAGCCTGGCAGAGCCAGACATTCAGAGAGGTCATTCTTGCCCAACATCGACTTCTCACCTCCTCGGAATTCCATCTGATCCCAGTACTGACCTCTCAGGTAAGTCAAGTCTCTCTCAGGCTCAGGACTAAGCAGTGTTCCATTCTCAAATCTGCTTCCAAACTGTGTGATGGGAACGAAAGCCCCAAGTGCAGGGTAGCCAGCATGGTGAGGGGTGAATTCAAACCAGGACTCTGGGGAGGCAAAACAAGAGTAAACTACAAGCTCTGAGCCTGGAACACAGGTGCTGAGGGAAGGGGATCCATAGAGTAAGGAATGCCAACCAAGAGACTACCATATAGGGATGGGCTGGCTGATCTCAAATATTGGGGGATCTCTTCCCCATGCCTCTGAGAGCCGATTCAGATGGAAACAATTCATCATTTCAAAAACCCTGTTTCCACTATCTCCCCAAGCTTGAGCCTCATACCCACCTTTCTCTTCTACCTCATCACAGATGCAACTCCAGAATGTGGGAATGATGAAAACTCTAGACACACATTGAGATGCGGGTTATCTGGGGGTACTACGGACTGAGTGCACTATTTATAGTAGGAAGGAAAATCACATGATCATGTTTGTCCTAGAAATTTCTATCAGGTAGCTATGGGAGGAGGAGATGACACGTACAGGAAGACAAATGAGGAAGTAATTACAAGAGTCCTCAAGCGAGATGCTGATACTCAGTCCATAATGTGCTCAGGTTGTGGAGAAGATAGTGCTTGCAATGTGGAGAGCTGAGTTAGAGAAGGCGTAGGCTAGAGGTCTCATTAGTCTTCAGGGAATATTTGAGAAGGGTGCAGCTATTCATACCTTCTTGACTGCGTAACTGTCTTCCTCTAGGAAGGAAGGTCAACCTCTCGAAACCATTATATAGCTCAGAAAAGTCACATATGGAGTGGCTAGGGAGGAAGGAACCTCCTGGGTTCCTTATTATATCCACATCAGTATCCATATCATATCCATATCCATATCAGTCAAATCACCCTTGGTAATCAATGGAGTGTCAGATGATATAGTCAAATTAACCTTACCTCTGGACTGCTGGGGTAGGATCTATGTAAAGAAGGAGGTCAGCTCTACTCACTCTAGTGGAAAACCATACAAGGACTACACTGATTAATTTCAACTTTCAACCTGACATGGGCCAGAATACCTGCTAAAAGAGTCTTAATGGGTAATAGATTGGGTTGGCATATGGGAATGTCTGTGGGAACCTTTCTTGATTGTTAATTGAGAGGGGAAAAATCCAGCCTATTGTGGGTGTCACTATTCCCTAGGCAGAATCAGTATAAAGGGAAAGAAAGATAGCCCAGAGCAAGCAAGAAAATAATGATGCATATGTATACTTCCTTTCTGCTCTTGACTGTGGATGTGACATGTAAGTTCCTGACTTGACTTCCCTGAAATAATGGGCCATAACCTGGAACTGTAAGTCAAATAAACTCTTTCTTCCCTAGGCTGCTTTTTTGTGACAGCAACAGAAATGAAACAAGATCAAGGACACGTACCGGGACTCGAGAAATAGAGCATTAACCTCAGGGACTTCTGAGCTTTAGGATGCTAGGGTGAGCAAGCACCTGGAACAGGGCCTGGCAGATATTGAGAAATAGGGGCAAACTCATCAAACAAGTAAATGCACTTTATATGCAGTAAATCGGGTGAGGAGTTCTTGATCCCAGAGCAAAAACTGGGACTCAAAAGAAGAACAGAACATTAGGAAAGCCACCAGCATTGGAGAGGATGACAGGAAAGAGTCATACCACTGTATCTCCAACCCGGGTCCCTCACCTCACCCACATTTCAACTTCTTTGGTCACTCAACGCAAGTATGGGCCCTCTGGTGGTTTCTGGGATTCCTGTTTGCTCTCTGTGAGCTGAGCATACTCTTCTATCCTGACAGCCCGTTTTTGCTCCTGGGCCGCCCAAAGTTGCAGTTTGGCAGAAACACCCATACATTCTACTCAAAGCCTTTCTGGGGAAACTGAACCCAGGACCCCATACATTCAAAGCAAACACTCTACCACTGAGCTATATCCCCGGCCCTGTTCAGTGTCTTTCATTCCCTTACTACCTCCCCTGCCCTCCATTTTTTTTTTTTTTTTTTTTTTTGCTTACCCTGAGTTTTTCTCTTCTTCCAGTCAGGCTGAAGGTCACCATCGATGGCTGCAAAGATTGGGTAAGGCAGCAGGCCTTCTTCCACTTGTTTCTTTATGCTGGACAAATTGGAGTCCTGCAGCTATGAAGGGAAAGTACCCAGATTGAATGGGGTCAAAGCACAAGGGTATGGTTTAGTCTCCCCAAACTCGATGGGATCTGAGTATATAGTGCACCTAGTTCCGGAATATTCTTTCTTCCTTCTTCATCTATGAAACCCATTTCCACATGTGTGGAAGTCAGAGGACAACTCCTCCTTCTACCATGTGGGTTCCAGGGATCAAACTCAGGTCTTCAGGCTTGACCGCAGCTATCTCGACAGTCCACTATCCATGCTTCTCAGTGTAGAAAATAGACAGAGCTCATCTACAGAGTAAGGTGGGGTACCCTCAAAGGATGGGAGTGGATAAGAGTCAGAGAGACCACTGCAGAGGAAAACAGTCTCCTGGGCCAAGAGTGAAGAGAGAGACCATGTCCCTATTCATCTGGCAGAATTATATCCCCTTCGAGCAACAGTTTTCATTTGCCTCTGCCTCCGGGTGCTGACCACCACCATTCTTCATGTCTTCATGTTCTTCATGTCTGTGAGTTTTACTATCTTAGATGCCCCGGAGGAGTAGAATCATTTGACTGGCTTGTGCCACTTAGCATTACTGAAGGGGACAGTTGTCATGCAAAGTATTAACATCCACCTCACAAATAAAACACACACACACACACACACACACACACACACACACACACACACGTGCACACCCAGAAAGGAACACAAGGAATTTCTATAGGGGATGAATCCGCCTAGCTCTGCCTCCCAGGTGCTGGGATTAAAGGCATGTGCCACCACCGCCCGGCTACCCTCTCATTTCTAAGAATGGGACAATGTTCAACCCAACCAAACTACAAAAAAAAAAAAAAAAAAAAAAAAAAAAAAAAAAAAAAAAAAAACAACCAGAAGAAATCCACTGCAGAAAGGACTCAGCTGGGGCTGAGTTCCCACTGTCATCCTGACTGTCCTATGAGGAGTGCACCCATGATGAGTTCACCCCGGCAGTCACAGGCATTTGGATGACAGCAGCCATCTGCTCGGAATAGAGCTGACCAGGTGTGCTCAGACAACCTGGGGCTGGATCCTGGAGCCAGCTGGTTAGAGGGTCTGGAGGTGACCTCGGGGGTACTCTGGGCCTGGGGAAAACTTTTCCCACTAAGAACATGGAGATGCAGAGAACTCTAGTCTTTCTGGGGTGAAGAATAAAATATTAATACAAGGAGAGAGAAAAGTAAATTCAAGAAAAGAAATGAACAAGGACAGAGATGGAAAGAATGGGTACCTTGGAGCCTCTTGCCTTTGGATGGTCCTAGATGTTTCTGACAATTTCTACTTATTTTACTGCACAAATGAGTCACAGTCTGACTCTTCTACTCACAACCAATCAACCCTTGCATCTTTTTAGTCTTGAGGTAAAAGTTCCAAGTGCCCAGATTTGGAAGAGCTGAAACAGGATATTGGTCAAGCTTCTTGGGACCCCACATCCTCTGTTGGGAATGACTTACCTCTCTGGTTTGCCTAGAAACAACAAAATAGGCCCAAAAATCAGTCATGGAGTAATTCTCCCTCCTTGCTGACTGTATGGCTTTCTTCAGGCTCTCTCCAAAGGGCCACCTATTGTGCTCATATCGATGTTTCAGCTCCTCTTCCATCCCTTCCATATTCCCATTGTTGATGTAGAATGAAGACAATGCCCTGGGAGCAGAGAGAAGAAAAGGGCTGAGGATCAGAATAGTGACCCAAGAATGCCATTAACTCTGACTGTGTCTCTCATGTGAAAAAAAAAAAAAAAAAAAACTGGGAAATAATGGTTATTCATAAAGGAAATTCGGTATGGTAAACAAGGACTCACACAGTCTCTGTGCGATTCTCCTATTTAACAGATAGGACAAGAGAGCAAGATAGAAGAAATACATCATGATTTAATGTTAGCCCCCAGACCAGACTGCTACCCTGCCCATCATACAGACACAGTCAGGCGCCTACTAAGAGCATGGTCTGTGAAGATTTAGTTAATGCCTTTCCAAGTACAAGGATCTCTAACCTGGGGAAGTGAGTTTACACTGAAGAGAGTACAGACAGACACACATCCTGCACCCCAGTTGCTTCCGTGATGGGGAACTGGAGAGACTGACTGCAGGATCATGCTGAAACCTCCCTCTGAGACCTATAAGAAGGAACCTGACTCTATCATATGAGTCCTGACTCCTTTTCAGGGTCCCCACCATGCTGTCTGTCTCATTGTTGGATCCTGAATTCTGTTGTTACCTATGTGTTGATGGCATTCATAACTGGTGGTTTGACTGAGCATGTCCTTTGTAGATTCATGTATTTGAACTTGGTCCCCAGTGGCTGGCACTGTTTGTGGAGGTTTTGAAATCTTCAAGGGGTAGACACTTGCTGTGAAGTACATCACTAAAGGTGAGCTTTGAGAGTTCACAGCTTCACCCCACTTTCAGTTTATTCTCTCTGCTTTCTATTTCCATAGAAGATGTAATCT
This sequence comes from Peromyscus leucopus, assembly GCF_004664715.2. Lineage (NCBI taxonomy): Eukaryota > Metazoa > Chordata > Mammalia > Rodentia > Cricetidae > Peromyscus > Peromyscus leucopus. Next base: position 179,458,982 of record NC_051063.1, read on the forward strand.
CTCAGCTTCCTGCTTCAGCTGCCTACTGCTACGCCTCTCTCACCACTACAGACTCTCCCTTTGAAACCATAAGCCCAAATAAACTCTTCCTTATATAGTTACTCTGGTCATCATGTTTTATCACAGCAACAGACAAGCAACTGATATAGTAACTTCTGATAAAGTTTTTAACCCCAACAATCCATCTCAGTGTCACCCTGAATCCCACCTCTGGAACTGAATCCCAGTGTCCTACATGACAGGCAGATAGTATTTTTTTTTCAGATGAAAAAAACGTATGTGACAGTTGATCATTGTCCTCATTTGGTTTCTATTGCTGTGATAAAATGCTGACCCAAACCAACATTCAGAGGAAAGAGTTTATTTGGCTTACAGGCCAAATTATAGTCCATCACTGAGGGAAGTCAAAGCAGGAACTGCAGCACGGCAGGAAATGATGAAGAGTCCACGGAGGAATGCTGGATCTCCATTCTTTCTCAGCCTGCTTTCTTATACGACCACCAGCCTAAGGGTGGCTGTAGCGTTTACCTAAATTGTAGTAGTGGAGGGACAATCAGCTGACCCTGCTCTCCACATTTTCCTGGTCCAAAAGTCCCAGAAGTCCCCCTCGGTCCCTCCTTCTCTCTTTCTCTCTCTCTCCCCCAACTTCCTCAGTCTTCAATGACTCTACGGCTAATCCCTGTCGGCCAATCGCTGACTCCTGACTCCGTCCTTGATTCAAGATGACTTTTTTGGCACAGCAGGGTGGCAGTGCAAACAAGTCTTCCCAAACAGTGGCACTGCCTGCAATAGACTGGGCCCTCACCCATCAAACATTAATAAAATGCCCTCACAGACATGTCTACAAGGCAACCCAGGGAGAAAATCCCTCAGTAGGTTGCCTCTTCCCAGGTGACTCTGGTTCACATTCAGTTGCCAAAGATACCAAGCAGCACAATCGTCTTCAAAATTCGCCATCAAAAGGAACAATAGGATCATTCCCAGTTTAGAGAGGCACAGAGAGGCTAAGTGCCTTCCTCAGCACCACACAGGTATTGAAAGGGAACTGGATTTATTTTCAGATAACCTACCATCTTAGTGCTTTTTATTGTCTTTATCTGATCTTAGATGAACAAACTGTGAGCATGCCTAGATGGGGAAAGGTTTTGAAATGAGAACTCCTTACCAGTTCCTATAAGGAAATTTGATACTGCCTGATTCAGTCAGTATTTTTTAAGATTTTTTTAAAACTTGTATCTCTGTGTATGTGTGTATCGCAGGAATATGCATGCACACACAAATGCAAGTGCCCATGGTGACACAGTGAACCCTCATTTCCTCCAGTCACATTTGTCAAGTGCTTTTTAAATTTATTTTAGTGCATATATCTGTGTGTGTGTGTGCATGTGTATGCATCGATATGTACACACGTGTGTGAGGGTGCCCACAGAAGCCAGGAGAGAGTGTCATCCTTTGCAGCTAGAGTGATGGGTGTTATGAGCCTCCTGAGGTGGGTGCTGGGACCCAGACTCCAGTTATCATGACTGAGCAGCAAGTGTTCTTAACCACTGAGCCATGTCTCCAGCCCCGTCTGTCAGGTATTTCTGACATAGCAATGATAAAAAGTCATTAATACAGCACGTGATTAATATAAATTAGAAATTGGTTCTCCATTCCATTTAATTTTATTAACTTCAATTTAAACACTGCCATTCCATTCCATTAGTGGGAAGCTGAAACACATGAGAAATAAGCTTCTGTGACCACCACACAGATGTGGTGGCGCACATGTGCTCGATAAATAAAAACAATAGAAAATATTTAAAATAAAATGTGTATCAGTTTGCAAAGACTTGGTCTGACAAAAGGAATGTCAAGTAGCTGATTAATTACATAATGAAATAAATACTCATGAAGGAGAGTCATTTTTCTTTTGGGTGAGGCCACTGGTAAGTCTCCTATATCCCACAGGATGATCCCACACCGATGTGTATATGGTAATACTAAATGGACTGAATCATAATTTTAAAAAATGGGGGGGATATGAAGTTGGGAGGAAGCTGTGTTAGAGAGGGCCTTGGGGGAGTAGGGAATGGATAGGATTAACATACACTATATAAATATATATATATATATATATATATATATATATATATATATATAATCTTTAAATACCTGAAAAAAACTACTATTGAAAGAGGGAATGCACCATGACAATTAATGTCACTGTATGTATCCTTTTACTTTTTAATGGGGCTTTCAGAAAATCCGAAGGGACAGACATGACTCAAGTTATGTTTCTGTTAGTTAGCTCCATCTGGATGCTTTCCCTGTCACAGCAACCCAGTAAGATTAGAACTGTAATCTTCCTAACAGTGCAGGAGATGGAGGCACACAGATGTGACAGCTGGGCTTAGACCGGTCCTAAACGACTCACTCTAGGAGATGTGTCAACACTGTTGGACTGCAAGGCCCACCTCCTATTCCCCTACAGGCAACCACATCATGCTTAAGTTTTGAGAAGTCTGTAATTTCTATTTCAATAGTGCCCCCTGGAGTTGTGACAGAGGAAGTATGGTTCAATCCCAAGCAACACAGGGATGATAGTAGACATGATGGTGTATGTGTGGTGTGTGTGTGTCTGTGTGTGTGTGTGTGTGTGTGTGTGTGTGTTCTCATGCACAGGTTAAAAGGGGTGCACATGTGGGTTGGAGAGATGGCTCAGTGGTTAAGAGCACTAGCTACTCTTCCAGAGGACCTGGGTTCAATTCGTAGCACCCACATGGCAGCTCACAACTGTCTGTAACTCCAATTCCAGGGAATCTGGCATCCTCACACAGACATACATGCAGGCAAAACACCAGTGCACATAAAATAAAAATAAATGAACTTATAAAAAAGGAGTGCACAGGCACTTGTATGTGCATGCATATGAAAGCCAAAGGGCAATATTAGGTGCCATTCCTCAGAAGCCATCCACCTCGTTTCTGAGACATGGTCTCTCATGCTGTGACCTTTTAATATAGTTCCTCATGTTGGGATTCCCCAGTCATAAAATTATTTTCATTGCTACTTCATAACTGTAATTTTGCTACTGTTATGAATAGTGATGTAAATATTTTTGGAGATAGAGGTTTGCCTGTGGCCCACAGGTGGAGAATCTCTGGCCTAGAATGTGGGAGGTACCAATCCATGGCCTGAATAAAAAAGTGTCATGACCAGAAAGTGTCAGATCCCCTGAAGACGGAGTTACAGGTGGTTGTAAAGCCACCTGACATGGGTGCTGGGAACTGAACTCAGGTCCTCTGGAAGTGAAGTGAATGCCATCTCTCTAGCCCCTCTTTCTGCTTCTACAATGAAGATACAATGTAACCAGCTGCCTCAAGTTCCTGCTGCCATGTCTTCTCCACCATATGATGGATCATATTCCCTCAAACTGAGCCAAATAAACTCTTCTTCCTTAAGTTACTTTTGTTAAATATTTATCACAGCAATGAGAAAAATAACGAATCCAACAAGTGTGTCTCCAAAGGAGCTGCCTCACCACTAAGTGCTACATTTCTGCTATCTGTTACCTCCACCTATCATTCATTCTCCACGCCATTAGTTCAAAAGCTTGTGTAACTTTATGTTACTGAAAAGGTACCAACACTGAATAACCACGTCTGCCCTGGGCTTGGAATCAGGTTGTCAGGCATGAGTGCTTCTGAGCCCTTTGGAATAAGAAAGTCTACATAGATTTAACACAATAATCTCTCATGAAAACTAAAAGATCATAAGGGGTTATATTTTGCCCACCTAAAGTGTAAACACTGCCCTTGAACTTGAAACTGCTAGAAAAGGGGCAGCAGAAGGTAAAAAGTGGGTGGGGAAATTTGGAGTAATAGAGAGGTCAGTATGATCGAAGTATACTGCATTACAGAAATGAAGCAAAGCCCCTTCTGTGGTACAACTGATAATTTCAAAGAGAACTTTCGGCCTAGGGAAATGGCTGAGTAAGTAAGAGTGTTTGCTATGCAAGCATGGGGACCTGAGTTTGAATCCACAACACTCATGTAAAAAGTAGGCATGGAATCTCCTGTAATCGGATTGGTAACTACCCCAATTGTCACCAGAAAGCCTTCATCTACTGACTGATGAAAACAGATGTGAAGATCTATAGCCAAGCACTGGGCTGAGCTTGGGAATTTTGTTGGAGAGAGGGAGAAAAGGAAGGATTGTACAAGCCAGGCGGGGTCAAGGTCATCACAACGGAACCCACAAAAACAACTAACCTGGGCTCATAGGAGCTCACAGACTCTGGACCAACATCTAGGGAGCCTGCATGGGACCAACCTCGGCCCTCTACATATGTGTGACACTTGTGTAGCTTGAGCTACTTGTAGAACAGGAAGTAGTAGCAGTCCTACTGGTGGGAGCAGGGCCTGCCTGTAACTCCTTGGCTGGCTTCCAGAAACCTATTCTTCATACTGAATTGCCTTGCCCAGTCTTAATAAAGGGGAAAAGCTCAGTCCTACCTCAACTTGATATGCCAAGCTTTGATGACACCCATGGGAAGCCTGCCTCTTTCTGAACAGAAACAGAAGAGTGGATTGGAGGTGGGGGTGTGGAGAATGGGAGGAGAGGAGAGAGGGGAAACTGCAGTCAGGATGCAAAATAAATGAATAAATTTAATTAATAATTTTAAAAAGTAGGCATGGATGAACATGCCTGCACCTCTAGCACTGGAGAGCAGACAGGTGGATCCTACAGCCAGCCTGGCCAAAACTGCAAGCTTTAGGCTCAGTAAGAGGCCATGTCTCAAGGCAATAAGGTAGAGACCAGCAGAGGAGGACACTTGATATCTGCCTTGCCCTGGCCACTGCAGGCCTCCACAGGAACACGCACAGCCCAACTCCCTCACACGCAGCGGTAAATCTGTGGGTGAGCCCGTGAAGGTGTTTATCGAGACATTTAAATGACATGAGAAGACACCCTGAATGTGATCACACCACTCCTCAGGCTGGACCCAGACGGAACAAAAGGAAGCTGAGCTGAGCATCAGCACACCTCCCTCTTGGCTTCGCAAAGGGCCCTTAATGCCATGACAGACACTGCTCTCAAGCTGAGAACCCAAGGAAACCTTTCCTTTGTTAAGTTGCTTTTCGTCAGGTATTTCGTTACACCAAGAAAAGTGAAAATACATCGATACACAACAAATCCATATGCTGAAATATCACACCATACAACATAAAATACACAATTATTATCTGCCTGTTTAAGAAATGGAAAAAAAACAGCAGCATGCATTTGGTGTCTGGAGGAAGATGCTCTCATTCTGATATTAGAACACATGGCGCACCCTCCCATACCCACACATAACACTTACCAAGTGGACCCGGAGACCCCTGCGAGGTATGTGACAGCATCCAACAGGCCAAGTTCTTTCATTTCACTCAGTACCCCAAGACAAGCGATGTGGGCCCGCAGCCCCCCACCAGAGCCTAGGACAGCAATGACTGGAGCCTGGACATTAGAGGAAGGACAATTAGAACCAGTGGACAATGTAAGGAACAGGAGGGTATCCAAGGCCCTGCTTGGGTAAGGTGACAGCTGCCCCATGTCGCTACTCTACCAGAGTAAGTCCGTTCCTACGCTCGTCCTGCTCATCCTGGACAAGTTGAGCTGCAAAGCCTAGGGTCAGCAGAGGCAATCCTACCAGTATGGCACCTCACTCCCACTTACCTGCTCAGCCTGGATGTTCAGCTTTTGCAGAGCCTCCAACACCTTGGGGCTACGTTTGTTCACAGCTGCCTTCTCTTCTTCCTGGAGTCCAGTGGCAAAGTAAACCTCAGGGCTTCCCAGGACAAAGAAAAACAGGAAACATCAGGAATTCCGCAGTAAGTAAACACAGAAATTAGCTAGAATTCTGTCCTCCAAACTACCAGTTGCAGGTTGCTTAGGAGCAAATGTGGTCAAGGGCTCTAAGTTTAAGGTGTATATCAGATACTGAAAACATAAACGAAAGAGCAGCCAAGGGTCAGCCAAGATGGTTCTGCAGGTAAAAGTGCCTGCCAACAAGTCTGATGAGCTAGCTGAACCACACAGTAAAGGGAGAGAACTTGTCTTCTGACCTACACATGTGCTGTGGTACATGTGTGCAAGCATACATGCATGCATGCATTCACACACATACATACAAATAAACAAATAAATTAATTAAATGTAATTGTTTTAAGAGGGCTGGAGACACGCATGGCTCAGCAATTAAGAATGCTTGATGCCAACAGCCAGGAACTGGAAACAACCTAGATGTCCCTCAACCGAAGAGTGGATAAAGAAAATGTGGTCCATTTACATAATGTGGTTCATTTACATAATAGAGTATTACTCGGCAGTTTAAAAAAAAAATGACATCATGAAATCTGCAGACAAATGGATAGAAGTAGAAAAAAATCATCCTGAGTAAGTAACACAGACATAGAAATAGGCATGAAATATACTCACTTATAAGTACATATTAGCTGTTAAGGATATTCACACTATAATCCACAGACCCAGAGAGCTAAGTAAAAAAGGAGGGCTCTAGTGAGGATGCATGGATCTCCCTGGGAAGGAGAAATAGAACAGATTTTGTGGGTGGGCTGGGAGCAGGAGGGGATGGGAACGGGGCGGGGGTGAGGGGAGGATCAGGTTGGAGAGGGATGGACAAAGGGAGATAATATAGGAGAGACTGTTAGAATTGGGGGGCACTTGGGGACAATTTGGAAACCTAGTGCAGTGGAAACTTCCTAGAATCTACAAGGGTGACACTAGTGAGGACTCCTGGTAATGAAAGATGCGGAGTCTGAACTGGTCATCTTCTATAACCAGGTAAAGCTTCCAGTGGTGGAACAGCAGCCCAGCCACAAACCCTTCAACCTACAACCTGTCATGCCCACAAGATGTGCTGGGCAATGGCGGCTCAGAACTTGTGGGAGTGGCCGACAAATAACTGGTCTAACTTGAGGCCCAAGCCAGGAGAGGGAGACCATGGCTGACACTGCCTGGATGGCCAGAAACCAGAGGCTGAATAGTCCAGAGACCTAGGATAGAACTTAGAACTAAACACGCCTGGTGGAAAAAAAAAAAAAAAAAAAAAGTCAATGAAATTATTCCTAATGATATTCTGATATTCTGCTTTACTCATAGGTTGGTGCCTAGTCCAGTCATCATCGGAGATATTTCCTCCAGAAGCTGATGGGAACAGATGTAAAGATCCACAGCCAAACATTAGGTAGAGCTCAGGGAACCCCAAGGGGGATGAGGGATTGTAGGAGCCAGAGAGGTTGAAGATACCAGAAGAACATGGCCCACAGAATTGACTAAGCAGGGTTTATACGTTTATGCCTCACAAAAACTGAGGCAGCAATCACAGAACCTGCATGGGTCTACGCTAGGCCCTTTGCATATATGCTGTAGTTATTTAGCTTGGGGTTTTTGTGGGACTTCTAACAGTGAAAGTGGGGGTGTCTCTGACTCTTTTGCCTGCTCTTGAGACCCTTTTCCTTCTGATGGGTTGCCTCATCCAGCCTTGATATGAGGGTTTGTGTCTAGTCTTACTGTATCTTGTTATGCTGTATTCAGTTGCTATCCCTGGGAGGCCTGCTCTTTTTTAAAAGGAAACTGAGGAGGAGTGGATCTAGGGAGAGGGGAGATAGGGAGTAGGGGTACTGGGAGGCGTGGAGGGAGGGAAAACTGTAGTTGGGATATATTATATGAGAGAAGAATTTAAAAGGAAAAAAAAGAAGGTTTGTTGCTCTTCCAGGGGGCCCAAATTCAGTCCCTAGCACCTATATCAGGCAGCTCACAACTGCTTATAACTCCAGCTCCATAGGATCCAACACCCTCTTCAGGCATCCAATCATACACATAAATAAAAACAAACCTTAAATTTTTTTTCAAAGGGCACACAATAGCTCATCAATAAATTTTGTCATGACATGCTGAAATGCCAAAATTCAGGATATAATGACTACAAACACCTGGTGGTCCTCAGTATTTTCAGGGTCTGCTTATGCAAATTCAGTGACCCTCTGAGGAACTTACAGCTTCACTAAAGAGGCAAAGAAATTTTCTGGCCACTAGCCACTGAACAAGACAGTGGAACACCTGCTCCTACAGAACTGGCACTTACTGGGTACTGAAAGTGACTTAAAAAGGCCAAGAGGATGTGTAGGTCTCTGAAGATACCATGATGTCTTATACAAGAGACCAGAGCACCTAGGGATATAGGTGTGTGCAGAAGGTCTAGTGCTGGTCTGGGATCAATTCTCCATGGATACTAAAGAGTGGCTGCATTTATGCTCTTAACAGCATGGCAGAAAACAGTTCAGTGGTTCTCAAAAATGTTTGACAGAAGCTGGCATGGTGGCTTATGCCTGTAATCCCAGCACTTAGAAAATTGAGATAAGAGGATGTTGACTGAGGATCAAGGCCAGCCTGGGCTTCACTGTGATGCTTGATCTCAAGAAGGCAAAAGAGAAAGGTAGGGACATGACTTATTCAGTAAAATGCTTTCTGGGGAAGCAAGAAGATTTGAGTTCAGTCTCTAGCATCCAGGTAACAAAGCCAGGCACAGCAATGTGTACCTATAACCCCAACTCTGGGGAGGGGAGGCTAAGACACACCCAGGGACTTGCTGGCCATCTCATCTACCTAACTCCATGAACGGCAAGTTCAGCATGAGACTCTTTCTCAAAAAAATAAGGTGACAATCAATTGAGAAAGATATTTGATGTCAATCTCTGAGGTGCACACACACACATACATAGCCAACAAACAGAATTGCTATGTGTCCCAGAAATTTCACTCCTGTGTATATAATCCAAAGCATTTAAAGCAGGTATTCAAACAAAACCTTGTACACTAACCTACACATGTTATTCACAATAACTAACAGGCAAACAAACTCCATTGTCCATCAAGCAATGAACACACAAACAAAACATGATCTAATTGAGTTTATCACTCAGTAATGGAAAGTTTCCTGTACATACTACATTGTAGATGGCCCTTTCAAAGGAAATTCTAAGTGACAGAGACAGACACAAGGTCTTATCATATATAACCACCCTAAGTAAGACATCAAGAATAGGATCTAACACATAGTTACAGGAGGCAGGTCAGTAGCTGCCTGGGGCTGGAGAAGGGGAGAAATGGAAGAGATGATTATTGGGTGGAGAGTTTCCTTTTAGGGTGTTAAAAATATTCTGAAATTAGACAGAGGTGGTACTTGAACTTCCCTGAAAATGTGATAATTGCTACTGAATTTGTTTACTTTCAAATGGTCAAGACAGTAAATTTATATTACATGTTTTACCCTAATAAAAAATTAAGTAGTTAAGAAGCTAAACTTCACCTGTTTTGGGGGTCAATATGATAGCATTTGCCTCCAAGTCTGAGGATCTGAGTTTGATTCCTGGGACCCACATGGTAGAAGAAAATTATTCCCATAGGTTGTCTTTGACTTCCACAGATATACAATGGCACATGCATACCCTTGACATACACACACACAAAAAAAAATTAATGTGATAAAAAACATTAAAGTTAAATTACACCTATGACTCACCGTATATGTGTATTGGATGGTTGTGATTTGGAAGACTCTTCAGGGTTCATCTTCCCAAGTTCTTCAACTACTTTTAATGTCTGCAGACTTTTTTCCTGTGGCACAGCCACGTCCTACTTTGTGGTGAGTTGATGGGAGTTCTGAGGTCAGTATTGGTTCTAGCTGTGGTTTCTGTGGAAATGAACTTTGATGAATATTCCTTAAGGCAGGCAGCTCAGTCTACCAGTCCAGTCTTGCTTTGTAGTGATTATCTGATAAATGTCATGTCATGGATTGAATTCAAATAGCCATTTTAAAAAATTGAGATGGGGCGCAGGAAAGAGTAATTAGGACCTCGTGGCAAGTTTGCTGAAAGCCTTTTAGAAGGTTTTCTGGCTTTGAAGCAGATGTTTTTGTCTCTTCAGCCATTGGCTCCTCAGTCCGGGAGGGCAGTAGTTCATTCAAATTAAGGTTATTGATATAGCTGCTGATAGGACGAGGCTAAGCTGAAGGACAAAGACATATTGTGCACACACTCCCTTCCTGGAGAATAGCCCACGCTTCTCCTCCCCCTACACTCCACCCTTAACTTGGAGACTTAAAAGGTGGACGCTGGGGAAGAGGCTCCATGTGACTAACAACTCCACTATTGAAGGCCACTGAGTCCTATGGCTGGCTGTGACCCCTTGTCCTACCCCAATCTAGAAATTCCTCACTTCAGAAAGGGCGTAGATGTTTCAAGTCCTTGTAGAGGTTGCTAGAAGACGGGCTGAGAGGCCTGACCTGTACCTCTCCAGCTTCCCCATACAGGGTCATCTACCAAAGACTCCTCCATCCTGTGGGATGAACTCATGAAAAGAGCTGAATTCCAGCAGACAATATTAGCTCTGGGGAAGGAAACTGCCAATTGAGAGTTGCTATTGCCAGTGATTATCAGTGGTAATATGATTCACAAGTTCAACACAAGAATTGCTTTTCCTTTCACTGTCCTGGGGTTGCTTTTATTCTATTTACCAATTGTTCCATCCCTGTATTACCTGAATTTTTCTAGCAACTTAGCTGGTAGCTGTTGTCCCCAGCAAGGACCCAGCTGCCTCACTGTCAGTGTGTCAGAGTACAAACAGCTCCAATGACACAAACACATACAAGAGGAAGTTTGGTAAAAAAAAAGGTTTTAGTACTTACAGACCCCAGGGATACTCCACAAGCCTCCAGCACAGAGGAAAGATAGACGGGAAAGAGTGGCAACCAGCAATATATACTGGGGGACTAGGTCGTGGGTTACTTCAAGTTATCAGAGAAATGCCTGGGTGGTGCATTTAAAGGAAACCCAGCCTGTGGAGGGAGAGGAGAGGAGTGCTTTCTAGTTTTTATCTATGTTGCAAGCTGGCACACTATGGGTGTGGTAAACAATTATCTGGAAACTATCAAAAGGGACCTATCTGGAAATCTTGTTCCTGGGATTAAAGTCAAATATTAAAAACAAGTAGAAGCATACACACTCATGCTTGAACTATGTTTTTTTAAATGAAGGTTTTATACTCAATTTCCTCAAAGAACATACAGGTTCTCCCACTTCTACCCCTGACTTCTCTGGTTTTTCAAAACATTATTGGATTTGTATGCAGGTTTTATTAAAGCTTTCAATCCCCCCACCCAGCTTTTCTGGGACAATAAAAACTTATAAACTTAAGGTGAAAATATGTTATTTTTGTTATAGTTGCCAGCAAAACTGAGACTACACTTTCTATTAATAAACTTTGTTCTTTTAGACATGACAGGGAAACTGCACCCATGAAATCTCAATGAAATGGTTGTCCAAACAAGGCTTGCATAATGAAAACTCGAGTTAACATGTAAATATGAATGGGGGAAATCTCACATGGCCGCATCCCTTGAGGAAGTGCTGTAGGCAATATTAATGGCTGCTGAGAGAGAGAAGCAGTCTTCTCAAAGGTTTCACCAAATAGGTTATCAAACTCCAAGTTGTCAGCCCTTGTACATGTATATACAAGCAACATTAAATAGCCTCATTGGTGTGTGTGTGTGTGTGTGTGTGTGTGTGTGTGTGTGTGTGTGTGTGATTTATGTGACAATAATGGCCTTGCTCCTCACAGCCATTCTCTTGGTAGCACTCTCAGCACCTGCCCTGTTCCTCCTTTCTTCCTTCTTTCTCCCATCTCTGTTCTGTACTCAACAGAACCCTGAGAAAAATGCAGACCTGAGACCAAATGTTGGCTCCAGTGACCCAGTGATAAATCACAAGTCCCTGCCTCTTACAGTTTCCAGGCAAAATGTCACCACAGGCTCCTGTTTTTCAATATTTGGTTCCCGGTTGATGCCACTGTTTTAAGAGTGTGTGGAACTTACAGGACATGGGACCTAGCTGGAGGATGTAGGACCACCATGGTGGGTCTTCCACACTGCAGGCCAGCATCCCTTCTGGTCTAGCTCTGTGCTTATTGGGAAGATTAACAAGCTGCACAGTGAATTCCAGCCCCCTATGATGAGGTCACAGCATCATGCCTTCCCTACCATGGTGGGTTCATATCCTTAAACAATGGGCCAAAGAAATCCTCTCCTTCTTAAGTTGCTTCTGTCACAGCTATGAGACATGCAGTCTTTCAGTTCAGATCCCTCATCTTGACAGTAGGCAAATGACTATGACATTCAAATGACAATGTGGAGCCTGTCCTAGGAGACAGCAGCATGCTAAGAATGGCCCCCACCCCATTGCTCCAATCTCTTCTGTTCACTTACTCTTCTGTTTTATTTCTCTTCCTCTCCCCTCCTTATTCTTGGCCAAACACAGCAACTACATAGGTGACATAATTGTAGAACAATGTTACTCCCAGTTAATTTCTGCAGAAAATGGTTACTTAACTCGCCAGGGTCAGAGGGCCACTGCCTGTAGATAGGACGTTACTCCATTAATTCTGCAAAAAAGGGTTACTTAACTTGCCAGGGTCTCAAGATCATTGCCTATAGAATGGGGATGTTGCCGGGCAGTGGTGGTGCACGCCTTTAATCCCAGCACTCGGGAGGCAGAGCCAGGCGGATCTCTGTGAGTTCGAGGCCAGCCTGGACTACCAAGTGAGTCCCAGGAAAGGCGCAAAACTACACAGAGAAACCCTGTCTCGAAAAACCAAAAAAAAAAAAAAGAATGGGGATGTTAGTTCATATTAATTTCTCAAAGTCTTGAGGTTATCATCTGTAAATTGCAGACAATGTCATCTGTCTTATGGTGTGTTTACATAAGATATAAGTACAATCATTTACAAACTACCTTGCATACAGTAAGCAACACCTACACGGAAATCATTAATCTTATCAGTTATTACCAGGTGACAGTAAAAGTCAAACATGGAAAATGGACTGTTGTGAAATCTCCCTTCTATTCTCTGCTTACTTGGTTTTTGATTTTGTTTTGTTTTGTTTTAAGGAAGGATTTCTCTGTGTAGTCCTAGCTGTTCTAGAACTCCACTCTGTAGACCAGACCAAGCTGGCTTCAAACTCAGAGATCCGCCTGCCTCTGCCTCCCAAGTGATGGGATTAAAGGCATGCGCTACCACCGCCCAGTTTCTCTCTTATTCTCAAGAACCTACATTTTCTCTCCCTTCAGGAAATGTATCACTGCTTAGTCTCTCTCTTATTCTTAAGGACCTACATTTTCTCTCCCTTCAGGAAATGTATCACTGCTTTTCTCATGTCCTTCCAGAATTAACATGGAAATTAACAAATAGCAAATGTATAACACTATAATATACATACATACACACTATATGCAAATACACATTACCTATATGCACTATATGCACATGTATTTGCTATGTATACACTATACACATTTACCACACACACTACATATATATACTATATACACACATACATACTACACATGTACACATACTATAAATGTAAACTATACATATTATTTACACATATTCTACACATATACATACCATATACACATTTACACACACATATACAATGATATATACACCCCTGCATATTTACATCTATATTATATGGACATATACCACATCTACACTATATACTTACATATATACTAAATGTATATACATGGATATACTATACATTTACAGGTATATAACATCCATACACAGCTTCATAGAATATATATCACTACATATTTACAGAAATACACTTATATCTGTATTTATAGTGATATATATACATGTATACAAACATAAACACAAAACACATACACTATGCATTTACATATATACACTATATATACACATATATATTATATATGTACATATTGTGTGTCTGGTGGTGTGCTACTACACATTTAACAACTGTCATTCTGTAGCAGGAAGATGTTACCTAACGACCTCCTGGGGTAGATTATGACCACCAGTTTGATATCACAGACACCTGGCAATTGCAATATGTCAATAGTCAATAACTGCAGCACCTGGCAATTCCCATGGAGTCAATAGTCGCACCACAGGTGATTTCAAGCTTCCATCATGAGGACTGTGGAATCAGGAAGAGGGGGCAGTCAGAGAGGAGGAAGGAGACCAGCAGGAGCAGGTAAAGGAATGAGGGAGGGGAGGGGAGAAGAGCAACAAAAATTTTGTATAGAAATGTCACAATGAAACACACTGCTTTGAATGCCAATTTTAAAAACATTAACTGTCCCTGAGGGCCAAAATGATCACGCTTCAGCCCAGCACCTATAATAACACACACACACACACACACACACACACACACACACACACACACACACACACACGGGTGTGTGTGGGAGAACATTCACGAAACCCATTAGGGGTTTTAAAGTCCTTTTATCCTTAGGAGAGGGAAAGTACAAAGCTTAGGTTAGGAAATATGGAGGACTGTAGAACTCTAGACACTTGTCCAGTGGTCCAGAATAGAGTGTGGGAAAACTTGGCGTCTGGTCATCTACTGATTTGGCACAGTCACAAAGCCTAAATGGGCCCGACAGCTGCCAGTTACTCATATTTTGGCACCATCCACCATGAAAGGGAGGAAAGAGATCAAAGACATCCCAGAAATGCCAGTCTGAATTGATAGTTTCAACCAAGCACTCCTCAAATGATTAACCAGGGCTGCTGGTCAAGGGTGGGGTTAGGATTTCTTAGGAAATATGCTCAGCAGTGTTCAATGGCCAAGATCTGCGACTGACGCACACTGGCCTCCAAAACCAGCTTTCTGTATAGCCCATTACATGTAAGTAACACCACAAGTGAAGCAAGGGGCTTGATTTGGGTTCTCCCTCAGTCTCATTAGCACGACATCAGCAACAATGGGATTCCCACCCTGCATCAATGATAGAACGGGGCTAATTCCTCCCTTGTCAATCCCAAAAAGTATGTCTCTAGCTTTACATTAGTTTGCCACACCTTTCTACTGAATCATTGGAAATATTTATCACTTTCAATAGCTATGAAACCTGGAATTTCCATTCAAATGATTAATGGTGCGTTTCTCCTGCTATTTATATGATTTCTTTAAGCCAATTTCTTTGTGATTTTTTTTCCCATGGTCTTTGCTAAGACTATTCACAAATGCTATAAGTCCTATTACAAACTAATTATTCAAGATACAAAGTAGAACTCATTTCATAGGTTTTAATGGTGTCCAGGAGCTAGAGGAAGTGATTCCTATTTCCAGCCCCCTCCTTTCCATCATGCTCCACTCCTGCCAACAAAACCTATTCCAAGGGGCATTGTCCGAAAGCAGTGACTATAGAAAGGGCCCTCCTGCTCAGTTTCTTTGCAATGAAAACCTTGAGGCTACATGTCAGCATAAAAAAAATAATCTTTTTTTTTCTAATGGAGTCTCAGATTTTGACAATTTAAAGAAAATCCTGAACATGTATTCCCAGACACGTTCATTTTCCTGTGTTCCTGACTGCTATCCCACTACAGTCTGGGTCATTGTGTCACCCTGTCCATCTCCTCACCTTAAGTACATTTTTGTATTTACTCATCTAATTCTCATGACCCTTTGTGGTGACTTTTGTAACCACAAAATATGGTTTTGTTCCCATTTACAGAGAAAGAAAAGAATCAAAGGGAGTGACTTGTCAATATAGCATATTGCCACCTACTCCACATGATCAACACTGTGAATCATTCACCCAACTGAAATTTCATACTCACATCTACTGCAGGCACAATTATCGACTCATATGTAAAACCAGAGTTTCAGTGAGGTCACAATATTCACCCAAACCCTCCCTCCACAGGCAAGCAGCCAAGCCATGTTTCATGGGAGTCAAGAATTCCTGCTCACCCACAGTAGCAAACAAAAGATGGAACCAGCACAGAACCCCTGCAGTTGCAGGCACCTGATTTTTGACAAAGATGCCAAAAATATAGAGAAGTGGGCTCTTCAACAAACAGTGCTAGAATAACTGTGAATCCACATGCAAAATAATGAAGCTAGATCCCTACCTCTCACCTTCTACAAAGCTATGTTCCAAATGGATCAGACATCTTTGTAAGGAAAATGAGGCAGACAAGAGATAGACTCCATCTCAACAGGCTGAGACTGCCTTACTGGAACAGCAAGAGGCCCCAGCTTTTCCTAAGGATGAAGGTTGATTGCCTTCACAGGAGTGGGGGAAATGTAGATATACTAGATGCCCATAGCTCTTTTTGTAGTTTGAGAACAGGGTGAGTTGTTTTCAATACACAGAGATGAAGCTGAACGGTCAGGCTTGGGCTAAGCAATTCTTTGTGGCTCGGGGCTATTGTCTAATACACCCTGACTCAATTCCTCATAACCTGAGGCTATTACCCAACAATCATAAGACCTGAAACTCATGTTAGAGGGGGAAATTAGGGTAATCATTTCAAGGTACAGGGAATAGGCAAGGACAGTCTAAGAATGATTCCAGATACTCAGAAAATAATGCCAAGAATTAAAAAAATGGGATTGTAAACTTTTAATGCTGTGCACAGCGAAGAGTTGAGTGAAAAGATAGCCTGAAGAATTAGAGGGAATCTTTGCTAACTGCACTTCCGATTGAAGAGAGCATCTAAAATATGTAAAGAACTCAAAGAACAAACACCAAGACATCAAACCCAATCAATAAAATGGGCAAATAATAAGAACAGTTTTCAAAAGATTAAGTATAAATAACCAAGTAATTAAAAAAAAAAAAAGTTCACCACGTGCTATTGGAAAAATGCAAATTAAAACTACATTGAATCTACCTCACTCCAATCAAAACAGCGGTCATTAAAGAAACAAGTTAATGATGAGGAGTCAAACCAAAGGGAACGTTATCAAGGTTAATAAAAAATAAAGACAGATCTACCCTAAGTCCCAGCTATAACACTCGTAGGAACTTTACTGAAGGGCTCCACAGACACATGCACATAGTGTCCACTGTAGCACTAGTCATATCAGCTAAGTTATGGAACAAGCCTAGGTATCCATCAACAGGGGAACAGATACAAAAAAAAAATGTGGTCTACGTGCACAAAGAAATTTTATTCAGCCATAAAGAGTATGTCAATTGCAGGAAAATGGCTAAAACTCCAGATTATGAGATAAACTCTTGGGCTCATAAAGGCAGTATCACATTTGTGGTTCTTAGATTTTATATAGGGCAGGGATAAAGAGGGGGGATGGCAGGGTAGGGTAAGAAGAACAAGGTCAAAGTACATCATATAATAGTATGAAAATGTTTTTATGAGTTTTCAGGACTGTGTTCAACGAATATATACCAACTAAATAAAGGGCCAGCAAGATGGCTCTGTTAATAAAGGTGCTTGTTGCCAAGTCTAATGACCTGGGTTCATCCCCTGGGACCCAAATGGTAGAAAGAGAGAACTCCCCCAAGCTGTCCTCTGACTTCCCCATGTATGCTATGGCATACATACAAATGGATGACTATAGTAAAAATAAGTTCTGCTGGGGAGGGGGGAGTGAGACTAGACTCAGGCCAGAACACTGAATTATCGTTTTCAAAGAAAATGCTTTAAAAGCATTCCCAACTTAAACCAGTGTTGACCCAGCAACTTTCTAAAAGCCAGATAATGGCAAAGTGTAGCGGTGCATTCCTGGCATCCCAGCACTTAGTAAACAGAAGGGTTATAAGTTAAGAAGCCAGCCTGGGCTACACAGCAAGCCCAACTAAACAAAACAAAACCAGACAAAGGGCCACCCTCACTCATGTCAGTAAGCACAAACCTGAAAGTCTACTAACTTGTCATCCTCCAAGGACCCCGTTTCCACAGCATCCTGTTGATTCCTGAACCTGACTGCCCCTGACCATTGATTCCTAATCTCCTTGCTTCCCTGGACCCAAACGAGGTCAACGTTTACTAGCTAGCCCGTTCCTGTTTTCATGTGATAGCTCTACAGTCTTCTTTCAGCTTCTGAATGCAAAAGTAAAGCTCCTTCTGTCTTCAGTGAGCTTCTGACTCTGGTGGAAGGAGGGCATAACCTCTGCTATCTTGCTCTCAAGAATATTGGCCTGAGAACAGTCACCACACACCCCTAACTTGTCACAAACTGGGTGTTCCTGGCAGCAACATGAGCTGTTGCTTTGATTCTGTTGCCAACTTGTAGACAAGGTGTTGGGCAGTATGCCCGGTGCAACCATTTCTTCATGACAAGCCATGATAGGGGGCAGTGAAGGACAAGCTCCCGATAAAGGAATGGCACTTGGAAACAGCTACTGCTCCCAACAACTATCTTTGCTACCCCTTAGACTCTCAGGCAGCTGGCAAGCTCACTTTTTTTATTAAGAGATTTTCTATTCATTTTACATACCAAC
The DNA here is from genome assembly GCF_004664715.2 of Peromyscus leucopus. Taxonomy (NCBI): domain Eukaryota; kingdom Metazoa; phylum Chordata; class Mammalia; order Rodentia; family Cricetidae; genus Peromyscus; species Peromyscus leucopus. The sequence continues at coordinate 179,477,320 of NC_051063.1, forward strand.
CACAGATTCCCCTCTCCTCCCTCCTCCCACCCCCCAGCCTTTCCCCCCAACCCCCCCCCCACCCCCACCTCCTCCAAGGCAAGGTCTCCCATGAGGAGTCAGCAGAGCCTGGTATATTCAGTTGAGGCAGGTCTAAGCCCCTCCCCCCTGCATCAAGGCTGTGTAGTGGTCTGGAAAGCCCATAAAGCATATCTTCAGGTCAGCATTTATATCAGCACATAGGAAGTCCTCGGAGTTTGAGGGTACCAGCCAAATCTCAATCCACTACTTGTTAACTGAGGTTTATAGCAAGCAACAGTATCCTGATGAGGGTAAGGTTTTCTTTTACTAAAAGACATAGAAAATAATTGTACCAATAGAATAGCTTCATGGGAGGGAGTGGATGAAGTTATGCATGAGACATTTAAGACTAAGTCTGACTCATTTCACATCCATATAGAAAAATGTGGTGAGTTCCACTTACAGTTGGGTGATATAAAAAACTCCTTCCCAGTATAAAACACTGCCTAGCAACCTTAGCTAGGTTGATCACGTGACTGAGATCTGGGCATTCTGAGTCACCTTGAATTAGGAACGCTGCTTCCAGTTCTTCAACCTCCCATGATGTCCTCAGACATATACCTAAACCACTATTCTATAATCTTCCCACCTAGATAGGCTGTGACAACTTTCAAGCTGAGCAGGGTTTCACTCTCTGGGGAACATTCATGTGCCCACTGCTCACCCAACTCCAGGCTTGTTTCTTCAGTGTCCACATACATCAGCATGACTCCTTCCTTGCAGACTTGATTGTAGCAGGCTCCATATTCTCATAGGTGCACACAAAGCCCTCCTGGCATACTTACTGTGAATATGTGGCCTGAAGCAAATAGCCCAAACAATCACGTCTCACCCACCCCACCCCACCCCACCCCCACCCCCACCACTCCCCCACGCCCCCATCACCCAGACAGTAGAGCACGGTGCCTTAGAATCTTCACCTGTTAAATGTAGATTATTTACAAACTAGTGGAACTCACTGGTGAGAATATGAGAGGGAAATCACTAGCAAGGCAGGAAGGCAAAAAGCCACTTGTTCAGGCTCCGGCTTGCACAACTGGATCCCATTAGGACTGTGCTGGCCGGAGACCATACTGACACCTGTGTTTCAAGCTCCAACTTGCCTCACCTTATTTAACTCTTATAGCAGCCCAGGCAGGATGTCAACTGCAGCAGCAGAAACCCCCAAAGACATCTGGTTTTGTGTGTATGTGCGTGCTCCTATCGGTGTATTCACGTGGATGTGCAAGTTCACGTGTGTACTTAAGGATGCTCAAAGTGTGTCAGATGTCTTCCTCAATCACTCTCCACATTATTTTTTGAGGTGGGTGTCTCACTTAAAATCTAGAGCCTGGCAATGCGGCTGGACTGGCTGGCCCAGTGAGCTCCAGGGACCCTGCTGTCTCTACTGCCTCTGCTGGGATTACAGGCACACAGTATGGCGCCCGGCTCTTTTTTTTCCCCCTTAGTGTGAGTTCAGAGGCAGCCTGAACCCAGGTCCTCAAGCTTGCACAGTAAACACTTTACTGACTGAGCCGTCTCCCCAGGTCAGGACAGCTTCTTTTAAAGGGGCTTTGTGAGGGCTGGGTATCGGTGGAAGTATTAAGGCAACTCCATGTAGTTAAAAGGGAGGTTTATTTTGTGGGGTAACTTACAAGTAAAGGGATAGGTTACAGGGTCCGGGAGAGGTGAAGTGCAGTCCAGTGGTGTTCTCTGGAGAACTCTGCTCAGTCTACCTCCAGCGTCCAGGATTCAGGAACCAAGAGAGTTGGCACATCCGGATCTCAGGTCTTAAGGGCTCCTGTCTCAGGTCCGCCTCGTAGGTGTGACAGTTACCGAAGCCTCAATGGGGGTATTACTTCCAGGTCAAAGCTGGAACAGCTACCCACTACATCTCCCCCTTTTGTCTAAATAAGAAAGTTCTACTAACCTAATGCAAAACTATATACAATAGGAATGATTATCAAATATTGTCCAGGAGGAATAAGGGATAATGACCTAGACAAGATGGAACTACAGCCAACACAAATATCAAACAAGAGACACATACTAAAATCCAGAGACGTCTGGAGCATGGGTAAATGGCACGTTACAGAGATCATTCCAAAAGGTACCCTATCCTGAAGCACCTGAATCTAATACTTAATATGTTCTAGCTAAGATAGAAGATTGTAACTCATTTAGATTATAATGGATAATTAAGAAATACAGATTAATAATTGGTCTTCTATGATGGTCAAACTTAAGTTACGTTAAGTTTTCTAGGTATACATAGATATAATTCAATTAGGCAGGTAATCTTCAAATACTTCAAAGATCTAGAGAATATGGCATTTAAAATGTTTTAAAAATTTAGACTTTCTGGACAGTGAGACATGTCTGTTCCTGGCAGCACGATTTACTTCAAAGAAAAAGATGGGCATCAAAGACACTCCATAAGGAATTTATCTTCTTCTTGGCAAAAATAACCATTTGGACAAGAAACTGTTCTTGCCTAGACTGCTTGACAAAAACGTATCGACTGGACATGCAGGACCCATAGGAAGGTGACCACTGAACTTTACAAGGCAAAATGGTCCTTCAGGTTCCTGCTTCACGAAGAAACTGCCAGACATACAGGACATAGAGAGAAGTGACTGAGAGACTCTAGCTAGGCCTGTGGGCTAAAAACAGATGCCCCAACTTTACAGAGGAACTTTGGATGACTGTCCAGGCAGCCAGCTGTCTCTGTCATTCTAGATTTTTGAAAGTTGCTTACAATGCACTTCCTGTTTATTGAGGTAATAGTATATCCTTCTGAGGTGTTTGATGTAGTTGAAGACTAGATAGTTATAATTTCCTTAGTTAAGATAAAAGGTAAGTTAGGTATGAAACAGACTCACAAATATAGGATAAAATATCTTCTTTAATTTTGCCAAATACAAATAGACTAGATATTATAATGTAATTTTACTATGTTAAAGTTAAAACCTTCCTTTTGGAAAAAAAAAAAAAAGGGGGGAAAGTGCTGTAGATATCACTCTGTATGCTGTAAATTTTTTGCTCTAATTGGTTAATAAATAAAGTGCTGATTGGCCAGTAGCCAGGCAGGAAGTATAGGTGGGACAAGCAGAGAAGAGATTTCTAGGAAGTCAGGGGTCACCAGCCAGACACTGAGGAAGCAAGATGTGAAGGCAGGACTGAGAAAAGGTACCAAGCCATGTGGCTAAACATAAATAAGAATTATGGGTTAATTTAAGTGTAAGAACTAGTCCATAGTTAGCCTGAGCTAATGGCTGAGCAGTTTTAATTAATAAAAGCCTCTGTGTGTTCACTTGGGTCCAAGTGGCTGCAGGACTGGTGGGTAAGAGAGATTTGTCCTGACCATGGGCCAGGTGGGACACAGGAAAACTTCAGCTACAGCTGGGTTCTGTGTCAACGTGACACAAGATATGGTCATCTGGGAAGATGGAATCTTGACAAAATGCTTCTACTAGGCTGCCTGTAGGCAAATCTGTAGGGTATTTTCTTAACTGATGATTGATGTGAGAAGATCCTGCTCACTGTGGTCAATGCCACCCTTGGGCTAGTGGTTCTAGGTGCTGTAAGAAAACAGGCCAACCAAGCCAGGGGGAGTGAGCCAGTAAGCAGCACGTCTCTGTGGCCTCTGCATCAGTTCCTGCCTCCAGGTTCCAAACATGACTTCCCTTGTTGATGATGAAGTGAACCTATAAGCTGAAATAAACCCTTTCCTCAAGTTGCTTTTGGTCATGGTGTAAGATAGGCTTCACTGTGCCCCACAAGAATGGCTCTAGCTGTGCAGACCTGGACTTTGCCTATTTGTCTACCCTCCTCCTGGTCCACGTCTCCTCCAGCTGGTAGCCAGAAAGCTAGCTGCTACAGGTCCCTAAAATCTGCCAGGGCCCAGTTCTTTCTGGAACCATCTCAGAAAAGCGGAGCTTTCTAGAAGATTCTCCCGCTCATCTTAGGAGCGTTTCTATCACATCTGCCTAAGTTTTGCAACATGTCTGTGTCTTCTCCAGCTTCAGGTGACCTTCATGGGACCACAAACTAGCTAGGGCTATCTGCACCTCTGTGAGAACTGCAGTCCCTCCTGAAGCCCTGTAGGGAAGGAAAGGGACACTGGGGGAAGACTAACAGAGATGCCTGGTCTTTGGTCATGTGCCAAAGGAGGCTGGCACTCAGCTAGTGCTTCTGATCACCTGCCATACACAAGATATGTCCAGGGCACAGCCATAAGCAAAGCAGCCACAGTCACTACCTGATCTTGTGGAGTGATGACTGAAATGCTACACTGAGGATTCTGAGGTGATGTCTGGTAATAAGATGGTGGGTGACACAAATGGGAACCACACACCTGGTATTGCACCACTGTCTCCCAAAAGCATGGGGACGTTGTTAGGAAGATGTGGGACTGCCTGCCTGTCAGGCCACTGGGTTGGAGCCGTAAGTGCTGGTGCTCTTGGCCAGGGCACTTGGTGGCCCCTGGAAGTCTCAGTGTCCTCACCTATATTTGCAAAAGGCAGCACGACAGTGTCAACCTGCCAGAGTTCTAGGAGTTCAAAGAAGTTAAAACATGAACAACTACTGCTATTCAATGATTAGCACTGACCACATGTGGCTATTTAAAATAAAATAAACTGTTCTAGTCTTAGGACTTAGGTGGCAAAGGCTACATGTTGAATGTTCCACAGCACAAATGGCTGGAGGCTGCCAGAATTCGGGGAACATGAAACTTGTCCAGAACCTGGCAAGGTCATATACTATACTCTATGTGAGCTCACAGACCAATGCCACAGAGCTCAGTGTGGACCTCCTCACAGAGTAGGCATTTAGTAGTCATTTATTGAAGAAAATGAAGCATCCCAGCCCCAGTATCCCACCCCTATGTCCCTACACACACCAGTCAACACCACCAGGTAACAGTACCCAGGTTCCCTCAACCTCTGCCCCAGGCCCAGGAGGCTAGAGGTTTAATAGCAGTCCTCAAAGTCGGAGTCCATGTCTGAGCTTTGCTGGTTCTGAATCTGACTCTGCTTCCGGTACAAACAGGCCACCTGAGGAGAGGGTGGAGGGTATCAGCAGCTCCTCCCCAGCCATGCCTACCTCTATGGCTCCTGGCCAGAACCAACCCCCTTCCCAGGGCCTCACCTGGTCACTGGTGGTGGCCTGCTCTGGTTGCTTGTCTTCACGGACGCGAACGAACCGAGGGAAACGAAGGGAGATCCCTTTCTCTTTGTCCACCTGTGAGAGAGGACAGTAGTGGGGGCTCTGCAGGGTTCCAACTGAAGTAAGCTGACAAGCGATTCCCTAGTCTTCCTCTTTCCTGACCTGGGCCTTAGCTCAGTGGGGCTGAGCAATGGGCTCTAAAGGTTAAAGAAGGTGTCAGCGCCGGGCGGTGGTGGCGCACGCCTTTAATCCCAGCACGCGGGAGGCAGAGCCAGGCGGATCTCTGTGAGTTCGAGGCCAGCCTGGGCTACCAAGTGAGCTCCAGGAAAGGCGCAAAGCTACACAGAGAAACCCTGTCTCGAAAAACCAAAAAAAAAAAAAAAAGAAGGTGTCAGCATGTTTGAAATCCTGGTACCTGGTGTACTTTAACACTCAGGAAGTATCAGCTGCTATAGTTAGCATCCTAATGAGGACGAGTGCTGAAAAGCAGCCGCGGCTTTGATGCCAGCTAGCAGCTCTCAGGAGCCAAGCCGCTCTAAGCCAGTTACCTCAGCTCTCTGTGACACTCATTCTCACCTATGAACACAAGTACACAGACTAACATTTCCATGAGACTTAAATGGGTAATACACCAGTTACTAAGCTATGGCTGCATCACAGTAAATGTAGGACAAATGCCAGCTACTTGCACTTGGTACCAAGAGCCCTTGCTCTCTACTGTATAGTAAGTATGATAAGTATGAATTTTTTTTTTTATGAGATAAACTGAGCCTGAAAGAACTTGCTTGCAATCCCAGCTGTTCAGGAAGATGAAGCAGGAGAATTTCAAGTTCAAGGTCTGTAGGTTAATGAGAATTTGTCTAAAATAAACAATAACAAAAACAAAAATACAGGGTAAAAATAGAGAGGAAAAAAAAAGAGGGGTATGATAGAGCATAATACCCCATTGAGATGCCAGGGATGTGGCTCAGTAGCAAAACACCTGCCTAGAATCCCCCAGTAAGAGCATGATCAGCAGTAGAGAACTTGCCTAGCATGGACCAGGCTCTGGCTTAAGACCAAAAAAATCCTAAAAAACAAAAACCCAGGAAATACACTTTTCAAAATATAAGTCTGTTTATACTCAAACTACATGCCAGCCATGCTTCAGGACAGGAAGAAAGGTCAAAAGGACCTTCATTTGAGTTGTACTATCTCCTGTGTGCTACCTAATGACTGCTGTAGCCACCGGCTACATCACTGATCTGTTCTGACACAGGGACATTAGCCACGGAACTGCAAAACTTGATAACATGACAATTAATTCTGGGTGAAATAGCAACCTCAGAGGCGGGCAGTGGTGGCGCACGCCTTTAATCCCAGCACTCGGGAGGCAGAGGCAGGCGGATCTTTGTGAGTTCGAGGCCAGCCTGGTATACAGAGCGAGATCCAGGAAAGGCGCAAAACTACACAGAGAAAACCTGTCTCGAAAAACAAAAACAAAAAAAAGAAATAGCAACCTCAGTCATGAAGGAAACAATGGGAAGGCAAGCTGCATTTTCACATAAGTCTAGGTTCTCAGGTTACATTGGAGATGAAGGTCAGATGCTACCAAAGGGAACAATGTCACTGTCTTCTTAATACAGTTGAACGATATCTGACACCTAAGTATATTCCAGGTTTCTTAATCAATACACAGGAAGAGCACAACCCAAAGTCCCTCCCCAACAGCTGTCTTCCCTACTAGAATCTTTCCCAGACCCAAGCACTCACCAGGCCCCGTGCAGCAGGGTAGACAGGGGACAGGGAGAGATCTGCACACTTCACTTCCCACACGACGCTTGGGTCCAGCCAGTGGTCTGGGGCCACTGCTCCATCAATCCTCACATAGGGGCGTGGGGTCGGCAAGACCAGGGCCTGCAGTGAGCAGAGGGAAAGGAGATGAGCTTAACTATCAAAACCCTAGAGGGAGGTTAGAGATGAGAGAAGGGGAGAAGAAAGTGGAGAAGACGCTGTCTAAGCAATCCTTATATCAAAAAGCTAGACATGGGGTATCCAAGGGAAATGGTAAAGGGAAGAAAGGAGACACCACGGGACTGAGAAGGGATACTAAAGATACAGAGAGACACAGACACATACATAGACAACACTTGAGGGGGGTCAGGGGGAGTTTGAGGTGAGGGACACAAACCTAGGGAACAGCAGAGAGATATCCAAGAATGGGACAGAGATGGGGTCAGACCTGAGGATACCAACACACAGGACAGAGAAAACGCCTGAGACCACTAAGAAAGATCGTCCTTCTCTAGAGGCTCATAGCACTTCTAAGGGGCAGCTACTAGATGCATGCTGTGCTGGGACATGCAGTCCCTTGGCCAGCGTTGCCAGGAAGTAGCTGGCAGATCTGGGACTTAAATCTAGATGTTCTCGGAATCCATACTACCAGAGCCCCAGCACAGAGTATGATGAGAGGCGCCGGGCAGTCATGCGGCCCACCTGTAGGCTCTGGTGATGCTCCTCCAGCTCTTCATCGCTGAATCCAGTCCCCAGCTGCAGGAGAATATGGCGAATTAGAAGCTCATCTGGCCAGCTGGTCCAGCACCTAACCCTGCTCCTGCCACCTGAGATGAGGTGGAGTGGTGCTACTGAGCATTCGGCCAAAGCTCACAGAAGGGGAAAATTTCCTGCCCGGAAAGACTACGCTTGTCATGCACTGCCCTTTGCTTTCTAGAAAAAAATATCTCCTCTGCTGTGCTTCTCCAATGTCTGGGCAAGATCTCTACCACTGAGCCACACCCCAGCCCCTCACTGGGGGATTCTAGGCAGGGGCTCTACCACTGAGCCACACCCCCAGCTCCTCACTGGGGGATTCTAGGCAGGGGCTCTACCACTGAGCCACACCCCAGCCCCTCACTGGGGGATTCTAGGCAGGGGCTCTACCACTGAGCCACACCCCAGCCCCTCACTGGGGGATTCTAGGCAGGGGCTCTACCACTGAGCCACACCCCCAGTCCCTCACTGGGGGATTCTAGGCAGGTGCTCTACCACTGAGCCACACCCCCAGCCCCTCACTGGAGGATTCTAGGCAACAGCCGTACTGCTGAGCTACACTCCCAGCTTCATATCCAGTATGGCACTGGACTTGTGACTCTCCTACCTCCCAAGGGCTAGGATTACAGGCTTGCACCACCACTTACCACTCCTACTCTTTAATACCACCATTAAACCTAGAACCAAAATTTAGGAAATGCTAAAAAGTAGTAATACTCTGTGCTGGTAGCTGTCTTTAAACTGCTTATGTAAGTTTCTAACAAGACAAGTCCTGCCTGTATTGACAGCCATATTACTGTTTGCCTTCTGTCCTAATAATAGTGCTTTTAAATCCCCATTCTAGATAAATACTGCAAAAATGTAAAGATATTGCAAAAAATATTTCTGGCCACCGACTGGTGCCCAAAAATATGACAAATTACAAGCCATGATCACATAGGTAAACACGTGAGACATCGCTCATTTATTCAGAGCTGGTGGAGTCTGCACATGCATGATGACACAGGCACATCCCAGAGTGTAATTATATCCCTCCCGATTCTGTGACCAGCACCCAGTCCCCAGGACCTTGCATATGGCCTGCAGTTCTTCACTCTCCTCATCATAGGCAGCCAACAGGAAGCCCCCATACCGGCCGGCACGCTTCCCCCGGCCCAGGTAGGCACCAATCACTACAAGGTCCAAAGTGTCGCCCACACCGTCAAGGTAGTCCTTCTTCAGCTGGAGGAGAGAAGTCAGGGATGAGAGGGGTAGAAGGGCAGATGGGAACTCACTACTTGAGGCTTGTCCTTGAGGGCTTGAGAACTTTGAGGAAAGCTTGCTGGAGAAGTTGCAGGTAAAAGGGCTTTTCATCTTGAAGCAAAGCAAATGAGTTAGAGGTATGTGAGGGGAATCACCTTTTATATTTCCAGGCTGAGCTGGCATCTGGATCCTCCTGCCCCAGCCTCCAGAGTGCTAGGGTTACAGTATATACCACATCCAGCTTGGGGGTTACCTTGTTTCTCTTTGCTTCAGTCCCCAAATAGTCAAGGTTAACTCACTCAACCCATCCCTTCACACTTACCCATCCATTCAAGAAACACTTATGAAGCACCAGCTGAGTGACAGGCAGGCACTTAAGATTGTGGGTAAGAGTGAATTATTGCTAAGGCAGGGAAGGTTTGCACACAATGAGCTGCTTCTAGATAGGAGAAACAGACCAGAGCCAAGAGGAAAAGCACGGCAGGCCTAGCTTGCCCAGTTCCCAAGGGCCTCCATCTGTCATCTCGTGCCAGCAAACACCCTTCCACCCCCTTCTCATTTTTGCCCAATCATACATCACACTGGCTTATTCTCTATAAAGTAGCCAGAGGACCTCTGCAAAGTGACAACAGGATCAGACTTTCTCTGAGACTCTGCTTGCTTCCTGAAACCTTTAGAAAAGAACCCAGTTTCATCTCACAGGGCGCAAGGTGCTACATAGTCTATAGCCTGCTCCCCTGACCTCCCTCCCCTGCCCACCCTGTATCCTGTAACACTGAACCTACTCCGCCTCCGGGGCCGATGTATCTGTGGCTCCCCAGCCCAAATGCTCTGCCCTCATCTTCACATGGCCCACCCCTTCCTGCTGTCCAGAGCTGTACCAGATGTCCAGCTGGAGGGCTTTTCTGAACTCCCCAAGACCCTTCCTAACCAAGCTGACTCTTTCCTCATGAGCTCATCAGAGGCGGTTTATCTTGGACACAACCCAAGGACTGTCCTTTGAGTGCCTCCTACAACAATGACACCAGCACAGGAGCACGGAGACCTGGCTTGGCTTCCTCACCATGATGTAACCAAGGCGTAGGCTAAGCAGTTCACAGTGAGTTCCTGGAAGAGGATTAGCCATGCTTTGCTGAGGCAGGAATCATATAACGGGGACCCGTGCTCAGACAGGGAGTGGCTGGAGACTCCAGTGCATAGTGGGGCAGACACCCACACTGGGGAAGCCAGTCAGAGGCCAGAATCACCTTGAGCCAGTTGTGTGACCTCTTGGCGATCTCATAGGTGGCATCAACATCCAGGGTCTTCACCATCAGCCCTTCACAGGAGTCTGTAGGAAACACGGAAGCCTGATTGGGGAAATAGTGGCTCACAAAGCCTGAGCAGGGAGGATTCCAGGCAAATCTCAGGGGTTGGGAAATGAAGACACGGTCAGCGCAGGCTACAGCAAGGCTTCAGACCCGTAGAGAGAAGAGTGGTTGCACTCACCCTTCACCGACTGCTCCAAGAACTCAGCGATCTGCTCAATGTCCTTGGTGTCCAGGGAGGTGGCGAAGACAAACTCACCCTCTGTCTCCACAAAGTTTTCCCGGAGCAGCTGCCGCCGTCGAGACAAGGGCTGGCGAGTCAGGGACTGAGGAGAGAAAGTGGACAACACCGAGGAAATAAAAACTGTAGAAGTCCGGACCTTGACAGTGTACACAGCAGGCACACATGTGGTTACAGAAAGCCTTGGGGAAGGAGGAACCAGCGACCAGCAGGACCGTCAGAACTTTAACTATAGATGGAGGGATCAGAGAAAAGCAGACCCCACTAGTGTGCTGAACTCAGGATTACCTAATGGGAAGCCATCATCCATCATCCACCTGGTGCCAGAATGAACACTTTGTGGAATTATAATTTAGTTTTTATTTATTATTAATTTGTTTATCATAATATGCAGATATGGGTGTCCATGGCACACATGTGGAGGTCAGAGGATAATTCTGTGGAGTCAGTTCTCTCATCTTCATATAGGGTTTTGGGGACTGAAGTTAAGTTATGAGGCTTGCCAGGCAAGCACTTTTATATGCTGAATACCATCACACAGGCCCTACTTCTTGTCAATTTTAATATCACCACAAGGTTAATACACATTTCCAAGAGGATCTTCCCTACACTAACAGAGAACTGAGAATCCCCTCCTAAGTGAGAAAAAGATTAACAATGCAATGGTTCCTCAATATCTATGGAGATGAGTCTGGGAGCCCCCCATCCCAGATACAAAGTTCACACATGCTAAGGTCCTTTATAAACAATAGTGAAGTAAGCTAGGCATGGGGTGGTGCTAGCTAACTAACAAGCTTAACTGCTTGCTAACTCAGGAGGATGAAGAAGAATCACACACACACACACACACACACACACACACACACACACACATACACACACACAAACACAAACTTTATACACACAGACAAGACAGATAGAACCTGAATAAGATGTCATCTATCCATAAGAAAGCTAGCCTCTGCTCACCTTACTTCCCTAAGACAGACTCACCTATCTGGTGGAAACAATATGTGCTATATGGCTCAATTAGCCAGAAATATATAGACTGTCAGTTCTGATAGCCCAGGGACAGAATCAGATCTTGACCAGGTACAGAGATTTGACTGGTACTGCCCAGACAGAATATATCAAGAGAGAAGCAGTAAGAAGAGGCAAGAAGAGAATGGGAGATCTTGTCCCTCAGCCCAACCCCCTAAGTACACACGATGAGTTCTCTACAGGCTGGGTGAGAACAATTTCTGTGACAGTAATCATCAGCTTCTTAACTAGTACCCTTACGTGACCATTTTCAAATTTTCAGTCTTAAAACTCTTTATAGCCTTTTTTTTTTTTAATTTTTTATGTTTTTAGCAGATACTGGAGACATAACATGAGGTCTCATAAATTCTAGGCAGACACTTTACTTCTGAGCCCCAGCCCCTCATTGGGGGATTCTGGGCAGGGGCTCTACCACTGAGTCGTGCCCCAAGCTAGTTTAAAAAGTACTTGAGGACTCTCTTTAAAGGGCATCTATTTAGGAGGAGGATAGAGGTGGCCATACTTCTTGATATTCATAATATCAGAAATTCAAAATTTTAAATATAGTTAATTCATTAAAAAACAGTATATCCAATATGGCCAATTAGCATTTATTTTTTTCATCTTTTTTGTGTTCTGCAAATGGAGCTCAGGGCCTTGAGCAAGCCAGGCAGGTACTCTACTTATAGTACTTACGCACCTCCAAACAGTGTATTTTATAAAACACACATCTATTTAAAAATAAATAGCGAGAAGAGGGGCACTGACTGACTGACAGTGTGTAGACCCTTTTCAACAGAACAGAGGCTGGCTTTTCCACTGCTTCTGAAATCACAGGGAGAAAAATCTACTTCATACAGATGTAAAACCACACCAGGAGTCCTCAAAATCACCCTGCACAAAAGGTCTGGGGGCCTCTAGCCTACTGAGCCCACATTTAGAAAGGCACTGCCTGAGCATGACATTCCAGCTCAGTGATGGAGCAGAAACAACCTCCAAGCTCACTCCAGCCTGCCACTCTGTGTGGCCACCTGTCACAGAGCAGAACTCACCTCTCCGTTGAGGTAGATGAGATCAAAGGCATACAGACACACCTGCACCTGTATCTCTGATGCATCAACTTCCTAGTTGGAACAGAACAAAGACCAGGCATGAGGGACGGGGAGGTGACCTTCTGTGCCCTATCCCATCATGCTTCGGGCAGACACCTACCATTCCTCACTCCTCCCCCCAGGCGAGGGGATCACACTGCTGAGGGGGCAGCAATGCTGCAGACATAAGCCCTGAGTGAGGATGACTCCTGGGGAATCCTGACTTAACCCTCCTTCACTGCACGATTTGCCTGCCAGCCTCCCTTGCAGCCAATGATGAAAAAATGCCACAACACTAACAAACTAGGTATAAAAGGAAAGCCAGCTGAGGTCCAGGGTATGTGACTTCCCCAACAGGCCTTTCATAGTGAAATGATAAAAACAGGAAAAGGACCCTTCACTCTTTCCTAACTGAGATCCTGGGGTGAGAATGCGATGGCTGGAACAAGGGTAACCACTTTGCCAAAGCTAGATCCACATTCAGATCCACTCTGCCCCTTAGGGGACCAGGCAGGACCCAAAGTCAGCCATGGAAGGAAAGAGACAGAGTGTGCCACTGCAACAGGAAATTGATGGGCTGATGCTACCTTGCGCTTTCGTGTGGTGAGCACTTGGAATGGCTGGATCTGCTTCTTTTCCCGGTCCCAGGCCACAGCCTCAGTGTCCAGGATGAAAGATGTGACTGAGGGGAGTTTAATCTGCAAAGTGAGGGAAGAAGTCAAAGGACAGAAACAAGCCAATGAATTCCTTTTCCCTCCCTTGCTCCCATGAACCACAACTGACCTCAGCAAACACAAGAACATAGATCCTCCTGAGTCCTCACCAAGGGGCACTAGTTTTCCTGGTGACTTGCCATTTCGTGCCATGGACCAGACTCAGCGGCTGCACCCAGGGAAACTTCCCTCTTCCTCTCACCACATTCAACTTTCCCTGAACCCAGCACTTCCCCTCTGAGGTCTCTGAGCTCTCACCTCACCACAGCGTGCCTCAGCCACCCCAACTGCTGCCTACTTGCACTGACCCCTGCAACAGCACCTCTAGCCAACAGCCAAGGTGACTGCCACAAACCCTGGTTATTATTGCTGTGCTTGCTGATAAAAACGGTGTGAACTTCCTTGGACTCTGGAGAACTCTTCATCAGCCCCTAGTCTTCTCTTCACTTCAGCACATCAGCTTCTTTGTGTCTCTAAGCGGCAGGTGTCTCACAGCACTGGGCCTTTGCACATGCTGTTCCCTTTGCAATGCCTGCCTTCCTCCCTATCCCCTTTCCTGTGGTTTGCCTTCCCTGGGAAGCCTTCTCTTCCCTCACTAAAACACTGGTAGAATGTCAGGGGCCGCCCTTCATGTTGCATCCCAGAGCTAGCTGTATGCTTTAAGACACTTCAAACCTCCTTTTCCCCCACTCAGTGCTAGGAACTGAACAGAGGACCTTGGGCACTACATGCGCAGCAAGCGTCCTACCACTCAGCCATGCCCTCAGCCCTTCATTGGTGGACTCAAGGCAGGTGCTCTACTGCTAAGCCACACCCCCAGTTTCTCATTAGTAGACTCTAGGCCACTGTTGTAACACTGAGCGATGTCCCAGTCAATTATGGTTCTTATTCAGGGTCACAGATGCTGGACCTTTTCTTCGGAGTCTACAGTGCCCCCCTCTAATGAAAGCGGCAAGCTCTGGCTGTGCTACCACAGGCTATGGCACACACAGATGTCTAATCCACATTTGCTGAGTGAATGGGCACAGAAAACATAGGGGCACTTCCAGGAAACAGCAAAACCAAGATGTGCTCAGTGCTTAAGAGCACTTGATGTTCTTACAGAAGACCTGGGTTCAATTTCCAACATCCAGGAAGCGTAGAGAAACCCCTGGCCCAAGGCCCAGCCCTGCTCTGCCTCTAAGCTACTTGTAAGGCTCCAGCTGCTCACAGGCCAGTGCCCTTTAGGTCCTCTCTTGGCCTCACTATGGACAGGCTCCAGACTGATCCAGGATCCTGCTAAGGACGTTCATGGGAACCTGTGTTAGACAGTGTCCACAAGTTGAAGCCAGTGGGGAGACGGGGCAGGGGTCCAGGAAAGCATTAACTTTCCCATGGGCTAGACATAGCCTAGAACCCCCTTCCCCTCTGTTTCTGTCTGGAAGTGTGGCAGCTGCAGGCAGACAACACTAGGATGACAAGCTAGCCAACCAAGGACAGTGGAATCAGAACAGCCTTGGAGCACCTGCCTCCAGACTGCAGAAATGTGCAACATCTGTTCAAACCATACTGAAGCAAGGCTGACATACACAGCTACACATCTTCCAGTCTCTCCTAATAAGCCCCGCCCCTACCGCACCAGGTTGGTCCAGAGGGGGCTGTACCACAGCCCAGCAGGCAGACACTCACCTTGGGGATGCGGCTGATAATGTCAGGGTACTTTCCTGTGTTGTCTTCCTGGTTCCTGCTGAAGATCTTCACCTCTCCACTTTCCAGAACGTGGATCTACCATCACAGGGGAAGGGAGAGGAAGTCAGGCAAGCCCTTTCTGTGTGGCACTGGCTTCAGACCTCACCTTCACTGCAAGTTTGGGAAGCTCAACGAGCTGCTACAGAGATCTGAGCAAATCATCTTAAGTTTCCTGGTACCTACAACCTGTGTGTAGCATACAACATCTTTTTGCCCCGTTTTTTTTTTTAACCTTTATATAATGTATGTACACACACACACACACACACACACACACACACACACACACACACACACACACACACACACACACACACGATTTATCACACTGTTGAGTGTGCAGGTAAGAGAACAAGCTGAGGAAGTTAGTTCTCTCCCTCCACCATGTGAGTCCTGGGGATCAAATTCCGGTCATCAAGCTTGGTAAAGCATCTTGCCTACTCGTCACTTCACCAGCCTGGTGTCTGACTTCATCGCTTCTGTTTCCCATTTCCCTACCTCCCTGTCTCCCAAAGTTCATCCACCTTGTTGAATGCAACACAGACCTGTCTGAATGAGTTGTGCTACAACTGAACCACTCTGGATTCTACTGTTGGCATAGTTGTCTGAATACTGTCTGGTATTTACACAGGGTTTAAGAGGGTTATATATACGCCATCTTATATGTATAGTCTTTAACATATATATGCATATATGTTTATAATCATGACCACTATTATAAACTGTTTTCTGATTGTCTTCTCAGTATTATTCTGAAGACTCACTGCTGAGGTTGTGCGTGTGGAATCCACTGCTGTGACTGCCTCAAAGGCCCAGGTACTACTCACCTTGTGTGCTATCCCTTCCTCATGTGATAAACGCCAGGCTAGTCCCGAATCCCACCCAGACAGAAAAGCCATAGCATACTTCCTCAGCACCAATGCCTTGGTCTCAGGAGGCGCACGCCTGTCACTGCACCAAGAGTCACACAAGGGCCTCCCAGAACGGCAACCATAAATCATACTGTATTCACCAAGTACCAGGGGAGTCAGCACCTCCTGATGACCCTTCTATAGGTCAGAACTTCTAGCAACCCCATTTTGCCATAAGCTGGAGGTGAAGGGTACTGCACTCACTGAACAGAGGGGAGACTAAAGCCAGAGAGAGGACTGTGCCATTCCGGACCTGTACTGAGTACCCTCCTCATACAGGAAGGGCTGTGCTCGACCCATACCTGTGCCCGCTGCCCATCATATTTGTACTCGCAGGTGAAGTCCACCTCCTCAAAGCGTTTCAGTACCTCACTGACACCCCGAGTGGGATGGGCCAGCATTGGTTTAAGAGGGACCCCTGGGAGGGAAGAAAGCAAATTAGGAGGGCAGAGAAAAGGCAATCGATCAAGAAATTAAGAGGGGGAGGCAAAGCCTACCAATGTGCCCAGGGCCTACCACTCTCTTCTCCTGCCATACTGTAAAGGAGAGGACCACCCACATTTCAGAAGAGGCACTCGGGTCCCCATACCAACCTCCCTGGCAGCTAATAAAGGCCATACATGGGCACAGGAGTAACAAGAGCAGTATATGGTCACACTTTACAAGCAACATTACCTCCCCTCTTTCCCTAATCATATAGGCTTTAGAGTGACAGCTTCAAGACAGCAGAGGGACGAGATAAAAGGAATCCAGGTCCTTGGATAACCACTGAAGCACAGCTACATGCGCTATGGCTGCCAGCCGTGCTCTACACATGTAGATACATGACAGATTCTCCTTGGCCACTGCCTTCTGGGGAATCTTCGCTGCTGTAGCCCATGCTCTGTTCAGTTATAAGGGAGAGCTCAGGGGAAAAGGAAAGGGTCTCAGTACTCAGAAGCTGTCTGGGTGCAACTGCTCACACCAGCTCAATGGAGGATAGCTGCCTCCACCTCAAGGGCCATGGCGTGGTACCTGGGCTTAGCCTGCAGTGCTCTGGGAGACGTTCCAGGCCATGTTCCAGCAGCACAGGGATGATTCGATCCAGGTCAGGCACCTCACTAGGGAGGGGTTGGAGAGAAGAAAGCAAGATGACAAGGTCTTTTGTTTTCTTCCAAGTGCTGGGAGAAGGGGCGGAACCCAGGATCTTAGCCATATGAAGGCAATGTTCTGCTACTGGGCCACACCCCAATCCAGATCAGGATGGATCTAGGAAGATACTGCTAGATTCTAGGTGTTAGATTCTAGGCATGGACTGTATCACTGAGACACCCTCTTAGCCCCTCACTAGTGGATTCTAGGCAAACACTCAACTGCTAAGCCACATCCCCACTCCATGATTTTATAAGACAAGATCTTCCTACCTACCCCAAGTCGGCCTATAACTTGAGATCCCAAGTGTGTACTGAGATTTCAGGTGTGTACCACCACACCCAGCCCATGAAGGTTCTTTCTAGAACTTGAAAACTCTGTCTATATGCAAGTGCAAATACAGAGATCCCTCAGCCCATGCCAGACCTGGGCTCCTGAACACCTCTGCTTAACTCTGTGACCATGTCCTCAACTCCTCATCACTGTGTCCTCCTGTCAGTCACCACACATCATGCTGATTGTCTCCCTCAGCATGCAACCCCCATCACCCTTGCTCATGTCCTGAGAGCAATGACTATGTCCCACTCAAGGTCACTGCTAACTTATTCCGCTAGTCTGGGAAAGGGCAGAGTGGGTCGGACAGAACTTGGCAGATAGTGGAGCCTCCAGAGGCTGAGCCATGGGGGAATCTGTAAGAAACTCACGACAGCTGTATGCCCAGCACCCAAGTCAGGTCCAGGTCAGGTGCCTTGGGGACATTTATGGAACTGCTCACAGCCCTCTTTCCTCTAGTATAGTCACCCAGTCAAAGGTCTTAGGTCAACTGCTGACCTAAATTCCTCCATGTGGCTCACTATGGAGCCCTAATCCTCTCTGTGCCCGTAACATCTATTACAAGTAGTCAGCAGCCTCTTCTCTGGGTCCCTTAGGCCTTTGGCTGGAACTCGGGGTGTCTCGTGCCTGCAGCCCCACATGCTGTCAGTGTCTGCCTCTCACTGCTCACAACTCAGTATCATCCCTGTCTTGACCACAGTCCCTTGCTGTTGTTAGACCCATGTCAGTCACTCACGTGTTAGCCATCATTCTGCCCCATCCCTGCATCTCACCAGAAGGTCTGCTTCAAGATCATGCTTTGTTCTTCCAACCACATCTTTCTGGCCTCTGCTGTCTTGCCCTTCCCAGCATCCACAACAGCTGGGGGAAATTCTATGAAAAGACCCACCAGCAGCTTAGTGATGAACATGACCCTTCAACTATTCAAGGACCCAGGGTCACTGAGGGCAGTGTATGGCATGTGACAGGGAAAGGAATGAGGTGGGCTGCCCAGGAGCATTTTCAGAGGAGAATAGGGCAATAGATGGAGAAGGGAAGCCCTGGGAACAGTGTTGGCATAAAAATGGGCCAGAGTGACTCACCTTGGCCAGGGGGTGTGAGGCTCACAGCCTGGGCAAGTGCAGCCAAGACTGACTGCTCAGCCAGCCCAAGGCGCAGCCGTCCACTTAGGGACCTGAGGAGAGAGCAGCAGGGGTGAGCGAGCTGGCCGCTCTCCAGTCTGGCCCTCCACACTTTGCCTGCTCCTGTCTCCCCAACCTCCACCTTTTGTGGAACCTCTTAAATGTCCAGATAGTCTTCACAGCCTCAAAGGGGCCCAAGATATCACATAACCCGTAAATGACAAGGAAACTGAGGCCAGCCAGGAATAGCCATGACCACTGTTTATTCCTGGGAGACAGCAAGACCTTCACAGGTGAGAGGGTAGGGGCCTGTGGAAAGTAAGTCACAGGCAAAAGCTGAATCGAACAAGAGTCTGCTAGCAGGTGTGACAGTCAAGCACCTGACCCAGCCCAGGCTGTGCTTTAAGCCAGTCCCTCTACAGGGAGTAAGCGACCCACACCTCCACCCGTATCAGCTGCAGTAAGGTTGATAGGTTCTACCCCAGAGTAGCTGGGAGAACTGAGGGCATCAAACAGTAGGTACAGGGCAGAACACCTAAAAATGGCTTCAAGACACACTTCAAGAGAGGTCAGGGACTTTCCTTCCTCTGTCATGACAGCTTTATGCTGAACTCAGGCCAAGGCAGACATAAGGAATCAATCACAGAATTTACCCTTGAGCTCCAGAATCCTTCTCTAGGCAGGATCACCAATAGAGGGGAGTTAGCCCATGACAGGAAGTTATCATGATTTGATATGAAATATTCCCCACGAGCTCACATTTTAAATGCTTGTCCACAACTAGTGGTACTTTTTGAGAGCCTGTGGAAACTTCAGGAAACAGGGCCTACCCAATGGAAGCAGGTCACTAACTAGGTCACTGTGCAGGAGATCATACATGCCTTGGTTCTAGTCTTACTCTGTTTCCTTGTCTGCTGTAGTACGAGGAGCCTCCTGCACACACTCCTGTGGCCACAAACCCTACCATGCCTTCCCCACCATAATGGACCCAAGCCCTAAAAACCATGAACTAAAATACTCCTTTCCTCCATCAGGTATTCTTGCAGGCCACAAGAATATATTATAGAGATTTCAGCTGTGTATTTATTAAAGCTATACTTTGACCAGCCAAGAGTCTGTCAAAAGGCAAGCCATTTATTATGAATGTTTGGTGTTATCCAGCTTTTAATATTTCAGCTGTCTTCTGCTATGAAATTCTTGCGTGCCCAAATACTCCCAGACCATCTGGAAAACAGTTCAGCTCCTCAGACCTGCTGAACTTCTAGGTAACTAACACCCCCACCCCACCCACACACCCCACCCCCGTTGAGCCTAGGAAACAAGCTGGCTGGAGGTGCATAGCTTTGTTTCTTGTGCAAATGAAGCTCAGACCATCCCCTTCCTCCATGCCTAGGGGCATGGCAGAGAGATTGACTGAGGACTATAGGGTGTTTTACATAACCAGGTGCAGTAAGGACTGGAGTGGAATTCCAGAGGTGGGCGCAACTGCATGGCCAGAGAGAGGAGAGGTGCATGGCCAGAGAGAGGAGAGGAAGAGTGAAGGGTAAGGCAGGAATAGAGGACAAGAACCACATGGCCAGAGAGAAGAGAGAAAGACAGAGGTTCAGTAGAGGGTAAAACAGATCTCTTGTAGAGTTTATCAGGGCCAGGGGTAAGGAGTCAGGAAGAATATAGATGGAAGACTGAAGGGACAGAGAAGAAAGATGAGGTCAAAAGCATAAGAGCCTACTAAAACTCTGAGGACAGGATGACTGGGCACAGAGAGGAGCTGAATGTGAGGACTGGGCTGAAACTGTGTAGACAGAATTGGCATAGAAGAATAAAGTGAATGGACTAAAGAACTCAAGTGTATCTAGATTCATTCCCACGCCGATGGTAGTGTCCCTTATGGGCCCCCTGGGATAGTATAATATTAAGGCTGGTCCTTAATATTATACAAAAAGGTAGTTTGACCACAGTACTGCAAAAGTAACTAACAAGGCTTCCTATGCAGAGTCAGAACTGGGCCATGTTGGTACTTTTCTCATCACAAGGCAGTCAGTCGGGTTGTTAACAGCACTGGAGCTGCCAGGTGCTCACAACGCAGGCCCATATGCCTCCCCAGTCTCATGAGCCCCATGTTTACCTGGCAATGAACCGGGCTTCCGAGTGGCGGCAGGCGACAAAAAGGCCCTTGATGATGTCCATCTTCTTGGCCATGGACTGAACAAAGTGGAGAATAGGGAAGGCATCATCAGAGGAGGAACCAGACACTTTTCCGCTTTGGAAAAGCTGCCACCGACACCACCTGTTGTAGCCTCTTGCTCTGAGAGCAACGGATGGCAATGAACTAGCTCTCTCTGCCTTTCTCCCTTTGTCCAACAAGCACTAACAAGAGTTCTGATCCCCAGGAGGCATAGCATTAGGTGCTAAGGTCTCCAGAGAACAGGATGAGACACCATGAACACACAAGCAGAAAAGAACACTCAGCCCCCACAGTCAAAGCACGCAGTCCCCTCCACATGCTTTGCTTTAGGTCCTGGACATCTGGGTGTTGGGATGAGCCACACTGATCCACTTACAGCACTGCCAGTGAGCCGGGCAATGTCACAGAATTTGGTAAAGACCCCGGAGGTGGTGAGTGGAGGTGGGGGCAGCATGAGTCTCTGAGTGCTGCGGCTGTTCTCGGCCACCAGCCCCACATCACCCTTCTCTGCTACCTCAGCCCGGACGGACTCCAGCTGACGACCTTGATAGAGGAGACAGTGGGGAAGGAAGAGGGAAGGGGACATTGAGGCTACCTGTGTCCCTTCCCTGGCTGGATGTTTCTCCAGTTATCTGGGCTTGTGGGCTTTCCCCTTTCCTACAGATTGCTTCATTGGTACAACTAGTTAGTACCTGCTCCCATTAGGTCAGTGTAAGAAGCCTAAGCGACAGCCATTCAGAGGAAGGCAGGCAGCTGGGTGAGCACACCCAGACTCAGAGATGTGTGGATGGGACTGAAATCCTCGGGATGGGATGAAGCCAATGGGAGTAGAGAGGGTTTTCTGTTCTATCCTTAGTTGGTCTCTAATGGTCTCCAGCCTCTTATTTATTGTGTTTCTGTTGTTCTACCATTCTAAAATAGCCATTACCATATGGGGTGTACCTTGACCTTGTTTATGGTCCAAAGCAGAGTCCCATTACGGCACACTTAGGTAAGAGCAGGGGGCTCACAAGATGGACAGTCAGGCAGTCAAAACAACTCAATGACTGAGTTGTGTCCCGGTGTTGCGCCTCTCCATCCCACAGCCTCTGTCCCAACACAGGCTGTGCTTCCACACCCTGTACTGGCCAGATCTTAAAATTCTGGCCGTGCCAAGTACTCTTCCCCACTAGCCTCTTCCTCTACCCTGACCCACCCCCAACTCCTTCACAACCTCCAAGTGCCCCCTCCTGCTGGTCCCTCCTACCTGTGGCCTGGGCAACTGCCTTGAGGAGGACACCATCACCAACACCCAGCTCTAGTCCCTGCTGAGGTGGCCCGAGGCGGCTGAGGCTGAGGTAGAGGACAGGGAGCAGGTCTGGAGGTGACAGGGCCACCACGGAGCGCAGCAGGTTGCTCAGTGTCTCCACCATCTTGAGCCTGGAGGAAAGGGCCAGAGTGTGTCCACCTATTTCATGGTCAGTAGGGTGTGGGGTCCCAGGAAGTAAGGGGGTGGGGGAAAGGAACAAGAGAAAGGAGAGGGAGGGAGAACCAAAGGAGCAAGGACAGCTTGCTTGCGGAAGGGTGACTGAAAATGACAATGTAGATGGTAGTAACACTAACGAGGACAGCAGCCATGCAGACACCTCCTCAAGAAGGCATTGCTTTTCAATCCTTCCCACCATTTAACTGATGGATCCTCAGGGCCCCTCTGAGACAGGTGACATTATTATCTCCAGTCTCCAAGTGAGAAAACAGGCATGGAAAGACCATGATTTGCCCAAGGTCATGAAGCATCAGGTTGAGGTTCAGGCTGAGGTTCAGGCCAAGGCTGTCCATTCTAGGACACTCCAGCCACTGAAAAGGATGGCCATGCTGCCTGTGAAGCGTTGGTTATGGTGACACAGAAACTGCAGGCTTTCTATTTGCCCCACTTATGTACCTGACTGAAGAGGCTGTGTGGGCTGGGGGTGAAGATGGAGGGGCGCCTGAGAACAGCCAGCTAAACACCACGGGTGGGAATCCCAGAAAAGAAACCAGGACAGAAACGGGCAAGTGCCACAATGCAAAGGCAGGCAGGGATTCCTGTCACTAACAGCTCTGTGTCTACAGTCTGATGATCTTGGTTCTAACGATGATCCTAAACCACAACAAGACATCAACACAAAGGAAGCTAGTCCAGATACATGAGGACACTCCACTGCCTTTGAAGGTTTTCTAGAAAATCTTCCAAAAAAACCTTAGAAAGGAAGGAAGACAGACAAATTGTATACACCTGTTCCCATGATTTTAGATTATGGGTCAGGACAGCCACTTGCAGTTCCTTCTAAGTAGAATGTATGAGATTCTCCAAAAGCTAATGTCTCCCTATGTTGTGTTGATAAATTCAGTCTCCATAAAAGGCAGAGATGTATGGTCTCCCCTTTATTCATGGGGAAATTGAGTCTCAGAGAGGGAGGCTGAGCCACCTGCCACAGGCACAAAGCCAGGAAGCAGAGCAATGTTAACTGTCCCATTGGCCACCTTACCCAGCTGCTGCTACAAGCTGCTTTCTGAGTGACAGCTATCCTGGTACTCAAGGTCCTTCCCAAATCCTCCATCACCTCATTGTGGAGTTATACCCCATGGGAAGTTCTTTTTTTTTTTTTAAATTTTGGTTTTTCGAGACAGGGTTTCTCTGCTAGCTTTGCACCTTTCCTGGAGCTCACTTGGTAGCCCAGGCTGGCCTTGAACTCAAAGAGATCCGCCTGGCTCTGCTTCCCGAGTGCTGGGATTAAAGGCGTGCACCACTACCGCCTGGCTCCATGGGAAGTTCTTAAACATTCCCCTCCCCCCCCCCAAAAAAAAAAAAAAAACATTTCTAAGGACAAAGCACTAAGGGCAGCCTAAAGATGTATAAAAATGAAGGCATATTATAGAAAAGTTTAAATATGCCAGGAAAGCTTAAGCCAACATGGAGAAGTAAAAATGAGGTTGATTAAACATGCAAAGGCAGAATGAGGTACACTCCATAATACTTATAGCACCTACACACACAGAAGAAAGCCCTAGGAGAAAGCCCTAGGTGTAAGAGGCCAGGAAGGGACAGGATTTGGGAGAGGAGTAAAGGAGCCAACATGGACCACTGATACTGAGCATCTCTAAGAGGGAAGGCTCTGTAGGGGAAGTCTGGCAAGCGAGGTCACCCTCTCTGTAACCAAGACTGGACTTCCATTCATTTAAGATGAGGAAGCAAGACTGAAGTCTCTTTGTATGACACATTTCCTATAATTCCTAGAATCTGTTTCCAAACCCTGCAGATCTGGCCGACCCTTCTGTTTCACGCAGGCACATTCAACCTTTGACACCGACAGGTGAGGTCATCTGCAAGGTTCATGCTCCAGAACAGTGCAATTACGTTACAATCAACGAGAGACAGTTCTCACGATACATTAAGTGTAAGATGTCTGTGTTCAGCCACATTGGTAGCCATCTTGGCTGCATGCAGCCTTTGGACACAGGCTGGACCCACTTAGACTAAGATAATATGCCATCAGAAATAATATTGTAGCCAGGTGTAGTGGTATGCGCCTTTAATCCCAGCACTCAGAAGACAAAGGTAGGCAAATCTCCGTGAGTTTGAGGCCAACCTTGTCTCAAAAACCCAAAGAAAAAGAAATGATTGTGAGGGTCTTCTGAGCCTGGGCCTCAAAATGATGTGGCCATTGTTATGAATAGACAGTGACTATGATGGGGAGAAGAGGTGAGGAAAGATCACAGGGTAGGAGGCAGCACACGATGCCATGCTCAGCACAGAGCCACAGAGCACCTGCCCCCAGACCTGAGTAATTAATTACCGAGCAGAAACCTCCTCTATCTTCTCAAATGTCCGGGCCACAGCAAGAAAGGGAACCCTGGGGAAGGAAAAGAGATGCAAGAACCACTTGAATAGGACATCACATCCTGTATCCATCCTGCTTCCTCACACCCTCCTAGGGGATAGCCTTGCCAACACCAAAATGCAGAGGCAACTATCCACTAACTCTTCCCATGGTGCCGTGTCCCAAAACAGGAATGGGGGAGATGTGACAACTCCTCCAATAGAGGCCAAAGTGATAGCCTCCCACAGTCACAGGGACAGAAGTAGGACATGGGAAGGCTAACTTCTTACTTCTGGCCATGTTTCCAGCAGGCATCATCAATGGGATGGTAGTTACTCTTGGAAGGATTGTAATTTGTTGGATCCAGGGTTCTATGAAGACAAAGGAGAAATAAAATTGGATAACTCTGGGTCTACAAAATTACTTCTCAAAGGAATGTTTCTACTATGTTTTGGATCTGGCTCACAAGGCCAAAGGCCACCACATTTCCATCTCTTCACTGGTAGAATCTAGGCAGGAGGTCTACCACTGGGCCTCTAGCCCCTCACAGGTTGAGTCTAGATAGGTGCTCTACTACTGAACCACACTCCCAGCCCCTCACTGAGAAGGAATTCTATGCAGGGGTTCTACAACTGAGCCACACCTCTAGCCCCTCGCTGGCAGGTTTTAGGCAGGTGCTCTACCACTGATCCACACTCTCAGCTCCTCACTAGGTGGTGATTCTACCACTGAGCCACAACCCCAGCCCACATATGGTTTTGAGTAAAGCAAGAATGGGGTCTGATCCCTTTAGTTTATAGGATGTTTTTGTCACCTATCCACCTGACTACTCATTCAACAAATCTTCTTGTGTTCATAAACAGTGGTATAAGAGTGGCCCAATCACAATAAAACAATCACGTAGCAGCCATTCAGAGAACCACAACTCTAATCCACAGTCATTATCAGGAAAGAGCAGCAGCTCTACATGGTCCGTACCATGGGCTGGCACAGAGGCCCTCGGGAGATACCAATGAAGATGTCTGTTTTTTCTAGAACATGTGCTCAACCTGGTAAGCTCAGTATGGTGAAATCAAAGTGCTAAGAACTGAGGACAGAGTGATCAGTGGGGACCAGTGGACAAAGGGCCTTAAGATTTTGTCCGGGGGATAGCGCAGAACCACTCTAGGCAGGTGGATGGGGTGAGAGGTAAGGAAACCCATGATTACATTACTGTGTCACATAGGTGCCTTTACTCCTTTGAGGGTCAGGCTGGAGGCTGGAGGTCAGGCAAGAGGCCAAGCAATCAATGGGCATGCAAACTCTGTCCCTGAGCAGTTCTCACTCTGCCTGCAACCTAAGGCTTTGCAATAGGGGCCAAAGACGTCCAAAATACTGACCAATGGCCGAGCCCTGCAAGAGGAGGAAGCCCAAGCCTGGGCTGAGTCATGGGATGGAGAAGGGAATTTGCTAGATGTCTGTCAGACCTGGGCACCGACTCACCCCTTGGTCTCTTCCTTCCTTGGAGTACCTGACTCTTCTTGTTTCACTTCAGCTTTCACTGCTGGCTTCCGGGGGCCTGCAAGGGAAGATGGGGAGTAGAGGGTGCTTACTCCTGATAGTCCCCACCTCCCAAGTCTTGTCCAGCCAGCACAGCCTGAACAGAGGCCACGACCTGCGGCCTGCACAGCCCAGAGGGACAGAGAGGGAGAGGTGCTCACTGAAGAAGCTGCTGAGTGTCTTGCCACCTCTGGCAGGAGGCTTGCTCTGCTCCTCTTCTTGAGGCTCCTGTTTCACGCCAGCCTTACACACTGGAACGTTCTCTGTCTTTGTCAGGGGTACTGACTCTGAAGTGAGAGAGGACAGATGGTGATACAAACTGTTTCTCCCTCTAGACTTTAAAATTCGAAGGTCACTGTGCCCTAGAAGTGGAAAATCAAACAATCTGACCTTTCTCCATCTGCTATATAAATGCAGGGCCTCTCTGGCCTGATGTTTACTCCTCAGTGCTAATGAAAGCACAGCTGGCTTTCATTAAGAAAGACTTTGGAATGGCAGTGAAAAGAAACCTCAGCACCCAGCTAGGTGGCATCTGCCTGAAATCCCAGCTATTCAGAACAGAGACAGAGGACTGCAAAATTACAAGGCCACCCTGGACTACACAGGAAAATCCTGTCTCAGACAAACAAATGAACACAAAGAGTTGAGGTGTGGCTCAGTAACAGAGCACCTGCCTAGAACCCCCTAGTGAGAGCACTGAGGTATAGCTCAGTGTTAAACACTTGCCTAGCATGAGTCAGGCTCTACATTCCACCGCCAGCATCACAATAGCAAATAAATAAATAAATAAATAAAGTCTTAGCGTGATTTGAACAAAAGTCCCACTGTTCTTGCACTTGTAGAAAACCAGATCTCAGTATGTCATAAAACCGTCTCTGCAAATGTCACCTCTGACACAGGATCTCAAGAACACCAGGGCACAGAAGCTGCACCATGGCCTCCAAGGGCATTCCCACTTCTGAATCTCATAACTAAGTTTAGATGTTGCTCTTACTAAACACCTACTTAGTTCATTGTATTTGACTGGCACCTATGATGTCTTTGTTTTTGTTTTGTTTTGTTTCATTTTTTTGTTTTTTTGTTTGGTTTTTCGAGGCAGGGTTTCTCTGTGTAACAGTCCTGGCTGTCCTGGAACTCACTTTGTAGACCAGGCTGGCCTGAAACTCACAGCGATCCACCTGCCTCTGCCTCCCAAGTGCTGGGATTAAAGGCGTGCGCCACCACTGCCCACCTTGGCACCTATGATGTCTAAAAGCACTTTATTTGGGGGCTCTTTCCTCTTTTCCCTCATGCAAACAATAAACCAGTACTAACAATAAAACCCATGATTATCTTGGGAGTTTACACTGAACCAGCTTGGGCTAGAAAGTCTGTGCCTTGTTTTAAATGACTCACCATCAAAAGACAAGTAACACCCCAATCAGGACATGAAGCTGGGGGGATAAGCAACTCACCAGGGGACTTTGCAGGCTCAGGGGGCACTATGGGCTGGCCCCCCTCCTTTTCTTCCTTCTGTTTTACATCTTCAGCCTCTGTGAGGCTTTCTGTTGGGGTCTGTGCTTCTGGTGACAGACAGAAACGTTAAATGGCAGTGAGGCCTAAAAGCACTCCTGTTAGGATTCTGCCGCCACTCCAGCTGCATGGCCACACATGTGCAGTTCAGCAGCTAAGTAAGGGAGGAGGATTGATTACGTGCGCACAATGTGGTCACGCAGTCAGCACATGCATGTGTGGCGTAGCTCCATAAGCCTACCTGAGCATGTTTACAGGAATCCTTAGAAAGCCAGACACAGACTCCCTCTCCTCTCCGTTCTGTTCTCTCCTGCCCCACTCCCTCCCTCTTCCGCCCCCCCCCCTCCGCTATGTGCTTCTTCCCCAGGCCTGGTTCTTTTGTCTCCCCCCACAATAAAGCTCTGATACTAGGTTTTTGTCATGGTTTGTGCCTCATGACATTTCCGCACGGTAACCAGCACCGCCTATCATTTTTAAAAACAACTCCCACCCATTAGATAGTCCTAGGCAGGAAGGTCACAAGTTCAAAGCCTGCCTGGACTACAGAGTAAATTTAATTTTTAGTCTGGGCAACTCTGTGAGACCCTGTTTCAAAAACAAGATACTGAAATGTAACTCTGTAATCCAGCACTTGCCTAGCCTAAACTTTTTTTTTTTTTTTAACATACTGAAAAGCTATCCCCCTGGTAATGATAACATCACAAACACTAACTTGGGAGAAATTTGCCTTAGGACAAAGATACTCCTTTTACTTCAAGATACTCAGAATGGCTAAAATCTCTGACTTCTAGGGAAATTTTTTACCAACTACAAATTGCCAATAGGAAATCAAGACTCCACCAAATAATTCAAACCTGCCATAGGAAACTGAGCATAATTTTTTCTTATCACATAAACAAGAACCTGGATGTGTCAGATACTGCAACTGATGGAATCACAGACAACCCCAATGGATACCCCCACCCCCGATACACACCCGCCTCCCCCGCTTCCCCACCCCCATTTCCCTGCACTGCACCAAGACAAAGGGAACCAGAACCCTCTCAATAGCCTGACATTCTACAGTTTCCAAGGGAACACAGCGACACCTGCTGGACATTAAGTGAAAACTAGCTGAGGGAATTTTAAGTTTTCAGTTGTCTCAAAATAGGATGTAGATCTTGTAAAGGCAATACAGACCCCATGTTAGGGTAGGGCCACCTGCTGTACTCAGTCCCATGAAGGACTTCAGGAACGTGCCATGACAACTCAGACACAGAACAGTATGCTCCTGCAGACATTCTGTCTGTGGTTTATGGCCCTTGAAGATATCCAGATAATCCTGTTCAGCGGGTTGTAGTTCCCCACCAAAAGTCTAACCCAAAGGTTTCAAATGTGGCTTTGTGCCCAAAGTCTAGACCAACAGTTTCAAAAAATCACCTTGCCCCATATCCTTTCTACCCAATCCCAAGCATGCAATTTCCGGCTTGTGCTTTTTCCCTATAAAAACTCTTCACACCTGGGTTCGCGGCCGCCGCCACATTTCCTTCCATCTGCTGTGCGGTGGCCCACGTTGAACCTGACAATAAAAGGACCCTTATTTTTTTTTTTTTTGGTTTTTCGAGACAGGGTTTCTCTGTGTAGCTTTGCGCCTTTCCTGGGACTCACTTGGTAGCCCAGGCTGGCCTCGAACTCACAGAGATCCGCCTGGCTCTGCCTCCCGAGTGCTGGGATTAAAGGCGTGTGCCACCAACGCCCGGCCTAAAAGGACCCTTATGTGCTTGCATTGGAAACCGGCTCCTTGGTGGTCTCTGGGGGTTTCAAGAAACCGGTACAACACATCTCAAAGAATATCCTTGGATAAACTTACTACCCTGCAATTGAGATGTATTACATGAGAGAAGAATAATTTTTGAAAAAAAAAGAAAAATAAAACAAAAAATAAGTAAAACTTCAGCAAAGCAATGGTTAGAAAATAATAATAATAATTTCCATTAAATAAAAACAAAATTAGTTATACACAATAATGAATTAAGACAAAAAAAGTTTCAAAAAGTTTTCATGATGAGCTTCTGTGTACTAGAGTATGGAATGTTTATTCATTTAACTATTTGAAACAGGGTCTTGTAATATGGAACAAACGGACCTCAAACTGGCAGGGATCCTCCTGCCTCAGCCTCCTGAGTGCTATGATTACAGACATAGGCCACCAAGTCTGGTTCCAAGTGTGAAATGTTGACTTAGAAGGTTTAGATATCAGATCTGAAAGTCCAAAATCTTGTACTGCACACATCTCCCCCTCCCAGACCCTTGAAGGTCCCCGTTCTATGTGCGTGTACCCACCCCCCCACACACATGCACACGCACACGCACACACAAGCACATGCATACACACACACACAAGCACGTGCATGCATACACACACACACACACACACACACACACACACACTCCTCTCATCCTGGTCCCTCACCTTCTTTCTTCTTCCTTTTCTTGGCTGCTCTGTCTTTGTCCTCATTCTGTTCCTCCACAGTGTCCTCAATTGTCCGTTTCGGGAGCTGCTTCCGAGCTGGGGAGGTAAAGGGAGGACTCTGGCTGACCACAGTTCATCTGTGTCTCCCCAGTGAGATCAGACACTGCCTGGTCAACAGGGCGACTTAGAAGGTTCCAGATCCCCTTCCTCTTCTGTACCTGCCATAGCCACTACCCCAATAAGCTCTGAATCTGTGACCTTGACTGAGTTATTTAACCTTTGCCCCCCCCCCTTCTTGCATTCTGAGAAGGAAACAAGCTCTAGTAAACAATAACAAGCTGGTGTCCGAGAGCCCTGAGGATCCAGCCAGTCCTCTGTAGCTCACATCTTACCACACACTATCCTCAAGCTGCCTCCCTGTTCTTCAAACCAATGTAGTCTCTAGAAACACCAGAGTCCGAATTCCCACATACGTTGTGTTATTCCTACCTGGGGCCTCTGCACATATGGCTCCTATCTGGGATCGTCTCACTTGCCTTCGGAGCTCCCAGAGCAGCCGTGTGACTGGCTCTATTCAGGGAACTGCTTATGTGATATTAAACTTTAGCACTTAAAGAGGGGCGCCAACTGGAGAACCTAGTTTTAAACCATATATTATGATCTGAACACAATTTCAATTCTAAATTATAAGCAGTCTCTTTCTTAATGCTAAGGGTGTGGGCTCCTATCTGAAGGGTCTCTAGCCAGCCCAAGCTTGGCAAACATGGCCCTGGCAGGCCTTGTCCTTCTCTCCCACTCCCTCTGCTTTGCTAAAAACCATTAGATTACATTCCTAAAGCCAGCCACCAAGGTCTATTCCCTTATTTGGCCACTTCCTACTCCTGAGGCTGACTACCAATATCCAGCTATCAAAGTATTAAAGTCCGGCAATCAAAAGTCCCCTTTGGCTGACTTAATTAACAGCCCAGTTAAATTTAAACACCTCATTCTAGTTTCTAGTAGAAGGTTTCCTCTTCTACCTTTATAAACTGCCATTTTCCTATGTGCCACATCTGTCTCCTCTCTAACCAGAGGCAGTCCTTTGTCCCCTTCTGGGTCAAATACCTCTTCCCCCATCCCTTATTCCCTTCCCCTTCTCCCTTATCATCTATCTCCTGTCTTTGCCTCTTACTCCCTGCTCTTTGTCCCTCTAAAGCAAATAAAGCTCATTTGTGCTGAGAAGTTGGTCTTGGGGTATCCTGAGCCAATACTGATTCCTTCACTATTCATTAAAATTTGACCAAATCTGGAATTCCTAGGAAACACACCTCTATGCCTGTGAGGGCATTCCTGGTGAGTTTTAACTGTGGGAGACTCACCCTGAATTTGAGATGGCAGCATCCTACCAGCTGGGGACAGGGAACGTATGAAAACAAAGGAGGAGAAAGCGAGCCGAGCACCAGTATTGTCTCCTTCTGCTTCCGGACATGGCTGCAATGTGACCAGCTGTCATGCCTTCCCAGTCATTATGGACTGCACTCTCAAAGTGTGAACCAAAATAAACTCCCCTAGCTTTAAGATGCTTTGGACAGGTCTTTTGTCACAGTAATGAGAAGGGGGGGAAAAATACACTAAGTCTTCAAAATCTGACATGCTGTATGTATGTGTCAATTCAGACATCAGGTTTTTGTCATGAATATTTAATCTGTGTTTAGGTTTTTAAAAACTGACAGCATTCTGCACAAAAAGCAGATTCTTACACCCAAGTTGCTCATGGGACACTGGAAAGTCTTCACTTGCTGAAGCCAGCTCAGGTGGAACACCCTGCATGAAATGCTTGGGTCCAGTGGTATTGCATCATTTGGGATTTTCAATTTTAAGTCTGCAGACTGCAATGGCTGAACTGGCGAGCATCACAGATCTGAAGATCAGGCATGCTCGTTTGCACCAGCTTCACAATGTCCATTAACCAAAACACAAGTTCCCATCTCAAGTCACCACATTACAAGTCATCAGACCAGGCTCAGAGTCCCCAGGTCACATGTGGGTCTCTCACCTGGCCCTTATCCATACCAAGTCTTCTCCTTCCAGCCTGTCTCAGGCTGATTCTCTAGGATATTCTCCAGTCTATTCACTCAATGTTCCCAACTCTGTGTTCCCTGTGCCAGAACTCCAGACCTAAGTGACCAAGATGTTCCCAATGTATTCACACTACCTGGAATCTTCTTCCTCTCTCCTATCCCAGCTGGCTCTCTTTGCCTTTCAGGGACCAGCTTAGTTACCCTCTCTTCCAGAAGTCTTCACACATGCACCTTTGTGTTCCTACCAAGAGCCATGGGTAGCGATCACTCCCCAAGACAATCACAATTTCCAACATGTACTGACTGAGCGCTGACTGGGGGCCAAGCCTGGCCATTAACTTTACATGAATCAGCCTTTAATCCTGGCACTTCTGGGCAGTTGGCACTGTATTTTAGACCACCTGGTCCACAGGTAAAGTAGCCACACCTCCACAAAGGTGAAGCTGTTTGCCTCAGGTCACACAGCTGAGGGACAGTTAACCGTGCTCACCACCGCAGTACGACCATCACCACCGCAGTACCACCATCACCATCGCAGTACCACCATCAGGGCCACTGGAAGGAGGACCACCATGGGCAGTACAGACGGAAAGGAAGGAGTTGGCCTGTCCTTACCAGTGCGACGCTTCGGGAATCCTGATGGGGAGATGTCCATGGAGGGGCTGCTTCTTTCTGAGAAGGAAGGACTGTTCTCAGGATATGTGTCAGGGCTGGGAGGAGAGCTCTGTTTGGAGTCTGAAACGGACTTCTGGAAGGAGACAGGAAAACAGTTCTAGAATAAAGAGGATGCACGCCTCACCTGGCAGTTGCAGCTACCATGCTTCAGAGCAGAATGGACTCAGTCATCCCCACTCAAGCCATCTTCTCTATCTAGGTAATCATCTGACCCACCAAAACATTTTTAGTGTCCCAGATTCACTGCATTATTGACCCCAATACCAATTCTACTTCTTAAAGTAACAGAATCTTCCTTTTTCAGCTGTGTGTCTGATGGCCTAATCAAAGACTATCTACCAACCTCCTTTGGAGTTAGTACAATCATGGGCCTGAGTACTACATACCACAGCCTCCTCTGCAGCTAGTGTGGTCATGAGTCTAAGGACTGTATTTTCATGCTTCCTTGTATCTCCCACAACGTGCAAGGAGAGGACTAACTCTTGCACATTATCCTGTTAGATACCATACACCGTGGCATGTGCATGCATGCGGGCACACACACAGACACAGACACACAGAACTTATAAAAAAATTTACATAGAAGCAAGAAGAATCACAAGGAAATGTGACCACAGAAAGCACAGACAGCAACCATAAGGCTGGTTCAGAAGATGGACAAACAGGCTTCTAGAAGCATGGAAGTAGTCTTCCCTATAGGCTCCAGAAAAATGGCCCTGCCCACACCCTAAAGATAATCCACTCCAGGTGTCTGACCTACAGAATTATAGGATAATTGTGAAATAGGAGGTGCCATAGGTATGTTCTTCATGAGGCAGCTGAGGCATGACGATGTCAAGAGGCTGAATGAGCCCCACATGCCAGAGCAGAGGTAGACTGGGACCCTGTACCCCAACCCTCCTGCTTGAAGGCACAACCGTGGATGTTGCTTGT
The DNA here is from genome assembly GCF_004664715.2 of Peromyscus leucopus. Taxonomy (NCBI): domain Eukaryota; kingdom Metazoa; phylum Chordata; class Mammalia; order Rodentia; family Cricetidae; genus Peromyscus; species Peromyscus leucopus. The sequence continues at coordinate 179,511,090 of NC_051063.1, forward strand.
CTCCTGGACAACGTCCCCAGTCTCCCTGTACAGCTACTGCACTCAGCTGTATAGGTGAGTAGGCCAAAGGTCAGCAAGATGGCTTGGTGGGCAGAGGTGCTCGCTGCACGAGCCTCGAGACATGAGTGCAGTTCCTAAAACTCATGTGAAAGTGGAAGAAAGGAACACCACAAAGTTGTCCTCTGACCTCCACTCACACAGCCAGGAGACACACACACACACACACACACACACATTAAATTTAGAAAAGAAAAACCAGCAGGCTGCTGGAACCCACCTGGACTTTGGGGGTGCCAGGAGCGTCATCTTCCTCCTCCCCTTCGCTGCTTAGGACCTGGGCTGCCTTCCTTCCTGGTCTCTTCACTGGAGAATCACTCCCAGGCACCACTCCATTCCTCTCCTTCAATGCCACCCTAGAAGGTGGGAGGGAGATGTGGAGCACACGGCAGGCAGATGGGGACACTGCCCAAAAACACTCTGCATTCCCTTCTCTTCCACTTCAGTGAGCACTTTTCTAGGCACTGCCATGGCACTCGCTACTGTTTTTCTTTTGAGATGATCTCATGTAGCCAAGGCTGGCTTCAAACTCAGTATGTAGCAGAGACCAACTTTGAACTCTTGATCCTCTTGCCTACACCTGACCAGAACTCAGATTATGGTATATGCCACATACTTGACTTCCCTCCATCCCTTTCTCCATCCTATGCCCAAGGCATCCTGAGTGCCTGTGTCGTGGTAACATGTCATGAAAAGCAGATGGACTTCTTGGCAGGGATTAGGCACAGGCTTGACACTGAAATCGATATGGAGACCTTCTATCATGTCACAGGAGTTTCAGCATAGTAGTCAGTCACCCAGGCAACAGCATAACAGCCTGAAGTTTTACATGAAGAAAGGGAGACTGTTACTCTCCCCATCCCCTTGATGCCACCTCTGAGTTCCCAGTTTATGGGGACACACGCAAGATGGCATATGTGTTGATGGCAGTCACTTAAGTGCTTACTGTCCTCAGAAAGCTCACAGTCAGAAAGAACAGAGGCCACCTGTAGTGGACGCTAGCTGTTCCAGCTTTGACCTGGAAGTACTACCCATAGTGAGGCTTCCAGTAACTGTCACGCCTACCTATGACCTGCTCCTGAAGCGGGGCCGAGACAGGAGCCCTTAAGATCTGAGATCTGGATGTGCCAAATCTCTTGGTTCTGGTGATCCTGGATGCTGGATGGTAGACGGAGCTGAGTTCTCCAGAGAACCCAGCTGGACTGCACCTCACCTCTCCCAGATCCTATAACCAACTCCTTTACTAGTAAGTTATCCCCCAAAATAAACCTCCTTTATAACTACATGGAGTTGCCTTAATAAATCCCCCAATAGCCACCGTGAGTACCATCTACTCCATACTTCCTGGTGACAGGCACTCATCCTGCAGAACTTCTTTACAAAGAGGGAAGCAGGTCCATGCTCAGAGCCACAGAAAGTTCTACAGACTTTTGGAGAGTAGAGGAATGGCCATCTACTTGGTTCACCTCAAAACCGGAGTGTCTAGAGCTATATCTGACAAACAGAAAATACTTGAGAGCTGTTTTATGAGTCACAGTGCTTTCCTCTAGTGGAAAGAGGTCAAAAACTTTTTTTTAATTTTTTAAAAATTTTTATTCATTTATTTTTATGTGCATGGGTGCTTTGCTTACATGTATATCTATGTACCCTACACATGCCTAGTGCCTACAGGAGCCAGAAGAAGGCATCACATCCCTGGGAACTGGAGTTACAGATGGTTATGAGCAACCACCTGAGTGCTTGGGAACTGAACCTGGGTCCTCTGGAAAAGCAGCAAGTAGTCCTAACTCCTGAGCCATCTCAGTAGCCCCTAGATTTATTATTATCGTTATGTGTATATCTGTGTGTGGATAGGTACAAACGGACACAGGTGTTCCACTCTTGGAGCTGGTGTTACAGGTAATTGTGACATGAGTGCTGAGAAGCAAACTGTGGTCCTCTGTAAGAGCAGTTTGTGCTCTTAACCGCTGTATCATCTCTCCAGCCCCAAGGTCAAATTTCTACCTTAGTTCTGAGTTAATGTTTTTTACAGTTATCATACATAACTCCTACAATGTTAGACAAAAAAATACCTGCATGCATAATTATACACATATAATAAAAATTAACAAGAGCAAATCTAAATATATTAGCATATAATTGTTACACCCACAAAGAGGAAACAACCTAAAAATTCACCAAAAATGAATTGCTAGTTTATATAGAATATCCATAGAAGAGGATACAACACAGAAGGTAAAAAGAACTGAGCCCCTGTGTTTCTGAATGAAAAAAACGTCCTCTAAGCTAAGAAGCAAGCTAACAGACAATAATATACAATATATATACCTGAGTCAATCGCAGAAAACAAACCATCATACGCTCTTGCACACAGCAATGCATATGTCACAGTGACCAACCTCGACATCATAGTTCGACTCCTACATGTGCAGAGTGCCTTTTCTCCAGTGTGCAGCGTGGTATAAATGGCACATCTGTTTACTCACTGACCCCACGCAGAAGGCCTGTCGGGTATTAGGTACCTTTTTACTCGTGAGGAAGCTAGGACAAAGGAAGTGAGGCCTCCTGCTCAACATCTCAATTTGGGGATTATGAACTAAATGTGTTCACATCCATGCTCTGGCCCGAGGGTGACCATGGTACCCAAGCAAGGCCACAGAGTATCTTTCCTGAGACTGTATGAATCAAAATGTGGTCAGCATCTGTACCCCATGGACAGGGTCTGGTCCAGAATGAATGCAAAGCATATGGGAACAGAGCCCTGACAGGAACTCTGAAGTCCCAGGTTCAGTTGTACCTGAAGCTAGCTGTCAAGTATCTAAATTAAAAATATCATTTTGTGGCCTGACACATCTGAAGTAGGTTTTTAACACATGCGAAGCAAAGAATTTTGACTGCTAAAGGCATATGCCCTGCCCTGGCCCCCTTACATACTTTGGAGGGGGCTCCTTCTCTCTGATGCTGTTGGCTGTCTCCTTCTCGGGCTTCTTTGCTTTACCCTCTTTTGTGGGTTGGAAAAATGACCTGGAGGAACACAAGGGGGTGAGAGACATTAATAGCACCGAAGCTCCAGCCACCTGGGCCACACCTGCAGCTCCAGACACCATCCCCAGCCATGCAGATTGTTCTACTTTTGTGTAGCCTTGGGGGAGGGAGGGGACACACACCAGGGATGTAACTTAGTGGTAGAGGGCTTCCCTAGCATGGGCAAAGACCCTAGGTTTTAGTCTATTCTGGACACTGAAAAATTTTTAAAAAAAGTAAAGGGCAAGAAAAGAAAAGAAGAGAACAGGAAGCATCTGAATAAAGAGCTGCCATCCCAGGAGAGACCATATCCAGGTTTCCCATCCTGTGAGTAAGCAGGGATTTGTGCCTCCTGGGTTTCCACAGTGAAAGCCCAGGTCTGAGCCTGCTCGTATCCATTCCCTCCTTTCTCTGAGCACCCCTCTCTCTACGGCCTTCTCTCAATACAGAATATGAGTGACCTACACTTACACCTATGACACATGGACACAGGACCCAGGCCTCACCAACTAGTGCAGTGCACTGCAAACCTGCATCCCACCATGACTGTCCCAAGCCAAAATTTGACTCTAGATATTGCTGGGTGAGAAAGGAGAGAGGTAATCTCTTCCCAGAGATTGCTGATCTTGGAAGAGCCAGTCAGAAGGTACAACATCAAAAGTAACAGAGATGACCACAGAAAGATAGACCATAACAATATTTGGTTGGTGGATCTAACCAAGCCTGAAGTTGCACACTGTAACTATGGAAGCCGTGTACCTTCCTCTCTCATGTTCCTAAAGCCACCTTGCATTAGTATAGGGTTTTTGAACTGGCACTCAGGCTGTCCTGTGCACCGAGGGAGCTTTAGTGCAAGCCTAACTTCTGTCCACTAGATATCAAAACCAAATCCCAGACCCCTAAATTGCCAGAACCAAACATGTCTCCAGACATTGCCACATGTTCCCAGGGTGCAAAACCGCTAACTGAGAACCACTGCATTAGGGACCAATACCCTGCAGCTAAAAATTAATTAATGAATTAATTGATTCACTACTTCCTCCCACGTCCCACTTCTCATTTTTCAGACTACTCAATGCTAGGAACTTGAAGTCTCACTCAAGGTCTTCTCAGAAAATGCAGATATGAAGCAGAAAGCTCAGAGTTTGGAAGGCGTATTATGTAGACACAACCTCTTACAGGGAGGAGGAAGCTCAAGAATCAGGAAGCTCAAGACACTGAGGAGGCTCAGAAAGTTACAAGACTCACAAGCCCCTCCCCAAGGTTTATATTAGCAGTCAACAAATGCTTTGGATTGAGAGGGACTCTTCAGTGGAGCAGCCTGCTGACTGAGCACAGAGCTCCAGGGAGGCGGCTTTCAGGAGTCATCACCGGTGCTGGGGTAGGCTTGGGAGTGAGGGGCTGCCTTTGTGTCACCAATTAACACCAATAAACCCACTGGTTCACTAAGGTAAATTTGGGTGGCTTGTCATTGGTGCCCTATCTGGGGTAAATGAGTGTTAGTTTGCACTTTCCCAGGAAGGGTCACAACACAAAGTGCCTGGAGCACGGCAGAGGCCTTACATAATACTTCTCTGCATGGTGGCAGCAGAATTCTCCCCTTTCCTCTCTTGTTCTTTCTTTCTCATTAGTTGGACCTGAAAAAACAAATTCGAAGACCTGCTAAGGATATTGGCTGTGCAAAGACTAAGACTTGGGGGGAGGGGGAGACAACACACACCCACCCACCCCCCTTAAGGAAATAAAAGAGCAAATGCAATCAGGGGCTGTGGAGATGGCTCAGTGGGTAAGAGTGCTTTCTGTAAAAGCAAGAGAACGTGAGCTTGAATCCCCAGCACCATGTTTAAAAAAAAAAGTTCGGCATGGCTGTACATGGCTGTAAACCAGCACGGTGGGGTACAGACAAGTGGAAAAGGTCAGATCCCAGAAGCTCACTGGCCAGCCTGACAGACTAGCCAGAACAGTGACCTTCGGGGTCAGCAAGACCCTGTCTGAAGACAATAAAGCAGATAGTGATATTTGTACACATGGGCCTGGATTCCCTCCCACACACTCATGTGCATTACCAAACAGATTCTATACATAACTCCTGGTACACACGTACACACAAACACACACACATGCTGTATATACAATCAGAAATATGCATTTCCTCTTCAGGAAAAACACCCAATTTATAAACCAGTAAGAAACTTTAATTAAAATTTACTATTAGGTCATAAAATTTGCAAGTCAGAAAAAGGGAAGTCTCCTTTCCCATACGGTGCCTGCTTTCCATCTAATACAAAAAATTCACAGTATAGATTTCTTTTTCAGGTTTTTGTGCTTTGAGAGGTAAGTTTCTTTATTCTTTCTGGTCCCCCCCCCCGCCCGCCCCCCCCCACACACACACCTTATGGTACTGAGGACAGAATTCAGGCAGGGTCTGATGCCGCTAGGCAAGCATTCTATCACCAACCTACATCTCAAGCCCTCTTGGCTGCCTGCCAGCTTCCCTTTCCAAATGTCCCTCTTCACCCTGACAATTTCCTTCTATTCTTGCTATCCAAGTTTCTCTGCCTCCCCAACTCCACACACACTTAAGCAACAAGCCCTGACCCACCCCTAAGTGTTTCCAGGCCTCGCCTCCAGACCTGCAGTCTTGTCTCATCCATGCCCAGGTCTGTGTCCCTTTCTGGCAGCCTATCTCACCTTTTTACCTGGCTCTTGACACTGATCACGCCAAGTTTCTCTGGTCTTCGGACAGGAACGCTTTCTGGCCACTGACGTCACCCTGCTCTCACTACCAGAGTCCACCCGGCCCCATTACACCTAGCATCCTATGTGCATAGAAAGCTGGCGTCCAGTGATAACACGGCACACTTACACCTTCCCTCCGGGCCCCAGGCTGCCCCGGCTCACATGACGCTTCCAAGTCCAGTGGCCACGCCCACTGCCGGCCTTTCTCCCGGGCCCCGCCCCCTGCAAGGCCTCCTCCTGTCCTCTGCAGACGCCGCACTTCCAACCTGCGGCGGCCCTCGTCCACCCGTCAGCCCGCGGCTCTCCCTCCACCCCGACTGCCTCCTGCCCTCTTCCCACACCCTCGGCCGCCGCGACGTCCCCACGCTCCTTCTGCGGCTCACCCCCGGGAACCGGCCAAGTTCACCGGCGACAAGCGCTCGGGACGCCCGCCGCCCCCAGCCCCAGCCCCAGCCCCAGCCCCGCTCCCGCGGCCCCACTCGCCTCTCGAGTCACCGCGCCGGTCGCCGCACTTGCTTGCTCCGCGACGCGCGCCCGAAAGCCCTAAGTTCGCGCCACACGGATTTCGCGCGCAGACGGGCGGGCGGGGTTGAGGGTGGGTGGAGACGGCCGGAGGCGGGGCCCCCGGCGCCCCGCGCGCCCCGCGCGCCGCCATTATCGCCGGAAGGCTGCTGGGACTTGTAGTCCCCGGAGCGTGAGGCAGCCTGGAAATGGGACGGAGTGGGGAGGGGAGGGGCGCTGTCCCGCACAGCATGCTGGGAAGCGGCCCGGAGCCTGTCCTCCCCGTGGATGAGCCGGTGAGGCTGCGAGGTCGTAAGGGTGACAGGCGGGGAAAGGAGAAGGGTTGGTGAAAATCCACCTTGCCAGGCACTGCGGGAAGAAAGGCGGGAGACCGCGCGAGGCATCCCGGGAGCAAGGGCCGGGCTGGGCTTGGGCGCGGGGCATTGTGGGAGGTGGACGCTGCTCCGGGTTGGGTAGGTGAGTGGAGGGGGAGGGGGCGGGAAGGGTGCACAGCCTGGGGAGTGGAGAAGCACCGCTGTGTAGGATGGTTAGGCCGGGAGGGGCTGTGGGGAGACGGGCTGCGAGGGTCCGGGGAGGTGGGAAGCAGCTAGAAGGGGCTGCGCGAGGGAGGGAAGGCTCAGCCGGACGTGGGGGGGAGCATCAGGGGTGAAGAAGTCCATCTGAGGACAAGGGGCCAAGTCCAGAACGAAGACTCACATTGAGAATAGTAGCTATTGCTGCAAAGAGGGGGCTGCAACTTGGCCCAGGAGGAGAGTAAGTCTTAGGAGGAGTATGGACCACAGATGACTGTTCGTGACACTTCTGAGTTCAATTGGCCACAAGTGGGCCACACCCCTCTAGGCTAAGGACCCATGCATGACAGGACGTGGGGAGGACAGCTGAAGATAAGAGCATCTCTGGAAAGCATAAGCCACAGATCAATGTAGCAATCCAAGGTGGTCATATCTGAGGGGTAACAGCTGCATATCTGATAGATCGAGGGAAGAGGAAGCCAAGATGTGTGAAGAATACACCTAGGGTTCGAAATTCATACCTAGCTATGAGGGTAGATATGAGTTATAGTCAAATGTAGATTCATGGGAAAAAGAAGTTCCAGATCAATGGGGCCACTAGAAGTTATCACCAGGGGTCGGAGACACATCTGGAAAAAGGAAAAATCTTAACCAGAAACTAGGAATACATCTACAAAGATGTCCACAGCTGGGCTGAAGGCAAATACTTAGAAAAACTGATTCCACTTGTACCTAGAGGTCCCATCTAAGGCAACTGGGACTAGAATTGAAATTAAGTGCCAACTGAACATAGGGAAGCAACAGGTGGACCACACAAATGGGATGGAAACTGCTCTCTGGAGAGCAAGCAGTAAAACCACTGTGATCTGCCCAGAGACATACACGAGGCATCCGCAGCTGATAAGACAGTCTGTGAATAGGGAATAATGGGGAAACCCAGGTGGGGATGGGTCTGATGTCCAGTTCTTCTCCCCAGTTCCACACAGGGCCCCAGGATGGAGCTGACAGAACCCCCACCGGGCACAGCAGTGCAGAAGGAGGAACAGGAATTGCTGGATCGGACTTTCTTCTCTTGGGCTGAGTTCAGCCGCTTCTTCGACAAGTGGTGCCAGCAGCGGCTGGTGGTCTTCTCGGTGAAGAGCTCCACACATGTGGCACGCAGCCCCTGGGCCAATGCGCCCCCACTCTACAGGCTCATCCACGTGCTCAAGTACAGCTACGTGCTGCTGGTGTGCAAGGATGTGCGCGTACCCAACCAGTCCACAGCGTGGTGCGTGAGCCTGAGCTGTGACCCTGCAGGGGGAGGGGAACAAGGGGTGAGCCCGACAGAGAGCTTCCTACCCACAGATCCAGTATCAGGGAGAGAAGCCCACTGATTGCCAAGTACAGAGAGGCCAAGCAGGACAGATTCACTTACTGAGACAAAGAGAAAGACTGAGCCAGGGGACAAACATACTTACTACAAAACAACCCAGGCTTGATATGCAGGGTTTAGTAGAGGCCATCAAAGAGGGCGAAAGACACAGTGAAACAAGCTAAAATGAAATGGGAGAATTGGTTCCCCAAATACCAGAACCAGCCAGGGAAGTAAGAGGGCCAGGGTTTGCACTCCCCAGGGTTTGCACGGCTATGAAGAGCCACCTGGGAGACTGAACTGCAAGGAAAGCCACAAGACAGGCAAATATCTTTATTCAGTGTAGAGCCATGTCCTGTGCTGGGAGCTGGGGGTACTTCAGACTAAAATCGACCATCTGGAACTTTCTGACTGGCCAGGAAGATTGATATTAAAAGAGTAAGCATGCAGGTAGTTCCTGGCAAATGTGTAGTGCCACCAAAGGGTTGGTTGATGGTCCAGGAAAGCCTCTCGGGACTGGGGATTTTCTTTCTGATATGTCTCCGGTCTTCCTTGGATGTAGGACAAGACAAAACCATGCTTCTGGATAGCAAATGGTCAGCTGCTGAGATAGGCCATTAGAGTTCCTGTTTGTCACCTGTTCTACTTCTCTTTATTGCCTCAATCAGAGTTGCCACTGCTTTATCCTGCCTATCTGGTGTGTGTGTGTGTGTGTGTGTGTGAGAGAGAGAGAGAGAGAGAGAGAGAGAGAGAGAGAGAGAATGTATTCATTTGAGACTCTGTGTGTATGTGTGTGTGTGTGTGAGAGAGAGAGACAGAGAGAGAGAGAGAGAGAGAGAGCACATGTATTCATTTGAGACTGTTAGTTTGAAGCCGTGAATGGGTAAGAGCAGAGTGTTTAAGAATACAGGCAGTACCTTTGGGCTGGCTGCCAGACTCTAACTCTGTGTGTGTGTCTGTGTGTGTGTGTCTGTGTGTTTAAGACCTTAAGCCTATAGGCTATGCCTTTGGGCTGCTGGACTCCAGCTCTACTGCTTACTAACTAGAATGGGGTACCATTAGGTAATGAGTTTCACAGCTCCAAACCTCAGTTTTCACATCTCTGAAGTGGAGCTATCACATGTATACCTGTACTGAGGACCATTTTAAAGATCCATGATCATGAATAAGAAGGCATTTACCCGATGCCTGGTACCCAAAGCAGCTAATTAGTTGATAGCTGTTACCAAAGTTGGGGCATAGACTTGGGACTGGTGTCTAACTGTGATTATAGTCATGGAGGAAATAACTTCACCTTTCTGGGCCTCTGTTTGCTCATTTGGAAAATAAGGAGCAAAGAAGTATCTGTGTCGTAGGTTTTGAATAAAACTTGTTAATTGTTCGGAAGGGCATCCCACATGGAGTAAGCATTCCGCAGCTATTCTTGCCCAAGGTATTTCAACATTTATTGTTGCTCTAGTTTGTTCTTTATTCTAGAAGCGGAGATTCAGAGGTCTGATAGCAGAGCAGCAGCAAGCACGTGTCCTCGCACAACTGTCTAGAGAGTGAGCACTTGCCAAATGGACAGGCCTAATCCAGCCTCTGCCTTTGCTGGCAGGACCATATTCAACATTTAACAACCATCTACTGAGGACCTCTCATTGTGTCTGCTCTTTCCTGGGTGTTTTGAGACCAGAGTTGATTATCTTCTCACCTCAGGAACTACTCGGAAGCTATTGAAGGCGACAGAGACGAAAGGAACAGAAAGGAGGGAGGAGAAAGCACAACACAAAACCAGATTTCAGATAGCCGTGTATAGTGTGAGCATCCAATTGAGGGAGCGACGAGAGCTAGATAAAAGGAGAGGGAAAGGGTCCACTCTACTTAAAATCTGTTTTGTTTTGTTTTGTTTTTACATATATTTGTGAGGAAGAGGGAGCATGCCACAGTCTAGGTGTAGAGGTCAGAGAAGAACTCAGGGGAGTCAGTTCTCTCGGAACTCCACGTAGGTACCAAGGATCCCTTAGGCTTGGCTTGACAGCAAGCACCTCTACCCACTGAGCCATCTTGGGCTTGAAATCTTAGGAGAGGTTCTAGGAGGTTCTCTAGAAGAGATGATCAGTAAGCAGGTCCTTGGAGAGTTTTATTTATACACTTGTGCATGTATGTTTTTTTTAACACATGGTGCTTACTGTCTGTAGCTACTGTCCCGGGTGTTCTACCACTGCCAGGAAGAGCCATTGGGCAGGGGGTACATGGCTGTGGAGAGAGAGCATGGCCCTGCATTTGAGCCTGTTGACCTAGTGGAGAGAGAGATTGGTTCCTGGGTGGAGAGCTCTGTGGTGGGGTGAAGGTTGGTGGGGCTAGTTCAGGGATACTGACTTGTGCTCATCATTTCTGAGCTCTTGAACCTACGCAGTTGCTCACAGCAGGCCCTCTCTAGTGCCACAGTCCAGGGACAGGCCATGCTTTGTCTGTAACAGGGATGGTGTCAAAGGCGGGACCTGGATGGGCTGAGTCCAGGGAATGGGGCTTCATCCTTGGGATACTGAGGAGTTCCAAAAAGCTGTGAGCAGTCAGTGCTGATTTAGTGAAATCTCATCATGTGGGCCGTGGTCTGGAGGACAGGGTTGAGAGGCCAAGGAGGAGGCTGTATATACTAGGGAGTATCTGAGAATCACACTTTCCAGAGATTCAGTGGCCTTGAGTTGCCCTCCAGATACTTCCAGCTCTCCAACACCAGTGTCGTTTCCCCTAACACTTTTCTCTGTAGGACAGTATTCCTCAACCCATCCCGACATATTCCAACCTTCAAAAACACAGAGTCTTTAAAACCTGCAAGATGAAGAACAATTATGTCAGACCAATGAGATGGCTCAGTGAGTAAAGGTGCTTGCCACCAAGCCTGACCACCTAAGCTTGGTCCCAGGGATCCAGATAGTAGAAGGAAAGAAATGACTCCCACAAGTTATCCTCTGAGCTCCACACCTGCCCTGACACTTTTTTTTTAAATTTAAGAATAAACAAGAGGGGGTTTTGGTTGAAAAAAAAATGTTTTGAGAATAATGACTACAATTTGTTAAATGTTTGCTCACCCCTCTTTCTCTGACCACTGTACATCACTTAACTACTCTCATCAAGCCTGGAGGAATTGGCAGTATTTCAGCCCCAGTTTCCAGATGAGAAAACCGAGGCACAAGTAGTTAAAGGACCCATACACACAGTAGCCCAGCTGCTGTGGGAAAGCCAGGACTTAGATCCCACCATCTTGGTTACAAGGCTCATGCTTCTGATTTTTATCCTATCTTGCCCCACCCATCTGTATTTCAATCATGGATTGTCAGTATAGGAGTGAAATGTTCCAGTACCCCGATGGGTCTCTTGGTTCTAGGGATCAGCCCATTAGCCCAGTCAAGAAAATTGTTCTGAGCACCTCATGTGCAGTGTGTATGTCTTGAGATGTAGTGGGGAGCATAGGATGCACACAGCCAACCTTCACACCATCACTCTAGTATGTGTTGGTATCTACCCTAGCCTGGGATTCATCAGAAAGGACTTCCGGAAGGAGCTGGTGCTGGTGATTTGGTCTGAAGGAGTAAGACTTGAGTGGATGTAAAGGGCAAAGGATGTTTTATGAAGGAGGAAAGAATGTTAGGTTGGTGGCTGTAGAGATGGGAAAAAAACATGGATGGTCCAGAGATGTTTCAAAAACATCACAGGCAGGGCATAGTGGTAGTTGGTTTTGATGAGATGAGAAGGGTGGCTGAATGTGTTGCCAGGTGTTTAGGTGGGATTTGGTGATTCACTCGGTGTACAGTTGTCTTTGGTGTCTGTGAATTGACTCCAAACAGAGTCAACAGGTGGTCAAATTGTGTAGCACCTGCATGTAACCCATGCATATCTTCCTGTGAAATATAAGTACCTATACATGGTTTGTAATACCTACTACATGTATGTGCTTAAAACTGTTATGCTACTGGGGAAACATAAGGAAAGTGTGTGCATATGCAGTATAGATGGTTGGGTTTTCTTTTTCTTTTTCCAAGTGACTTTGATTTAAGACAGAGATCTGCAGGTAAAACCAGGTGGTATGGGGGAACCACTGTATATATTTGCTGAGCTTCTTTGGTGGGCAGATGCTACTCTGGGTGATGGGTAAAATGGGTAATTCCTATCCACATTCGCATTTAGAGTCACTGGCATTACCCATCACTATATGCAAGGAAGAATGGCACATTTAGGCATCCATACTTGGTCATGTGAGAAGCCAGGACCCTACAGAGGACATGTGTTTTCTGGCAAGATGTCTGGCTTCACAGAAGAGGTGGCATTCCCTAAATGAAGACCTGATCTAGGAACAGAAACCACTCAGGCTCAAAGGGACCAGACCAGACTCCAACAAATGACAATGAACTCTCCTTAGAAAATAGACAAGGTGGAATCTTGGGAATGTACTATTTTTGGTAGATCAAATGTGGTTGCATGTTGCTTCCACCTGATACCAGTATGGGGCCTATATGTTTGGGTTTTTTTATTTATTATAATTTATACACTTAAGAATTTTCTGGTCCCAGAACTGAGGTGGGAAGATTGTGAGTTCAAGGCCAGCCTGAGTTGCACAGCATAACTCTGTCTCAAACACCAAAATAGATTGCTTTTCTAACTTTATATTTTATTATTCTTAAATAAGGGGGAAAGTCTCATAATTATTTAGATTTTTTTTCTTTTCAATCTGCCAGGTTCCTTGGTATGCATATAGGAAAAAAGAGATGTCTCAAAGAAAGTTTTCATTATGTGTTGATCGTTAGGACAAACACCTGTCTCAGGAGCGATTTGGAGACACTGGAGGCCATTTGGGGGGAATTCACTACTGACATCATTTACTAGACTACCAAGGAACCATGACTTCCTTACTACATAGTATGTTACAAGGGTCGTAAAGCTCTAAAGCTTTTGGGCTCCTTCCAACCTGAAACTCATTTTTATAAAGTTTTATTGAAACACAGCCATACTCTTGGTTTGTGTATATTTGCATGTATCTGTTTGGAATATATCTACTATCTGACTCTTGGCAGAAAATGTTAGCCAACCACTATTCTATAGGTAAAACCTCCTGCGGGGGGGGGGGGGGGGGGGGGGGGAGCTAATAATCACAATACTCCATAGAGAAATACTGCTGAACCCTCTTTCAGGAAGATGTCAATTTCAGTACTGTTATTATGAAAATAATTTTTTTAAGATACTGGTATCAAACCCAGATACTGATTTGTATTTCCTATTCTCATTCATTCTTTACAATACTGATTATAACTTCAAAATTGATTTCATGCAAAGATATTTGCTCTGCAGTTTAAGAACCACTCATACAGAGAAGTATCTAAGAGAGTGTCTGTTTGAATGACTGGGAAATCTCTTAATAGTTGTCAGGGTCATGAAGTGGAGCATTAGTCAGCATGTGAAAGGCCCAGGAAAATCTCTAATAGTCTTCAAAGGAAGCACAGAAGGTATCCATTGACTTTGTCTCCTTGTCTCCTATTTTATAACCAACTACCATAAATATAGTGGCTTAACTTTTTTTTTTTTTTTTTTTTTTTGAGTCAGGGTCACATGTAAACAAGGCTAACTTTGAGCTTGCTGTGTAGCTGAGGGTGACCTTGAATTCCTGATCCTCCTGAACTACTCTCCTGGAGGTTCGGGGACAAGTATCCTCTACCCTTCCAGCATCTGGAGCCCACACAAGTGCTTTGGTCCTTTCTCTGAATCTTTTACTTTCTTCTTTCCCTCATAAAGATCCTAATGAAGATATCATGCCCCTCACCACTACTACAGTCCAGAATTGTCCCATCTCAAGATACTTAATTTAATCACATCTTAAAAGTCCCTTGAACATTAGGTGACATATGTAGTTCTGATGACTCAGATGTGGACACTCATGGAGCCGGGGGGGGGGGGGGGGGGGGGGGGGGGGGGGGGGGGGGGGGGGGGGGGTGTATGATCAATTTTTCCACTGTACTGCTACAGAACAAAAGGTTTCTTTCAAGAGTGCAACACACATATAGAAATATATACATGATGCATGTTCAACATGCTTTCTAAAAATCCTAGAAGTGAACCAGGTCTCCAAAAAGGCCACTACTATCTAGCCTAGCAGTAGAGGTGAACTTAGTCTGCCATTGAATTTCTTGTAGATGGGAATCCCACAATGGGTTACTCTTTTCTTCCTGGCTTTGTTGAGGTACATCCACATTGGAAATGGTAATTGTTAGTTGGTTTTTAGTGTTGTTTGGTGTTACTTTTTTTTTTTTTTTTTTTTTTTTAAGAGTATATCAAAGCCTGTTTTCTTGACCCGTGGCTATTTGTCTGGGTTTTAGGTTCTGGCTAGTATACATAGTCCTATTGTGTACATGCCAATCAGTGTCTTTTGCTGCCTACATGCAGGCAGTCATGTTAGTTGGTATCATAAGATACTGGGCTCCATAGGTAGGTATTTCGTGGGTTCTTCAAAGTGTCTGACAAATCAGTGACAGGTACTGCATGATGGGTACTGTTGTCAGCCTCTCTATTGTTGGCATTTCCTTTTTTCATTTGTTAATTTATTTAAGAAGGGGTCTGGCTGTGCAGCCCAGTCTAGTCTGGAATTCCTGGACTTGGGTGACATTCCTACCTCTAGCAAGAGTAGAGTAGCTGGATATACTATGTTTGAAAGCAGAACCATACCATCCATTGCTTGTGATTTTGAAAACATAGCAAGGTAAAATATGTAATTGCAGGTAGTGATTGCCTCTGAGAACAGAGGAAAGGGAGAATTCATTAAGGCCTCATCTGGACATGGTATTGTGAAACCAGAAGCAGATACAAGACAATCTGAAGTGTTTTTATATGATCTTACTACATTTATTTACTTATTGTGTGTGTGTGTGTGTGTGTGTGTGTGTGTGTGTGTGTGTGTGTAGCAGTCAGAGAACAGTTTGTAGGAGAGTGTTCTCTCCTTCAACCATGTGGCTTCTGAGGATCCAATTCAGGTCATCAGCCATGTTGGAAGGTGTCTTTACCCACTGAGCCATCTCACCAGCCCCTGAAGTATTTTATTGCTAAAAATTTCTGGTAATATAACAGGGTATGTGGTTGGTCACAGAGCTGGGTGTATAGGTATAAGCCTTTCTACCAATATGTAGTGCTTACTATGTTGTAGATGCTGGTTCAGTATTTGGGGAGTTTTACGCGTACCAATTCGTTTTCACCGACACAAGGATCCTTTGTGGAAAGTCTGTTATCACTTCCCTATTACCATACAGAAAAAATGAAACACAGACACTTACACAAATTCATCCAGCCAGTGTATTCTTAAGGCTCTCCACTCTTCTCTATCCTTGAAACCTAATGAGAGAGGAGGGGAAAGGTGGGAGGGAGGGAAAGAAAAAACAGAGAACTGAGACCGCGCAGAGGGTTGTGACGGAGGCGCTGGTGGTTCCCTCTGCAGGCCTCCACAGCCCAGCTGCCCAGCCTTCATCACTGTCAAGCTGAGCCCTTTGCGGGATCGTCTCGTGGTGTCTGAATGCCAGCTGACCCACTCGCACCCGGCCTGCCCACGCGAGTTTGCCTACCACTTCCGCCCGGGCCACTTGCTGGCCAATGCCTGCCTGCCAGTCCGCATCACCAACCAGATCTCCAAGCAGTTTGTGGCCCCTGCTGACGTGCGCCGCCTGCTGTCCCACTGCAAGGGCCCAGACCATGGGGTCCTGGATGCCCTGCAAGTGCTTGAGGGGCTCTTCCGCACAGATCCGGAGGCCAAGGTAGGGTCTCACAGGAGGCAGCATTGGGCAAGGAGAATCACGCTGACCTACTTCATTGATCATTCATTCATTCTCTCACCACACATCATTCATTCATCCCTTTATTCAGAAAACACCTGCTAGGATGCTTAAGGTGCAATCACAAAACATCCTTTAGTGCAGGCTGCCCAGCAGCAACTTTCTGTCCTATGCAGACTCTGATTCTGTGTCATATTGTTTGGGAGCCCTAGACATGCTCATGACTGATGAGCACTTGAAATGCAACCAGCACCGTAAGGTCTGAGCTTATTTTAATTGACTGAAACTTAAAAAAGCATGTATGGCTGTTGTCTGCCTTGCAGAGGTTCTAGTGACAGAAACAAAAACACCAAGATAGGATGTCAGTTGAATATTAGGAAGATCTAAATGAGGGAAGGTGCAATCTAAATTTTTTTCAGTGTGGACTATGCAAACAGAAAGTGCATAAATAAGTCCACTCTTTAATGAGTGTCCAAGAATATGCCCCTGAACTCATCATTCAGGAAGCTGTATTATATAATGCAGTAGAGTGAAAACTATTGTAAAGCAGAAGCTGGGGATGTGCAGAAAGATTGTAAGGTGCTGTTAACTATCTGTTGTTTGTTTTTGCACTCCTGAGGATAGAACTCAAGGCCTATTACATGTTGAGCAAGCGCTCTACCACTGAACAATACCTCCAGCCTCTCACTGGGAAATTATAGTCAGATGTTCTGCCACTGGGCCACACCCCAAACCCTCACTGACAAATTATAGTCAGATGCTCTACCACGGAGCCACGCCCCCAAACCCTCACTGGGGGATTCTTGACAATCATTCCACCTGTGGGCTACATCTCCAGCCTCAACTTTCTATGCTGAGAGTAACTTTATTTCTGCTATCCACTATAGTAGCCATTGCCCTTATATGCTCTTGATCAGTTGAAACAATTCTAATATGATTGAGGAGCTGGGTTTTTGGTTGGTTGGCTGGTTGGTTGGTTGGTTAGTTTTAGTTTATTTGTTTTATTTTTTATTGTTGTTGCTTGGGTGGGAGTGCATACATGTGCCTCAGGTTGACCTTGATTACTTTCCAAATTTTTTAAAATGTATTATATTTATTTTCTTTGTAGAGGGGATAGGCAGGTGTACACATGCCTTAGCTTGCATGCAGAGGTCAAAGGACAACTTGCAGGAATTGGTCCTTTCCTTCTGCCATGTATGTCCTGGGGATCAAACTCTGGTGCTCAGGCTTAGTTGTGAGCACTTTAACCTGCTGAGCCACCTCTGTTTTTTGAGATAGAGACTCTCATTGAACCTGAAGTTCAGTTTGAATAGAGTGGCTACCTGGCCAGTGAGCTTCAGAGATCTGTCTACCTGTCTCTGCCCTCCACCCCACACTGATTTTTATGTGGGTTCTAGGAATCTGGAATTAGGTTCTTGTACTTGAGTGGCAGGCACTTTACCAACTCTGTCATTTCCTCAGCCCAGAACTGGAGTTTTTAAGTAATTGAATTTAAACAGACCTCATCACTAGTGTGGCTTTTCCATCAGGTAATATAGAGCTGTACATGTGCAGGTAAGTTTGCATTTCTGTATTTTTAATATATATATATATTATTTATATATTATTTAATGTATATATATTAGCACTTATCCAGTGTATAAAACTATGAGTCCATGAGATATCCATTCGAGTGTACTATGGACTTGAACTTTAGTCGCTAACCCCACATTAGCCTCTCTCTTCCTCCTGTTACACACCTCATCCTCTTACCTAAAACCCTCCCTGATTTTCATTATGTATATTTTCTGATTGTCCATCTAAGAGAAAAATGCAATATTTTTCTGTTTCAGTCTGACTTGCTTAATATGATCTCCAGGCCCATCCATGTCCCTATAATTGACAAATGACCTAATATTGTTCTTTTTTTATGGCTGATTAAAACTCTGTTAACCTAACTCTGTCCACACCCTCCCTGTGCGTGAACACACACACACACACACACACACACACACACACACACACACACCACTCAACAATGCTGTCTATTCTATACATCATTTGCATCTTGTTTTTCTGGTTGCTTGTTTGAGGCAAGGGCTCATGGTAGCCCAGGCTGACCTGGAACTGGCTATGTACCTAAGGATGGCCTTGAACTCCTGCTGGGAGTACAGTAGTACACTACTGTGCCTAGCACACAAATGGTTTGTCTTGCCTTGCATGCTGAAGAATGCCAAATGCCAACATCTTTCCTTCTTTCTCTGGGGCTTGGTCAGGTCCCCTGAGAAAAGTCTTCCCACCTCCTGATTGGAGGTGAAGGCCAGGCTGCCAGAGTCTAGCAGCCATGTGGGGAAGAGACTAGACCTGGCAGTCAGCATGATGCATGCCAACCCTGCATGGAGCTTGGAATCTCCCTCCTTCATCCTCAGGTGGGCCTGCTGTCCCCAAGGCCAGCAACCTTTTCCATTTACCCTGTTTACAGAATAAACCTCCAGTCACTTGGAAGAGTGACAGCCTAGAGGGAGAGAAGAAACACAGGGTTTCCAACAGCCCTCACCTGGTCTTATGGGTTGTGTTGCCTGGTCCTGATGGGGTACTCTACTATTGGTTTCTAGTACTTCCCATCTGCCCACTTAGGGTTCATAATTTTTGTGGGTGGGATGACAATCCATTTCCTCACCTGCTTTCCAGCTTCAAAGGTAAGTTTTGCACCTGTCATCTTTTATCTTTACAGGTTGACGAGAGAGTGGCGTGCTCAGTCCATCACCTTGCATGGTTTCACTCAGTTTCTTTCAATTTATAAGTTCCTTTGAGATAGGTCTATATTATAAAGCATATCAGTATTCTGAAAAGGAGTTCTTTATTATCATCCCAAGACTAGATAAGCAGCATTCAAATATTCCTTTCACTGTGCAGCAGTTTTCTAAGGAAGGGTGCATTGGCTTTACATCACTATACTGAACTGCCCAAGGCCATGAACTTACAAAGTAAAGTGGTTCGTTTAGTTCACAGTTCTAGAGGTTCGGGTTAAAAATTAGGAGCCTCATTGCTTGGGGCCTCTGGCATGGTAGTACATCTTGTGCGGAGCACGTGGCAGAGCAAGCTGCTCCAGGCCCTGGCAAAGCAGGAAGCAGAGAAGCTGCGATGACAGATGGGACACAGTCCTTCAGATGTACCCCAGTGAACTAAAGACCTCCCATAAGGCTCCAAGGAGCACAAGCTTTTAATACAAACACCATTGCAGGACACTGCTAGTACTGAAAGGCATAGCAGAGATTGTTTTAGGAAGCTCAGCACCTATTCCTTTTCTTTGTATTCATTGACCAAAGCAAGTCATGCTGCTGCTCACCTGCAAAGCATGTGAAATACCAATCCTAAGTGCCCAGGATAGAGAAAAGTGCAGTCACTTGTCATGGTTTGAATGTGAAAATAGCCTCATGTGCTTGAACACATAGTCTGGTCTCTGGTCTGTGACACAGTTTTGGAATGTTGTAGAGCCTTAACTAAATGGAACATTGCTGAAGGAAGTGGGACACGGAAGGAGAGGCTGGAGTCTTTATACCTTGGCCCAACTTCCTGTTGGAGCTCTGCTTCCTGGCTGTAGTCACAGGTGACCAGCCACTTCACACTCCTCCATACCCCCACTCCTGCCATGAAGGACTGCAGCCCCGCAAACTGTAAGCCAAAATAAACTCTTCTTCAGCTTAGTTGTTTCTTAGCAGGTATTTGGTCACAGTGACAAGAAAAACAACCAGTACATTATGCAAAGGACAGAGACAAGGGCTGTGTCATCAAGACCTTCCCCAAGTTTTGACAATGTTTATATCACATCAGTTCATTTTGAGGGGATATAGTGAAAGCTGGCAACATGAGTTATTGCTGTTGATATGTTCTAGAAGCTTCTCATACATTATGGCTATGCTGTTTACTAGCTGTGGGATAGTGAATGCATTATGAACAGGTAACTTAGGTTCATGAAGCTCCAGTTTGTTCATCTGTAAATGGAAATGATGATGATGATGATAATGATGATGATAGACATTATTTTATAGGGTTGTCGGGTGAGGATTATGTGTATGTGTCAGAGAATGTGTGAACATTTCTTCATGAGGTGACCAAATGTCTATTCACCCCAGATAGGACACCAACAACATACCCAAGAAGCAGTTCCAACTAAATCTACCTTGTAAAACTGGTGAGTTTATTTAGGGTTAGAGAAGCATGGGAAGTTTACAAGGAGCTACACTACTGAAGAAAAATGTCTGTCTCCTAGCAACCAGTAACAGCCTATACATCTTTGGGGAGGGGCTGGCCCGCTTGAGTCATTTCCCACCATTATGCTGGAACTTTATTGGGCCCAATCTTGTGCAGGCCTCAGACAAAGGTGTGTGTGTGTGTGTGTGTGTGTGTGTGTGTGTACGTACAGCTGCTAAACTCTCATGAGAGCAACTTTCATGCCATGCCTAGATGACCTACATGACAGTGTTCCACAACAGTGAGATAGGGACAGAAAAAGGAGAATCTAGAAAGTAAGAGGCCTTTATATTTTAACTATTTAGCAGTTATTGTCACTCCCTAATTTTTTCCCTTCAGGACGAACTGGAAAGTGATATCATTTGATTATAGGAAATGGGAAGGGTGTACTTGCATATAGGAAGTCATGAGTGGGAGTGGTGAGTGCTGTGGTCTCTCTATTAGCATGTCTAGCCTCTACCCACTACCTGCACACACACCTGAAACAATGCTCCTTTAGCTTTTCCATCTCTGCAGATGCACTTGTGTGCACAAGGCCAGATCCTATGAGTCTGGCCTTATGCCCAAGCCACATGGACTCAAATCCTTACTCTAACAATTACTATCTGGATGACGCAGGCAAGCAACTGGCCTCTCTGTGTTTCAGTACCCTCCTCTGAAAGAGGGGGTAAGTAATTACAGTGCATGTTTTGTGGGGTTATTAAATGGTTTGGAGGAATGCCTAGTAGAGAAGCTGCTTCATGCATGACTAATGTTCCTAAGCACTTCATTCACCCAGAATCATCAACTTAAGATGTATTTCTCTTTGGTTTGCTGCCTGTCCCACATACACACTCAATGTTGTACCTTATTTACACCCTTCCATGCCTAGAGCAGTACTTTGCATATCATGTTTGCTCCATAAAATGTTTGGAAGAAAACTAAACCTGTTTACAATATAGAGCCCCACCTTCATCAAATGTCAGCATATCCATTAAGAGTCACCCAGCCTCTCCCACACGCACATACACCCAGCCACTTCTAAAGGCCTGAACTTATCTCCTAGACCCACCACTTGGAAGGCTTGGGCAAATCACTCCCCTGGTGCTGTTGGAGACCTTTATGGCCACTCTGGGGTTCAGGGATTCACTGGCAGTCACAGAACCCAGAAAGTATCTTATACTCACAGTTAACAGTTTATTACAACAAACTGACACAGCTTAAATTAAAATGTAGACAGCTCCATGTGTCTGCCCTACTGAATACAGCAGGCGTGGGTTGAACATAGTTTACGTAAATTCAAATGACAGTGTAAAATGATGAAGGCTGGAGGGATGGATGGGTCAGTGGTTAGGAGGACTGACTGCTCTTCCAGAGGACCCAGTTCAATTTCCAGCACCCACCTGGAGGCTTACAACTATAACTATAGTCCCTACAGTTCCCAGGGGATTCAACACCCTCTTCTGGCCTCCAAGGGCACCAGACATACTCATGATTCACAGCCAGACATGCAGAAAAAAAAATACACAGAAAATAATTTTCAAAATTAAATGTCTGAAAATATTGTTGTAGAACTGTAACTGTGTCAATGATAAACTTACTATACATTTTTTCTTAAAATATTGATCTCACCAGGCATGGTGGTACACACCTTTAATCCCAGCACCTGGAAAGCAGAGGCAGGAGGATCTCTGTGAGTTCGAGGCCAGCCTGGTCTAAAGAGCAAGTTCCAGGACAGCTAGGGCTACACAGAGAAACCCTGTCTGTCTAAGAAAAAAAAAACATATATATATTGAATTTTAGTACCCTTTGGGGTGCTAGGCATATGATTTGGGGGTTGGGGAAGTAATGTCTTTCTTCTCTTTGAATTCTGCCAAACCTGTTTTTATTAGATCTCTGTCTATCTTTGTCTCTCTGTGTATATACATGTGTAGCTAGGCATATGTGTGTATGTGTGTTGCATGTACCTGCACATAAGAGCGTACATGCCCATGCAGAAGCCAAATCAAAGCATCATCTGTCTTCCTCTATCTCTGTCTTATTGCCTTGAGACAGGATGTCATGCTGAAGTGAAAAATTGCTGTTTTCAACTAGGCTGGCGGTTTCCAAACTCTCAGATCTGCCTGTGTTTGCTTCCCGGGGCCAGGGTTACAGTTAAAGCTGTGCCCAGTTTTTTATGTGGTGCTGTGGATTTGAATCAAGCCCACATGCTCACTCTGCCCATTGAACCATCTGCTCCTTCTGTCCACAAGTTATTTAGTAAATTTTAGGAAGGCTAAACATGATTCACTGTTTTTTAAATAGTCTTGCAAGATTAGGTTGGATTATGGCAGAGTGACTGTGGAGGGGTCTCTCGTTAAATTGGATTCAAATTCTGTTTGCACGGCTGTGGATTATTTCTTACAGAAACTGGCCCAAGGAGCCCAGGACTGTCCCAGTACCTAAAGAGATCTGGGGCTGATGATGTAGCTCAGTTGGTAGAGTGCTTGCTTGCTTGATTCCCTGGGTTCCATCCCCAGCACCTAATATAAACCAAGTGCCTGTAATCCCACATCTTAGAAGGTAGATCAAAGGATCAGAAGTTCAAGGGCATCCTTAGCTACATAATTTGAGACCAACCTAAGCTACATGAAACCCTTTCTTGGAGGTGTCTGCAAACAGATACTCAATGTGGTCATTATGAACTTGGACTCTTAGAGAGTCCATACTACTTCTTAGTAATGATGTTGCTTGCACCAGGCAATGTAGAAGATACAGGAATGCATTTCATCCCTCTAGTCACAGGACTTGCTATTGCCATTTTTAGAGATGAGATGGAGGTGAGGTAAGCTGCCAGAAGCCACTCGGCCAGAAAGAAGGGGTTGCAGGACCTCAAGTGCGGCAATCTGGTCTAGAAAGCTTTGTTTCTAACTGCTGCTCCCTCATTCAGGGCTGGGAGGAATAAACAGTTCCTAGAAGAGGAAATCCGCAGCGACTGAGGTTAAAGAGGAAACTGAGGCAGGGGGGTAAAATCAAGCCATGAGGTAGGCTGAGAGGCTCAAATCAACACCATTTTATCTGCCTCCACAATCTGCTGCTTACCAGTGACCCTCAAACCAAAGCCATGGGGACCTCCTGGGAGGCTTATCTAAGCAGGTTTGAAAGTCTCAGCTCCAGCAGGCTGCTTGTCTCTTGCAGCTCCTGTTGCCCGTAGTAGTCCAAAGGCCCTTGCAAAGACTGCTCCTGGGTGCAAGAGCGAGTAACATCCGCCTTCCAGCAGCAGCAACTAGGGGCTAATCACATACGAATATCTCAGTATTGTCAGATCAGACCAGGGTGTCATGGTTGCAAACGCAGGAGAGCTACTAGTTTACAAAAGCAACAGATTTTGATTTTATTATACTGCCTCTGGCCAATCAAAAGGTTCTATGCAAATGCATGAACAAATGGATTTGCATTTCTGCAAAGGAAGTATGTGCCCTGGGAATTGAGCAGGACGAGCATGTGCAGACACACACGCGCGCACAAACACACACACACACACACACACACACACACACACACACACACACACACCATGTGCCCTGACCTCTTTCCTTGCCTCCCTGCCCGTGCCCACAGGTGAAGCTGGTGTTCGTAGAGGACCAAGCGATGGTGGAGACGGTGTTCCTCCTGACATCACGCACCAGGGCACTGCTGCGGCGCTTCCCGCGTATCCTGTTAGTGGATCGGCTGCCAGGGCTGCAGGGCGCGCTGGACCTGATGGCAGTGCTGTGCGTGGACAGCGCGGGACGTGCGCGCCAGACTGCCTGTTGTGTGGCGCGCCCCGGTACACCCAGCCTGCTGAGGTTCATGTTAGTCTCCCTGCTGCAAAGTGCTCCAGACGTCAAAGGCCGAGTGCGCTGCCTCACAGCTGGACCCGAGGTGGCGGGACAGCTGCGCGCAGTTCGCCAGCTGTTGCCGTGTGCGCGCGTGCAGATCTGTCGAGCTCAGGGTCTGGAGACGCTCTTCAGTAAGGCACAGGAGTTGGGCGGTGCCAACCAGGAGGATCCAGACCTGTGGCCACTCCTCTGCCGTCTAGCAGATTCAAAATCCTATACAGCTTACAGTGAGGCACTGGCTGAGCTACGTTCCCAGGCTCCAACTGCCTTCATCAGATACTTTGAGCATAACTGGGCACCCCGCCACGACATGTGGGTACGTTTCCGCGCCTACGAAGCAACCCGTGACCTGGATGCCTGTGCTCTAGTGCGCGGCCATCGAAGGCGGCTTCTGCGCCGCCTCAGCCCCTCACACAGTGTGGCTCAGTGCCTTCGTGACCTAGTGGCCATGCAGTGGGCTGATGCGACTGGAGAAGCAGCCTCCGAGGGTGCTCATGGTGACAGAGTGTTGCTGGAGAGTGAGCCCAGAAATAGGGCACAGATGGAGAAAGAGAAGGTGAGGGGTTCGGAGACCAGCAACTGCGGAGGGCCTGAGCGAGAAAGTGAGAACGGGAAGGGATTACAGTTGAGAGATGGTCAAGGAGCCCGGTTGGAGAACCAGAAGGTGAGGGGACCTGTAGGGAGAGGAGCCCAGCTAGAAAAAGAGCACTTGAGAGGGCCAGAGGTCAGAGACTGGAGGGGAACCCAGGTGGAGGATGGAAGGGTTAGGGTGCTGGGGCCCACAGACCAGAGAGGCACCCAGGTTGAGTCTGAGAAGACCAAAAGTCTTGAAGGAAGCCCCTGGAGGGACGTCAAATTGCAAGAGGAGATGGCACGTCCAACGAAACCTCGAGATTGGAAAGGGCCTCAGTTTGACATGGAAAAGGGACTAGACATTAGGAAGTGGAGGGAGGTCCATGTGGAGAAGCCCTTAGAGTTGGTCCCCGAAAATGGAGATCAGAGGGAACCCGAGTGGGGTGGTGAAGGGCAGAAAGGGTCGGAGATTACAGAGGAGAGAGGTGGGAGGTTTCAAGTCAAAAGGAGACGAGGCCTGGAGGACATCGTTGTTGTTCATTTGGAGGATGCAAGAGCTACAGGCATAGCAAATGGAGACGAAGGGGGGCCCCGGACTGTGGTTTCCAAGGATGGAGCACAGCAGATGGAATTTGGGGATCCAGAGGGGAGGCTTTCAGGGCTGGGGAATGGTGTACCATGCACCCCCCCTGTGCGGACTGTGTTGGAGGGCAATTCAGAATGGGCAGTGGCAAGAGTGGAGTCCCTTGCCGCAGGGGAGATGGTGCAAGGGGGAGGCGAAGAAGGCCCAGGGGAACCAAAGAGGCTTTGCCGCCCCTGCAGAGATGAGGGGGTGGACTGCGAGCCACTAGCCAAGTTCCGAGCAGCCTGTGGGCCTGAGCTGGCAGACCTAGTGGCGGAGGAGCTGGCCTTCGCCAGGCAGCACGGGACCCGAGGTTTCCACTGGAACGGAGCTGGCTTTGCCCTTAAGGATGGCACCTCAGACTTCTTCCTGGATGGAGCCCTGACACACTGCAGCTGCTCCATTCATGCTGCCAGACGCCTGCCCTGCAGACATCTCTTTGCTGCACGTCTCCTCACAGGGGCAGCCTTGTTCCACATGGACCTGCTCAGAGATTGCTGGGGGAGATCCCAGGAACCCTGACCCTGTGCACTCCTTCCTGCTACCCTCCACATGGAGGGCAGAAACATATTCTTTGATCCCAAAGATAACAGGGCTCATGCCCAAGGGGCCACCCCAGCCCTTGTAATCACCTCCTGAGTCATCTAAAGACCTCTCCTGGCCAATTTTCTCTACATCCTAGGGGATGCTGGCTATGGTCTCTGAGGTCCTGGAGCCACACCTGTGGGAAGTGCAACGGCCGGGGCACATTGAAAGGACATTGCTCTGGAGAAGAAATGCATGAGGAAAGGTGTAAACAGTATCAGCCGAGAAAGAAGACAAGAAAGGGACAGAGCTGGTCCCGGGGGAGGCTCAATGGAGGTCACAAAAAGAAGCCAAGGTATGGGGACACTGACAGAAGTAGGACTGAGAGCCCTGGGGACTACAATATTGGAACGGGAGAAGCTAGGGAGAGTGAGTAAGACTGGGGAGAAGGGAAGAAGAGATAGAAGGAGGGAGGGCAAGAGACAGGACTGGGGAAGTGAAGTGCCGAAGAGGAGAGGGAGGTAAGGGGAGCAGATGGAATTTTAAAAGGACATGGCAAAGCACAGGAAGAGAAAAGACGGTGGGATGACCTGGGCACGTGGCCATTTCTCAGGGTGGGCAGGGGAGATGGCTCTGAAGATCTAGTGGGACAACCTAGAGACTGCCTTGGAGGGAAGGGAACTAATTGAACGGCTGTGCTTTGAGATTGGAATAAACAGCATTATTTTGGTCTCCAGGCTGAGTTCATGGCTTCTGGGAGAGGGGGGGACACAGATCCAGAGGAAAAATGAAACGGGCCCGCATCCCTTTGTTCTTTCTGTCATTGAATTTCCTCTAGGATGAATGGAGGGTTCACAATCAATCCCTTGCTAGGACAGCTGATGACTCATCCTCCCTCTTCTGAACCACTTCACAACCATAGCAATTTCCAGACATTTGAGCATGCCAAAGTCCTCTCAGTGATTAGTTTGAGAATGGGTTTTTGACTAATGGAGTCTTCTCAAGTGGAGACAGAACTTCTAGGAAAGATTATCTTACTCTTAAAATGTTCCAACATGAAATGATTCTAGGCCTGCTCACCACCAGTGTGCATATGAAGCCCATCCTGAGGAGGTGCAAAGAACTGGGAGATGAAGAACATCTATTGCCAAAGAGATGACTCAGTGGGTTAAAATTAAAAAGAAATAAATAAAATTTTAAGAAGGTTGCCTTGCAAACCTGATGATATGAATTCAATCCCCAGAACCCACAGTGGAAGGAGAGAACTGGTTCCCAAATGTTGTTCTCCCTCCTCCACATGCACAAACACAGAAAGACAGAGACAGAGAGAATAAATCAGAAATATCTAGATTCTTGCTGGACTCTAGATCCGGGTCCTAGGGCTTGTTCTAGTGTGGTGCTTCTGAAGTGAAAGATGTTAATGATGAAGAGTGGCTTGACTTTGGAGTTCATACAAGGGACCTAAGTCAATAGTAGGCTACAAAATGCAACTTAAGGTGGATTTTGCTCAGACTTCCATGTAAACATGAAAAGGGAAGCTTGTTGAGGCACAGAGTTAGATTTGACAGGTAAAGGAGGGTCAAGAACTTTGAGAAAGATGATTCTGTTATTGATGGATCACAAGGCACACTTAGAATAGCAATAAAAGAATTTTAAGGTAAAAGACAACTCAATGATTCAGACAAGGCATCAAAGGTTCTAATTATACCAGAATGTGGGGGGGAAAGTGACAGGTTTCTCCTCTTTTGTCCTGCCATTTGTGTGATGGAACAAACACACACACACACACACACACACACACACACACACACAGCTCTTTCGTGACCAAAAAAGATACATGTTTGAAATCCTAGTATCAGATGCTCATATTTAGCTCCCAGAAGACATTTGTGTTCTCATCCATAAGTCGTGTCAGTTGTCTATGGCTACACTGGTGCTGTGCTAACAACCAAAACAAATCCTAGGTATACAACAATATGCATTTATTGCTGATTTGTCTTGTATCACCCAACAGGATTGTCTGTGGTGGCATTCCTGCTGAACTCCTGGCCTGGCTCCAGAGAGCAGCACCTAGCCCTAATCCTCCCTTTGTTTAACCACACCTTTTGTTTCTCTTACCTTTTGTTACCTTTATCACCCTATGTGAATCTTGTTAGAGAGTCAAGGATCTGAGAGTCCCCTAAGGATCAAAGGCCTATGCAAAACTTGGTCCAGGAAACCCGGAAAAACGTGGTACCTGATAAACCAAGTAATTTTCACCTGGCATTTGATCTCTGGGAGCTCCTTTTGGTTTGCTTTGAAGGTGTGGATATTAACTATCTAAACTGTAAAATGGAGTAAATAAATATGCCCTAGGCGAAGGGAACAGGGCTTCAGTCCTTCGAGGCTGGACCCCCCTGCAGCCGTCAAGAGGCTAAAGACATTCTTAAGGTGCCTCTGAGTCTTTATTCCACGGATCCGCGTGAATCCACACAATCATGTCACGATATACAGCAACAATTGTCTATAACAATCCACAAAACAGTATTGCTATGGGAGCACATTTGAAATGGGGTGGGGGTGCCTTGGGGGTTAGCAGCACTAGCTGCTCTTGCAGAGGACCTAAGTACAGTCCCCACTACGACACCGGGTGGCTCACAACCATCTATAACTCTAGCTCCAGGAGATCTGATGCCCTCTTCTGGCCTTCATGGACACACACACACACACACACACACACACACACACACAGCAGAGAGAAATTAATTTTGAAAACAGAAATAAGAGTATAGAAGTGAATTAGTGAAATGGGTATGGTTTTTCTCATAAGGAACTTCACCTTGAAAGAATGAAGTATATTTTTGGCCTAAGGACAGTATGTATAAGAAAATTTTGCCCTTAGGGAAGGCAGAAAGAAAAGTCAAGATTAGTTACCCTCATAGTTTTTGCCAACTTGACAAATCTAACTGTATCTGAGAAGAGGGAATCTCAGCTAAGAAATTGCCTCTGGACTGGTGCGGTTTTGATTTGACTTGTCAGTTTGACAGGAGCTAGAGTCAAATGGGAAGAGGAACCTCAGTTGAGAATATGCTTCTATCAGATTGTGTGGGGTGAAGTCTGGGGGGGCATTTTCTTGATTGCTAATTGAGAGACAAAGGCCCAGTCTTCTGTAGGTGGTGCCACCCCTCGGTAGATGGTCCTGGGTGGTATAAGGAAACAAGCTGAGCAAGCAAGCCATGAGGAGCAAAGCAGTAAGCAGCGTTCCTCCATGGCTTCTGCTTCAGTTCTTGTCTCCAGGTTCCTGCTTTGAGTTCCTGTCTTGGCCTCCCTCAGTGGACTGTAACCTGGGATGTGTAAACCAAATAAACCCTTTCCTTCCCAATTTGCTTTTGGTCGTGGTGTTTTGTTACAGCCACAGAAAGCAAACTAAGATCGCCTCCATCAGGTTGCCTTGTGGACATGTCTGTGAATCATTTTTCTTAGTTGCTAACTGATGTAGAAGGGCCCAGCTCACTGTAGGTGGTGTCATCTTTAGGCGAGTGGGCCTAAACTGTTTAAGAAAGGTAACTAAGCCTGGCATGGTGGCGCATGCCTTTAATCCCACTACTTGGGAGGCAGAGGCAGGCAGCTCTGAGTCTACAGATGGAGTTCCAAGACAGCCAGAGCTACACAGAGAAACCTTGTCTCAGAAAAGAAGAGAGAGAGAGAGGAGGAGGAGGAGGAGGAGGAGAAGGAGGAGAAGAAAGAAAGAAAGAAAGAAAGAAAGAAAGAAAGAAAGAAAGAAAGAAAGAAAAAGTAGCTAAGCAAGCCAGTAAGCAGCACTATTACACTGGCTTCCCTTGATGAAGAACCAGTTACCAGAAGCCGAATAAACCCTTTCCTTCCTTCCCCAAGTTGTTTTTGGTCATAGTGTTTATCACAGCAACAAAACAAAGCCAACTAGGACTGTGACTCCTGGGGTATGATCCAGGTGCCCAACTGGTAAATAAAATCAGTCCTTTTGGGCCAGTGCAAAACTCACCCCCTACTGAAGACCATCCCTGAGGAGTTTCCCTAAAATCACCTCACCCCATACTCTGGCTTTCTCTGCCTCATTCCTCATAGACACATAACCATCATCTATCTGGAAGTCTTTCACGTACTTACCAGTGAAAACGTATTGCCTGGGCTTGCATCCTTGGCTTCACCTGTGTAGCTTTCAGTTGGTTAATCTCTTTATGTTACATGTTTTAAATTATTTGTTTACTAATTAACTGTGTGTGTGTGTGTGTGTGTGTGTGTGTGTGTGTGTGTGTGTGCCACAGCATATGTGTGGAGGACGGAGAATGACTTGAGGGAGTAGGTTCTTGCTCCCATGGGATTCAACCTTGCTGTCAGGTTGACTGCAAATGCTCTCACCTGCTGTGCCATCCCGACGGCTGGCTTCTTTATGTTACAGTTGGGGGATAATAATAGAACTTACTTCACAGGGTTCTGTAGGGATAAATGAGTGTGTGTACAAAGATTCTAACATTGCCTGCAATTCTTCTTTACTTGAATCGTCCTATTCACCCATTAGCATACTATCAGTGACCTTTGACATTATTGTCAGTCTATGACCAACATTCCACCCTCTCAATAAGAAAAAAAATCTAATTAGTTCTCCACTGTATCCAGGATTTGTGGTGCAAAGTAAGCTGCGAGTTAGAAAGATGAAAAGGAAATGGCCGACCAGCTGGGAGGGCTGGCGCTGTAGCATTCCTGTGGCAACAATACTGCTTACTCTTTAGATCCCAGCTTTAGAAACCTGTCCCCATGCAATTCACCCATTGGTCATCGGCTGTGGAACGTAGGAAACTACAACTCCCATCAGGCTGAGCGTCGCTCCGCCTTCTGAGTGCGTGCCCTTTGTGCTAAGTTAGGGCGCATGTGCAGTGTCCAAGCTGTGCTGCTAAACCGAAGTCTCTGGCACAAGCTTCCGCCCGTCCTTAATTGGCAGGATTGGGAGGTTGTGGGCGCTTAGTCCGAGGGAAGAAGAATAGAGGAATGGGGAAGGTCCTTTACTAGCCGCACAATAAGGGAGCCGCCATTGCTCTCAGGTTCAGAGAGTTACTACTACTACACCCAGGTCCTGGTCTGGTCTGGTCTGGTCTTGGTGCGTGATTTCCATGACAACCGCGCGTCTCATTGTGATGGGGAAATCTAAAGGTTACTGTTACCATAGTGATCCTAGTGCAGAAGGAGATGAGGTGAGGCAAGATAGGGGGGTTAGAACTATCAGTCAAAGAATTCAATAACCAAAGCGAGCTGGGATGAACATAAAGGAATGGAGTGTGGCAGAGGGATTGGCTTGAAACAAGAGGAACTGGACTAATATTAGGGAAGTTGGGATGTTTAAAAGGAATGACAGTGTTGTGAATACGTCTGTAGTAAAGAGATTGGAGGGCCCCTGAAGATATGGCTCAGTGGTTAAGAGTACTGGCTGCTCTTGCAGAAGACAGGGTTCGGTTCCCAGCATGCACATAATGGCTCACAACCATTTGTAACTCCAGTCCCAGGGGATTCAATGCCCTCCGTTAACCTCTCTCTACAGGCACCAGGCATGCATGTGGTGCACAGACATACATACAGGAGATACATGTATACACATAAAATACATAAATAATATAATTTTAATAAGGAGATGTGGGGAAGTTACTGGGACACCAGTATGTGAGGAGATGGGGGATGCTTGGGGGAAATTGGAAGTGCCCTAAGGGAAATTCTAGTCATTGCGATGTTATCTGTAGGATTCCTTGTAGATCAGACATTGACAGCCATGGAGAATACCATAGGTAGCTGGGAAGAACATGACTCGAGGCAGAATTTCGGGTCTCTGAGGGGTACAGAAATAGGCACTCTGGTCCCTGTGGGAATAACGAGGCCAACCGGACTGAATGAATGAGGGCACTTTGAGAAACAGGGACCCAATGCAGAATGATAGGTGTGAATATTACTGAGGAAACTGAGGTTCCCTTTTGCGGTTTAGTCTCATTAGTAAAAGCATTTGAGAATAACAATTTTATTAGTTTTTGAAGGGATAAAAAGCACAAAACAGGACAGGTAATCTGTAACCTTTGGCTGTTGCTGGGACGAGGAATTAGGATAAGAGAGAAACCATGCCTTTTAGGTTAGGGTCCAAGAAAGCCATCATGTTCAGCAATGGAAGTCTGCAAGCATCTGCATGGCAGATAGGGGGCTTCAGCAAAAGACTGAAAATGTCCAGACTATCATGGAAAGAGGCAATTTACTAAAGGGGAAAACAGGGTGGTGCACACCTTTAATACCAGCACTCAGGAGACAGGAGCAGGTGGGTCGCTATGAATTCAAGGCCAGCCTGGTGCACATCTTGAGTTCCAGGTCAGTCAGAGCTACATGGTGAGTCCCTGCCTCAAAAGAAAGAAAGAAAGCAACAGAAAGTGGAAAACACTCCCAAGAATGGGAGTGGGCTAGTGAGTGGAAAGAAAAAAAAAAAAAACCAAATAGCTAGGTCACAGGGCATATGACCCTTTATATGACATTTACACTTGCATAGTACACCCAACACACACACACACACACACACACACACACACACACACACACACACACACACACACACCATTTGCATGGCCAGAATTCTCTGTTCCCAGGTGAGGAAAATTTGTTGAATGATGCCCAGGTTGGGAAAAGCTTCCAGTGTTATGGGAATTCTGTCATCGGTTCACTAGCCAATTGAAAGGAGCAGCTTAGTCCAGAGGGCGGAGTTAACTAACCGGAATAAAAAGCCGTGGGGCGAGATGCGCGCTGTCTTGGAAGTTGGACAAACTGGCCCTGGACCACGGAGCAAGTGACTGTGGCTTGGTTCAGGTTCCCCATCCCCTATTGGAATGAAGATGCAGCGGCATCAGAGGCAGCATAGCAACCGGTGTCCCGGTTTGAATTCTTCGTCCTTTTTTGTAATTATTGTGCACGAATTTTGTCTATAAATAAAAGGCAACACATTCTCCTGACGACTTCCTTCAAGTTTTCTACAGTGAACAATAAACTTTCCTAACAGCCATCTCTGAAGTTTCCAAAAAGGTGATGGGGCCCTCACAATAACGATTCTACCTGGATTGTAATAATGCCATTAAGCCATTCAACACTACCCAAAGATTGTCTTTGAACTACAAACTGCTCAGGGCAATTCCAAGGGGTTAGCTGATATGGTCTACCCTCATGCACCACTCCAGTCAGATCAGAACTTCGGATAGCTCTACCCTTTCCCATTACTCAGAGACTAGCAACAAATGCTGCAGCTAGTTCTCCTGAGACTTAACCATTATTTTGGTTTTTACAGGGTCCCATAGAGATACCATCGCCCCCAAACAGCAGGAGGTAATTCTAAGAACACGATGCCCACTTTCCCAATAGGTGGGGTGGATGGGTTTTGGTTTTTCTCGGGGTTATGGATAATTGTCACCATGAAGAGGGTTTTGTTTTAAGTTGTTAGAGTAAAGGGTTGAACAAAAGAGATTAAGACTCAAGGATCTTATTTGAAATAGAGAAAGAGGGGATAGATAGGATAGGATAAACAGGTAGATTATCGAATCTACTCGCAAACTTAAAAAGCAATTATCAGTCTTAAAAAACTTACATGATATATCTTCTTACATATTGATACAAATTCAAGGTTATACTGTATATATGTTCCTACTACTGTTTAAGGTATTTTTGTATATTGATACAAATTTAGGTTACTTTTGTTATACTGTATGTATGTGTCTACTCCCATCTAAGATTTTTGTATACTGTTACAAAATTGGAGATTATTGTCCTTATACTGTACATCTGTTTCTAATTTTGCTTAAGGTATTTTCTATACAGCTTGCACCTATACAGCTTGTTTATTTATATGTTGTGAGGTTTTAGTCCTTAAAAGCAATATAGGATAATAAGGAATTACAGGTTATAGTCACCCATATTTATCAAACTTAGTCATGTTAGTTAGGTTTTCTAGGTATACACAGATATGTTTCAAATAGATAGGTAATCTTCAAACATTTCAAAGATCTACAGAATATGGCATTTAAAGTTTTTGTTGTTGTTTTGTTTTTTGTTTTTATTTTTTTCAAGACAGGGTTTCTCTGTGTAGCTTTGGAGACTTTCCTGAAACTTGCTCTGTAGACCAGGCTGGCCTAGAACTCATAGAGATTCACCTGTTTCTGTTTCCCAAGTACTGGAATTAAAGGCGTGTGCTGCCACTGCCTGGCTAAAATATTTTAATAACTTAGAATTTGCTTTTTGACATGAGACACATCTGCTCTTGGTGGTACCAATGCACTTCTAAAGAGAATGATGGGTGCCAAAGACACTCCATATGGAGTTTGCTTTCTTTGTGGCACAAACTGGCCTGCCTATAGAGCAAGAAACTGCCCTTGCCTCAATTGCTGACAGTAAGTATGCTGTCCAATCTGAGCAAGCAGGACACAAAGAAAAGCGACTACAGAACTTTGCCAAGGCAGGGTTGGACAGTCCTTCAAAATTTTCTGCTTCTGAAAAGGTCTGTCAGAGATTCTAGGTCTGTAGACCAAAGATGGATGCCCTTGCATTGTAGAGGAACCTTGGGTGACTGTCCAGGCAGCCAGCTGTTTCTGTCATTTCTTACATTTTTGGAAATTGTTTACTTGCACTTCCTGCTTGCTAAGGTAATATCCTTTTCCTTTTCAGGTCTTTGATGGGGTTGAAGACAAGACAGTTACAGTTACGGTTCTCCCTAATCTCAGCTAAGATAAATTAGGTACAAAACTTTGGATTCTTCAGGAGAGAACAGCTATTGGAGTAATCTCTATAAATTCTTCAATTAATTATGGTCAGGACATTTAGAATTTATTTCTTACTTAATATTTGTTTTTGTTATATGTAGTTTAATTTTTGTTTATATTATCACCTTTTCTTTCTTCTGGACAATACTTGATAATACTTCTTATTGTATAGTTTTTTGATGTTAAGATTAGAACCTTCCTTTTTTGTTTGTTTGTTTTTCGAAACAGGGTTTCTCTGTGTAGCTTTGGTGCCTTTCCTGGAACTCACTCTGTAGCCCAGGCTGGCCTCAAACTCCCAGAGATCCGCCTGCCCCTGTCTCCTGAATGCTGGGATTAAAGATGTGCACCACCACTGCCCAGCAGAATCTTCCTTCTTAATTAGACAAAAAAAAAGGGGGGGGGAGGATGTTACATGAATTCTGTCATTGGTCCACTAGACAATTGAAAGGAGCAACTTGGCCCAGTGAGCCAATGAGCAAGTGGCTGTGGCTTGGTTCAGCTTCCCCATCCCTCACTGGAACAAAGAGGTGGTGGCATTGGCTGCAACAACTGACATCCCAGTTTGGATTCTTCGTCCTATCTTGTATTGTGCAGGAATTTTGCCCATTAATAAAAGGTAATGCATTCCCCGACTTTCTTCTTTACACCAGGCTTCCTCTACAAACAGGCCTGTGCATGTTCTTTTTGTTGTATGAAGCCTCAACTGGATGGGCTTTCAGTCTCTCTAGCAACTGGGTTCTTATATTAATCTTGATATGGCTGTTTCCATCCCCAGATTCCTGCACATTAACTAAATGTCCAAGTAAGAAAGAAGAGAACCCACAAGCAGACACTCAGAAAGTGAGAGACCTTGGGACACTCAGGCACAAAGGGGATGACTCCATCAAATCCCTCCCCTTAGGGATCAGGGAACCTTGTGGGAGAAGAGACAGAAAGAGTGTAAGAGCCTGAAGGGACAGAGGAACACCAAGAAAACAAGACCTTCTATACAGCTCTGAGGGGAAAGGCTTCCCCAATGGAGTGTTGCAGCTCTGAAGGGAAAAACTTCCCCAATGGTGGTATCGTGGTTCTGAAGGGGAGATTTTCACCAATGCAAGTGTTACAGGTCTGTAAGGAAAGGTGTCCTGGAAGTTGGGACCCAAGGAACACCACAGTCACACCACAGAACAAACCTCATGCAAGAGATTTATTGGGAGAGACACAAGAGAGTGGCTCCCTCTGCTTGGGAAAGAAGCAGCAGGGAACTGAGGAAACAGGCTTATTTGGGTTTCTTCAGGGAGGAATTTTCCATGGTGAAGATTTCCAGAGTGGGAATTGGTGGGATTTCAAGCCAAGCCCAGGGATTGGTGGGATTTTGAGCTCAAGGATTGGTGGATTTTGATAGATTTTCAAACCTGGAAGTGGACTCGGACCTTTTATCCTACATCCTCTAAGTCAACATGATCAAAGCTCATATGCACTCACATATGACTGATGCAGCACGCATAGGGCCTGCTCAGTTCTGCACCAGATCCTTCACATATATGTTATGGCTTCCAGGTTAGTGTTTTTATGGTATTCCTGAATGTGTGAACAGTGGGTTTCTGTTTCTTGTTTCCTCTCTTGGGCTCTTTTCCTTCTGTTTGTTTTGTCCAATTCCAATGTGTTAGTTTTTGTTTTATCTCATTTTACTTTATTTTTTTTAAGATTTATTTATTTATTATGTATACAGTATTCGGCCTACATGCATGCTTGCAGGCCAGAAGAGGGCACCAGATCTCATTACAGATGGTTGGGAGCTACCATGTGGTTGCTGGGAATTGAACTCAGGACCTCTGGAAGAACAGCCAGTGCTCTTAACCCCTGAGCCATATCTCCAGCCCCCCATTTTACTTTATTTTATTTCATTTTATTATTAGAAGAAAACAACACAGTGAAGTAGTTCCATGCACATGAACCAGATCCCAGTTCTGGTTGTTATTTACTATGTGACCTTGGGCAAATAATTGACGCTTCCTGCCTGTGGTGATGATTAGTTTTAATTTACAACATGACAATCTAGAGTCAGTGAGAGACTGTCTAGATCAGGTTCAACTATAGGCATGTCTGTAGGGTATTTCCTTTGTTGTTAACTGGTGTGGGAAGACATAGTCCCACTATGGGTGACACCATTCCCTAGAAAGGGATCTGGACTATATAAGTATAGTGAGAGTGATGAGCCAGGAGTAAGCATGTATGCATTCACTTCTCTCTGCTCTCCACTGTGGAGGTGATGCCTCTCTCTGCTTCAAGGTCCAAATGCTGTGATTTCTTCCACAATAATGAGCTACACCCTGGAATTGAGAGCTACAATAAAACCAATCTCCCCTATGTTGCTTCTTGTCAGATAATTTGTCACAATAACAGAAATGAACCCAGGACACTGCACTTCGGTCGCACTTGTAAAATAGAAATTTTGTAAAATTTATAAAAATGTTTTGGTTACAGTTATATTGCTGTGATAACACACCATGACCAACTTATAGAAGAAAGTGTTTATTTGGGGCTTACTACTTCGAAGGGTTAAGAGACCATGACCATCATGTTAGAGAGCATGGCAGCAGATAGGCAGATATGGCACTGGATTTTTGCCTGAGAACTTCTTGATCAACAACCATGACACAGAAAGAGACACCTAACACAGAATGGTGTGGGCTTTGAAACCTAAAAGCACATGCATGTAGAGGCTCATGGTTGATGTCAGAAATCATCTTCCATCGCTCTTCTATCATATCCATTGAGGAAAGGCCTTCCAATGAAACCTATAACTCACTGATATGGCTAGCCTCACTAGCTAGATTCCTCTGGGGATCCCCTGTCTCTACCTTCTGAGTCTGAAATAGTAGGCAGGCCGCCATATCCACTCGGCATTTACACCAGCCCTAGGAATCTGAACTTTGGGCCTTATTCTAGCCTGGAAAATGCTTTACCCACAGAACCATCTCCTCAACAAAGATGCACTTTTTCTTTGCCATAAATGTGGTATATAATCATCTTATTCTCATTTTTGCCATTTTGTTCAATTATTTATTTGCTGTCATTAATACAGTGCCAGAACATTCCTGACATGTTTAACAAGTTGATAAGTAAAAATTGTTCAGGGAAGAAGGTAGTTGGAGTTTTCTCCAGTCCTTCCCAGCCCCACGGACCCCACAACCGCTTATAAAATAATCACTTAGAAACTTATATTAATTAAATTGCTCAGCCATTAGCTCAGGCCTACCACTGTCTAGCTCTTACACTTAAACTCAGCCCATTTTTTAAATCTATATGTTGCCACATATTCCATGGCTTTACCTTCTGCCTTTACACGCTGCTCCCTGGACGACAGGCTGGCGTCTCCTCATTCAGCCTTCCACTTCCCAGAATTCTCCTCTCTCTTTGTCTTGCCTATGCTTCCTGCCTGGCCAATCAGCTTTTTATTTATCAATCATAACAACATATATTCACAGTACACAGGACATCCCACAGCAGAAGAATAATTTCACAGAAGATCAACCATACATGTTAATAGTAAACCTTCTACTCGATGTATTTTTCTTAGGATGAAAGTCAGCTTTATTTCACATCACAATAATCCATAATTAGTATGAAGAATCTCAAACAAAAAGTAATGAGGAGGACTGGCCCATCTTGCCCCAAATTGGTATTGTTGGGAATTTAAGGTGCTGGAAAGTTAGAGCCCATAAATCCTCAGCAAACCTCATGAGAACAACAACAACAACAACAAAATCGAAACAATGGCACTAAGCAGGGGAAACCAAAGCAGGTTGGCTGGTCACTCAAAATAAACAATGTGATTTCGAGCCATAAAGTGACCCCAGGTTTCATTGCCCTTAAAATTTAGGATCATTATCTAATGGACACTCTGTAATTTTAAAAGAGTTCACATGTGAATATGAAGCTAATTATAATACTATTACATCTCAAATTTGTTCAGTATAAAAGTTAAGCACAATGTCATATGAAAATTGTTGATTTATTAATGTATGTTTGTTCCTATGAAATCTTCAGAGTCTCATATTAAAAACATAGCATACCTAAAAAAAACAGGTGAAGTGGCTGCATGCCTGTAACCCCAGTAATTAAGAGATGGAAACAGGAGGAACAGGGGGTCAAGATCATCTGCAGTGCATAACAAGATTGAGGCCAGCATGGCCTTTATAAGACCCCGACTTTAAAAAATGCAGTACCTATCGGTTCCTACCATCTGGATATTAGGTACCTAGGAATGCCCTGATTATTTTGCTCAGATGTAGTAAAAAAATCCTCTAAGGCAAAGGAGAGTTTGGGGTATCATATTAGCCATGACAGCCTCTTGTAGAAAAGGTACATTCCAAGTTTGAAAAGGAAGACATGAATTTGGAAATAATTTTCCTATTGTTCATCAGAACATAAGGACAGACGATTGGGTAGCCTGAAGATAAAGCTCCACTAATCAGATCCAATACTGGGCTGCCCTTAGGTCTGTGAAGTGAATAGAAGGTGACAAAGGTGTTTGAGAAATAGAAAAACACGAAGAAACCCACAAGCAGAAGGATGCTGTGTGTGGCTTTCTTTTCAGAAGAGGCCTGGGAAGAGACACTGGAACTGTGGACATGCCGTGTTCTCCTATTGTGTCTGAACAGGAGGGTCACCATGTAGAGGCTGGCCCACATCATGAGAAATACAAACAGGGTGTCTCTAATCGTTAATGCAGTTACAAGTGGCATGGTGGTGTAACGGCGAACCTGGTTGCTTCGGCAGAATGTCTGGGAATATCTAGAGCCTACAACAGTGAAGTTGATTTGGTCCTTTACGTTTTCAAACATGGGAATATAGAGAAATGTATTGATGATCCAGATGAAGAAGAGTGAGGGAAAAATACAGGACTCAAGCTTGGATTTAAGCCATGCCCACTTGGAGTGATTGGAACTGACAGTAATGGCTTGAAATGCACTTAGGAGAGAAGTAGTACAGATGGAAAGGCCCCTAGTAACACTGTATGCATACAAAACTGCCTTACATCCAACATCATGGAAAAGGAGCTTGACCGCAAAGAATGCCATGACATCTGGTATCAGCCTGAACACA
The DNA here is from genome assembly GCF_004664715.2 of Peromyscus leucopus. Taxonomy (NCBI): domain Eukaryota; kingdom Metazoa; phylum Chordata; class Mammalia; order Rodentia; family Cricetidae; genus Peromyscus; species Peromyscus leucopus. The sequence goes on from NC_051063.1 coordinate 179,550,754, forward strand.
ATGCTCAAAACATTGACAAGTGTCAGATGTGTGAAGATCATATCTATGGGCTTCTTCAGATGAGGCTGCATTAAGAAGGTGTACATGTATAGCACAAAGAGCAGCGAGTTTCCAATGAATCCAATGAAAATTTCTGACAGGAGGAAGAATCCAGAAATTAGGTCTCTTGGAAACATTATCTTAAGGAAGTCTTCAGTGTTCTGACTGGACAAGGCAGACCAACCAAGTATAAATGCATGATGTTGTGAGGTTAAAATTAATGGACTAGGAGGATGAATACAGTGATTGATAGATAAGCACAAGAACACCAAACAAGCTCAGAGGTGACCCCTCCAGGAACTGGCTTCCATTATTCTGAGAGCCTGAGAGTAGAAAAGTCGGGGCTAAAGAACTCATAAGGAACCCCATGACACTTTAGTATATGAACCAAAATACATTTGAATCATATGAAAGAGAGATGGACTTTGTAAAGAACAAAAAAGCTGAACATTAAGAAAACAACCCAATTTTTAATGAAGGAATAGGATTAAATGGAGAATTCTCAAAGATGGATGACAAATGGCTGAGAAACACTTTTTAAAAATGTCTGGCATCGTTAGTCATCAGGGAAATGCAAATTAAAACTACTTTGAGATCTCAGCTTATCCCAGGATGACCAAGATGATTAAAACAAATGACGCCACATGCCAGGGAGGATACAGGGAGAGGGTGGACATGGGAACTGGTAGGGCCACTGTAGAAATCAGTGTGGCCGTTCCTCGGGGACCTGGCAATTGATGTACCATTAAATCTAGCTATATCATTCTTGAGCATATACCCAAAGGACTCTAGTTCATACCACGGAGACACTTGCTCATCCATGTTCACTGTTGCTCTATTCACAATAGCCAGAAATTGGAAACAACCTAGATGTTTATCAACTGATGAATGGGTAATAAAAATGTAGCATCTATATGAATATCATTCAGCTGTTCAGAAAAATGGAATCATGACATTTGACAGTGAATCGACTGAGGTAGAAACAATCATCCTGAGTGAAGTAACCCTGTTCCAGAAAGATAAAGGCTGGCCTGGCAATGGTGGCACATGTTTAGTCCCAGCACTCAGGAGGCAGAGGCAGGCAGATCTCTGTGAGTTCAAGGACAGCCTGGTCTACGGAGGGAGATCCAGTAGAACCAGGGCTACACAGAGAAACCCTGTCTTGAAAACAAAAACAAACAAACAAAACAACAACAACAACAAGCAGAAAGAAAGAAAGAAAAACAGTGACTGTTGTCTCCCTGTGTATACTGGCTTTACTATTGCCCTTGTACCTTCTCTCTAAACCAATATAGTCTTAATTATTTGACATTTCTATAGAACATTATAGCTCAGAACAAGAGTATGGGTATTAGTCATTCTCACCTTGGTTTAGACTCTATTACACAAGTCTGTCAGGACAAGGATCAGTTCAACAATTACCTATCAGAGCTATCCAGGTAGAGACATTTAGCTCATTACCTCCAACTTTACTTTCTAAGTCAAAAGTCAGTGTTTGGGACAAATGTGGTTCACACAACTTGTAAAGATTCCTGAAATGGAATGGGGAGAGATAAAACTATACCTGACTATCCAACTATACAAAACATAAACTTAACCCAAGAATTTTCTGGCCCAAACCAGCATTCATGCCATGATGGACACACCTAATCTGACCAAGAATTGAAGTGTCTTGCCAAGTGAACACCATAAGAAATCCACACATTTGTGTGAATATTTTGTATGCCTTTGTGGAAAGATAAATTTTGCATTCTCAAGCATACTTACAATGATACTGATACAAGTTGGGGAATTACAAACATGAAAACTTCAATCAAACTATAGATCCTGAAATCTCCTGAGAGGTGAAAACAAAGAGATATGGTCACTGCGTGACCAAGCATAAAACACACCACTTTTTTTTGTTTTGTTTTTTTGTTTTTTTGTTTTTTTGAGACAGGGTTTCTCTGTGTAGCTTTGGTACCTGTCCTGGAACTCACTTGGTAGCCCAGGCTGGCCTCGAACTCACAGAGATCCGCCTGGCTCTGCCTCCCGAGTGCTGGGATTAAAGGCGTGCGCCACCACCGCCCGGCCCACACCACTTTTTTTCTAATCCTTTTTTATTATTATTCTCTTATATATTACATACTGACCACAATTTCTCCTCTCTCCTCTCCTCCCAGGCCCTCTCCCCCTCCTTGAGACCCACTCCTCCTCCATTTCCCTTCAGAAAAGGACAGGCCTCCCAGGGATATCAATCAAACATGACATATCAAGTTAAAATAAGACTAGGTACATAATCTCATATTAAGGCTGAAAGAGACGACTAATAGGAGGGAAATGGTCCCAAAAGCAATCAAAAGAGTCAGAGACAGTCACACTCCCACTGTTAAGAGTCCCACAAGAAGACCAAGGTACACAACCATGCATACATGCAGAGGACCTAGGTCAGACCTATGAGCCCAGGTTTATTGACTCTGTGAGCTCTCTTGTGGTGTCCTTGACCCCTCTGGCTTCTGCAATCCTTCCTCTCCCTCTTCTGCAAGATTTCCAAGCTCTGTCTAATGTCTGTCTGTGGGTCCCTGAATCTGTTCCCATCAGTTTCTGGAATGAAACCTCTCTGATGATGATTATGCTAGGCTCTGGTCAACAAGTACAGCAGAGTATTACTAGGAATAATTTCATTGACTTTCTTTTTTCTGGTCATATTTGGTTCTATCCTAGGTCTCTGGGCTATCCAGCCTCTGGGTCCTGGCCCTCCAAGCAGTGTCAGATGTGGCTCCCTCTGTGGCATGGGTCTCAAGCTGGACCAGTCATTAGTTGGCCACCCCCACAAGTTCTGCACCAGCTTTACCCCAGCACACCTCGCAGGCAGAGCAAATTGTAGCTCAAAGGTTTTGTGGCTGGATTGGTGTCCCAATCCCTCCACTGAAAGCCTTGCCTGATTGCAGAGATGGCTAGTTCAGACTCGGTATCTCCCTTTACTGGGAGTCTTCGTTAGGGTCACGCTTGTAGATTCCCAGGAGTTTCCATTGCACTAGGTTGCTACCTTGATGGTGAAATGCACCCCCAATTCCAGTTGTCTCTTCCAGTACTCTCTCCCTCCATTCCCCACCCTAAAGTGACCTCTCCTGTTCCCATCCACACATACTCTGGTATCTCGTCAGATCATATAGGTCTTTCCCCTTTTACAAACACACCTCTTCGCACACAGGAAGCAGTGTTGCAGACCTTGGACCAGTCTGTGGGCCAAAGAGCAGCCCAGTGACTCAACTCCAGTCCATCTGAGCTGGGTGCTGGAGCTAGTCAGGGCTAGTCAGCATTCCAATGAAACCTGAACCACCCAGGCTCAGTTACATGCTCATCAATGCAGGGTGAAATCTATACCCTCAAGGGGATCCTTATTCCAAGGCTGGCTTTTCAGATCAAGATCTTAGACAGAGGCCATGTGATTCACCCTGGAACCAGGTTGAACACAGATACATTTAAGCCCCTATCCACAAGACAAGCAATGGAAGTTCCTTGTACAAACCCTGTAGCATCCATGAGATCCAGGCCCATGGTCACTTAGACATGATTTGGAGGGAACTAATCCACCTAGATTGCTTTCATAAAGAGATATTGGAAAACTGGAGAAGACATGGCCTCTTCTGTGAACAGAGCTGAAATACATGATAAATATTCAGGTATACAGAAGGGAGACTGGACACTCTGCAGCGATGTGCCCAGGGTCTGAGGACATCCTGGGTGGAAGGGCCAGAGCAGCACAGGCTGTGGAGACAAAGCAGAGATGGGACCCCAGAGCCTGAGGCTGAGTCTTTGTAAACCTCCTGAGTAAACAGACTGAGAAGGAATCTTCCTTACCTACTCCCTGCCTTGGGCAGCAGATTCAAAGGACCAGTCATTAGTTGGCCACCCCCACAAGTTCTGCACCAGCTTTACCCCAGCACACCTTGCAGGCAGAGCAAATTGGAAGATGAAATCATCACTCTTAAACTGGATGTGGTCCTGCTTGGAGGCTTGCCTAGAAAGAGACCACCCGGAAACAAGGCTCTCTACTGCCACTGTCTCTGGACCTAGCTGGGGCCAAAGGTGAAGCAGAATTGCTCTTATTGCAGGTCAAGCTAGGCTAGCTGTCAATCATTGTATCTGCTGTTGTTGCTGTCCCCCACCCCCCACTGCAGTGGGAAACATAAATTCAGCTGAACACAACACAGTGAACAGACTCACATAAAATCAAAGAAGCAAAAGGAGTGGGAACAAATGAGAAATAAAAACTAGAGGAGAAAAACATCCACCCTAACAATGTGTAAAACTCAACACACACACACACACACACACACACACACACACACACACACACACAAATATGAGAAAGCATCTACCATCATCACGCCTGCAAACAGAAGAGCCCACCACCAGAATCAAGGAAAAGGAGGTCTGAAATGTCTGAAAACCATCCCAGAGTCCTACTTTACACAGCATCCATGGCCACATGCAGGACCCAAGCTGATGAGATCAGGACAGAGATGAGAAAATTAGCAGAGTAGATGAAAGGGTCAGCTCTTGGAAAGGATGATTAAAGACACAAAGGAAAAAAATTAGCAAAGTAATTAAGACTTTGAGAGCAAACAGAAATGCTGTGAATAACAGAGCCAATCAATCAAATCAGAAGCACAGCTGAAAGCTTCAGCAGCAGATGTGATCAACGGAGAAGTAATTTCCAGGCTGGAAGATGACATCAAGAATACCATACATTGCCAAGAAGTGATGGTGCACGTGTTTAATCCAGCCCTCGGGAAGCAGAGGCAGGCAGATTTCTATGAGTTCAAGGCCAGCCTGGTCTACAAAGTGAAGTTCCAGTACAGCCAGGACTACACACAAAGAAACTCGGTCTCAAAAAACAGGAACAAACAAAAAAGAACACAATACATTGAGGTGTATGTGAAAAAAGGAATGGGCAGGGCTAGAGAGCTAGTTCAGCTGTAAGAGCACTGGCTGCTCTTCCAAGGGACCCGGATTCAATTTCCAGGACCCACTTGGCAGGTCCCAGTTGACTGTAGCTCCAGTTCCAGGGGATCTGACACCCTCACATAGACATGAATACAGGCAAAACACCAACGCATGTAAAATTAAATTAAATTAATTTTTTTTAAAAAAAGAAAGGAATGAGTGTGTCCAGATCTGTGGAATAAACCCAACCAACCTATGATAGAGTAGAGCATGATGTGATAAAGTCTACAGGCACTGATGAGTTAAACGACAAATTAGAGCCAGTGTTTCCCAAACTTATAAAAGAAATGATCATCCAAACACACTCCAAATAGACACACCAGAGAGAAGCCACACAAAGACACATCATAGCCAAGATATCAAAATTGTGAACCCCAGAATCAGTCTCAGGTGTTATAAGAGGACTGCCAACCCACCTACCAAGAGAGCCATGTGAAAATAACATCAGCTCTCAAGTCAGCAACCCCAAAAGCCAGAAAAGCATGAAATGATAGATTCTTAGTTGTGAAAGTAACTGGCTTTTCAAACACAGTTGCTGTGCCCAGCAGAGTTCTCTTCCATTTGGTGGAGATGTAAGTGCACTTCAAGACCAGTACAGACCAAGGCAGTCCTCAAAGCCAAGTTGGCAGTGCAGAACTTACTTGTCACATTCCTGACCTTGAATCCTGGAAAGAATACATGTTTTCAGATGGATGAGTGGAGAAAGCAGAGCTTGCACATAGCCTGTACCTTGTAAAGAACACATTCCACCCCTACCCCACTGTGAGAGTGTGCACTGCCCCGGATGAAGGAAACAGCATCAGGATTAAATGTAGACAGCAGTTGGGAAATGCAAATACTTGTTAAAAGATGAGATCATGGGGCTGGAGAGATGGCTCAGTGATTAAGAGCACTTGCTGCTCTTCCAGAGGACCCAGGTTTGATTCCCAGCACCCACATGGCAGCTCAAACCTGTCTGTAACTCCCTGTCCAGATTATCTGACACCATCACACAGACATACATACAGGCAAAACACCAATGCACATAAAATAAAAGTAAATTATACATATAAAAGATGAGATTATGGGATCCTGCACCAGTACCTCTGGAAGTTTCAGGGACATAGAAAAGGTTCTGGGGTGCAACTTTTCATAAAGGACACTAGACCTGTAAGGAATCATGACTGAGTCCTTGGCTAGAACATGTGCTAAGACAGAAAAAGGAAAGAAGATGGTAAAACTGTGTATGAAGATAAAGAGATGGAGAGAAAATAAGAGTGAGGAAACATTTGATAGTAAACATGAGACAAAATACCTGCTAAGATCACAATCTACAGAGGGAGGCTGGGAAAGGGACATACCTCCCTCTCATTCTCAGGTCCGAGTGTCTTGCCATCCTCAGTGGAGGCGACTGCATCCCAGACAAGTGTGTTAAAAAGGCTTCCTAAACACACTCACAATTAAATTGCACACAGAATGGCAGCATGTTTCCTCCCTATTGGCATGGCCCCCAACGGCCCCCCAAGGCATAGATAGCCTTGTTTTAGTGCATCATTTTGGGGCACCCAGAGGAACAATATATCAGTCTCCCACCTCTAAAATGAGTCTCCTGGTGACCTTATTAAGCTAACTAGGCCAGGAACCTTTGAGAACACACATTTCCCCAAGTTAAGCTTCACCAGAGAGTCAACTTTGGGATCTGAAAAGTCATTAAAAGTTAGTTCTCCTGCAGTGGCAGAGATCAGCACAGCCACTCCAATGGGCTGAGCACTGAGCAGGACCCCAGAGAACATGCTCTCTGTTCCCCAGGAGGCCATTGTGCCTCCTGCTCTTACAGTGTGCCTTGAACTTCTTCATGCTCCATAGAGGGCAGGATGCCAGGCTGTGAGGTTTAGTTTTGCCCACTGTACAGGAATCAGTCATGGCTGTAACACTCTGTTTCCCATACACTCTTATTTTGAAATTCCTTGCTATGATAATAAATAAATATTTCTTTACTTACTGTGTTAAATATTCATAATCACATGCTGTACATCTAAAAAGAACGTGAAATTATACATCTCCCACATGGCAAATAACCCTGAATACCTCAAATGTGTACTTACAGAGTAAATGTAACTCTTCCTTTCCTGCTGGGACAACCACTGAAAAAATTTTATATAGCCTTTACTTTTAGGTTTAATGCCTTTGGAACATACAATTCAGAATTTAAAAATCTTTATTTTAAGTGGAAAGAATCCTATGTACAAATTCTTTCAAATGTTTCCATTATTTTTATCTTATGTCTATGGGTGTTTTGCCTGCATGTACATATGGCCGACATGTGCATGCTGTTCCTGAAGCGGCCAGGAGAGGGCGCCAGATTCCCCTAACTAAAGTTACAGATGCCTGTGAGCTACCCCATGTATGCTGGGACGCTAAGCCTCTGGAAAAAGCCCTGCCTGTAACCACTGAGCCACTTCTCCAGGTTAGCATTTTATAAATTCTTAAGGGATGTAAGATTTATCTTGGGAAATATGATTTTGTAGTTGTGGGATCATATTTTAGAATATTGTTATTTATTTATTCATTTTGGGTTTTTTTTTTCCCCTGGAGCTGAGGACCGAACCCAGGGCCTTGTGCTTGCTAGGCAAGCGCTCTACCACTGAGCTAAATCCCCAACCCAAAACAAGTAACTCTTATTTGACTTTTTGTTTGTTTGTTTTTTTCTGGAATTAGAACTGAACCCAGGGCCCTGCGCTTGCTGGGCAAGCGCTCTTTCACTGAGCTAAAAGCCCGACCCGTTCATTTTGGTTTTTTGAGCCAGGGTTTCTCTGTGTAGTTTTGTGCCTGTCCTGGATCTCACTCTGTAGACCAGGCTGGCCTTGAACTCACAGAGTTCTGCCTGGCTCTGCCTCCTGAGTGCTGGGATTAAAGGCATGTGCTACCACCACCTGGCAATATTGTTTTATTTATTCTTTGAAAATTTCATACAATTTATTTTGATCATATTCATCCCCCTTCTCCACTTCCTCCCAGGTCCTCCCTACCTCCCCAACAACACAACCCAATGAACTCTCTCTCACTCTCACTCTCTTTCTCTCCATCTCTTTAAAATTTGATCAAAACTCAGCCAGCTAATAAAGACATTCTATTAGCTTAAACCTGTGCCTGAGTAGTCTTCTTTGGTGGCTAGCCCACAAATCTGAGCACTCCAAACTCTCTTAGTCTCTGTTCAGTGACCAGTTATGGGTTTCTGGGTCAACTCTCACCTACATTGAGGAGAACATTCTCTGGTGAGGGTTGAGCGATCTATGGATGTAGCAATAAGTAATTAGGCATGCTTTTATTGTTGTGTCCTGTTGCTAGAAAGAACACAGATCCCATGATGCAAGGTAGTGTGAGATGAGCATGGTTTCTAACACTTTGAAACTGTAAGTTCCAAAGATTCTTATACGTTCCCTTGGTCATGCTGTCTTATCACTGCAATAGGAAAGTAACCAAGATAACAACACACACTTGAGTCATAGAACATAAATAAATACATCAAGTGGGTACCGACCTGGAAGCTCCGTTCCTACTAGCTAGCCTTCATAGTGCTAGAAGGTGCTGTGCATGCTAGTAGTGGTGAAAAGTGATTATCAATCTCACCCAGGTGGGACACCAGTGAAATACAAAACAACCTGCCTGACAAGAGATGCCCACTGATGCAATAGTGGCGTGGTTGTTCCAAGGGTAAGCAACCATCTCCTGGGCCTGGATTTCAGGCCCAGATCATGAGATGGAACCCACACCTGGCACTATTAACCAGACTGAGAACATGTGGCTGGATGGTGTATAAGCTCTAAGAGAAAACTTATTACCATTACCCTACTAAATGGGTGTAGCCTTGGATGACTTCCAATACTTAATGCTTTACTTAGAGGTTAGTGTATCATTCAATTCTTATCAAGGAAGCTCTTTCAGTAGATGGCAATGAACACAGCCACCCACAAATAATCAACATGTAGAGAATAGGAGACTTCAGAGTGCTCGTCCCTAAATGGAAAGTATATATCACACCCATTCTCACAAGTGTCAAGAATTTTTGCTGAAGTGGGAATAGAAGGAAAGTAACAGCCAGGGATGATGGATGATTTTAAGGAAACTGGTTTTTAGACACAGCAGAACTCATGCACACATTAATTCACAGCAATGCAAGACTAGGGCAAGCTACAGCCAGACAAAAATCCCAGCATGGAAGCAGAGAGTAGGCACATACACCAACCCATAAGTGATGAATACTGGCATTTGATAGCTGCTTGGGAAGACTAAATCAGTTTTCATTAATGTGTGGCATCTGGCCTCTGTTATATCGACCACACTATAGGACAAGAACCAAACCCAAGAATAGTTGGACTTGATGAGTTGAGAGAAAGAGAGAAACATGACAGTGGGTGAGATAGTGAGGTAGGGGTGGAACTAGAGGAGCTGGGGAGGGTAAATATGATCAAACCATGCTGCACGACACTTCTTAAAGAATCATAAAAATTATTTTTAAAACGAGTTGGATTTATCTGGTTGCTAAACTGTGGGATCTTCAATCAACTGAATTTCCCAGGTTTATTGGCATAGAATCCCATGATCTCATCTTTTAAGTGGATAATAGCAGGAAAATTCTGGTACATTCATGAAATGAAACACAATACGGTAGGGGGAAGTGAATTAACTACGCTTCAAAAATAAGTTTTTAAAACTACTATCTGTCTATTTGTCTATCTATCTATCTATCTATCTATCTATCTATCTATCTATCTATCTATGAAGATGGAACTTTGAGTATATCCACTTAAAGTTCCTAAATTCCTTAAAGTCCCTGAATTGTATTATTTATTTATTTATTTATTAACTATTTATTTATGTATTTATTTATTTATTACAAGATCTCTCACTATGTAGCCCTGGCTGTCCTGAAAATCACTATGGAGTCCAGGCTGGCCTAGAACTCATGGAGATCCAGCTGTCTCTGCTTCCCTAGTGTGCCACCATGACTGGCCAATTTTTGCTTTCAATTTTTACTTTTTAGGCATTAAACCTAAATGTAAAGGCTATATAAAATGTTCTCAGTGGTTGTCCCAGCAGGAAAGGAAGGGTTACATTGGCTCTGTAAGTACACATTTGAGGTATTCAGAGTTATTTGCCATGTGGGATATGCATAATTTCACATTCTTTAGATTTGCAGCATGAGTTCATCAGAAATATTTAACACAGTAAGTAAAGAAATATTTATTTATTATCATAGCAAGGAATTTCAAAATAAGAGTGTATGGGAAACAGAGTGTTACAGCCATGACTGATCCCTGTACAGTGGGCAAAACTAAACCTCACAGCCTGGCATCATGCCCTCTATGGAGCATGAAGAAGTTCAAAGCACACTGTAAGAGCAGGAGGCACAATGGCCTCCTAGGGAACAGAGAGCATGTTCTCTGGGGTCCTGCTCAGTGCTCAGCCCATTGGAGTGGCTGTGCTGATCTCTGCCACTGCAGGAGAACTAACTTTTAATGACTTTTCAGATCCCAAAGTTGACTCTCTGGTGAAGCTTAACTTGGGGAAATGTGTGTTCTCAAAGGTTCCTGGCCTAGTTAGCTTAATAAGGTCACCAGGAGACTCATTTTAGAGGTGGGAGACTGATATATTGTTCCTCTGGGTGCCCCAAAATGATGCACTAAAACAAGGCTATCTATGCCTTGGGGGGCCGTTGGGGGCCATGCCAATAGGGAGGAAACATGCTGCCATTCTGTGTGCAATTTAATTGTGAGTGTGTTTAGGAAGCCTTTTTAACACACTTGTCTGGGATGCAGTCGCCTCCACTGAGGATGGCAAGACACTCGGACCTGAGAATGAGAGGGAGGTATGTCCCTTTCCCAGCCTCCCTCTGTAGATTGTGATCTTAGCAGGTATTTTGTCTCATGTTTACTATCAAATGTTTCCTCACTCTTATTTTCTCTCCATCTCTTTATCTTCATACACGGTTTTACCATCTTCTTTCCTTTTTCTGTCTTAGGACATGTTCTAGCCAAGGACTCAGTCATGATTCCTTACAGGTCTAGTGACCTTTATGAAAAGTTGCACCCCAGAACCTTTTCTATGTCCCTGAAACTTCCAGAGGTACTGGTGCAGGATTCCATGATCTCATCTTTTATATGTATAATTTACTTTTATTTTATGTGCATTGGTGTTTTGCCTGTATGTACGTCTGTGTGACAGTGTCAGGTAACCTGGACAGGGAGTTACAGACAGTTTTGAGCTGCCATGTGGGTGCTGGGAATCAAACCTGGGTCCTGTGGAAGAGCAGCAAGTGCTCTTAACCACTGAGCTCTCTCTCTCCAGCCCCATGATCTCATCTTTTAACAAGTATTTGCATTTCCCAACTGCTGTCTACATTTAATCCTGATGCTGTTTCCTTCATCCGGGGCAGTGCACACTCTCACAGTGGGGTAAGGGTGGGATGTGTTCTTTACAAGGTACTGGCTATGTGCGAGCTCTCCTTTCTCCAATCATCCATCTCAAAACATGTATTCTTTCCAGGATTTAAGGTCAGGAATGTGACAAGTAAGTTCTGCACTGCCAGCTTAGCTTTGAGGACTCTCTTGGTCTGTACTTGTCTTGAAGTGCACTTACATCTCCACCAAACGGAAGAGAACTCTGCTGGGTACAGCAACTGTGTTTGGAAAGCCAGTTACTTTCACAACTAAGAATCTTTCATTTTGTGCTTTTCTGGCTTTTGGGGTTGCTGACTTGAGAGCTGATGTTATTTTCACATGGCTCTCTTGGTAGGTGGGTTGGCAATCTCCACTTATAACTCCTAAGGCTGGTTCTGGGGTTCACATTTTTGGTATCTTGGCTTTGATGTATCTTTGTGTGGCTTCTCTCTGGTGTGTCTGTTTGGATGATCATTCCTTTAAGTTTGGCAAACACTGGATCTGGTTTTGTTGGTTAACTTACTAGTGCCTGTAGACTTTATCTCACCATGCTCTACCCCACCTTGTGTTGGTTGAGTATATTCCACAGATCTGGACATGCTCATTCTTTTCTTTACATACACCTCGATGTACTGTATTCTTGATGTCATCCTCCAACCTGGAAATCTCTTCTCATCTGCTTGTTATCATCTGCTGCTGAAACTTTCAGCTGTGCTTATGATTTGATTGATTGGCTCTGCTATTCGAGGCATTTCTGTTTGCTCTCAGAGTCTTAATTACTTTGCTAATTTTTCCCTTTGTTCTTTAATCACCCTTTCCAAGCGCTGGCCATTTCATCTACTCTGCTAATTTTCTCATCTCTGCCCTGAATTGATCTGCTTACTTCACTCATCAGTTTGGGTCCTACATGTGGCCATGGATCCTGTGTAAAGTAGGACTCTGGAATGATTTTCAGACATTTCAGCCCTTCTTTTCCTTGATTCTGGTGGTGGGCTCTTCTGTTTGCAGGTGTGATAATGGTAGATGCTTTCTCATATTTGTGTGTGTGTGTGTGTGTGTGTGTGTGTGTGTTGAGTTTTGCACATTGTTAGGGTGGATGTTTTTCTCCTCTAGTTTTTATTTCTCATTTGTTCCCACTCCTTTTGCTTCTTTGATTTTATGTGAGTCTGTCCACTGTGTTGTGTTCAGCTGAATTTATGTTTCCCACTGCAGTGGGGGTGGGGGACAGCAACAACAGCAGAAACAATGATTGACAGCTAGCCCAGCTTGACCTGCAATAAGAGCAATTCTGCTTCACCTGTGGCGCCAGGTCCAGAGAGAGTGGCAGTAGAGAGCCTTGTCTCCAGGTAGTCTCTTTCTATGCAAGCCTTTAAGCAGGACCACATCCAGTTTAAGAGTGAGGATTTCATCTTCCTTTGAATCTGCTGCTCAAGGCAGGGAGTAGGTAAGGAAGATTCCTTCCCAGTCTGTTTACTCAGGAGATTTACAGAGACTCAGCCTCAGGCTCAGGGGTCCCATCTCTGCTTTGTCTCCACAGCCTGTGCTGCTCTGGCCATTCTACCCACAATATCCTCAGACCCTGGGCTCATCCCTGAAGCCTGGCCAGTCTCCCTTCTGTATACCTGAACATTTATCATGTATTTCAGCTCTGTTCATAGAAGAGGCCGTGTCTTCTCTAGTTTTCCAATATCTCTTTATGAAAGCAATCTAGGTGAATTAGTTCCCTCCAAATCATGGCTAAGTGACCATGGGCCTGGATCTCATTGATGCTACAGGATTTGTACAAGGAACTTGTCTTGTGGATAGGGGCTTAAATGTATCTGTGTCTACCCTGGTTCCTGGGTGAATCACATGGCCCCTATCTAAGATCTTGATCAGAAAAGCCAGCCTTGGAATAAGGATCCCCTTGAGGGTATAGATTTCACCCTGCATTGATGAGCATGTAACTGAGCCTGGGCGGTTCAGGTTCCATTGGAATGCTGACTAGCCCTGACTAGCTCCAGCACCCAGCTCAGCTGGACTGGAGTTGAGTCACTGGGCTGCTCTTTGGCCCACAGCTGGGTCCAAGGTCTGCAGCACTGTAGCTGAAGGTTTTCCTGTGTCCTGCCTGGTCCTGCAGCTGCTCAGACCCAAGTAAACACACAGAGGCTTCTATCAATTAGAACTGCTTGGCCATTAGCTCAGACTTATTACTGACTAGCTCTTACACTTAAATTAACCCATGATTCTTTTGTATGTTTAGCCATGTGGCTTGGTACATTTTTCTCAGTTTTGTCATCTTGCTTCCTTGTGTGTGGCTGGTGACTCCTGACTCAGCCTTCCTCTTCCCAGAATTCTCCTTGTCTGCTTACCCCTCCTCTACTTCCTGCCTGGCTACTGGCCAATCAGCATTTTATTTATCAGCCAATAAGAGCAACATACATTCACAGCACACAGAATAACATCCCACAGCACTTCCCCTTTTCTTTCTAATCAAAAAGGAAGGGTTTAACTTTAACCTAGTAAAATTACATATAATATAACAGTTATCAAGCAGGAATTACAATTACAATATTAGTCCATTTGTATTTGGCAAAATTAAGAAAATATTCTAGCTATCCTATATTTATGAGTCTAAAGTTTCATATCTAATTTAACTTTTATCATAACCAAGGAAAATTATAATTTTAACTATTTAGTCTTCAACTACAGCAAAGACCTCACAAGGATAAAGTATTACCTAAGTAAACAGGAAATCCATTGTAAGCAACTTCCAAAACTCTGAAAATGACAGAGACATCTGGCTACCTAGACATTCACCCAGTATTCCTCTGCAACATTGGGGCATCCATCGTCAGCCTATAGGCCTAGAGTCCCCCAATCACTTATCTCTGTGTCCTGTAAAATGTCTGGCAGCTTCTTCTGTGAAGCAGTAACCTGAAGGGAAGATCTTGCCTTGCAAAGTTTAGTGGTCATCTTCCTATGGGTCCTGCATGTCCAGTTTATACAACATTTTGTCAAGCAGTCCAGACAAGAACAGTTTCTCACTCAAATGGCTAACTTTTGCCATGAAGAAGACAAACTCCATATGGAGTGTCTTTGGTGCCCATCATCTTCCTTGAAGTAATTGGTACTGCCAGGAGCAGACATGTCTCATTGTCCAGAAAAGTCTAAGTTTTTAAAACATTTTAAATGCCATCTTCTGTAGGTCTTTGAGGTGTTTGAAGATTACCTACCTAATTGAATTATATCTATGTATACCTAGAAAACTTAACATGACTATAAGCTTGACTATCATAGAAGGCTAATTATTAATCTGTATTTCTTAATTATCCATTACAATTTCAAATGAGCTGCAAAAACATAATACCTTAAACAAGAGTAGAAATATATATTCAGTATAACAAAATTAACTTTAAATTTGTATCAATAAACTATAATCTATAGCAATTGAAAACAAGTTGCTGTTTAAAAGTAGGTTCAATAATCTTCTCTTTTATCCTATCATATCTATATCCTATCCTCCTTTTTTCTTTAGAAAGATATTGACTATGACCAATAACAATTTGTAACCAACCTCTAAACAAAGACAAAAATCCATAATCCAGTTTTGGGGAATGTGGGCACAGTTTTCTAGGCTACTTCCTGCTGATTATTGGCACTGGTAGTCTTATGGGGATCCTGAGAAAATCCAAGATAATGGTCAAGTCCTGGGAAGACCAGCTATAACTTTTGTTGATAGGTACCATCTGTCAAGGTTCAGGAGGTCTGGCTTAGTAAAACTGATCCATCTTAACCTGGAACAAATCCATAGCCTCCTGCTTCCTGTGGAAACAAAATAGAGCCTCCTTTCCAAACCAACATATCCTTAGATCCAAATTTTGAAGTCAAGATATCTTTAAAATACATTGATTAGAAAGAAAGGGAAAGTGCTGTGGGACGTCTTTTGTATGCTGTGAATATATGTTGTTCCCATTGGTTGATAAATAAAGCTGTTTGGCCTATGACAAAGCAGCTTAGAGGCAGGTGGGAAAGGAGAGAGACAGGAAAGAGAAAGGTGGAGTCTAGAGAGACACGAGCCAGCCACCAAATGAACAACATGTATGAGACGCAGGTAAAGCCACAGAACATGTGGCGATACATAGATTAATAGTTTTTGGGTTAATTTAAGATATAAGAGCAAGAAGCCTGAGCCATTAGGCCATCCAGTTTGTAAGTAATACAAGTCTCTGTGTGTTTAATTGGGTATGAGCAGCTGCGGGACCAGGCACGACACAGGAAAACTTCGGCTACACAGCACTGCTTCCTGTTTGCAAAAAGGTATGTTTGATGCTTGGTCACTCAGTGACCATATATCATTACTTTCACCTCTCAGGACACTTCAAGATCTATAGTTTGATTGAAGTTTTCATATCTGTATCTCCTCAACTTGTATCAGTACCATTGTAACTATGCTTGAGAATGCAAAAATTATCTTTCCATAAAGACACAAAATATTCACACTAACATGTGAATTTCTCATGGTCTTCAAGACACTTCAATTCTTGGTCAGATTAGGTGTCTCTACCATGGCATGAATGCTGGTTTGAGCCAGAAAAAAAACTTAGGTTAAAAGATGTGTTTTGGGCCATATGGTGGTGCTGCACACCCTTAATCCCAGCACTTGGGAGGCAGAGGCAGGTGGATCTCCATTAGATTGAGGCCATCCTGGTCTACAAAGTGAGTTCCAGAACAGCCAGGGATACAGAGAAACCCTGTCTTGAAAAATAAAATGAAAAACAACAACAACAACAAAAAAGATTCATGTTTTGGAGAATTTGAAATAAAGGAATCTCAAATGGTGAAGAAATACTTAAGGAGATGTTTAACACCCTTAGCTATCAGTTTGTAAATCAAAACTAGTTTGAGATTCCATCTTACATCTGTCAGAATGGCTAAGATTGAAATCACAAGTGACAGCTCATGCTAGTAAGGATGTGGAGCTAGGGGAACACTCCTCCATTGCTGGTGGGTGTTCAAACTTGTACAGTCATGATGGAATCAATATGGTGGTTCCTCAGAAAAATTGGGAATCAATCTATCTCAAGAACCAGCTATTCTAGTATTGGGCATATACCAAACGATGCTTCATCTTACCACAAGGACACTTGCTCAACTATATTCGTTGCTGCTTTATTCATAATAGCCAGAACCTGGAAACAATGTAGATGCTCCTCAACTGAAGAATGGATAAGAAAATGTGGTACAATTACACAATGGATTATTACTCAATAGTTTAAAAAAATGACATCATGAAATTTGCAGGTAATTAGATGGAACTAGAAAAAAAAATCACCCTGAATGAGGTAACCCAGACCCAGGAAAAAAAAAACATGGTATATAGTCACTTATAAGTGGATATTAGCTATTAAGTAAAGGATAATCATACTACAATCCACAGACCCTTGGAGGCTAAGTAATAAGGAGGGCTCTAGGACGGACAATGCATGGTTCTTCCTGGGAAGAGAAAATAGAATAAATTTTGCAGCTGGATTGGGTGCAGTGGGGATGGGAGTAGGAGGGAACAGACAGAAGGGAAGGATGGAGGGAAAGGATGGAGGGCCTGCCTCTGCCTCCCAAGTGCTGGGATTAAACATGTGCCACCATCGCCAAGCTAGTGTTTATCTTTCTAGAACAGGGTTACTTCACTCAGGATGATTGTTTCTACCTCAGTCGATTCATCGCCAAATGTCATGATTCCATTTTTCTGAACAGCTGAATGATATTGATATAGATGTTACATTTTTATTACCCATTCATCAGTTGATAAACATCTAGGTTGTTTCCAATTTCTGGCTATTGTGAATAGAGCAACAGTGGACATGGATGAGCAAGTGTCTCTGTGGTATGAACTAGAGTCCTTTGGGTATATGCCCAAAAATGATATAGCTAGATTTAATGGTACATCAATTCCCAGGTCCCTGAGGAACTGCCACACTGATTTCTACGGTGGCCCTACCAGTTCCCATGTCCGCCCTCTCCCTGCATCCTCCCTGGCATGTGGCATCATTTGTTTTAGTCACCTTGGTCATCCTGACTGGGCTAAGCTGAAATCTCAAAGTAGTTTTAATTTGCATTTCCCTGATGACTAACGATGCCAGACATTTTTAAAAAGTATTTCTCAGCCATTTGTTTTCCATCTTTGAGAATTCTCCATTTAATCCTATTCCTTCATTAAAAATTGGGTTATTTGGTTTCTTAATGTTTAGCTTTTTTGTTCTTTACAATGTCCATCTCTCTTTCATATGATCAAATGTATTTTGGTTCATATACTAAAGTGTCATGGGGTTCCTTATGAGTTCTTTAACCCTGACTTTTCTATACTCAGGCTCTCAGAAATAACTGAAGCCAGTTCCTGGAGGGGTCACCTCTGAGCTTATTTGGTGTTCTTGTGCTTATCTATCAATCACTGTATTCATCCACCTAGTCCATTAATTTTAACCTCACACCATCATGCATTTATACTTGGTTGGTCTGCCTTGTCCAGTCAGAACACTGAAGACTTCCTTAAGATAATGTTTCCAAGAGACCTAATTTCTGGATTCTTCCTCCTGTCAGAAGTTTTCATTGGATTCATTGGAAACTCGCTGCTCTTCATATTATACATGTACACCTTCTTAATTCAGCCTCATCTGAAGAAGCCCATAGATATGATCTTCACACATCTGACACTTGTCAATGTTTTGAGCATTGTGTTCAGGCTGATACCAAATGTCATGGCATCCTTTGCAGTCAAGCTCCTTTCCCATGATGTTGGCTGTAAGGTGGTTTTGTATGCATACAGTGTTACCAGGGGCCTTTCCATTTGTACTCTCTTGTTACTGAGTGCATTTCAAGCCATTACTGTCAGTTCCAATCACTCCAAGTGGGCATGGCTTAAATCCAAGCTTGAGTCCTGTATTTTTCCCTCACTCCTCTTCATCTGGATCATCAATACATTTCTCTATATTCCCATGTTTGAAAACGTAAAGGACCAAATCAACTTCACTGTTGTAGGCTCTAGATATTCCCAGACATACTGCCGAAGTAACCAGGTTCGCCATTACACCACCATGCCACTTGTAACTACCTTAATAGTTAGAGACATCCTGTTTGTGTTTCTCATGATGTGGGCCAGCCTCTACATGGTGACCCTCCTGTTCAGACACAATAGGAGAACACGGCATGTTCACAGTTCCAGTGTCTCTTCCCAGGCCTCTTCTGAAAAGAAAGCCACACACAGCATCCTTCTGCTTGTGGGTTTCTTCGTGTTTTTCTATTTCTCAAACACCTTTGTCACCTTCTATTCACTTCACAGACCTAAGGGCAGCCCAGTATTGGATCTGATTAGTGGAGCTTTATCTTCAGGCTACCCAATCATCTGTCCTTATGTTCTGATGAACAATAGGAAAATTATTTCCAAATTCATGTCTTCCTTTTCAAACTTGGAATGTACCTTTTCTACAAGAGGCTGTCATGGCTAATCTGATACCCCAAACTCCCCTCTGCCTCAGAGGATTCTTTACCACATCTGAGCAAAATAACCATGCCGTTCTTAATATTCAACTAGTAGGAACTGACAGACACTGCACTTTTTTTTAATCAGTGAAGAGATTTATTTTTTGGCATGGTAATCTATTAATAAGGAAGACTTTTTTTTCTGTCTTTGGAATGCTGGTCTTATACTAGAATTTTCTAAGATAGGAATTCAGAAAGACTTTGTTAAGCCATAGTACATAGTAAAACAAGAAGGATTTATAAAACTTTTAAACACTTATTATTGGTAGATGGAGATTATATACAAATATATAAAGTATAACTAAGAGAAATTTTCAAAAAATTCAAAATTATTCAGAGTTGCTTTCATTTTAAATAAGAAAAATAATAAAATAAGATTTAATAAAGTGGGCTGCAGAAATAGCTCAGAGGTTAAGAGCATTGGCTGTTCTTCCAGAGGTCCTGAGTTCAATTCCCAGCAACCACACGGTGGCTCACAACCATCTGTAATGAGATCTGGTGTCCTCTTCTGGCATGCAGGCACACATGCAGGCAGAACACTGTATATGTAATAAATAAATAAATAAATCTTTTCTTAAAAGATTTAATAAAGTATACCATGTTAAATAATTTTCATTATAGAATAAAATAATGTATTCTAATGTAATGATTTATAGTTTTTTAAAAACCACTAATGAAATTCATCGATTTTAAGTATATTTTCTGCTTAAACTATTGATTTGTGACTTTGATATAACTGCACTGAGCTATGTCCCTTGCACTTTGAAATAAAACTATAAATGAAAATAAACATAGTAAAGATGTTATAATGAAAAGCTTTTATTTGTTTATTTATTTATTTTGTTTCTGATTCTTCTTGATTTTTTTTTCCAACCAGGGAACCAGCATGGAACTGACCTAGGTGCTCTGCATATATCTGATAATTGTCTAGCTTTATCTTCTTGTGGGACTTCTAACAGTGGGAGCAGGGGCTGTCTCTGGCTCTTTTACTGGCTTTTGGGATCCTTTCCTCATACTGGGTCACCTTGTTCAGCCTGAATACATGGGGAGGTGCTTAATCTTCCTGCAACTTGATATGCCAATATCTGTGGGAGGCCTGCCTGCTTTTTCTGAATAGAAACAGAGGAGAAGTGGATGGGGGGATGAAGGAAGAGGCAGAGGGGACGTTGGGGGAGGGACTGGGAGGAGAGACGGGAGGGGAAACTGTAGTCAGGACATAAAATAAATAAATAGATACTGCATTTCTTAAAACACAGGGCCTCATGCAGGGTTTCTTTAGATTTTTTTTTTAGTATGAAATTTTGAAGCTTTAATATCAAAAGGACAAAGACTAATAAAAAATTAAGATTTTTCATATAATTATGTTTAAAATATATGTTTATGTACATATGGTATATAATAGTATTATAAGTAACTTTATCTGCTTATTTGAACTCTTTCAATATGGAGAGTACAAAATTTACTTCTACATTTATGATTAATCTTCTATAAAATTGTGCTTCCCTGGGAAATATTTTTGTTGTTGTTGTTTTGAGACAGGATTTCTCTGTGTAACAGCCTTGGCTGTCCTGGAACTCTCTCTGAAGACCAGACTGGCCTCAAACTCACAGAGATCAGCCTGCCTCTACTTCCTGAGTTCTGGGATTAAAGGAGTGTGCTACCAATGCCCAGCTTTCCTGGGAGATTTTTATAAATTTAATAAACATGTCATGAGTGTTCTGGACACTATATTCATGACAGGAAATTAATAACTGAACAAAAAAGGAAAAATGAGAACAAAAAGATTCTACATTATACTTATAGTATAGAAAAAGTGTACCTTTACTGAAGAGATGTTTCTTTGGCCAGAAGCACTTACCATGCAAATATGAGAACTGGAATTTGCATCTTCAGGGCCCATGTAAAAACGAAGTGGACATGGTGGCCTGCCTATTATTTTAGATGCAGAAAGTAGAGACAGGGGATCCACAGAGGAAGCCAAATAGCAAGACTTGCCATTTCAGTGAGCTCTGGACTTGACTGAAAAACTTTTCCTCAAAGGGTAAGGTGGAAGAGCAATAGAAAGTGATTTCTAACATCAACCATGGACCTCTATGTGCATGTGTTCACACTTACATGAGTGCATCCACACACAGGCAAACTTGTACACATGCTTTTATAATGATAGCCACACGTACATTGTATGGATGCTTTGCAATTTAATTCCAGCCTGTGGAATTCATTTCAACTAAATGTGTCCCATAACTCTTCATCAGGTCTATGTGACTCTCAGTTTCCTGTTGTCATTTGCTTTAAGTATTTAGTTTGAAAAATTCATGGATTGTTGGTGTTATGCATTCGGACCCTGAAATGTCTGCCCTGCATTGTCTGTTATTCCACTAAAAGATTCAGGGATATGGTAGAGCTGATACGTTATTTGAATCTTTGCCCAGATGATTTTCCTTAACTGTAGCAAATAGATTCCATGTTGGCCATAACATAATTTTTTAATATTTGTTTTTATTTTAAATTATGTATATAGTTGTGTGCCTATGAGTGAGTATGTATATGCATGGGTGAGTGAAGGGCCAGCAGAAGCCATATAAGGACATCAGATGCCCTGGAACTGGAGTTACAGCCATTTGTGAGCCTCTGGATATGAGTGCTGGGAACTGAACTCAGGCCTTCTGGAAGAGCAGTGCATGTTCTTAACTGCTGAGGCATCTGTCCAGCTCCCTATAACATTCTTGGATGAGAATTTGTTTGGTTGTTCTGTTTCCCACTGTCTTCCATCTTTCTGTGATTTATCAAGACACTGGCGATTTTTTCCTTTGAAAATATGAAGTTTTCTTCATGAGTTGTGAAAAAATAACACTGTAGTCACCAGGGAATTTTGTATTTTCATAAAAATTTTAAGACTTTTTTCCTGTTTCTGTGATTATTGTCACTGGTTACTTGTTGGGCATTGTATAGAACCTGTAAATTGCCTTGGATGATATGAGCACTTTCACAATATTCTGCTGACCACTAAAGATGGACAGCCTTTAAACTTCCAATGGGGTAGCCCCCAGACCCACAAGTAAGGGAAACCTCTTAAATACTTTAGGTCATTCCCATAGGAACCCATTAAGCAAGAATGAGACTTAAAATTAGTGGTGCCATATTTGGAGGCATTATTGACATGGGTGTGGAAAGAACGGGTTTGAAGAAGGAGGAGATACCTGCCTCCTGGAAACTCTGCCCTGGCCCTATAGTGTTGGAGAACAGTCATCATCTGGGTAGGTGTCTCCACCTGTGATATGGGTAGATAATGAGGACAATTACCCCCCAAGTTTTGCTAGACCTCCCCCAATAGCCTATGGGGAAGAGTTCTTCTAGACAATATGGATGTGGTAGTCACTACGAACAATAAAGCCTTTTATGATGATTGCATAATACATGATAAGCTTGAAATGAAAGGCTACCCCCAATTCTAACGGCCACTGACACTAAGGCGATCCCTTTCCCCCTAAAACTTTCTGGGAAGTCCAACAGCCCAATTTGGGTAGATTAGTGACCAATCATGGGAGGAAAAATACCAAACATTACAAAATCTAGTTAAGGAACAATTAGAAATGGGACACATTGAACAATCTACTAGCCTCTGGAACTCTCCAGTTTTTGTTATAAAGAAATAAATCAGGCAAATTCAGTTTTCTCCTTGATTTAAGGGCAATTAATGCATTCATAAAGGCCATGGGAGCTACTCAGCCCAGCCTCCCTGCTCTCTGCCATTCCCAATAATTATTATATAACTGCCAACATAAGGACTGCTTTTTCTCCATCCCTCTACATCCTGATGACAAGCAGAGATTCACTTCCTCAATCTCAGCTGAGAACAACAGAGATACCATTGGAGGATGCTCCCACAAAGCATGAAAAATAGTCCAAGGATTTGTCAACTTTATGTATGGAAGACATTAAAACCAGTAGCTAAAGACTCTTACATTGCCCATTACATGAATGACATTCTAATTGGACAATCCTAATGCAGACCATTTAAAAAAAAACCTTGCTGACAAAGTTAAAAAAGTCCTACTTTAAAAAAGGAGCACAGGTAGATGCTGAAAAGGTGCAATGTCAGGAGCCTTATATATTTCTGGGGCACACTATAAATAATAATACAATAAAACCACAAAAACTACAATTCAAATTCCTACCTCCCTCAACTTTATCATCCATGCAGACCTTTTGGGAAACCTTGCCTTCCTGTTACCGCTGGCCAATTGAGCCCTCTTTTTGCCCTTTTGTGCAGTGCAAAGAGGCCTGAGGAACTCCTTTCTATCACGGAGGAGGCTCAAAAAGCCTAGGAATAGTTCAGGCAGGCTTAAACCTGACGATTCAAATAAAGAACTCTGGGGATTGATCATGCTCACATCTGGATTACCCTTGAGGGCTAAATATCAATCCCTGATCAGACAGTTTACTGGGTACATTTAGCATACTCCTCTGCTCCTACAATTACTCTGTTCATAGATGGTATTTTTACATTGGCTCTCAAAATTCTTAAGACCTCCCAGTTAATATTAGGAAAAGACCCAGATCAAATTGTACTTCCCACATCACAGGACTTATTAACTTGGAATTTCTCCTCTAATCCCGCAGCACAAATTTTTCCATTGATGTTTCATGGTCAGATTGATAATCATTAACCCCCAAAAACAAGGTTTTGTCTATTTTGCCACAATTGTCAAATCTACATATTAGGCTTCTCGGTTCCACCCCCATCCCAGATGCACCTTCAGGGTTCATGGATGCATCCAAGACAAAGTCTGGCTCTATTTCACATTTAATAGGAAACAAACCACAGATGTACACTCAGTCCTATAAAGGATCAGTTCAGCTCAGTGAATTCTTGGCCATCTCGATCCAGGACTATCAGGACCCTCTCAATATTTTTAGTGATAGTCAGTATGCTGCTAATGTGGTAAAAATCCTTGCCCCATGCTATATGAAAACCAACAGAGGGCCCACTTTTTATGGCTATGACTCAGCTCCAGATGTTAATGGAGCAATGATCTGCTCTTTTCTATATACAACATATCCTCTCCCATCACAACCTCCCTGGAGTAATTCCAGAGGGAAATGCATTGGTGGTTCAAGCTGTGTCTGCCCTCAGGCTCTGGCCACTAGACCAAGTTACATGCTCACTTTCATAACTCTGCTTCCTCCCTCTACAGATTGTTTCCAAATTTAAGAAAAGTCACTTGCAAGCACTTAGTTCACAGCTGTTCCTTTGTGGACCACTCCTCCCATGAGGTCCTTTACAGCCCACAGTCGCAAACCCTGGAGGACTGCGCCCTTACTCTCTTTAGCTGATGGATCTTACTCATGTTCCCTCTTTTGGATGCCAAAAATATAGCCATGTGATTATTGATACTTACTCCTCCATTTTTGCATTAGTGCTGTCAAAAAAATTCAAAAATGGTCAAAAAAGGAGGATAGCATATAGATATGATAGGAAAAAAGGGTAGATTATTTAATCTACTTTTAAAGAATAATAACTTATTTGAAATGTTTTATATTGCTATGGATTTTGGTTTATTGATACAATTTAAAATTAGTTTTGTTACACTGAACATATATTTCTACTCTCATTTAAGGTATTATGTTTATGTAACTCATTTAAATTGTAATGGACAATTAAGAAATACAGATTAATAATTAGTCTTCTAAACTAGACATCAAAATAGTGAACAGTCCAATTAAAAAATGGGTTAAAGAGCTAAACAGAGAATTCACAAAACAAGAAACACAAATGACTGAAAGACATTTAAAGAAATGCTCAACATCCTTAATCATCAGAGAAATGCAAATCAAAACGACTCTGAGATACCACCTTACACCTGTCAGAATGGCTACGATCAAAAACACCAATGACAATGTTGGAGAGGATGTGGAGCAAAGGGAACACTCCTCCACTGTTGGTGGGAATATAAACTTATACAACCACTGTGGAAATCAGTATGGCGGTTTCTCAGAAAATTAGGAATCGAACTACCTCAAGACCCAGCCATCCCACTCTTGGGCATATACCCAAGGAATGCTGATTCATACCATAAAGATACATGCTCAGCTATGTTCATAGCAGCACTATTTGTAATAGCCAGAACCTGGAAACAACCTAGATGCCTGTCAACGGAAGAATGGATGAAAAAAATGTGGTACATATACACAATGGAGTACTACTCAGCAGAGAAAAACAATGAAAGCATGAAATTTGCAGTCAAATGGATGGAACTAGGAAAAATCATCCTGAGTGAGGTAACCCAAACCCAGAAAGACAGTCATGGTATGTACTCACTCATAAGTGGATTCTAGATATATAAAATAAAGAACAATCAGACCACAACCCATAGAACCATGGAGGCGATATATATAGCATGGAGGTCCCTAGGACGACTGTGGCTTATAATAAATTTCAGTTTTACTCAATTATTGAGAAAATAATAGCCAAATGAATGGAAACACATGAACTATGAACCAAAGGCTGAGGGGCCCCCAGCTGGATCAGACCTTCTGAATAGGCGAGACAGTTGATTGGCTTGATCAGTTTGGGAGGCAAGTAGGCAGTGGGACCAAGTCCTGTGCTCATTGCATGAGTTGGCTGTTTGAAACCTGGAGCTTATGCAGGGACACTTGGCTCAGTCTGGGAGGAAGGGACTGGACCTGCCTGGACTGAGTCTACCAGGTTGATCTCAGTCCTCGGGGGAGACCTTGATCTGGAGGTGGTGGGAATGGGGGTGGGCTGGGGGTAAGGGGAGGGGGTTTGAGGGGGGAGAATAGGGGAACCCGTGGCTGATATGTAGAACTGAATGGTATTATAAAATAAAATAAATAAAATAAAAAATAATAATAATTAGTCTTCTATGATAGTCAAACATATAATCATGTTAGTTAAGTTTTCTAGATATACATAGATATAATTCAATTAGGTAGGTAATCTTCAAACACCTCAAAGACCCACAGAATATGGCATTTAAAATGCTTTAAAAACTTAGACTTTCTGGACAGTGAGACACATCTGCTCCTGGCAGCACTGATTTACTTCAAAGAGAAAGATGGGCATCGAAGACACTCCATATGGAGTTTATCTTCTCAGCAAAAATAGCCAGTTGGGCAAGAAACTGCTCTTGCCTGGACTGCTGATAATATGTTATATAAACTAGACAAGCAGGACCCATAGAAAGGTGACCACCGAACTTTGCAAAGCGAGATGGTCCTTCAGGTTCCTGCTTCACAGAAGAAACTGCCAGACATTTTACAGGACGCAGGGAGAAGTGACTAAAAATCTCTAGGCCTATTGGCTGAAGATGGATGCCCCAACATTACAGGGCAACTTTGGATGACTGTCTAGGCAGGCAGCTGTCTCTCATTTCCAGAGTTTTGGAAGTTGCTTACAATGCATTTCCTGTTTACTTAGGTAATATTATATTCTTCTGGGGTCTTTGATGTAGTTGAAGACTAGTTATAATTTTCCTTGGTTATGAAAAAAGATAAATTAGATATGTAACTTTATACTCAGGAATATAGGATAGATGATAGAATATTTTCTTTAATTTTGCAAAATACAAATAGACAGCCGGGCAGTGGTGGTGCACACCTTTAATCCCAGCACTTGGGAGGCAGAGGCAGGCGGATCTCTGTGAGTTCGAGGCCAGCCTGGGCTACCAAGTGAGTTCCAGGAAAGGCACAAAGCTACACAGAGAAACCCTGTCTCGAAAAAACCAAAAAAAAAAAAAATACAAATAGACTAGATATTATAACTGTAATTCTTGATTGATAATTGTTCTATTATATGTAATTTTACTATGTTAAAGTTAAAACCTTCCTTTTTTTAGACAGAAAAGGGGAAGTGCTGTGGGATATGTGTTGCTCTGATTGGTTGATAAATAAAATGCTGATTGGCTGTAGCTAGGCAGGAAGTATAGGTGGAGTGAGAGATGAGGAAAATGCTGGGAAGAGGAAGAGCTGAGTCAGGAGTCACCAGCCACACACAGAGGAAGCAAGATGACAAGACAGAACTGAGAAAAGGTACCAAGCCACATGGCTAAACATAAATAAGAATTTAAGTGTATTAAGTTAATTTAAGTGTAAGAGCTAGTCAATATTAAGCCTGAGCTACTGGCCAAGCAGTCATAATTAATTAAGCTTCTGAGTGATTATTTTACAAGCAGGCCACAGGTCTATGGGGGCTTGGCAGGACCAGAGAAACTTTCCAGCTACACTAAAAGACAGATATATAATGAATTCTAATTGATCTTAATAAAAACCCAGAGCCAGGTATCAGAGTAAATGCTGAAAGATCAGAGAGACAAAAGAATAATCCACAGCCACCTTGCACCTCACCAACTCCTTAGCCGAAAGGACTGAGCTCCTGTCTCCTCCTGCCTTATATTCCTTTTCTCCACCCAGGCATATCAACTCCTGTCTCAACCTCCCAAGTGCTGGGATTAAAGGTGTGTGTGCCACCACTGCCTGGCCTCTATGGCTAACTAGTGGCAGGCTTTGCCCTCTGATCTTCAGGCAAGCTTTATTTGTTAAAGCATACACAAATATTATCACATTTCCCCTTTTGTCTAAAATAAAAAAGATATTATAATTAATATAAGTAAAATTATATACAATAAATACAATAACTATATATAATATATAAGCAATAATTACATCAATAATGTCTAGTCTATTACCACTTGACAAATTCGGAGAAAATACTCCATTATTTATCCTATTTTGGTGAGTCCAAAGTGTACTGAATTCACTTTCTATCCTAACTTGTATTACCAACTGAAAATTATCTTTTGATGTCTCTGAAACTTACACACTTTATACCTCTTTAGTGAGATTCTTTTCTGAATTTGATAACAAGGAAAACTAGTCTTCAACTCCAGAGACTTGAGAAAAAAATAATATTAACTGAGTAAGCAGGAAGTGTAAACAAGCAACTTCCAAAATTGTGAGAAATGACAGAAATGGCTGGCTCCCTGGACAGTCACCCAAGGTTCTTCTGCAACATTGGGGCATCCATCTTCAGCCTACAGGCCTGGAGTTTCTCAGTTTATATGTATCTATCCTATCATATCTGCATCTCCTTTTTTCTTTTTCTTTCTTTTTTTTCAAACAAGAACCCTGAATCTAATCTCCTTTGTTCAGCTTTTTTCCTGACCATTACCAATGCAACTTGTAACCAACCACCCTAAACAATGACAAATATTCATAACCCACTGAATAACCAAAACCTGCCTACCCCACCTCTTGGGATTATGAACATTGTGTCCTTAAATTTACTTCCTGCTGGGTGCAACAGCATCTTTAGGGGATCCTGAAAAGAAAATTTGGGCTTAGTTACCAAGTCCTGGGAGAGGTAGCTGCATTATTTGTTGTCCAGTCTCTGTGTAATAAGAAAGTGCAGGACTTGTCTCAAGTTCTGGCTAGAATAGTCTGTGAGGCTGCATCATCTCAGCTAGCCACCGCAAAACTATCCTGAGCAGTTTGTAGTCCAAAGTTGATCTTTGGATTGTGTTTGTCAGCTTAGTGGCATTATCATAGTCCATGTGGAATCATTGTTATGGGACCCCATCATCCTTTTGGAAATTTCAAAGGTTGCTGTTAGGCATAGTCATGGTTATTTGCAGAAAAGTTAGACATTTTAAATGTCATATGCTGCAGATCTCAAAGAGGTTAATGTATCAATATTTGTTATGTACATCCAGAGTACAAAACTTAATTTCTAGCTACCTGATGGAGACTCAAATCTGAAATCATGTACAAGAACCTAGATGAAGCCTTTTTCTAGAATTAGTTAGTACTCTATCTGACCATTAATATCATGATAAAAAGTTATATATATATATAGTTATATATATAGTTATATATATATTAATCTTATAAGTTTGGGGATAATATTTATAGTTTAAGAAAAGCTCCAAAGAGTTAAGCTTTTTTTTTAAAAAAAAAAGGGCTATAAAATTAGTTGTAATAAAATAGTCCATAATTTTTTGTTTTTCTTCTGTCCCATATCAGGTGGCTTTTCTGACATGAGACAGAGATTTTGGGTTTTCCTTTAACAAGCATGCTTGGGTTTAGAGAAGGAGAGAGCAACATTCCAACTCCAAAGCTAGTTTTAATTTTTAATTGAACTGGGACTACAAAAAGACAATTTGCATTATATGTCTGTAGAGAAAAGCAGAAACAAACATTTGGGAAGATTTATGAAATTTTATCCTGTTAGAAATATGATATTCCAATAGGCCAGTTTACTCTTTTTCTTGGTACATTTTTTTCTGGATGATTTGTCCTTTTTCTTCAGATGTCTCATTTGTCCAGTGGTCTTCAGATTTCTTACCTGGATGCCTTTATTCTCCTGAAAAACAAAAACAAAACTCTGCCCCAACCCTAACTTTTGTGAGGTTCCCTTTTGGCAAGTTATATCTGATCAAATGAGGAGCACTTGTTAGTCTTAAAGTTAATTTAAAATAAATGGTCATGCCCATTGATGAACTAGCACCTCTTCTAATTATGAAGTTTCTCTTGTTCAAATCGAACCTCTGTCAATTTTGATGGTATCTATAGCTTTTCTTCTCCTGGGAAATAAAAGCAAAATCTCTACCCCAACATAACACATATCCTGGTTTCCATTATGAGTTCAGTGCATCTTTAAAGTGTATAAGCTGATTTAATTCTGTAGGGTTTTTTTTATATTATACAATGTCTTTCTACAGCCGTTGTTCCTTTCTCATTAGCATTTAGAAAATTCAAAGTTAATAAAGCATTACACAATCTATTTCTGAGTATCTTTATTACCCCTTTCTGTTCATTTAGCATTTCCTTTAGAGTTTGATTTGATCTTTCAATGACTGCTTGGCCTGTAGGATTATGTGGTATAACTGTGATGTGCTTTATATTGTAATAAGCAAGCAACTGTTTCATTTTACCAGAGACATATCCTGGAGCATTGTCAGTCTTAATTTGTACAGGTATACCCCTGATGACCATAACTTCTAGCAAATGTGTGATTACAGAATCGGCCTTTTCAGAACTCAAAGCAGTCACCTATTAGAATCCTGAATAGGTATCAATGGTGTGATGTACATATTTTAATTTTCCAAATTCTACAAAATGAAACACATCTATCTGCCAGATTTCCTTCCTTTGAGTACCCTTTGTGCTACTTCCTCCAAGTAGTGGAGCTTAGTTGTATAAAGTACAAGTAGAATATTTCCTTACAATTTCCTTGGCTTGTTGTCAAGTGATGGAAAAATTCTTTTTCAAACCCTTGCTATTGACATGATGCTTTTTATGAAATTCTAATTTCATCATTACTTTGTGCTATAGGGCCTGGCAGACCCATAGGGGATTGAATGTGTGTTATATATAAGGGATGATTCCTACTCATTATTATTTCTGGTAACTGAATAAATAATGAAGCTAATTATGACTCATAAGGAATAAATTCAGCAATTTCAATGTGTAAAACAACACTTTCTGCATACTGAGAGTCAGTAACTATGTTAAGAGGTTCCATAAAATCCATTAATAACATCAGAATAGTGTAGCTAGAGTTTTCCTGCCTGGCCCACAGTCAGAACAAATCTCTCTCACCCACCAGTCCCACAGATGCTCAGACCCAACCAAGTAAACACAGAGACTTATTTTGCTTCAAACTGTATGGCCGTGGCAGGCTTCTTGCTAACTGTTCTTATATCTTAAATTAATCCATTTCCACAAATCTATACCCTGCCACGCGGCTTGTGGCTTACCGGCATTTTCACATGCTGCTTGTCCTGGCGGGCAGCTGGCAGGCTCCCTCT
This sequence comes from Peromyscus leucopus, assembly GCF_004664715.2. Taxonomy (NCBI): domain Eukaryota; kingdom Metazoa; phylum Chordata; class Mammalia; order Rodentia; family Cricetidae; genus Peromyscus; species Peromyscus leucopus. The sequence goes on from NC_051063.1 coordinate 179,581,547, forward strand.
GCCTTCCTGTTCTTTTATTTCTCCTCTCTGTTAGTCCCGCCTATACTTCCTGCCTAGCCATGGCCAATCAGGTTTTATTCATTGACCAATCAGAGCAACTTGACATACAAACCATCCCGCAGCACAGCCAAGTGCAGACCATCTCAGACACCTGCACTCAGGCCCATGGTCCTAATCATCCTCTATGTGGACCTGCTGGGTAAAGCCACAAGGAACCCAAGAACGGGCTCCCACAGGACATACAGAACATCCCACAGCAGAATAGCATACAATTCTGACTTTTGAACAGAACCATAAGGACTTTGATCCACTTAAATTTTCTGATCCACCTGCCTTTCCTGATTTATTTGCATCAGTATAAAATGTAGGAGCTCCAGAAATTGGTGCTCTCATACAATGTAAGGAAGGATCCAGTTAGTTCTCTTTATAAATTGAATCATCTTACTTTTGTGATATTTGTTGTTAACCTGTCCCAAAAAAAATTACAGCAAGCTCTTTACCAAGGTTTTATTTCTGCCCATAATTTGTCAATTTCATCATTAATGAAAGGTACTACAATTTCCATATATTCCTGCTAATTGATGAAGTCTCAATTTTCCTTTTAGAATCAACTTAGAGAATTTTCCCACATAAGTTTTTAATTTTTTACTGTTTATGTGGTAAAAAAAATCCATTCTAAGCTAATATCTTCCATCTACATTAATATTCCTGTAGGAAAATGTGTAGAGGGTAAAATAACCATAATGCAATCAAGCTCTGGATCCAAACAATCCACATGTGCATCCTGTAATTTCTTTTCCACCAAAGCCAATTCTCTCTCAACTTCAGCTGATAATTCTCTTGGAATACTTAAGTCCTTGTCATTATTTAACGTTTTGAAAAAATTAATCATTTCTTGATTTTCTACTCCAATAGTGGGCCATAGATCGGCAATTTTCTCCTAACAATCTTTGAAAGTCATTAAGAGTCCGCAATTGCTCTCTCCTAATTTGCACCTTTTGGGGTCTTTTTGTAGACCTATTTTATATCCTAAATAATTAATAGAATATCCTCTTTGTATTTTTTCAGGAGCAATTTGTAATCCCCAACAAGGCAAATTTTTCTTTACTTCTTCAAACATTCTTTCTAAAGTATCTACATTTGAATCAGCTAGTAAGTTGCTGTCCATGTAAAGGTAAATTATAGATTGAGGAAACTGCCTGCATATCATTTTCAATGAATGATTTAGAAAATATTGGCATAGGGTGGGCTATGTAACATTCCCTGTGGGGGGACCTTTCATTGATCTCTCTTAACAGGCTGAGAATTATTATATGTAGGCACCATGAAGGCAAATGTTTCTCTGTCTTTTTCTTATAAAGATATAGTGAAGAAATAATTTTTTAAATCAATAACTATAAGAGGCTATCCTTTAGGTAACAGAGAAGGCAAAGGAATTCCAGACTATAGAGAGTCCATTGGCTGACTCATCTTATTAACAGCTCTTAGATCTGTTACCAGTCTCCACTTTCCAGATTTCATTTTAATAACAAATGCAGGAGAGTTCCAAAGGCTGGTGATTCTTCAATATGCTGAGCATTTAGCTGCTCCTATACCAGCTGTTCTAAGGCCTGTAGTTCCTCTGATATTAAAAGCCATTGCTCAACCAACACAGGTTTTTTCCTTTTTATTTATTTATTTTTTAAGTTTTTTTTTCATTTTACATACCAATCCCAGTTCCCCCTCCCTCCCCTTCCCTGATCCCACCTCCCCCCCATCCATTCCTCAGAGAGGGTAAGACCTCCCTTGGGGAGTCAACAGAGTTTGGCATACTAAGTTGAGGCAGGACCAAGCCCCCCTTCTGCCCCCGCCCCCGTGTCAAGACTGAACAAGGTATCTCACTCTAGGAAATGTGTTCCAAAAAGCCATTTCATGCACCCAGGATAAGTCCTGGTCCCACTTCCAGGGGCTCCACAAACAGATCTAGTCACATAACTCATAATTGTTGCCCACAATCAGAGGGCCTAGTTCAGTCCTGTGCATGTTTTCCAGCTAACAGGTCAGAGTCCATGAGCTCCCACCAGCTTGGGTCAGCTGTCTCTGTGGTTCTCCTCATCATGATCTTGATCTCACTTGCTCCTGTGGTCCCTTCTCCTCTTCAACTGAAGTCTAGGAGTTCAGCCTAGTGCTTGGTTGTGGATCACTGCATCTGCTTCCATCATTTACTGGATATAGGTTCTGTGATGACAATTAGGGTAGTCACTAATCTGATTAAAGGAGAAGGTAAGTTCAGGCACCCTCTTCATTATTGCAAGAAGTCTCAGCTAGTATTATCCTGTGGATTCCTAGGGATTTCCCTAGCATCAGGTTTCTCCCTAATGCCCTAATGGTTTCCTCTACTAACGGGGACTATTGGGGTTTAGCCCCTCAAGAGCCTTCTCCCAGGGTCTGTGGAAGAATCTACAACAATCTGATAATCTAACCTTAGATGATATGAAATGAATCTACATATGTGAAATTCTTAGTCCATTCACTTTATTCTTCTGAGTCAGTTCTCTCTCTACACAGCTTCCATTCTGCTCTCATGCCTAGCTCCTTTCTTGCTGGATTTCTCTATGCATTTATCTGCTGTACCCTCTAAATACTGCCTTAGTTCCTTCATCTTAGTTCTACCCCATCTTGGTCTTTCTCATCTCATTTTTACCCACCTAGTTCTTTCTCATCTGGCTCTTCCTCATCTTCCATCTCATCCCTCTAGTTCTCCATCTAGTTTTACAGTAAATGTCCTCAAGTCTCTGAGGATTACAATTATATACCCATGCAATAGCAATGCTCTGGCTAAAGCAAGATCACCAGGCTTGAATTCCCTCAGGGTCAAAAGGAGGGGCAATAAATCCACACAAAAGAGCAGTGATTGTCAGCTATCATCTGAAACCCAAAAGGAAAGTGACTAATGGGGAAATGAATCATCTAAGGGCTAAATTTGGCTAAATATTTAAGCAAAGGAGGTTTATGTGCTCAAACTATATTATTAGAAGTGTTTAGTTGAAATGTTAAGAACCTATAGAACCTATAAGTCACTGGGTCATGGGTGAAAATAAAACTGCCTTCTTTTTTTCATGGCTCCTTATCTGTTCAAGCTGTCTACCATTTTCTGAGATGGCAGGAGAAGTGTACTCAGTCACTAGACAACTTGGCTAGGCAACTTCCTTCACAACTAGAAGTACCTGGCAATTTTTTTAAATAGATCTAAAACTAGAGATAAGATTTGGAAAAGGAGAAAGTTAAGGTTACTTAGCACATCCACCAGGACTTCTCAAACAGATAGCCTGGATGCTTAAGTCTGTTCTTAGAGAATCTGTGATGTATCTCAGATACTTCCCTCTGTCTGAAGATGTTCCTGGATGGATGCTGCTAAAGACAATAATTACAGAAAGGCCTGAAATCAGGGATTTTGACTATGTCTGCTGTAACACAGTTGGAGAAAGTTATACAAATACTTTAATTGTAGAGGGGAACTTGTACCCAATGATTGATGGAAAAGCTACAATAGCACATGAGAAATTAATAGCAGAAAGCAGCTAATAATCAAAAGCCAATTATCACCAAGACACTTGGCCTCATGCTTTGGAAGAGTTCAGGTCTAGCTTTGTCATAATCAGCTGAATTCCTACTTCACATATATTTCATTGCTCTGATTCTCCGTCCCTCCCTCCACTCAGCCATCACAGTCCCTTCTGTTCCCATCCCCCATCCCCTCCTTTCTACCCCCTTCACAGCTTGCTTAGGAGATCTTAAATATTTTTGCTTCCTGGGAAGCTCCACGTGTGTCCCTCTTAGAGTAATCCTTGAAACCTAGTTTCTCTGGAGCTGTGGATTGTGGTCCGGTTATCCTTTATTTTACATCTAATATCCACATATGACTGAGAACATAGTGTGCTTGTCATTCTGGGTCTGGGTTACCTCACTCAGAATGTATTTTTCTAAATCTATCCATTTGCCTACAAATTTCATGATGTCATTGTTTTTTACTGCTAACTAATACTCCATTGTGTAAATGGACCACATTTTCTTTATCCATTATTCAATTGAGGGGCATCTAGGTTGTTTCCAGGTTCTGGCTATTACAAATAATGCTGCTATGAACATAGTTGAGCATGTGTCCTTGTGGTATGATTGAGCATTCCTTGGGTATATGACCAAGAGTGGCATCACTGGGTTTTGAGGTAGATTGATTCACAATTTTCTGAGAAACTACCATACTGATTTCCAAAGTGGCTGTAGAAGTTTGCACTCCCACCAGCAGTGGAGAAGAGTTCCCCTTACTTCACATCCTCTCCAACATAGGTTGTCCTCAGTGTTTTTGATCTTAGCCATTCTGACAGGTATAAGATGGTATCTCAGAGTCATTTTGATTTGCATTTCCCTGATGGCTAAGGATGTTGAACAGTTCCTTAAACATCTTTCAGCCATTTCAGATTCTTCTGTTCAAAATTCTGTTTAGCTCTGTACCCCATTTTTTTATTTTCTTTCTTTTTTTTTTTTTTTTTTTTTTGGTTTTTCGAGACAGGGTTTCTCTGTGTAGCTTTGCGCCTTTCCTGGAACTCACTTGGTAGCCCAGGCTGGCCTCAAACTTACAGAGATCTGCCTGCCTCTGCCTCCCAAGTGCTGGGATTAAAGGCGTGCGCCACCACCGCCCGGCTTTACTCTTTTTTTTTTTTCTTATTTTTTTATTATTATTATTTTTTTTTTTTTTTTTTTGGTTTTTCGAGACAGGGTTTCTCTGTGTAGCTTTGCACCTTTCCTGGGACTCACTTGGTAGCTCAGGCTGGCCTCGAACTCACAGAGATCCGCCTGGCTCTGCCTCCCGAGTGCTGGGATTAAAGGCGTGCGCCACCACCGCCCGGCATTTTTTTATTATTATTAATAGACTTTTCTATTCATTTTACATATCAACCGCAGATTAACCTCTCCTCCTTCCTCCTGCCCTCCAGCCTTCCTCCAACCCAACCCCCATTCCCAACCTCCTCCAAGGCAATGTCTCCCATGGGGAGTCAGCACAGCCTGGTACATTCAGTTGAGGCAGGTCCAAGCCCCTCTTCCCTGTACCAAGGGTATGCAAAGTGTCCCACCATAGGCACTAGGCTCCAAAAAGCCCACTTATGCACCAGGGATGGATGCTGATCCTACTGTCTAGGGACCCCCTAAACAGTTCAAGCTAAACAACTGTCTCATCTATCCAGAGGGCCTAGTCCAGTACCATGGGAGCTCCTCAGCTATTGATCCACAGTTCATAGGCTTCTACTAGTTTGGCTGGTCATCTCTATACATTTTCCCATCGTGATCTCAATGTCCCTTGCTCATAGAATCCTCTGTACCCCATTTTTAAATTGGATTGTTTGGTATTTTGATGTCTTTCTCGAGTTCTTTATATATTTTAGAGATCAGCCCTCTGTCAGGTGGGGTTGGTGAAGATCTTTTCCCATTCTGTAGGCTGTCATTTTGTCTTATTTACTGTGTCCTTTGCCTTACAGAAGCTTCTTCGTTTCAGGAGGTCCCAATTATTTATTGTTGCTCTCGGGGTCTGTGCTACTGGTGTTATATTTAGGAAGTGGTCTCCTGTGCTAATGCATTCAAGGCTTCTTCCTACTTTCTCTTCTATCAAGTTCAGTGCAACTGGATTTATATTGAGGTCTTTGATCCACTTGGACTTGGGTTTTGTGCATGGCAATAGATATGGATCTATTTGCAGTTTTCTACATGTTGACATTCAGTTATGCCAGCACCATTTGTTGAAGATGCTTTCTTTTTTTCCATTGTACAGTTTTGGCTTCTTTATCAAAAATCAGAAGTTCATAGGTGTGTGAGTTAAAGCCAGAGTCTTCAATTCAATTCCATTAATCCACATGTCAGTTTTTATGTCCATACCAAGTATTTTAATTACTATAGCACTGTAGTAGAGTTTAATATCAGAGATGATGACACCTCCAGAAGTTGCTTTGTTATTCATGATTGTTTTAGCTATCTTGGGTTTTTTTGTTTTTCCCTATGAAGTTGAGTATTGTTCTTATGAGGTCTGTGAAGAATTGTGGTGGGACTTTGATGAAAATTGCATTCAATCTGTAGATTGCTTTTAGTAAGGTTGACATTTTTATTATATTGATCTTGTCTATCCAAGAGCATGGGAGATCTTTCCATTTTCTGATATCTTTTTCCATTTCTTTCTTCAAAGACTTAAAGTTCTTGTCATACAAGTCTTTCACTTGTTTGACTAGTTATCTGTGGTGATGTATTGTGTCCTCCAAAATATTGTACACCCTAATAAAGTTTATCTGAAGATCAGAGAAAAAAGCCAGCCACTTTATTAAACAGAAGTCCGGCAATGGTAGCACACGTTTTTAATCCTGTCACTCAGGAGGCAGGGATCCATCTGGATCTCTGTGAGTTCAAGGCCACACTGGGAACAGAGCCAGGTGTGGTAGCACATGCCTCAAATTATAACACTAGTTAACTATAAAGGTCTGGAGGTCTGTACAGACAGACAGGAAGTGACAGAGCTGGGCAGGAAGAGGAAGTGATGTAGCTGGGCAGAGAGAGGAAATGAGATGGCAGAACAGAAAGGCATATAGGCATGGTTGTACAGAAAGTAGGTCTCTTTGGAGATTGAGGAATTGGTAAGGTGAGGTTGGCTGTGGCTTTTCCTTTTCCTCTGATCTTGAAGGTTTTAACCCCAATATCTGGCTCCAGGTTTTTTATTTATAAGACTGTTTAGCAATTTGTCCTATAGTTATCTCAAGATATTTTATATTATTTATAGGTATTGTAAAGGGTGATGTTTCTCTGATTTCTTCTTGGCCCATTTATCTTCTGTATATAGGAGAGTTACTGGTGTGTGTTTGTTTGTTTGTTTGTTTGTTTGTTTGTTGGGGTTTTTAGTCAATATTGTATCCTACTACATTACTAAAGGTGTTTATCAGCTATAGAAGTTCCCCAGTAGAATTCTTGGGGTAACTTATGTATACTAACATATCATCTGCAAATAACAAAAGTTTGACTTCTTCCTTTCCAATTTGTATCCACTTGATCTCCATTTGTTGCCTTATTGCTCTAGCTAGAACTTTGAATACTTTGTTGAACAGATATGGAAAGAGTGGGCAACCTTATCTTGTTCATGATTTTAGTGGAATCACTTTGAGTTTCTCTCCATTTCATTTGATGTTGGTTGTAAATTGCCTTTATTATGTTTAGGTATGTTCCTTGTATCCCTAATCTCTCCAAGACCTTTATCATGAATGGGTGTTGGATTTTGCAGAAGCATCTTTTTTCAGGATCTAATGAGATGATCATGTGGGTTTTTTTCTTTCAGTTTGTTTATATGGTGGGTTACATTGACAGAATGCTGTATGTTGACCTACTCCTGCATCTCTGGGATGAAGCCTACTTGATCATAGTGGATAATTTTTTTATGTGTTGTTGGATTCAGTTTTCAAGTATTTTGTTTGTTTGTTTGTTTGTTTGTTTTGTTTTTCGAGACAGGGTTTCTCTGTGTAGCTTTGCGCCTTTCCTGGAACTCACTTGGTAGCCCAGGCTGGCCTCGAACTCACAGAGATCCGCCTGCCTCTGCCTCCCGAGTGCTGGGAATAAAGGCATGTGCCACCACCGCCTGGCTTTCAAGTATTTTATTGAGTATTTTTGCATCAATGTTCATGGGGGAGACGGATCTGTAATTCTCTTTCTTTGCAGCATCTTTGTGTGGTTTGGTTTTCAAGGTAACTGTAGCCTCATAAAAAGAGCTTGACAATGTTTCTTCTGTTTCTATTGTTTGAAACAATTTGAGGAGTATTGGTATAAGCACTTCTTTGAAATTCTGGTAGAATTCTGCACTGAAACCATAGGCCCTGGGCTTTTTTTGGCGGGGGTGACTTTTAATGACTGCTTCTACTTCCATAGGGGTTATAAGTTTATTTAAATTGTTTATCTGCTCTTGATTCATTTTTGGCATGTGGTACTTATCCAGAAAATTGTCCATTTCTTTTCATTTTTCAATTCTGTGGAGTATAGGTTTTTGAAGTATGACCTGATGGTTCTCTGGATTTCCTCAGTGTCTGTTGTTATGTCCCCCATTTTATTTCTAATTTTGTTAATTTGGATATTGTCTCTTTGACTTTTGGTTAGTTTGGACAGGGGTTTGTCTATCTTGTTGATTTTCTCGAGGAACCAACTCTTTGTTTCATTGATTTTTTTTTGTATTGTTCTATTTGTTTCTATTTTAATGATTTCAGCCCTCAATTTGATTATTACCTGTTATCTACTCCTCCTGACTGAGTTTGCTTCTTTTTGTTCTAGAGCCTTCGGGTGTACTGTTAAGCAGCTAGTGTGAAGAAAGTTCATAGCACTAAGTGCCCACATAAAGAATTTGGAGAAATCTCAAGTTAGATTTTAAATCTTGATACAGGACCCAACATTCTGAAACTATTAGAGGAAAAATAAAAGAAAGCAACAAGAGGTAAACACAAAAAATACTTTCTGAATAGGACTCCAGTCCCACAAGAATCAATGTCAAAAGTTGACAAACATGACCTCAAATAATTAAAAGGTTTCTTTACAGCAAAGGAAAGTAAATCAAGTAAAGAAAAAACCCAGAATGGTACAAAATCATTGCTAGCTATAACAACTGATAGAGGATATTTAAGAATATATAAAGTTAAAAGAACTCTAAGAATTAGAGAAAATAAACAACCCAACCAGTGAATGGCTACTGAAATGAACAGACAGATATCAAATACAAAACAGAAAAGGTCAATGAGCAGCTGGGTGGTGGTGGCACACACCTTTAATCCCAGTACTCAGGAAACAGAGGCAGGTGGATCTTCTTGAGTTCAAGTCCAGCCTACTCTACAGAGTGAGTTCTGGGACAGCCAGTACTACACAAAGAAACCTCATCTTAAAAAAAAAAAAAAAAAAAACCTCAATGAGTATATATAACAATAATAACTGAAGAAGATGAGGTCATTAATCTGAGAGGGAGCTGGGAAGGGACATAGGAGGTGTGTTGGAGGGGGAGAGGGAGCGGTAAAAAGGACATAAATAGAGCACTCATGTAAAAAATTCTGGCAGAGAGGTGGGGAGGATCTGACAGGAGTTGAGGGAAAGGAAAACATGATCAAAATATATTGTATGAAAAACATTTTAACTAAAAAGTCTGCATAACATGTATATGTATATTTACATAAACTAGACATCAAATAAGTGTAAATCCAAACCACAGTGAAATTCCGTCTTGCCCCAGTTAGAATGACATCACTTTCCCCCTAAGCTTTCTTACTTTGAAACCCTACCAGCTGTTCTTCCTAACGCCCCTGCCATGACCTCCAACTCTCAAGTTGATAGTTTCTTTTTCTTTGATTATATATGTGTGTATGTGTGTGCACAGATACATATATGTGTGTCCTCAGTACTCATATATATGGGAGATATATTGCTGAGAGACCATTCCAAGACAGAAAACTACAGACAATTAATGATGGCTTGGAGAAGGATAATTAGCTTTTCCCAGGTATGAGCAACCCATTATGGGTTGTCCAATGCAGAATAGTGAGCTCTGAAATCATATACACAAAAAACAAATAATATTTTTGAATAAATAAAAATTAAACTAAGAAAAAGAAATACCTTTTTTGTGAAACAGTTGTAACATTCTTTGGCATTGATCCAAGGGCTCCACATGAACATAGATGGTAAAGTACTTTCTGCAGAAGATTGAGGAACCTGAGTGTGATCCGCAGCACCCAGGTAAAGACCAAGGCACAGGGACATGTCTTTGTACCTGCAGCAATAGGAGTGTGAGGACACCAAGATTTCTGATCCCCTCAGGCCAGTCAGTATAGCCTGATTGATGATACCCAAGTCTCATGGGAGAGCTTGTCTCAAAATGGAACAGAAGAAGCTCAGAAAGGACATAAGGCTGAAAATAAGTGAGTGAGTGCTGATTAAGAGACCTGATATGGCTGTTGTAAATATGAACTCACAGCAGCCCTGGTGACCTTCACAAAATCAAAGCAGTTCATCATTTCAGCATTGAAGATCGATCATGAATCCCCACCCTCTAATGATAAGCTATTGATAGTTGAGGGCTTCTGATGTAGAGACAGAGACAATAGTCTTTAAGGTTGTGGCCCCTAGTAAGCTGATCATTTTCCAATAGATGACCCCACACCCAGGAGTTTATGGATAGCACAAATTAGACCCACTGGACTTTTTTAAGGGAACATGAACATGAAAAGGAGTGAGGGAAAGATCTGGGAGGAATTGGGGGGAAGAGTGAGGAGTGATTTATGATCAAAACATATTATATGAATTTTTCAAAGTATTAATGAAAAAATTCTAAGGGGCATGAGAGATGGCTCAGTGGTTAAGAGCACTTATTGCTCTTATAGAGGACCCAGTTTCAGTTCCCAGCATCTACATGGTGGTTTACAACTGTCTGTAACTCTAGTTCCAGGGGATCTGGCACTCTTTCTGAACTCCACCAGCACCAGACATGCACGTAGTACACATACGTTCATTCAGGCAAACATTCAAATACATAAAATAAAAAAACATAAGAAAATATTTTTGAGGGGGTCAATAGATGACTCATCAGAGCACGTGCTGCCCTTGCAGAGTATGGAGATTCAGTTCCCAGAACCCCAGGTAGAGGCTTACAACAGTCAAAAGTTTGTTTTTCTTTTCTTTTTTTATGATGGATCTTTTTTATTTATTCATTCATTACTTTAAAATATAACAAAATAAAATATAATAATTAAAAACAAAACCTATCACATTCGAGTTTGACAAGACAAACCAACAGAAGGAAAAGGGCCAAAGAGAAGGCACAGGAAACAGTCCCCCGCCCACTTGCACACCCAGGAATCTCACAAAAGCACTAATCTAGAAGCCATAATGTATGTCAAAGTACCTGGTGCCGACCCATGTAGGCTCTGTGCGTTCTGGTTCAGTCTCTTTGAGTTCATGTGAGTTTTGTTCCTGTTGATTTAAAGAGCTCTGGCTCTTTCATTCTTTCTGCTTTCCCTTTCATGCAATTCCCTTAGATTTGAAGGGAAGGATTTGATGGAGACATCCCATTTAGGGCTAAAACTTCCAAAGTCTCCTGCATAATGTGTCTTTGGGTCCCTATATTTGTTCCCATCTGCTGTAAGAGGAAGCTTCTCTGCTCATAGCTGAACAAGGTACTGTTCATGCACTGTTAGTAGCAAAATTTCATTAGGAGTCATTTTATCACTACATTAATTTATAAAAACCTAGCAGGGAATGAGAGAGACACTACTAAAACCCCAATCATATATTTGGGGCAATAGGCAGTTGATGGCCACTAAGAGAGGAGAGTCATTTTTCTATAGGAGTGTAGCTACTGGCAGACTGCCCATGCCCCATTGCTTGGTCTCACACCTGTGAGCACATGGAAAGCACTGAGTGATGAAACGAGTTAATTTTTTAAAAACGCACATGAACTTAGGAGAGAGATGTGTTTGTAAGTTGTTATAGGAAATTGGAGAAACTTGGAATAGATAGGGGACATGATCAAGATACACTGTATGCAATTTTCAAAATCATTAAAAAATGTTATTTTAAAAATCAATGAACATTAAAAACAAGCTTATAGGAAAATATACCAAGACTGATATCTGGCCCCCACATGCCCAAGCACAAATGTGCACATGAGCATGCAGACCTGTAAGCAGAGTTTTCCTGTGCCTACAGCTGATCCCAAACAACCAGTCAGAAACTTAATTGTAAATGACTGGCCAATAGCTCAGGTTTGTTACTAGCTAACTCTTACATTAAATTAACCCATAATCTTATCTATGCTTTGCCACGTGGCTTGGTACCTTTTCTCTTCATGGCATGGCCATCTTGCTTCTCTCTGCATCTCCACACAACTCTAGACTCCACCCTTCTTTCTCCTTTCAGTTTGGCTCTCCCACCTAACCTTATCTTGTTCAGCTACTGGATCTTGTTTATTAAAACAATCATAACGACATAAAATCACACAGTGTAAAGGAATAATCCACACAACCCAAAACTATTCTAATGATGCTGGTCATGGATAGTTTCGTGCTTATTGTGAATCCAGGAAGTTAGCTTTCACAGCAACCCAGGGTATCACTCATTATTTAGACTTATTTTATGTGTATTGGAGTTTTGCCTGCACCACATGTGTGCTATGCTGGCAGAGGCCAGAAGAGGGCACCAGATCCCCTGTGGCTGGAATTACAGATGGCTGTGAGCCACTATGTGGACACCAGGTATTGAACCATGGTTCAAAGAGAGAGCAACAAGTGCTCTGCACCTGTGAGCTATGGGTCCAGTGCCCTGGAATTATATCTTAATATACTGATTAGAGGTCTCTTTGTGGCCTCTCCTCCCAGCCTTCTCCTGCACACAAGCCACGCTCAGCACCCTCTTGCTGTGTTCTTTTAATGGTTGAACTACTTTGTCACTATTTATTTGTTTTATACACCTGGGAAAAATCCAAGATTAGAGGGAATTAATGTAATTTTAACAACATTCACAAAATCTATGTAATAGAATCAAACTGGACCTACATCTACTGATAAATGGATAAGGAAAACATAGTACCTTTACACATTATAACTCAGCTGTAAAACAATAAATTAAAAAAACTGCAGGTAAATGGATGAACAGGGACAGCTCTCTTTTGAAGAATTTCTAAAAGTGTTAACGTCACTGTGAACAAAGTGGAGTTGCTGATGAAGGCACTCTCAGTGAGTCTGGTGAGGGAAAGACAGATGAGGAGGAGAAGCCGGTTCACATGACCTGAGTGCAGCTTCAAGTGCTGACGTTGCAGCAGATCAAGGGGAAGGAGGACTGTATGGTACCGGGGTGCACCAGGCTCAAGACACCTTCCCCTAGTCCCCCAGTACCCTGCAATACCTGCCTCACGCAGCAAGGCGTTTCTGTGATCCCTGAAACTCAGCAAAGATCTGCATGAATCAGGATGGGGGTTGGGGTCCTGCTGGGAATAAGAACTGCCCTTGCCATAAAGGCAAAGGACTGTCCTTGATGCAGTGTGGTTACTTGGAGAAGATCCCTGTATAGAGGGTGTAACTGGCCTAGATGATGACACATGGGAAAATGGTAATGGGAACTGTGTGATCTCCACCCCACCACATCTGCCAGAGTGGGCCTTTTCCAACATGCTTTGAAAATATTCCTATAATAAATGGCTTTGTTTTGTTCAAAAAATATCTTGAGTGATATCAAATTGATCATTTAATCATGCAGCTGGATGTGCTGGTACACACATTTACTCTCAGCATTTTGGAGGCAGTTCTCTGTGAGTTTGAGGTCAGCCTGGTGTACATAGTAAGTTCCAGGACATCCAGAACTCTGCAGAGAGACCCTGCCAAAAAAGAAAACAAAAAGACCATCAATTATGCACCTGAAGCATGTAAGCTTTTTTCTTTTTCTTTTCATTTATTTATTTATTTATTTATTTATTTATTTATTTTGAGACAGGGTTTCTCAGTGTAGTTTTAGTACCTGTCATGGATTTCGTTCTGTAGACCAGGCTGGCCTTGAACTCACACAGATCTGCCTGGCTCTGCCTGCCAAGTTCTGGGATTAAAGGGACTCACTACACCCAGCCACCATCCTTTTTTGCTCTTTTTTGTATGCAGGTCTTGATGACACTGCTCCTCTGGATCTTGGAACGTTTGCCCCTCTCCTCCCAGTATTTTCTGGGTCTTGGAGATGATGTAATGGGTGTCATATTTAGGTATCCAGACATAGTACCCACTTATCCTCAGAGCTTTGAATGCTTAAGAATCTCTGTATTAACCATCCACTTCAGATAGGAAGTTTCTCTGATCCTGGCAGAATCAGGACTTGTCTGTGGATATAATCATAAATATTTGGAAGATGATTAGGGTTAATCTGTTTTGCAAAACTAAGCAATCTTAAAATAAAACTTTATTCTTCAGCAACACATGTGATACAACCATGACTAATCCCCATATTACGTGGTCAAAGTAAATCTCCAAGTGTGGTGTCATGTTCTCTAAGGAACCTTAATATACACCATAAGAGCAGAAGACCATGTTCTCTAAGGAATATACACCATAAGAGCAGAAGCCCAATGTCTCCAATGAAACGGTGTGAGTGTTCTCTGTGGCCTTGCTCAGTGCTCAGCTTGTTCCAACAGCTGTAATAATTCCCACCACTGTCTTAAAACTTTTAATGACTGCTGTAAGCCCCTGGAGCCACATGAGTGGCCAAGCCACGCCCCCAAGGACCTCTAACTGCCAGCTTCTACCCACAGAATACTCTAACTGCCCTAAATGCTGGACCCTGTCCCCACCCTACACAGCAAAAAGCCCAATCTCTGGTCATGAAATCCCACCAATCTCCACTCGGAAAGCTCCACCCTGAAAAATTCCACCCCCTTCCCAAGAAGCTCTACATAAGCCCTCTATCCTGTTTAGTGTGCTGCGGTTTCTTGCTCCAGCACAGGCAGCCACACTCCTGCTTTTTTCCCCTCCCAATAAATCTCTTGTGTGAGGTTTGTGCAGTGTGACTTTCTAGTATTTTTGGCTTCCAGCTGCCAGGATACCTTTCTATACGAGCTGAAATGCTTACATCTGGTGCTGGGACTCAGATAGGCTCTCGTAGTGCCTGCATTTCCCCTCCCGCAGGAAGCTGCACTGGGTGGGACCCTATCTCTCCTCTCCAGTCCACCCGCAACAGACTCAACTTCTGCCTCACTGATTGCTCTGCATCCCATCCACCAGCATCAATTGGGTAAGTTTTCTCTTTGGTCAGTGTAATCGTTTCCCTGAGTCTGAGGAAGTGACCGTTGAGTGTCCGGCACCCCTCTAGTTCTCTTGGAAACGGAGGTACCCCCAGCCACGGTCTTTAAGGCTACGGCTGGCCCTCTTCACCTGACCACACTCTCCCCACCCTTGGAATGGCAATCAGACAGTTTTCTTAGGCCCAGTTGGGTTACAGCATCCCTTCCTGTGTTTTCTCCATGTCTTCCCCTGAAAAAGATGCCACAAAAGCCTCCTTTATCTATCCCTTGGCTCTGGATGAGACCCGCCCTCCTAGAGCATGGTTTTCTCTTGCCTTCTTGCTTCTACGGAAGCCCTGGGACCAGGCACAGAAGTCTCTTCAACCAGCCTAGCCATGCTAAACTTGCTACACTTGACCACCCTTGAGTTGGTTGACGACCCTCTGAATGGCTTGGTCCTCCTTCTCTCCTCCCTGAGTTCAGGGGATGCCCGAGACTACAGGCTGCAGTGACCTTTTTCCTCACCTCTCTCATCCATGGGACTCAGCACTCCATAACCTCCCATTCCCCCTTCAGATGCCTCTTAGAAAACCTCCAGCCTCCACCTGACACCCGACCTAAGGAGCCTAAATTTATCCACTTTTGCAATCAAATTTGGCTCCAATACCCCTTAGATATTCAGTCCACAGGGCCACCTAATAGTACCTTAGATCCTAATGTTTTTTGGGACCTTTACAGGTCTCCTACTAAAGTCCAAGAACCTTGGTGTCCTTATTTTAAATGTGGCCAGAAGGGTCACTGGGTCTGAGCCTGGGCCTGTCCAAACCCTCATAAACCACCCAGACCATGTCCAAGGTGCCATTAAGACGGGCATTGGGGTGTTGATTTGCCCTATGTCCCTTCCAGGATGGGGACCTCAAGCCCAGATCGCCCTTCTTCTGGTCTGGCTGTGAACAACTGAGGGGGCCTGGGCTTCCTTGGCCTGACTACCATATCTCTGACAGGGAGCCTCAGGTAGTTATCACAGTATCAGGGTGATTCATCCCCTTCCTTCTGGACACTGGGCCACTTCTTTGGTCCTGATGGAGTTTTGGGGACACACTTCTCCCTCTCTTTCCTCGGTTGTTGGAGTAAGGAGACAGCATTACCAGCTTCACCAAACCCCAGCACTTAGCTGTATCTTTAGGGGTATTCCCCTAACCCATTCCTTCTTTATGGTGCCAACCTGTGCCATCCTCTTGATGGGAAAGGACTCTCTGGCTAAAGTGGGAGCCTCTCTTTCTTTAGCTCCCCCCATCCACTTGACCCCAGGCTTGCCAGCCATCTCCCTCCTCCTTCTCCCCCAAACCACACGATCTAACACACCTCTTCCCTTACCAACCTCTCAGGTAGATCCCTAGGTAGGGGACACCTCAAATCCCTCTATAGCCAATCATCACACCCCTTATCATTCAACTACAAAACACCACCAAATATATTATCTGGGCTCAATACCCACTTTCTCTCCAAAGCCTCAGGAGGCTTTAGCCTCCCATCTCTGGCCTCTAAGAAAGAATCTTCTGCTCCCCACTTCTCCCTTTAATACCCCCATACTCTCAGTTATAAAAACCAAAGGAACCTACCGCTTGGTTTAGGATCTCCAACTTATCAACTCAGAGGTAGTTTCCCTTCAGCCCCTAGTGCCCATGTCTTAACATTTCAAAATGTTTCAAGATGCTGACTTGACTCTTAAGATGTGCACAGACCATTTGCTTCTGCTGGCTTCTGCTACCCATCATATTTGGTTCCAAATTCTTCAGCTGCTTCTTCCTCCACCTACTCTAACCATCCATCTCTCCTCACCTATTTGGTAAATGTCCTCTCACTGGCTCCTCTAGCCTGCTGCACACTACAGGGCCACACCATGTGGGCAACTATTGGAACCATCCCTGTTTCCTGGCCGCCTCCCCCTAGGAGCTGATTCCTAAGTCCCCACAGCTTCCTTAAGCCCATCTGGGCCTCTGCAACCTTGTCCCCCTGTCTCTCCCACTTGGAGCTTGTAGAAAGTCCCTCCTGCGGAGTTCACTTGGAGACCCTTCCCCTCTTCCTCCAGACTCCAATTTTATTAAAAGCCTCTCTCTGGCAGAAGTACAATTCAAAGGGTCATAATTGGCATTCTTAAGTTTCAATAATGACTTCTACCACTGCACCAAGTATCCAAACTTCTCTTATATCTAAACATGCTTTCTTCTCTACTTCTTACCTACACCTATCGGCTTAGCTCTTACATATGGATGTTTATCGTCCAAGTAACTCTCATCTCTAATGAGCAGCCCATCCTAATAGGGTCAGGAAATTATACCAGGCTGTCAAAGGCTCATTCAGTCCCCTAAATCCCTTATCCATCTCTCCTTCAGTGTACCTTATCACCTGTGCATGTTTTCTCTATTCTTGTGTAATTCCACTACTGAAGATAAAAATCATAAAAACAGGGTTTGTGATAGAATTTAAAAAACAATGCTTGTTTCATAAGGTATTAAAGTTGCACCTCCGTGTATTCATACGGGAATGTACAAGAGTTATAAAGATCTAAGAATGTGAAATCTTAGGAAGGACTGAGGATAAGTTAAGTTCTGAGGGTCTAAGAAAGTGTTGTCTGAGGATGTGAAAGCTTAAGTAAGTTTCAAGGTTTAAGAAAGTGCTATGTAAATGAAAGTTCTGAAGGAATAAGAAAGTATTTTAAAGTGTCATGTAAATGAAAGTTCTGAAGGTGTAAGGAAGTGATTTAGGGTGATGGAAATGTTTCAGATTTCTTTCCCCTCTATGCTACTGTTAAATCTATACTTAGTGGTTCAACCAGAGCACTTGCACGGTGAGGTCTGGAGACTGCTCACCAACCGGGTACCAAAAGGAGCTACGTATCCCTGCGACACCTAAAGCAACTTTTAAAACGCCTGTCCCCTGTTGCTTCTTTCTCTATGATCAAACTAGAGATCACCATCCACATTGACCAGGTGTAGACTGCCCTTAGCAATCCTATAAAAGATAAGATCCAACAACTTCAGACAGACCTTCAAAAACCTAAGAAACAGGCTGATGCCTCTGGCCAATAGATCATTGATAGTCCAATATGAAACTTGATGATGCCCTTCTCAAACCCTCTTTCCTTCTTTTCTTAATCCCACTTGTTGTACCCTGCCTTGGAAATTTCTTCTCTAAATTTCTTCAACAACAGCTCCAAGAGGTTTATAACCAGACTTTTAACCAGTTACTATTACAGGATTACCAGCCTCTAGCTACAGAGCCAGAGACCTGCAGCACCCAGTTACATCCTGATGATGAAGATGAAGATTGCCCAAAGAACCTCCATGCCCTGATTTAGCAGGAAGTAGTCTAATGATAACATAGCCCCCCTTCCTGTGACCATGCCCCTCCCCTGAGGACTTCTAACTGCCAGGTTCTGCCCACAGAATTCTCTAACTGCCCTAACTGCTGGACCCTGCCCCCACCATGCAGAACAAAAAGCCCAATCTCTGGACATGAAATACCATCAATCTCCACACCAGAAAGCTACACCCTCTTCCCAAGAAGCTCTATATAAGCCCTCTATCCTGTTTAGTTTGCTGCTTTTTCATATTCAAACAGAGGCAGCCACACTCCTAATTTTTTTCCATCCCAATCAATCCCTTGTGTGAGGTTTGTTGTGCAGTGTGACTTTGTGGTATTCTTTGGCTTCCAGCTGCCAGGATACCTTTCCATCCAAGCTGCAATGCTTATAACTTCCTCAGTCCTCAAGTTTACTTTCTGGAATAGTTCATCTTGGGAAATTACACATCTTCAGATACAGACTTGACACTCTCAGCCTCCTCAAGATACCTGAGATTCACATTTCATCAGGTAGAATATTATTTTCCTCTTGGGTGCACTAAATGATGCACAGTAAACAGGGTCATTTACACCATGGGTGACAAGCTGATTCAAGTCCACTGGGAGGACAAGTCCTGTTACCCTGTCCTTGATTTAGTCATGGCTCCTACTAGGCAGCCTTTCCAAGACACTTGGATTCACACTGCCCTGAGTAAGGCTCCCAGTATTCAGCTCTCACTGCAACAAACAGCTATGATGACCCCACTGCTCCTCTTCCCCAGTCTACCCTTTCTTAAACAGAGGATTTTGGTTTTCATATTTCTTTTTCTCATGGCTTTCTTTCAAGTCAACTAAATTGTATCTTTTTGGTTTTTCGTAACAATACATGTCTTTTATCCATATTATTTTCACTATTTTTTCCATTTATTTGTTTGTTTGTTTGTTTATCTATCTATTTGCATCTCTTCAATTTCCTGAGAAGCATAGACACTTATTCCTTTCTATAATTTTATCTTCTTGCAATAGAACTTCAAGCTCAGAGAAATTTGCCGTCACTCAAACTTCCAAAAATCACTGCAAAGGTAATTATACTATAATCTTGAAAAAAAATGCTTGCAGTTTTGCAGTTTCTATCCCCAACATGTTTGTTTGCTTGTTTGATTGCTTGCTTGTTTGTTTATTTGTTTGTTTTAGAGACAGGGTTCCTCTGTGTAACAGCTCTGACTGTCCTGGAAATTTGTAGATCAGGCTAGCCTCAGACTCACAGAAATCCGACAGCTTCTGCCTCCCCAGTAGTGGGATTAAAAGTGTGCCCCACCACACCCATCTTAGCCCCAACATTCTAATGCTGATGCTATCTCTACATAGGACTGTCTCTAAAGTCATGTCTCATCCTCAGTTGTTTCCTAGAAGCTGCTTTCATCTTTCAAATCAATTCGCTACTTAAAAGTCCATTTTTATTTCCCTTTTAATGTCGTTGCACCTTCAAACCTCTCATCTGTTACCCACACATATTCCTGTAACAGACACTCTGTAACTCATTTTCATCATGAACTTTTTCATTATGTGGTTACTAATATGTGACTTTTGTTTTCAATGTATTGGGAAATGCTTGTGTAATTTCTCTAGAATTCATAATTGCTACCAAAAAAAATGAAACTTTTCTGCAAAATGGCTTTCAGTGTTGTTTTCCACCTGCTTCCTGTGTGTCTGATAGAGAAGGATGTGTATTTGTGCTGATTGTGCTGTCAGGTTAAGGATATAAATGGTCTCAAGGCTGGGCGTGATAGAGCATGCCTTTAACCACAGCACTTGGGAGGCAGAAGCAGGCCAGTTTAGGCCCGTCTGATCTATGTGGTCAAGACATCAAGGGCTACTTAGAGAGACCCAGTCAAAAAAGAATATATAAATGGTCTCACTCAGACCTCTTAAATGCTATTGCTCTTACGTCTGTTACACTTGTTGAATACTGTAAGACTTCTCAAAAAACCTCACTGTATTATTCATTATCTTCTTCCTCTTTGTAATTTCATAAGTTTGATATATAGTGTTACATGTCATAATATTTCTGTACACAGATATCAATGTTCTGTAATTAAAGACATGGGAATGCAAGAAATACTGAGTGGGAGGAGTAGTCTTCCCCAAGGAAGAGCACACCAATTCATTATCCAATACCAAAAGTCAGCCCTGAAAACACACGTGCAAGTAACATTATACAGACTGGGCAGGTTGTATTTACGTACTTAGGAATTCCATACATGTACTATGAATGTACATAACAACAATTAAGGAAAAGAGGTCATGAATTTAAAAAAGAGAAAGAGATGGTATGTTTCAGGATTTGGAGGGAGGAAAGAGAAGGTGAATTGACCTTATCTTATATTCTTGGAATTATCTTATATTCTAAAAAATAAAACAATATGTATTTAACACTAAAAAGAAGATAAATGATACAACTTGAATGTAAAAAAGACATCGGATTGCTTATATAAGTAATTCTGTTCCCTTAACAATTTCCTTGTGTGACATTATTTACTTAAGGTGACAGATTTTTGTTGGTTAAGTTGAAAAACGTTTTACTAGTATTTTTATTCCTTATTTGAAATTTTCATACATTTATACAATATATTTGGATCATTTGCACCCACTAAAACCTCCCACCAACTCCCCTTGTCCCCCTATCATCTGCTTCCCAAGTTTATTCCATTTGTTTGTTTGTTTGTTTGTTTGTTTGTTTGTTTATTCAAGACAGGGTTTCTCTGTGTAGCCCTAAAAGTCCTAGAACTCACTCTGTAGACCAGGCTATCCTCAAACACAGAGATCTCCCTGCCTCAGCCTCCCGAGTACTGAGATTAAAGGTATTGCTACCGCTGTTTGGCCCTTCCCTTTATTTTATATGTCTGGATAATTTGCTTGCATGTATATCTGTGCACCGTGTGTAGAGCCTCAGAGGCCGAATCCCCTTGAGCTGGAGTTACCGATGGCTGTTAGCAGCCATGTGGGTACTGCGACCTGAACCCATCAGTGCTCTCAATCACTAGCCATCATGTCCCCAGCCCCTTTGCCATTCCTTTGCCACCCAAACTGTCTGCACTGTAGTAAGGAGTAAATGTTTAATGTGCCTTTGGGCAGTGCAGCTCTGTGCTCATCAGCATTTACACAATGTAACTGTACCCATCAATTACTGCTGACATGTTTCTGTTTTTGTTAAACTATGGATAGACTAAGAGGTAGCTGGAACGTGATGTTTGCGTAATGATACATGACATATTCGAAATATGATAAAAATAAAACATACACTTAATCCATTTAGTACAATTTGGTTTTTGTTGTTATGGTTGTTAATTTATTGAATCATATTGACAAATTTATTGAATCATAATGACAAATACACACCTTATTTGTATGTCTCAATATAACATTTATATACATGCACAAATGTGACATTCCTTATATTCTCCCATAGTCCACTTCTGTATCACTCTCCAACCTCCATTTCTTATACACGGTTAAGAGTCTCCCCATTGGGTTTGTAAATTTCTCTACCAGATTCCACATGTGAGGACACATATGGTGTTTATCCGTGTGAGATTGCCTTATTTCACATAACACGATGATCTGCAGTTCTGTTCATTTCCCTGCAAATAATAGAAATAGTGACAAGAATATATTTCTCTGAGAATGTGTTCAACACTGGGGCTTGTATAGTAGCTCTGTCTCTTTGTGCTCTGCAGCTCTACACTGGCCTGAGTCCTTAAAATGCTGCAGAAATTTGCTAGTGACCATAGACTAGACTTAGACACAAAAGCCCATGTGAAAATCTACTTTTGTGGACAACCGTTTTCTTAATTTATTCTTTTCTTTTATGGTGTACAAGTGTTTTGCCTGCATGTATGTTTGTGCAGTTTGTGCATGTCTGGTGCCCACAGAGGCCAGAAGAAGGTACCAGCATATGTGGAAATGGAGTAACAAACAGATGTGAGCCCCCCAAGTGAGTGCTAGGAATCACACCTGTGTCCTCTGGAAAAGCAGCTAGTGCTCTTAACTGCTGAGCCAACTCTGCAGCCACTTTGTGGAAAATTTAAAGATTACTATCTTGGAAGAGTTTTGCATGCAATTGAGTCTCTAAGGGTTTTTAAATATTCATGTTACTGTCTGTATTTTACACAATATCTGGGGAAAGATCACAACTTTCAAATGGGATTTTTTTTAAATACACAGTTTGATCTACTGAATAAAACTCTATAACATGCAAATTTGCCTTTCAGGTTATTAACCGATCCTGACACTTAACATAACAGCCCTCAGAAGACTTTTGCATTGAGCCTACCTGCCCCAACACCTTCTGTCCTCTGAGGTTCTCAGATCTGAAAAACAACAGAGTTTAACATTTCTCCAACCTTCTCTCCTTCTCAAGTGTCAATCGGTATATTTTCCCATGAACATCACTATGTAATTAGTTCTATAATTCAAATCCACTTAGCTTTCACTGAAGACCTGACAAGCCTAATAATATCCTAAGCATTACTGAGATGATTTTTCGAAGAAACACCATCTTGGGGGGTTTCTATGTATCCCAGCTCTGTGTGGGTATCATAGGAAACTCGTTGCTCTTCATGATGTATGTGTACAGCTTCTTAGTCAAATCTCACTTTAGCAGACCTATCGATCCCATTTTGATGCACCTGATGATAGTCAATGTGTTGACGATCATATTTGCTATGATATCACATATCATGTCATCCTTTGGAGTACCCAGGTTTCTAGATGATGTTGGTTGTAAGGCAGTTTTATACCTATTCAGAGTCACCCGGGGTCTGTCCATCTGTACCACCTCTATTCTAAGCGCATTCCAAGCCATCACCATCATGCCCAGTAATTCTAAGTGGGCGTGGCTCAAGCCTAAACTCTCGACTTGGACTTTTTGTGCCTTCCTGTTATCTTGGCTCATCAACCTGTTCATATATGCGCAAATCGTGGAGACTGTGGCAGCAAAAATCAATTACACTGATCTTGATTATGGATATTCTCATGCTTACTGTAAAATGAGACCACCTGAGTACCCCAATCCAGGGTTGTTCCTGAGTCTTATCATAATAGGAGACATCGTCTTTCTGACCCTCATGATGTGGACCAGCCTCTACATGGTGACTCTCCTTTACAGACACCGCAAGAGAGCCCAGCATCTCCACAGCTCCAGCCTCTCCTGTCAGCCATCTCCTGAACGCAAAGCCACTCACAGCATCTTGTTGATGGTGAGCATTTTTGTGTTTGTTTATTTGTTGCACAACTTCATCACCCTTTGTGGTTTTTATGCACAAACAAAACTTCCAAGATTGGAAGTAATTAATGTAATTTTGACAACATGCTACCCAACCATCTGCCCTTTTTTACTAATGAAGAATAATAAACTTATTTTGCAATTCACTTCTTTCTTTTCTGTAGTGAGAATAGACCTGTTTTCAAAGTGCACTTCATGGCTGAACTGAAACCCACATTTTCATATCATTAGAACACTGTCCTAATGATTTCTATAGGATAAAGAATTTGAATGTGGACCTTGAATGCCTGATGGAACATTAGTTATACTTCAGACATTCTGTATACTATTAAAATTCAGGTAGTGAATATTTTTCTTAAATATAACTCTGTGTACATAATTTTAATAAAATCGACATTTACTACCCACTCAGATTTAAAACTTTGGGCAAAATGACTATATTTTAAGTATTCTGAACAATGTTCTACTTCTTGATTTTTTTTCCCTATTAAAATACTTCTGCCAGGCAGTGGTGGCGCACATTTAATCCCAGCACTTGGGAGGCAGAGGCAGGTGGATCTCTGTGAGTTCCAGGCCAGCCTGGGCTACAGAGTGAGTTCCAGGAAAGACTCCAAAGCTACACAGAGAAACCCTGTCTCAAAAAACAATACATATATATTTCTAAGCAAAGATTTAAAATAACATTTGGAGAATGTATTGTGTTTTTTATGGAGTGTTCTGTCCTCAGGAACGTCTTTTATCATTGAACAAATAAATTTCCCTGTCTTAACTATTACCTACCTCAAATACTGCTGTGGGAGGGACTCTTTTGTGGAATAACTGATAGTTACCCAATGAACGTCCTCCTACCATAGCTGTCTTTGAGTCACCCATATTTTCTTTACATTTTTAGTATGCTTTTAAATATTTTTATTTTTGAAATTATGTTATAATTATAGAATTTCCCCCTTAGTTTTCCTCGCTTTAAGCCCTCTAGAAATATGCCTCTCCTTGCTCTCTATCAAATTCATGGCCTCTTTTTTTATTAATTGTTGTTATATACATGAGTGTGTATCTGTGTATCACTAAATACTTAAGTACTACCTGCTCAGTCTGTATAATGACACTTGCATATGTTTCCAGGGCTGACCATTCCATATTGAATAACTAGTTGGTGTGCTTTTTCCTGGGGATGACTTTCTCCCACTCCTGACATTCCTTAGTTGCCTGTAGTTCTTTGTGTAAGGCTAAGGCCTCCTAAGTGCAGTCCTCAGCCTGCATCAAGGAAATTTCTTTAGCAACAATAGAGGCTATTACAGAACACTACAACCAATCCAACTGCAGAGTAGTGAAGCCCAGTCCCAGTGCATGTAGCTACAGGACAACTTCTGCACCTAAGGCTCAGGGAACGTTGATGAAAGAGGAACAAAAAGACTATAAGAGCCAGAGGATGAGGGAATCTGCTGTGGGGTGGTGTCACCTGGTAGTATCAGAAGTTACACCCATAGACTATCACAAGCCTGACTGTTTAGTATTTTTTAATTGAAATAGAATTAAATCACTTTCTCACATCCTTTTCTTCTCTCCAGCCCCTCCCAAATACCTTCCCTCAAACCCCTCCCTCTCATATACCCAAACCACACTCTCAAGTTGATAGCCACTTTTCCTCTTATTATTATTGTTGCATACACATATGTGTGTATACATATGTACATGCAGCAATAAATATAGATACAATCTGCTGTGTCTGTTTCTGTTGTTTGTATACTATTTCAGTGTTGATCGATCTGTATTGGACAACCAATAAGGGGGTTCATCCTTGGGGGAGACTAATTCTACTCCCTGCAGTCATTTGTTACCTCTAATTCTTTATCCAGGAGTGGGACCCCATGAAATTTCCCCCTTCCGTGTTAATATGCCCATTGGTGTTGCCATTGATCCAGTCTTAATTATGTAGACATTTCTAGGATAGACTCATTCACAGCAGACTTACTGATATCCTGGCTGTTAGAACCTTTTTCACACCCTCTTCTGAAATGTTCCCTAAACCATCAATGCAGGGGCTGGGATGGAGATGTAACCACTGGAGCTGGGCTCTCCCGACCTGTCGATTACTACGTTGTGACCAGTTGTGGTTTTCTGTGATGGTCTCCTATTCATCTGAGGCTTTGGAGTAAGAAATGAAGAGAAAAGAAAACATGTATTTGCCTACCTGTGTCTGGTCACCCATACTTTTGTAATGAATCCAAATAAAACTTCTTTCTTCAAATAAAACATTTTCAACAATCTGTCCTTGGCCAGAATCCTTTGATCTGTTATGGCCTCCTCTATGTGGAGTGAATAGATGTGTAGATTTATATAACCCAAGTTAAGGTCATTCGCAACAGCTGACAACTAAACAGAACATTATATATTTAAATATGAATTGGGATGGAGTGTCTGCCAAGAAAATCCTAGTGCTGTATTTACATCATTTCCACCTCTCCCTCTGACCTTGCCACTTTTCCCATCACCCCTACACTTTCTCAAAGTCAGGACCTCTTCTTCTATAATTATTGTTATATGCATACATTACACACACTCATATTACACATTACATTTCTATGTAACCAGCTGAGTCAGTTAGTGTTGCTTGTATGTATATGTTTTAAGGCTGATAAACTATCAGGGGCTTTATCCCTAGAAAGTGCTGATTCTTCTTCTCTCAGTAGCCATTATCTGTAGCTCTTCATCTAGGAGTGAAGCCTTGTCAAAATTCCTCCAACGATGTTGGCATTTCAACTGGTGTTGTCATTATGAAGGCCTTGTATGGACAACCATAGTGTTGAAATTTCAAGGGTGCAGCTTCCCTGTCATACCTAGAAGTGAGCATCTTAGTATGTTGGCTGTTGCAATCTTTCAGAACACTCTTCCACAGTGTTCTCTGAGACTTAGGAATAGGCGTTGTGTTGCAAATCAATCGAGACTGGGGACCCCAAAATCACTTACCCTCTGTATTTTGACAAGTTGTGTATCTCTACTGTAGCCTTGCTGCAAAACAACCTTCATTGATTAGGGGTGAGAGCTTCACTGTGGATGTAAATATACATGTTTAGAATACAGTTAGAAACTATGTAGTTTAGGAAAAGAGCAGCACTATTTAAAAAATGAATGTTGTGATTAATAATTGTGCTGAAATGTGATTTTATTTGTATGTTAATAAATGAAGTTTGCCTGGAGATCAGAGGTCCTTAGTGAGTCAGGAACAGAATTCAGGTGGTGGTAGCCCACGTGCTTAATCCAATCATAGGCAGAGTCTCTTTGTGGTCAAGGACACAGCCAAGTGTGGTGACCCGAACCTTTAATCCCATTACCAACCATAGGGACCTGGAGGTCTGTATAGACAGGCAGTGACAAGGGAGTCATGTGATTGGGTTTATAGCCAATGAGAAGGCAGAACAGAGAGGCACTAAAAAGATAAGTCACACAGGAAGAAGATCTCTCTCTCTCTGAGGAAGCGATGGCAGCGAGGTGGTAAGATAAGGTGGTCTTGGCTCTTCGCTATTGCTCTGATCTCTTGGGCTTTTAACTCTGTATTTGGCTCTGTGTTTCTTATTTAGTAAAACCATTTAGAATTTCATCTACAGAAGTGTGTTTCTGAACAGGGAGCTCTCAAAAGAAGAAACAAAAAGGGCTATGAAATATCTTTAAAAGTGTTCATCATCCTTAGTGATCAGAGAAATGCCAATTAAAACTACTTTCAGACTGTATCTTACTAAGATCAAGAAAACAACTAACAAGAAATGCTGGCAAAGCTTCAGGGAGAGGTTTTAATCTTATCCATTCTGACAGGTATAAGATGGTATATCAGAATCATTTTGATTTGCATTTCCCTGATGACTAAGGATGTTGAAAATTCCTTAAATGTCTTTTGGCCATTTGAGATTCTTCTGTTGAGAATTCTCTGTTTAGATCTGTAACCTATTTTTAATTGGATTATTTAGTATTTTGCTGTCTAGTTTCTTGAGTTCTTTATATATTTTGGAGATCGGCCCTCTGTCAGATGTAGGGTTGGTGAAGATCGTATCCAATTCTGTAGGCTGCCTTTTTGTCTTCTTTACAGTATCCTTTGCCTTAGAGAAGCTTCTCAGTTTAGGAGGTCCCATTTATTAATTGTTGCTTTTGGTGTGAGAGCAACTGATGTTATAATTAGAAAGTGTTCTCCTGTGCCAATGCGTTCAAGGTTACTTCCTACTTTCCTTCTATTGGGTTCAGTGTAACTGGACTTATGTTGAGGTCTTTGATCCACTGGGACTTGAGTTTTGTGCATGGGGATAGATATGGATCTATTTACAATCTTAAATATTGACATACAATTTTGCCAGCACCATTTGTTGAAGATGCTCTCTTTTTTCCATTGTACAATTTTGGCTTCTTTGTCAAAAATCATATGTTCATAGGTGTGTGGATTAATGTCAGGGTCTTCAATTCGATTCCATTGGTCCGTATGTCAGTTTTTATCCCAATACCAAGCTGTTTTTATTACTATAGCTTTATAATAGAGCTTGAAGTCAGGGATAGTGATGCCTCCAGAGGTTGCTTTATTGGTAAGACTGCCACTTTTACTATGTTGATCCGACCTATGCACAAACATGGGAAATCTTTCCATTTTCTGATATCTTCTTCGATTTCTTTCTTCAAAGATTTAAAGTTCTTGTCATACAGGTCTTTCACTTGTTTGGTTAGAGTTACCCCAAGATATTTTATGTTATTTGTGGCTATTGCAAAGGGTGATGTTTCTATAATTTCTTTCTCAGCCCATTTGTCATTTGTATATAGGAGGGCTACTGATTTTTTATTTTAGTTAATCTTGTATCCTGCCACATTACTGAAGTTGTTTATCAGCTGTAGGAGTTCCCTAATGGAATTTTTGGCATCACTTATGTATATTATATCACCTGCAAATCTCAAAAGTTTGATCTCTTCCTTTCCAATTTGTATCCCCTTGATCTCCTTTTGCTGTCTTATTGCTCTAGCTAGAAATTTGAGTACTATATTGAATAGGTATGGAGCGAGTAGACAGCCTTGTCTTGTTCCTGATTTTAGTGGAATCACTTTGATTTCTCTCCATTTGGTTTGATGTTGGCTGTTGGCTTGCTGTAAATTGCCTTTATTGTGTTTAGGTATGTTCCTTGTATTTCTGATCTCTCTAAGACCTTTATCATGAAAGGGTGTTGAATTTTGTCACAGGCTTTTTCAGTATCTAATGAGATGATCATGTGGGTTGTTTTTTTCAGTTTGTTTATATGGCTGATTACATTGACAGATTTTGTATGTTGAACCATACCTGCATCCCCGGTATGAAGCCTAACTGATCATGGTGGATTGTTTCTTGATGGATTCTTGGATTCAGTTTGCCAGTATTTTATTGAGAATTTTTGCATCTATCTTCATGATGGAGACTGGTCTGTAATTCTCTTGCCTGTTGTGTCTGTATGTGGTTTGGATATCAGGGTAACTCTAGCCTCAAAAAAAAAAAGACTTTGGTAATGTTCCTTCCGTTTCTATTGTGTGGAACAATTTGAAGAGTATTGGTGTTGGCTCTTCTTTGAAATTCTGGTAGAATTCTGCACTGAAACCATCTGGCCCTGGCCTTTTATCAACATTCAGAGATGTTGATAATTGCTTCTATTTCCATAAGGGTCATAGGTCTATTTAAATTGTTTATCTGATCTTGATTTAATTTTGGTATGTGGTACCTATCCAGAAAAATATCCATTTCTTTTGCATTTTCCAATTTTGTGCAGTACAGGCTTTCAAAGTATGACCTGAGGATTTTCTGGATTTCTTCAGTGTCTGTTATTATATCCCCCTTTTCATTTCTGATTTTGTTAATTTGGATATTCTCTCTGTGGTTTTTTTGTTGTTGTTTTTTTTTTTTTTTTTTTTTTTTTTTAGTTTGGAGAAGGGTTTGTCTATCTTGTTTATTTTCTCAAAGAACCAACTCTTTGTAAGTAAATTTTGCAACTCTATGGGTTTGGTCCCAGGTTTTGGCACCAAAAATGTAAGTAAATTGGTTGTAACAACACTGGGGAAAGGTGTCCCGACTACCTGGGGAGTCAGGCAAAGCCTTGAGCTGCTTAGGACAGCTCTGATGGCTGGAGATGTTAAGAGACAGCTCGGCCCTGGAAGGGAAGTTTTTCTGACTTCTCAGGACAGTCAGACCTGGAACTGCTTCAGCATGGAAGGTTATTCTGACTCTTTGGGAAAGTTAAGGTATACCTGGTGTGATGGGGGATGGTCTCCCCGCAGAATATAGCAATCCTGCTCCTTTCCTGTAGCGCCTCTACAGCTGAGGTTTGCTCAGCCACCACTTAAGGGGGCTTCCTAGCAGAACTCTGCTTCTCCGGCCTAAGATGTTGCTTCTTTTGCTTCACTCTGCAAAAGGGAAAACCCCTGCAGAAATGTTACAATCTCCTCAGGCTCTGGAGAAAAGTGTGACTTTTCAGCTGTCTCTTGCTGTGTCCCCTAGATCTCAGAAAAGATCTTCTGTGCAGCTCCTCCTTGCTCTGCTCTTTCACCAAACTCTCCCTTGTTTTGTCCACTGAGGGACGTCTCAGCAAGGATCTTCTCTATGCCAGTGAATGAAGATCTTCACACCCAAAATTATTTTGGGAAAGACATTTATTTGGGAAGGAGGAGTCCTGGAGAGTAGCTGCCCCTACCAGGATGGAGAGAACAGCCGTTTTTCTAACTAACTGACCAGTAAGAGCGGTTTACATCCAATGTCTTGGGGGTGGAGTCAATCCCGGGACCAGGGTCCTACTATCATGCTCTGTGATTGGTTGGTTTCATGTCAGTTGGCCAGGGGCAGAGATGGCTCTGATCTGACTTTCTGCCCTGATCTGACCCATCTTTCCCTAGTTCTGGGCTCCAGGGTGAGGATGGGTTTCTTTAGTCAGCCCCTTTTCCCTATACCCACACTGAAGAACAATAAAAATTTATTAGAACTAATTTAAAACACAGGGCAAGGAGGCAACTAAAGAGATGAGTCTGTGGTGAGGAACATCGACTGCTCTTCCAGGGGACTCAGGTTTGATTCCCTCTAGAACCCCTTTGCTCACAGTCATCTGTAACTCCAGTTCCCTCTTTGTGCCTGCACGGGTACCATTTATCTATGTTGTAAACAAACATACATGTAGGCAAAACACCCATAGTAATAAGAAAGTAATTTAAGAAATTTAAAGAGCACCTAGAGATGGGTCTATAATTTTGGCTTTCCACAAAGTCCTGAAATGACTCAGTAATTATTTCCCTTTTCCTGTGTGACTCAGCATCTCTCAGTTTCCAGGTCAGAAGAATCACTTTACTCTGATAAAAAATCACTAGTCCTGCCCCCTGACTCACTTCCTTGCTTGCAAACTGAGCCTCACAAACCAAACTATAAAATGCTCACCTGACTTCTTCCCACTGTCGGGGCAGTGATCCTGGATGATGCTCCAACCATGGTTTGTGAAAGGAGGCAGTCAGGTCTGGGATATGATGTTGTGATCCTGTGACCTCATCTCCCCCTGGGATGACAATTATTTCACCTGTGATAACAATGATGGGGCACACACGGGGAGGCAAAGTAATTCTTGAAAAGCTTTGGCTCAGTTACTGATTTCCAGAGCGATCACATGTTTCTAGACAGAAGAAATGAGAGGTTCTTCACTCCCAAGAGCTTAGGAACCAGACATGTGCACTCTCTGAGGTTTGAGATATGAAGGAATATGCACAAGGCACACCCTGGATTCTGGGCTTCCGTGGGATATACTTCTGTGGACTCTAAACCAATGTTAATCTTCGGATTCTTGAGCCAGGCCATGATTTAATTCTGAGCAGAAAAATAAGATCATGCAAAGGACTTGAAAGGGATGGGCAAAGAACTTACACCAGGGCTGAGGAGGTGGTGGCTGAGCAAATAAAGCACTTGAGAACAAGCTTTTGGATCCCCAAAACCCACAGAAAACCTGAGCTTGGTGGTCACCTATAATCCAGGCATTCAGGAGGCAGAAACAGAGAGTCCAGAGACCCAAGGTGAGATAGCAAGCTAACCGGAGTTGAAAGGCTCCAGGCGCAGTGACAGACTCTGCCTCAATGCATAAAATGGGGAACATTCACACCCAAAGTCAACTGTGGGCTTTCCCAACTACATGAACACACATGTAAACACACACACACACACACACACACACACACACACACACACACATACACCACATGCAAATGAAGCTTAGACGTCAAGAAAGTTAAATATTAATATGCAAATAGGAAGGAATTTGTTTAATTCGGTACAAATGGGTACAAATGAGCATGCAGATGTGGTTGGAACATTTTGTACTGTGTATTGGACTATCAATACTAACCACCATAGTGAGAAAGAAAACATATTAGTGAGTCTTCTTTCATACCTGTGACAAGATGCCTAAGAAAAGCA
This sequence comes from Peromyscus leucopus, assembly GCF_004664715.2. Taxonomy (NCBI): domain Eukaryota; kingdom Metazoa; phylum Chordata; class Mammalia; order Rodentia; family Cricetidae; genus Peromyscus; species Peromyscus leucopus. The sequence goes on from NC_051063.1 coordinate 179,613,401, forward strand.
ATTTAAGTAAGGTGCTGTCCATGACCGTGAGGAAGTCACAGTAGCAGGACTTCTATGCTACAGTCAAGAAGTGGAGAGGGATGGATGAATGACCACGCTGAGCTCACTTGCTTCTTTGTATGCAGTCCAAGATTCCAGGCCATGAAACAATGCCGCCCACATACACCGGTGGTCATTTTTCCTCCTCATTGAAGCTTTTCTGCCTCACAAACAACCAGACATAGGTTTCCATGGCGATTCTAAATCCAAATAAGTTGACAGTGAAGATGGCATGTGGAACTCAATGAGAGTCACAGAAGAAATGGAATATCATAGTCCCATCACACATTAAAAAAATAATAATAATCAAAACCATGTAGTAGACCTCAAGAGATAACTGATAAGCAAGTGTCACTTAAATGATTCCATATATAAGGAAGTCAGTGCTCCAAGTAGTATTTAAGAACTCTATACAAGACACAAGTGAAAACCAGAGTCACAAGCCCACCCTGCACTGATTGGGAACAGATAAGGACCCATCTCCAGACTGAGCAGACCAGGGCTCCAGCCCCTAGGACCCGGAGGCACATTACATGCCCCTTCCTCAAACCATTGAGCCCCAGGGACTGAGCAGCTGCCTCTTCCCCCGCCCCCTCACCAAGAAAACAGGTCCCACCCTACACTGATTGGGAATAGCTGCTCACTAAGACACAGAATCCATCAGCACCCATTGGACCCAGAGTCCAGATTAGACCAAAAGCTCCCATTAGACCAAGAATATCAATCAGACCAAGAGAGGCTCCCTCAGACACAGACAACACTTGCATGGAGTGGAGGAAGAGATGGGAAGACACCAGTGCAAAAATACAGTCAACAACATAAAGACCACTATGGCACCATCACAGCCTAGTGGTTCTACATCAGCAAGACCTGAACATCCCAAAGCACAAGAGTCGGAAGGAAACAACCTTAAAAATGACTTTAAGAAGATGAGCCGGGCGGTGGTGGTGCACGGCTTTAATCCCAGCACTTGGGAGGCCGAGGCAGGTGGATCTCTGTGAGTTCGAGGCCAGCCTGGCCTCTAAAGCAAGTTCCAGGAAAGGTGCAAAGCTATACAGAGAAACCCTGTCTAGAAAAATAATTTTAATAAATAAATTAATTTTTAAAAAAGAAAATGATAGAGGTTTTAAAGAGGAAATGAAAATTTCCCTTACAGAAATGGAAAAAAAGACAAACAAAAAAATTGGAAGAAATTAATAAACCCCTTAAAGGAAGACAAGAAAAAGCAATTAAACAGGTGAAGGAAACAGTCCAAGATGTGAAAACTGAAATAGAGGCAATCAAGAAGACACAAACTGAGGGAAGGCTGGAAATGGAAAATCTGAGTAATCAAACAGGAACTACAGATGCACTCATAACCAATAGAATGCAAGAGATGGAAGAGAGAATCTCTGGTGTTGAAGATACAATAGAGGAAATAGATTCATCAGTCAAAGAAAAACTAAAGCCAAAAAAGTGATAACACAAAATGTCCAGGAAATTTGGGATGCCATGAAAAGACCAAACCTAAGAATAATAGGGATAGAAGAAAGAGAAGAATACTAACTGAAAGGCAAAGAAAATATATCCAACAAAATCAGAGAAGAAAACTTTCACAACCTAAAGAAGGAAATGCCTATGAAGGTACAGAAAGCTTATAGAACACCAAATAGACTAGATCTAAAAAAAATAAAAATAAAAACAACAGTTCCGTCACCACATAATAATCAAACCTCTAAACATACAGAATGAAGAAAAAATATTAAGAGCTGCAAAGGAAAAAGGTCAAGTAACATATAAAGGCAGACCCATCAGAATAACACTTGACTTCTCAATGGAGACTCTGAAAGCCAGAAGGTTCTAGACAGATGTTATGCAGACACTAAGAGACCATGGATGCCAACACAGACTATTATACCCAGCAAAACTCTCAATCAACATAGACAGATTAAACCATTTATTCTATGATAAAAACCAGATTTAAGCAATAAATATCCACAAATCCAGCCCTACAGAAAGCACTAGAAGGAAAAATCCAACCTAAGAAAGTTAGATACACGTATGAAAACACAGGCAATAGATAATTCCACACCAACAAATAACAAAGAAGAGAAACACACAACACTACCACCAAAAAAATAACAGGAATTAACAACCACTGGTCATTAATATCCATTAATATCAATGGTCTCAATTCGCAAAAAGACACAGGCTGACAGGATGGATATGAAAGCGGGGTTTATCCTTCTTCTCCTGTATACAAAAAACACACCTCTCCTTTAAAGACAGATACTACCTCAAAGTAAAAGGCTGGGAAAAGACTTTCCAATCAAATGGACTTAAGAAGAAAGCTGGTGTAGCTATCCTAATATCTAATAAGATAGACTTCAAACTAAAATCATCTGAAAGAGATCGAGAAGGACATTACATACTCATCACAGGAAAAATCCATCAAGATGAAGTCTCAATTCTGAACATTTATGCCCCAAATAGAAGGGCATCCACATTTGTAAAAGAAACATTACTAAAGGTTAAATCACACATCAAATCCCATACACTAGTAGTGGGAGATTTCAACAACCCACTCTCACCACTGGAGAGATCCACAAGACTGAAACTTAACAGAGAAATAAGGGACCTAACAGAAGTTATGACTCAAATGTTCTTAATAGGTATCTATAGAACACTCCACCCAAAACCAAAAGAATATGCATTCTTCTCAGCACCCTATGGAACCTTCTCTAAAATTGACCACATGCTCGGTCACAAAGCAAAACTCAACAGATACAAAAAAAATTGGAATAACCTCCTACAAGCTCATTAAAAACTGAATAATGCCCAAATGAATCACCAATGGGTCAAGAAAGAAATAAAGAAAGATTTCCGATAATTCAATGAAAATGATAGTACAACATACCCAAACTTATGGAATACTGTGAAAGCAGTGCTGAGGAAAATTCATAGCACTAAATGCCCACATAAAGAAGTTGGAGAAATCTCACACTACTGACTTAACAGCACACCTGAAAGCTCTAGAATGAAAAAAAGGAAACTCACCCAGAAGGAATAGATGTCAAGAAATAATCAAATTGAGGGCCGAAATCAATGAAATAAAAACAAAGAGAATAATACAAAGCATCAATGAAACAAAAAGTTGGTTCTTTGAAAAAATTAACAAGATAGACAAGCCCTTATCCAAACTAACCAAAAGACAGAGAGAGAGAATCCAAATCAACAAAATCAGAAATGAAAAGGGGGACATAACAATAGACACTGAGGAAATCCAGAGAATCATCAGGCCATACTTCAAAAACCTATACTCCACAAAATTGGAAAATCTGAAAGAAATAGACAATTTTCTGGATAGGTATCACATACCAAAGTTAAATCAAGATGAGATAAACTATTTAAATAGACCAATAATCCCTAAGGAAATAGAAACAGTCATTAAAATTCTCCCAACCATGCCAGGCAATGGTGGCACATGCCTTTAATCCCAGCACTCAGGAGGCAGAGGCAGGCAGATCTTTGTGAGTTTGAGGCCAGCCTGGTCTACAGAGCAAGATCCAGGAAAGGTGCAAAGCTACACAGAGAAACCCTGTCTCGAGAAAAAAAAAAAAATCCCCCAACCAAAAAAAAAAAAAAAAAGCCCAGGACCAGATGGTTTCAAGACAGAATTCTACCAGATTTTCAAAGAAGAGCTAATTCTAATACTCTTCAAATTGTTCCTCACAATAGAAACAGAAGGAACATTACCAAACTCTTTTTATGAGGCTACAGTTATCCTGATACCCAAGCCACACAAAGATGTAGCAAAGAAAGAGAATTACAGACCAATCCCCCTCATGAACATTGATGCAAAAATATTCAATAAAATATTGACAAACAAAATCCAAGAACACATCAAAAAGATTACCCACCATGACCAAGTAGGCTTCATCCCAGGGATGCAAGGATGGTTCAACATATGAAAATCTGTCAATGTAATGCACCATATAAACAAACTGAAAGAAAAAAAAACCACATGCTCATCTCATTAGATGCTGAAAAAGTCTTTGACAAAATCCAACACCCCTTCATGATAAAAGTCCTAGAGAGATCAGGAATATAAGGAACATACCTAAATGTAATAAAGGCAATTTACAGAAAGTCAACAGTCAACATCAAATTAAATGGAGAGAAACTCAAAGCGATTTCACTAAAATCAGAAACAAGACAAGACTATCCACTCTCCCCATATTTATTTAATATAATACTTGAAGTTCTAGCTAGAGCAATAAACCACAGAAGGAGATCAAGGGGATACAAATTGGAAAGGAAGAAGTCAAACTTTCACTGATTGTAGACAATATGATAATATACATAAATGACCCCAAAAATTCTACCAGGGAACTCCTACAGCTGATAAACTCCTTCAGTAATGTGGCAGGATACACGATTAATCTAAGATAACTCATAAAAATCAGTACCCCTCCTATATACAAATGATAAACGGGCTGAGAAAGAAATCAGAGAAACATCTTTACAATAGCCACAAATAATATAAAATACCTTGGGGTAACTCTAACTAAGCTAATGAAGGACCTGTATAATAAGAACTTTAAGTCTCTGAAGAAAGAAATTGAAGAAGTAAGAAAATGGAAAGATCTCCCATGCTCATGGATAGGTAGGATTAACATAGTAAAAATGGCAATTTTACCAAAAGCAATCTACAGATTCAATGCAATGCCCATCAAAATCCCTACACAGTTCTTAACAACCTCATAAGAACAATACTCAACTTCATATGGAAAAACAAAACACGTAGGATAGCTAAAAGAATCCTGTACAATAAAGCAACCTCTGGAGGCATCACAATCCCTGACTTCAAGTTCTACTATAGAGCTATAGTAATAAAAACAGCTTGGTATTGGCATAAAACTGACAGGTGGACCAATGGAATAGAATTTGAAGACCCTGAAATTAATCCACACATATATGAACACCTAGTTTTTGACAAAGAAGCCAAAACTGTACAATGGAAAAAAGAAAGCATCTTCAACAATTGTGCTGGTATAACTGGATGTCAACATATAGAAGACTGCAAATAGATCCATATCTGTCACCATGCACAAGTTCAAGTGGATCAAAGACTTCAACATAAATCCACTTACTCTGAACCTGATAGAAGAGAAAGTAGGAAGGAGTGTTGAACGCATTGGCACCAGAGATCACTTCCTAAATGTAACACCAGAAGCACAGACACTGAGAGCAACAACTGAGAAGCTTTTGTAGGGCAAAGGACACAGTCAATAAGACAAAAAGGCCGCCTACAGAATGGGAAAAGATCTTCACCAACCCCACATCTGACAGAGAGCTGATCTCCAGAATATATAAAGAACTCAAGAAACCTGACATCAAAATACCTAACAATCCAATTAAAAAATTGGGCTACAGAGCTAAACAGAGAATTCTCAACAGAAGAATCTCAAATGGCTAAAAGACATTTAAGAAATTGTTCAACATCTTAGTCATCAGGGAAATACAAATCAAAACAACTCTGAGGTACCATCTTACACCTGTCAGAATGGCTAAGATCACAAACACTGAAGACAGCTTATGTTGGAGAGGATGTGGAGCAAGGCGAACACTCCTCCACTGTTGGTGGGAATGCAAACTTATGCAGCCACTTTGGAAATCTGTATGGTGGTTTCTCAAAAAACTGGGAATCAATCTTCCTCAAGTCCCAGCTATACCACTCTTGGTATACCCAAAGAATGCTCAATCATACCGTAAGGACTTTTGCTCAACTATGTTCATAACAACATTATTCATAATAGCCAGAACCTGGAAACAACCTAGATGCCCCTCAACTGAAAAATGGATTAAGAAAATGTGGTACACATACACAATGGAGTACTATTCAGCAGAGAAAAACAATGACATGATGAAATTTGCAGGCAAATGGATGGAACTAGAAATTATCATCCTGAGTGAGGTAAACCAGACTCAAAAGGACAAACATGGTATGTACTCACTCATAAGTGGATACTAGATATAAAGCAAAGGATAACCAGACTTCAACCCACAGCTCCAGGGAGGCTAGCCAGCTGGGAGGACCCTAGGAAGGATGCAGGGATCACCCAGTGAAGAAGAAATAGATGAGATCTATGTGAACAAACTGGGGATGAGGAGTGTAATGAAGGGTAAGGGATGGGGGATGGGAAGATAGGGGAATGGGATGTTCAAGCTGGAACAGGGACAGAGTGAGAGAGCAAGGAAAGAGAGACCATGATAAATGAAGACACCATGGGAATAGGGAGAAACAGAGTGCTAGGGAAGTTCCCAGGAATCCACGAGGATGACCCCACCTTAGACTCCTGGCAATAGTCGAGAGGGTGCCTGAACTGGCCTACTCTGGTGATCAGATGGCTGAATACCCTAACTGTCATGAGTGAACCCTCATCCAGTGAATGATGAAAGCAGATGCAGAGATCCATGGCCGGGTGCCAGGCTGAGCTCCAGAAATCCAATCGATGAGAGACAGGAGGGATTCTATGAGCAAGGGACATCTAGATCATGATGGGGAAACATACAGAGATGACCAAGCCAAACTAGTGGGAACTCATGAACTATGGAGCCCCCATGGTACTGGACTAAGATAGGCAAGACAGTTGTTTAGCTTGAACTATATGTGGGGCCCCCAGGCAATGGTATCAGCTTTCATCCCTGGTGCATGGGCAGGCTCCCTTTGGTGGAACACCTTTTGCAGCCTTGGTGCCTCAAGGAGGGGCCTGGACCTGCCTCAACTGAAAGCACCAGGCTCTGCTGACTCCTCATGGGAAACCTTGCCTTGGAGGATGGGGGAAAGGGAGGTGGAATGGTGGGGAAGGCTGGGGGCTGGAGTGGGAGGACGGAGGAGAGTGCAATCTGTAATTATGTAAAATTAATAGAAAAAAATTTTTTGGTTTTTCGAGACAGAGTTTCTCTGTGTAGCTTTGCACCTTTCCTGGAACTCACTCTGTAGTCCAGGCTGGCCTCGAACTCACAGAGGTCTGCTTGGCACTGCCTCCCGAGTGCTGGGATTAAAGGCATGCGCCATCACTGCCCAGCTGTAATAGAAAATTTAATAAAAGAAAAAAGAAAAAAGAACTCTACATAATTGTGATATGAGAGTATTGCCTGGTTTCAGCCATACAAAACTTTTTTTTTTAAATTTTCAAAATAGAGATTCTCTGTGTTGCCCTGTCTGTCCTGGAACTCACTCTGTCAACAAGGCTGACGCAGAACTCACAGAAATCCACCTACCTGCTTCTGCCTCCCAAGTGCTGGGATTAAAGGCATCAATACCCAGCAACATATAAAACATTTTTTTATTTCTTTATGTATTTTTATGTGCATTGGTGTTTTGCCTGTATGTATGTCTGTGTGAGGGTATTGGATCCCCTGGAACTGTAGTTACAGTCTTGAGCTGCCATGTGAGTGCTGGGAATCAAACCAAGTCCTTTGGAAGAGCAGTCAGTGCTCTTAACCACTGAGCTATCTCTCCATCCCCATGTAAAACATTTTTACAGGCTTATATTTGGAAAAGAAAATTTTTTGTATTTGCTTTATTTCAGGGTAGGAGTTTTTTGTTTGTCTGGTTTTTGTTTTTTGGATTTGTAAGGTTTTTGGATATCCTTTTTGCTTTATTGTACTCATGTCATTGTTTAAGTGTTAAGGATAGTGGTGTGTGTGTGTGTGTGTGTGTGTGTGTGTGTGTGTGTGTGTGTGCGCGCGCACAGTATGTGTGTACATGTGTATGGTATATATATGTGTGTGTGTCTGTCTGTCTGTCTGTCTGTATGTCTCTATATCTGTCTTTGTGTGTGCAGTATGTGTATGGTATATTGTGCTGTGTGCTGTGTGTGAGATAATTATGGTATATGTCTGGGGCCCCATATGTGCACATATGTGTGTGCAGGTACAGAGGCCAGAGGAGGTTGTCAGGTGTCCTGCTCAGTCTCTGTCCACTTTATTGCCTTGAGACTGACTCTCTCACTGAACCTAGAGCTAGCCTGAAGAGCATCAAGCCCCAGAATTCCTCCTGCCTTTTCTCCCTATTTCCTTCTCCCAGCACCAGGGTTACAGGTGCACAGGACCACATCCAGCTTTTTATGGAGGTGCTGGAGATTTAAGGTCACATAGTAGGTGCTCATACCTGCTTAGCCATCTCTCCAGTGTGGTAGAAGTGTCTCTACACCTCCATGACTGCGGTGATGTATGAAAAATAGGTTCCTGAGTTGCTTCATTCTATTCAGGAATGGAACACAGTGGTTATGCTCTACACTTACATTCAGCAGTGATTTCACAGTAAGAAAACGTCTATTATCTGCAGACTGCATTTACAGTCTCATCCTTGAAATCAGAGAAGAAATCTAATAGATAACAGTAAGTTGGAGACCAAACTTTACGTGAAATGTTTTAGAATTCATTGAAGCACTAGATAATCCTCCCATACGAAATTGAATAGTGGCCAAAAGACATGTTGAAGTAGTAATAAAGACAGAAAACAGTAAAAGTGTCTATTAAAGGCTGGGCGGTGGTGGTACACACCTTTAATCCCAGCACTCAGGAGGCAGAGCCAAGTGGATCTCTGTGAGTTCAAGGCCAGCCTGGTCTACAGAGTGAGATCCAGGAGAGGCACCAAAACTACACAGAGAAACCCTGTCTCAAAAAATATATATATACATGTATGAGAAAATACTAAAAAAAAAAAAAAAATCAAAGTCAAACTGGAAAAGAGGAGTGGTGGGAATGTGGCCAAATCTCCCTCTTGCTCTGAACACTAAGACAAATCAAGGGCTAAATCAAGGCCAGGATAACAGTGTTGTGGATATTACTCTCTATATATAAAACAGTGATGGCCAGTGACCAGACAGGAAGAATAGGTGGGACAAGGAGAGAGGAGAATTGGGGAAACAGGAAGAAGGGGAGAGACACTGCAGCCACCGCCAGGATAAGCAGCATGTAAAGACGCCGGTAAGCCACCAGCCACGTGGCAAGGTATAGATTTATAAAAATGGGTTAATTTAAGATATAAAAACAGTTAGCAAGAAGCCTGCCACGGCCATACAGTTTATAAGTGATATAAGCGTCTGAGTGATTATTTTATACGTGGACTGTGGGACTGTGAGGCTTGGTGGAACCTGCAGAGAAGCCCTTCGGCAACATAACAGGACTCTTCCTCCCAGTGCACATAAACCAGCTTGTCACCTATGATGTTAATGACCTTATTTACTGAACATCCTTTGATGCACCCAGATGAAAACATCTCTCTTCCAGATGCAACACATATCTCGGATGACTTGATTAAGCTAAAAGTGCAAAGTATCTGTCAACGATGTGCATTTTCCCAAGTTGAACTACATCATAAAGTAAACTTCCAAAACTTGAGTCATTAAAAGTTCTTGTGCCACTGTGGGAATTAGGACAGCCCTTGGAACAAGCGGAGCACTGAGCAGGGCCACAGAGAACACTCTCACTGTTACACCCGAGGCCACTGCTCTTACAGTGTGCTTTAAAGTCCCTCATGCTCCACAGAGGACATGACGCCAGGATGTGGGTTTGACTTTGATCTACAGAACAGGGATCAGTCGCAGTTGTAACACACATTGTTGGCTTGAAGCTCTATTTTAAAGTTGTTTACTACAGTAAGAAGGTAGAGGTTGCTCAAATATTGGTGTTGTTAAATATTCCTACTCAATGTATATTGCAATCCTAAAAATAAATGGTCTGTGCAAGTATACCCAACCCAAGTTCTTTATCAAAATTTTGCCAATAACTCAGAAACCCTAAAATGTGCACCTCGAACATCAATGTGTTCTTGCCTTTCCTCTTGGATCAAACCTTTCAAATGGTTCACATAGACTCTCTAGGTTTAATGCCTATGTAGATTTCAACTATAAAACCATGGGATTTGAAGGCTGATGAGTTGGCTTAGCAGGTAAAGGCACTTGCCACTTACCAAGCTTGGTAAAACACCTCACATGGTAGGAGAGAGCACAACTCCAAGTTCTCCTCTGACCTGCACATGTGGGCATCAGCACTCATTCCAACCCCAAGCCCCAACACACTCATAAAATAAATAACTGTAAAATAAATCTCTCCCACTTGGCATCTTTTAAAACCACCACATTTTTGTGAGTGTATATACATTATGTAGATCACTTTGTCTTGTTGTCATATTTCATAGTTGGGTATTATGTAGTTGGTTTTATCCACACTCCCATTACTCTGTATTCACTTCCTTACCCCACCGTTTCATCTCCATCATCTCTGAACTTAACTTCATTTAGGGGCTGGAAGGATGGCTCAGTGGTTAGGAGCACTTGTTCTCACAAAGGGCCTGGGTTGGATTCTCAGCAACCACGCAGCTGTTCACAACCATCCATAACTACAGTTCCAGGGTAAACATAATACACAGACACATGTGAAAGCAAAACATTCATATACATAAAATAAATGAATCCAAAAAATTTTTAATTATGAGCCAGGCAGTGGTGGTACACACCTTTAATCCCAGCACTTGGGAGGCAGAGGCCAGCAGATCTCTGTGAGTTCAAGGCCAGCCTGGTCTACACACAGAGTTCTAGGCCAGCCAGGGCTACACAGAAAAGCCCTGTCTAGAAAAACCAAGAAATTGATTGTTTTCTCTAAGGGCTGGAGAGATAGCTCAGCAGTTAAGTGCACACATGCTTTGAGGTTGTGCATTCAATACAGTGGTTGCACCTAGAGCAACTGCTGTCTTAACCGACAGTTGCAACTCTACAGCTACCAGCAGCAGTTCGGATGCACAGGACTCAGCCAGGAGGGAATTCTGTTCCCTCAGGCACCAGCTCTATCACAGTTGCTGAAGGAAACTTCATCTAAATCTCTGTCCTATAGAACTCAAGATTCAAAGGTTGAGGTGAAATCCTGATAGTTCTGAGAGGCTGAATAGCAAACAGCCAACCTTCCCTCCTTGCATGCATCTCCTGAGAAAGGGGCCATCCTTTTGCTCAGCCCCTACTAAAGAACCCTGCTGCATTTAGCTCCTCCCTACCACTTCCTGTCAGCTAGTGGCAGACCCAGCCTCCCGACCCCAAGTGAATTTTATTTAATCAAACTATTGTAATACATCTTTGCATCATTAACAAAGGCAGCAGAAACAAATGTAACACACCTTTACACATTTAAAATAATATTCCACAACATTGCTTTTTCAGTGGAAACACACTTCTTGGCTCACAACCATCTCTAAGTATAGCTGCAGGGGATCCTGTGCCCTCTTCTGGCCTCCACAGACATTGAATGCACATTGTTCACTTAAGTACATGAAGGCAAAACACCCATATACATAAAATAGAAATAAATCTCTTTTTTAATCCCTCATCTAATTGTATCTTTTTTTCTATATTCTACCTAAGATAGAAGATATCATCCTTGTCTTACTATTCTGATTTAACTTCCCTTAATATGATGATGCTGAATTCCACCCACACTCTTGCCAATAACATAATACTGATCTTTTTGGCTGAATAAATGGAGTACCATTGTGCTGCCATACAACCTATTTGAAATCAATTCCCGATTATTACACCCATTCCACACTTTGGGAATTGTAGGTAGAAATGATAGGATAAAAGGGTAGTTTACTGAATCTACTTTAATCCAAAAAACAACTATTAATCTTACATATTTTACATTGGTATGGATTTGGGTTTATTGATACAAATTTAAAGTTAATTTTCTTGATCATGGTGTCTCCCCTGCAGGTCCTGTGCTCATTGCATGAGTTAGCTGTTTGAAACCTGGGACTTATGCAGGGACACTTGGCTCAATCTGGGAGGAGGGGACTGGACCTGCCTGGACTGAGTCTACCAGGTTGATCTCAGTCCTCGGGGGAGGCTTTGCCCTGGAGGAGGTGGGAATGGAGGGTGGGCTGGGGGGAAGGGGAGGGGGCAGGAAGGGGGATGAACAAGGGAATCTGCAGCTGTTATGTAGAACTGAATGGTATTGTAAAATAAAATAAAAGGAAAAAAAGATATATAAAAAAATAAAGTTAATTTTCTTACACTGCATGTATTTCTAATCTTGTTTAGGGTATTATGTTTATGCAACTCATTTAAAAAAATAATATAATTAAAAGATACAGATTAATAGTCGTCTATAATAGCAAATCTATAGTCATGTTAGTTAGGTTTTCAAAGTCATACAGAGATATATTTCAGATAGATAGGCAATCTTCAAACACTTCAAAGACCTACAGAATATGACATTTAAAATATTTTTAAGAACTTAGACTTCTTTTTTTAATTAAAAAAATTGTATTCAGTTTACATACCAACCACAGATCTTCCTCTTATCCCTCCTCCTGCTCCCCCCACCACCTCATCCCCAGCTCACCTCCCATCCCCTCCTCCAAAAGGGTAAGTTCTCCCATGGGGAGTCAGCAAAGCCTGGTACATTCAGTTGAGGCAGGACCAGACCCTCCCCCCTGCATCAAGAGTGAGCAAGACATCCCACCATAGGTAATGGGCTCCAGAAAGCCTGCTCATGCACCAAGGATAGATCCTGGTCCCACTGCCAGGGGCCCCTCAAGCAGACCCAGCTATACACCTGTATCTCATATGCAAAGGATCTAGTCGGGTCCCATGCAAGAACTTAAACTTTTCTTGACAGTGAGGCCCGTCTGCTCCTGGCAGCACCAATTGCTTCAAAGAGGATGATGGACATAGAAGAAAGTCCATATGGAGTTTGTTTTCTTTATGGCAAAAGTTAGCCAAGTGGGCAAAGAAACTGCCCTTGCCTCAATTGCTGACAGTTACTATCCAAACTGGACCAGCAGGATGCAAAAAAGGTGACTACTGAACTTTACCAAGACAAGGTAGGACAGTCCTTCAAAGTTCCCTGCTTCACAGCAAAGTCTGTCAGATATGCTAGGCCTGTAGGCCAGAGTTGGATGACCCAATGTTACAGAGGAACTTTGGGTGACTGTCCAGGTAGCTTGATGTCTCTGTCATTAGGTAGCATTTCACCCTTCTGGGGTCTTTGATGGAGCTGAGGACTAAATAGTTATAATTATAGTTTTCCTTAGTTATAATAGGAAGTAAATTATATACAAAACTTTAGACTCACCAAGATAAGATAGATTATTTTTTTCTCTAATTTTGCCAAATGCAAATTGATTAGATATTTTACTATAATTCTTAATAACTGTTTTATATAGTTTTACTATATTAAGGTTAAAACCTTCCTTTTTAATTAGACAAAAAGGGGGAAATGCTATGGATTATGCTCATTGTTAATCAAAAAACTGACTGGCCAATAGCAGGGAAAGAAGAGGTTGGGCCAGACAGCCTGATACAGAGAGAATGATGGGAGGGAAAAGGGTGGAGTCAGGAGAACAGGGGGAGTCACCAGCCACACACAAAGGGAGCAGGAGATGGAAGTGCCATGCTAATAAAAGTACCACCACATGGCAGAGGGTAAATAAGGAATATGGGTTAACTTAAAATATAAGAGCTATTGATAATAAGCCTGAACTATTGGCAGAGCATTTATAAATAATATTAAGCTTCTGTGTCGGTTGTTTGGGAGCAGGCAGTTGGGACAGGAAAACTCTACCTATGTGTGTATACTGCAGTGAAAAATAGATAATCTTTATGTTTAATTTGTGTAGTTCTTTATGTATACCAGATACTAATCTTCCATCTGAAGTACCGCTGGTAAATATTTCCCTGCATTCTGTAGGCAGTCTGTTTACTCCATTGACTCCAGTTTTCAGGTGTGTGGAGCAATCACTGTAGCCACTGAATCACCTTGATGGGCCCCTGCACACAGTTTTTAATACACTGTTATAATTTTTATTACTGTAATACTATGATATGAAAAAATACTGAAGCAGGGTAGTTAGACTTTCTAAAACCACGTAGCTTCAAAAATTGCATGATACAGACGCCCCTCCCCCCAAAAAAAATCAAACACTTTATAAACACAAATGCTATACCTTTGTATTTTATTTTATTCAGTTTCCTGTTCCAACATGAATATTTTTTAAAGTCTGCTATCATTTAAATGTTAAATGAAAGCCTGGTAGTGAAGGCACATGCCTTTAGTCCCAGTACTAAGAAGCCAAGAGGCAGTCAGATCTCTGAGTTCAAAGCCAGCCTGGTCTCCAGAGCAAGTTCCAGGACAGCCAGGGCTACACAAAGAAACCTTGTCTCCAAAAAAAAAAAAAAAAGTTAAATGTACTCGCAATGGCCCAAGAGTTGAAGTCTTGGTCCTCATGAGAAGGTGTTGGGAAGGAGTGAAACACTGTATAGGTTTTAGCTTGGTGGAAGGTCTTTATGTTGTCCTCAGTTACAAAGTGAGTCCAAGGACATCCTGGGCTTCAGGAGACCCTATCTCAACAAAACAAAACAAAAACCACTGACTATTAAGAGTCGTTGGGGACAGGTGTCATTTTCTTCAGTGTGATAGCATTGGTAAGTTATTCTTGCTCCAGAAAGCAACCTCCCACCATTGCTCAGGCAAGAAAGACTTACCTGGAGGGATGACTCCATAATTCAGTAGTAGCTTGTGAATGCTGAGCCATATCTCCAGCCCCCATTAATTTTTTTAAATTGAACTGAAAGTTGCTGAGTTTTTCTGGCGCTTAAACTCCAATTTTGTAGGAGTGAGGATATGGCTCAATGGTAAAGAGCTTGCCTGACATTCATGAGGCCTTTCGTTCTTATCCCGGGGACTACAAACAAAATTCTAATTTTATAATAGACATTTTATTACTACATGAGTGCTGCTGCATCTGCTGCTATAGAGGCCCTGAGCTGGATTCCCAGAACCCACCATAGAGCACAGCTCACACCTGTCTGTAACTCCAGCTCCAAGGCTCCCATGCTCTGGCCTCCGCTAGCACTGGCACATGCGCACGCACACGCGCGCGCGCGCACACACACACACACACACACACACACACACACACCCCTTTTTAAAAAGAAACTCTTATTAAACTCAGTGAGCCACACACGCAAGAAGAAGTGAAAGAAGGGGTAGACTGGCTAAGAAGGGCTCCAGGGGAGAAGGAAGAGGAGGAGAAAGAGAAGTGAGGGTGAAAAATGACTGAAATGTATTATTTATTTTGGTATTTTGAAACAGTCTATTATGTAGCCCTGGCTGCCCTGGAACTTGCTGTGCTGTAGACCATGCTGGCCTTGAACTCACAGAGATCTGCCTACCTCTGGTTCCTGAGTGCTGGGATTAAAGGCGTGTGCTTCCACACAAGGCCTGAAATTTACTATATAAACACATTCATCTGTCAAGCAATAAGAATTTTTAAACCATGACATAAAAATAAAATTTTAAAAGACACTGAACTATTATTCCTCCAAGCATCATGGGTTTAAAAGTAGTGGTGTTTGTCCTCGTGTCTTGGTTTAAGGGTGCCTCTCTTGACAAGCCTTCCAGGTCCTCCACAGCAAACTGACTGCTCTTCCAGAGGTCCTGAGTTCAATTCCCAGCAACCACATGGTGGCTCACAAGCATCTGTAATGAGATCTGGTGCCCTCTTCTGGCCTGCAGTTATATATGCTGTATACATAATAAATAAATAAATCTTAAAAAAAAAAAAAAACATGAACTTATGGTTTCTTATAAAAGATGGTGAAGGAGCCAGGCAGTGGTGGCGCACGCCTTTAAGACTTGTGAGAGCTGACGGATGTTCATCCATGGATCAGCAATTAGGCTGGACATTCCCAGAATCTAAAAGCAGGAGCTCAGAGTTCTGGGGTTCTGGAAAATCAGCACCAAGGGACTCAGGGAGGGAAAACACGTAGCAAGAAACTTCAGGAAGTGTTGCAGCCACAAGTAGGAGCTAAATGATTTCATACCATAAAATATGTAGATTGAATTGAGGAAGTAAAAGGGGATAAAGCCAGCCACCAAGAGCAGGATGCTGTGAGTGGCCCTCATCTCTGGAGAGGTCCTGGAGGTGAGGCTGAGGCTGCAACTTCGAATATGTTGGACCCTGTGGTGGTGTCTGTGTAGGAGACACACCATGTGCATGCTGGCTACCACCATAAGTGTCATCAACAGGGCACCCAGAATGGATAACGGGATTGCATACAATCCAGTCACGGCAACCACATACTGGCAAGCGATGCCATTCCCCATTGAGGAATCACTACTATTATCCCAGAAGACTTTTATCTCAATGGGAGAGATGGTGCTGGTAGTCAGATTGAAAGTCCAGCAGAAGAGGCAGGAGCAGCCAACATGCCTAGAGACCCAGCGTCTGAGCCTTGTCCACACCCCATGCCTAGGGCTGATTGTGACTGCCTGAAAGCCGCTCAGCAAGCTGGTGGTGCAGAGCGAAAGTTCTCGAGACGCCCTATGGAAGTAAAAGAAGACTTGACACCCAGAACCTTCCAGGGCATGCACAAGTCCCATATCTTCCATAATTTGCTGTGTTCCCTTGGAGAGAAGAACAAAGGAATTGGCCATGGCCACATTAGACAGAATGAGGTCTGTAGGCTTTGGTTTGTGCTCTGTGAAAAGGATGGAGCTATGCATGAAGAGCAGGTAAGTGTTTGCCAGAAGGCCTGTGCCCACCTGCAGCAGGAACACAACCTTAAGGACCATATCATCAACCGTCATTTGTGCCATGTTTATGGAGATCCAGGTTGTGTCCTGGAAGAGAAAAACATTGATATTACTGTGCTTGATTACAACTGCCAGTGAATCCAGGGGCTTTATTAATTTATTTTTATGAATGTAGGCAGATGTGGAAGGTGTCACATGTGTGTGTACACATGTATGTATGGATGCCCCACATGTATGTATGGGGAGGTCAGAAGTCAACATTAGGTATCTTCTTCTATTGTATTCTACCTTATTTTTTTTAAGACAGTGTTTCTCATGCTGGCTGGTGGTAGCACACACTTTTAATCTGAGCACTGGGGAGGCAGAGACAGGTGGATCTCTGTGAGTTCGAGGACAGCTTGATCTACAGAGTGAGTTCCAGGATAGCCAGAGCCCCCCCCCCAAAAAAAAAAAAAGGCAGGGTGGCTCACTGAACCTGGAGCTCACTGACTGACAAAACTAGCTGGCCAGTAACCTCCAAGCACCTTCCTGTCTTCACCTCCCCAGCGCTAAGGTTACAGGTACTGCTGTCACATCTGGCTTTTGACGTGGGTGTGGAGGACACTCGCTTGGGTCCTCATGCTTACAATGTGAGTTCCTAACCGATTCAGACATCCTCCCTGCTCCCAAGTCTTCCTTTCTTAAAAGATTAAACTGACGGGCTGGAGATGTATCTCAGTAGGCAGAGTGCGTGCCTGACTTATGCAGACATCCTGGATTCTATGTCAGCACCACCAAGCTGGGCGTGGTGGCACTCACCAGCAATCCCAGCACTCAGGAGATGGACACAGAAGGATCCACGGTCAAAGTCATCCTTCAGGACATGGCAAATTCCAGGCCAGCCTGCACTGCATGACATCTTGTCTCAATTAATAAATTAAAATCAAGTCAAACAAACTAAAGTCTTTTTTAAAAAAGTTAAACTGAGTGGTTGGAGAGATGGTTTGGTGGTTAAGAGACCAACTGGCTGTTCTTCTAGAGAATCCAGATTCAAGCCCCAGCGCCCACATGGAGGCTCACAGCTGTCTCTAACTCCCCGCTCCAGGAGATTTTATGCCTATGGCCTCCAGGTACTATTTTTTAGCTTTTTAAAGGTTCATTTATTTTTATTTCCTGTGCACCACATGCCTGTAGTGCCCAAGGAGTCCAGAAGAAGACACTGGTTCCCCTGGGACTGGAGGTTATGGATCATATGTGAGGCTTTGTTTCATCTGAATGTCACAAAATAATGAAAAACACATGGGAATTGTGAGTCAAGATGTGGGAACTGAGAACCGAACCTGGATCCTCTGGAAGAGCAGCCAGTGCTTTTAAATGCTGAGCCATCTCTCCAGCCTTCATTAATTTTTAATTGAACTGAAAGCTGCTAAGAAGTTTCTGGCGCTTAAACTCCAGTTTTGTAGGACTGAGGATACGGCTCAAAGAGCTTGCCTGACATTCATGAGGCCTTTCGTTCTTATCCCCAGGACCACAAACAAAATTCTGATTTTATATTAGACATTTTTATTGCCATCATAATTAGTACATGAGCATTGAAATGCCTTAGCCTTGCTTTCAACCTGGTGGAACAGAAGCTGCAACAGCCTGGGCCTAGGAGTACCCAGCCTGTCATCCAAACACACAGAAAACAACAAAAGAGGATTGTCCTGGGTCTAAGGGCAGCTTGGACTAAACAATGAGTTCTAAATTAGTCTAGGGTATATAAAGAGTTGCTTTCTTTTTTAAAAATGTTTTTAATTAAAATTTTAGTCAGACAGTAACTTCGGGTTGCTATTATTATATTGTCTGTTATAAAAAATAACAATATGTTATTATAATAACAGACAAAAACACAATTCCCATGTGTTTTTCATTATTTTGTGACATTCAGATGAAACAAAGCCTCACGCATGATTGGCACTGTACCCCAGAGCTAACCCCACATCCCCCCACAGTCTTACCTCCAAATGCATATGATGGCCATGCAGAGACACCATCCACGTTCTCTTCATAGACTTTCATGAGCAGATAATGAAGACTTTGATGGGAACAAGGAAGTCCCCAGTGTTACACGATCCTCCCGAAACTACAGGCCTTCCCGCTGGACTATACATGCCACAGCAGGTCGGGGTGTGTGACCCGTTTCTCAGATCTTGTTCCATTCTCAGGATGGAGGAAGCATCTGCTACACATACTGAGGACGCAGAACAGGGGCGTCCTTGTGAAAGGAAGTGCTGAGCGCCTCCCTTCCAACTCCCACATGCCACTCAAGCTCCTTCAGCTCCACGGGGCAGCAATGGGACCTGAACACATGCAAGTAGAAACAGAGTTCTGAAAAATGTGTAAACACCCAAAGTAAACATCAAGGAAGACACTCACCACAGACTCTGCTTTCTGACACGGTGTTGGTTCAAGAACTCAACAGAGGGGCTGGAGAGATGGCTCAGACCTCAACAGCACTGGCTGTTCTTTCAGGAGTCCTGAGTTCAGTTCTGGGCAACTATCTATAATGAGATCTGGTGCCCTCTTCTGGCAGGCAGGATACATAATTTAAGAAAAAAAAAAAAAAGTCAACAGCTAGCCAGGTACAATACCTACTCCCAAGCCTAACAACCTAAGTCTGATCCCCAGAACCCACATGCTGGAAGGAAAGAACCAACTACCACAAGTTGTCCTTTGACCTCCACGTGCACACCCACACACAAACATACGCACTAAATAAGTGAAAACTATTTTTCTTTTCAGTCTTTTGAGGCAGGGTCTTACTAAGTAACCTTGCCTGCTCTGGAACTTATTATGTGGATCCAGCTGGCCTCGAACTCACAGAGATCCAGATGCCTGCCTCTGCCTCCCAAGGGCTGGGATTAAAGTCATGTGCTACCACATTTGGTCAGTAAACTGTATTTTTTTAAAAGCATAATCAACAGAAGCTGGATGTGATGTCACATGCTTGTAATCCCAGCACTCTGTAGAGTGAGGTTGGAGGATCATGAGCTAAAAGGCCAGCCTGGTCTACATAGCGAGTTCTAAGCCAGTCAGGGCTACATAGTGAAACTCTGTCTCAAAACAAACAAAAAGACATAGAACCATACATTTATTATCTAGGTATACATTTAATTTTTGCTATTTTTTAAAATAAAATTTAAAACCTCAAACATCAAAGAAAAGACACAGAACAGAGCACTTGGGAAGAGAAGAAGAACTCATGATATTGAAGTTGGGAGACGGTGGCACACACATTTGACCCCAGCACTTGGGAGGCAGAGGCAGGTGGATGCCTGCATTTGAGGCCAGTCCGGTCTACAGAGTGAGTCAGAGCTACACAGGAAAACCCTGTCTTTAAAAATAAAAAATAAAAAGATGATATTGAAAAGAGAGAGAGATGGGGAGGAAAGAAAGGAAGGTGAGAAAAAAAGAGAGGAGGGAAGAGGGGGAGAGAGAGAAAGAGAGAGACCCTGTTATAAGTTAGGAGCTACATTATCTATCCTGACTACTGAAAAACAGAAATATCCCTGTTGAGACCAAGCTGGGGCAGGAGCCTGTCATTTCTTCACTAAGATGACAGATCCTGAGACTTGGGGGAGGGTTTGCATTCAGAATGACAGCCCTTCACATACATCCTGCCAGAATCAGACAGAGATGTGCAGATTATCCAAGATAACCCTCAAGCTTCAACCCCACCACCCTCTTCCCATCCTCACATGTCCTCATGATGTGCTCACTTGGCCTAATCACCTCTCAGCAGTCTATGGTAGAAGCCCCAGGCAGAGCTGGCTACAGTGTAAAGCTAAAAAGACAAAGCCTGCCTCTGAGTAGTATGTCCGCTCTGCCTTGTGAATCTTCACCTGCGTCCTTGCCTGTGGACTTGAACCCCAGGAATCCTCACAGGCTCACCTCCACCGCTGTGGCCACAAGCAGGGGAGCCAGATCCGAGTGCACAGCAGCTGTCTGTGGCCATTGATATGGGAACCGAACTCTAGAGTAAAGCCCCCAAGTGGCTGTCACTGTTTATGGCAGACACAGTGACATTACCTGTAAAGGGGAGTCTAGGGCATTTACCGAAGAGAAAGCACTCAGGTGCCAGGTGCAAGGACCCAGTAGCAGCTGACCGTGATTAATTAAGAGTGAATTAATTAAGTGATTAGTTAAGGTTATGAATGGCTCCCTGGAGCTACGTGCCAGAGTGAGGAGCAGTGAGGGGCTAGGTGAGTTAGGGGTACTCTGTGATAGCATCCCCAAGGTAAGCTCATAGTCTCCTACAGTGGAGCTGTTCACGGTCACCCACAGGTTGTCTCAGAATTATCACAAGCTGACAGCAGAAGCAGGTGGTCTCTTCTCCCTGTAGCCTGGCTTTCCACTTTCTTGCAGGGCTTCTTTCCAGAACACTGCGGGACTTTGATGCACTGTCTGCCCTCCCATCAGGAGTAAAAGGTAGCCTAGACCACCTCCACCCACCTTTACAGTCCCCCCGAGGCTCCTTCTCAATTGTACACTTGTACTTAACACTGATACGCTCTCTGAATTTAAAGCATCTAATCTGGAAGTGTCTACTCAGAGAAGGCAGGGACCCTGTGTGGTAGTTCTCCACAAGCATTCCCTAAGCTTATATTCAACAACCCTGTAGTTTTAAGTTTCCTTGGAAGATGCAAACAAATGTCTCTTGACACGCCCCCCCCCCTCCAAAATACACACTAGTGACATACCAAAGCTGTAGGTCCCTCAAGGCACATGAGTGGCCTGGCCCCTCCTCTGAGGACCTCCAACTGCCAGGTTCCACCCACAGAACACTCTAACTGTCCTAATGGCTAGCTGCCCCTGCCCTACAGAGTAAAAAGCCCAAACTCTGGACTTGAAATCCTACCAATCCCCACCCTGAAAAGCTTCACCCTGAAAAGTTACAAACACACACACACACACACACACACACACACACACACACACACACACACACACACATGCTGTGGATACTGCTCTATATAAGTAAAGCACTGATTGGCCAGTGACCAGGCAGGAAGTAGGGGTGGGACAAGGAGAGAGGAGAACTGAGGAAGGAGGAAGGAAAGAGGAGACCGCATGGAGCCGAGACAAGGACAAGGAAGATGTGAAGTACTGGTAAGCCATGAGCCATGTGGCAAAGTAAAGATTAATAGAAATAGGCTAAATATGAGTAAGAGCTAGACAATGATAGGCCTGAGCTAATGGCCAAGCAGTTCAAATAATGTAAGAGTCTGTGTGTTTATTTTAAAAGTGGGCTCTGGGACTGGCGGGACTTGGGCGGGAGCTGGAGAGAAATTCTCCAGCAACACACACACACACAAGAAACTCTATATAAAATCCTGCCTTCTGCTCAGTTCTTTGCTATTTCTTGTCCAGACAGAAGTAGCC
Organism: Peromyscus leucopus; assembly: GCF_004664715.2. Classification (NCBI taxonomy): domain Eukaryota; kingdom Metazoa; phylum Chordata; class Mammalia; order Rodentia; family Cricetidae; genus Peromyscus; species Peromyscus leucopus. The sequence goes on from NC_051063.1 coordinate 179,635,421, forward strand.
ACCCTTCTGGTTTTTCCCCTCCAATAAAGCTCTTGTGTGAGATGTGATTTTGTGGTATTCTTTACCTACCAACTGCCAGGACACCTTTCCATTCAAACTGTAACACTTACAAAAGTACAATCCCACCCAAGTTCAGCTTGGGCTTCCTTACAGAGTACAGGTAAAAGGTTACTTACAAAAGCATAGAAGACCCCAAACAATTATATCAAGTCCTACCCCATTGTGTAGGACAACCTCATGGAAGCTGCACCTTGGAGGCCTTTCATCTTGTGATGGTTAACATTACATTTATAATTTAGACTTACCATGCTTGAGAGACCAAAAAACAAGTAAGCCCCTAGCTTGCACAGGCTGTATCCTAGCAGCCCACTTCCCTTTTTTCCCAGACATTGAAGACTATTCTTTTTTTTTTTTTTTTTTTTTTTTTTTTTTTTGGTTTTTGGTTTTTTTGAAACAGGGTTTCTCTGTGTAGCTTTGCGCCTTTCCTGGAACTCACTTGCTAGCCCAGGCTGGCCTCGAACTCACAGAGATCAGCCTGCCTCTGCCTCCCGAGTGCTGGGATTAAAGGCTTGCACCACCACACCCTGGCTTGAAGACTATTTGGTTTTTCGAGACAGGGTTTCTCTGTGTAGCTTTGCGCCTTTCCTGGAACTCACTTGGTAGCTCAGGCTGGCCTTGAACTCACAGAGATCCGCCTGCCTCTGCCTCCCGAGTGCTGGGATTAAAGGCGTGCGCCACCACCGCCCGGCTGAAGACTATTCTTAAATTGACTGATCCTGTAAAAACTGGCTGCTTTAGCAAGATAATAGGTTATAACACAAACTGCTATTTCTGCTTTTGTAGCCAAACTTGCTAACTCTGCCCAATGACTAGGACAACTGCAAGACATAGGTGTTAAAATGAGACCTGTCGCTATGTAGACAGAATATGTATAAACCTGTGGGGTTTGACTTTATAAGCCTTGAACTGACATGACTAGATGCTGCATCTTGGAAGCACTCTGGGTTGCAGTCCTGGTGTAATGTTGGTTAATCCTCTTCTTATTAAATTTTATTCATGGTCATGCTGAATCTCTGAGCTACCCCAGATCCAACACACTCATACACATAAAATAATATTAAAAAACAGTTAACTGGCCTGGCGGTGATGCACACCTTTAATCCCAGCACTCCGGAGGCAGAGCCAGGCAGATTTCTGTGAGTTTGAGGCCAGCCTGGTCTACAGAGTGAGGTCCAGGACAGGTAACAAAACAACACAGAGAAACCCTGTCTCAAAAAAAAAAAAGCAGTTAACATGGTGCTGGAGAGATGGATCCGTGGTTAAGAGCACTGGATGTTCTTCCAGAGGACCTGGGTTCAATTCCCAGCACCCACATGGCAATTCACAACTGTCTCTAACTCCAGTTCCAAGGGACCTGACACCCTCACACCAATGCACATAAAACAAAATAAATCATTAAAACAAACAACAAAACAGTTAACTTAGCAGGCCTAAATTGTCCAACACTTGCACATCCCAAGCAAAGGCCTGGTCCTCGATCTGTTCCTAGGAGATAGTATCTAACCCTTGTGATACCTTACTGAGTATCTTGACATAAAACTTAATGTCACACCAAACAGTTCATGCTAAGGATGTGACTTACAATGAAATCCTTTGACCATAACACTGTAGAAACTTAACATCTTGTATATGACATAGTAACAGAAACAATTCATATGATTGTGACATAGTGTATACAATAATTAAGTTTGTAAAGGGACATGAATAAAATTTTAGAGTGAACTCTCCAGCAAGAGCAAACTTTATTTTGCCTGAATTGTTGTGTCTCAAGGTCTGGCTACACCATAACCAGGGTTCAAAGCCCAGCAACTCAGTTACCTTATCACAGGAGAGCACACAGTATGTAGTTTGACAGGTGGTTTTGTTTTTTGGTTTTTTTTTGTTTTGTTTTGTTTTGTTTTTTGTTTGTTTGTTTTTTGTTCTTTTGAGACAGGGTTTCTCTGTGTAGCTTTGCACCTTTCCTGGAACTCGCTCTGTAGACCAGGCTGGCCTCGAACTCACAGAGATCCGCCTGGCTCTGCCTCCAGAGTGCTGGGATTAGAGGTGTGCGCCACCACTGCCCGGTGACAGGTGGGTTTGTAGCCTAGGGTAAGGAAGGAAGAGCATAGGGCTTCATTAGAGACAGTATCTTAGTTACTATTCTATTGCTGTGAAGAGACACAGTGACCAAATCATAAAAGAAAGCATTTAGGAGCTGGAGAGATGGCTCAACAGTTAAGAGCACTGACTGCTTTTCCAGAGGACCCAGGTTCAATTCCCAGCACCCTCATGGCAGCTCACAACTGTCTGTAGCTCTGGTTGTAGGGAACCTGATACCTATGGCAAAACACACATAAAATTAAAAAAAAATTTAAAAGAAAGCATTTAAATGGATGCTTGCTTATACTTTCAGAGAGTTAGTCCATGATCATCATGGTGAGAAGCAGACAGGCATGGTGCTGGAGCAGTAACTGAGAGCTTTACATCCTGATCCACAGGCAGCAGAAAGAGAGGAGGGAGTAGAGAGAGACTGGGCCTGGCATGGGCTTTTGAAACCTCAAAGGCCACTCCCAGTGATACACCTCCTCCAGCAAGGCCACACCTCCTAATCCTTCTCAGACAGTTCCACCAACTGGGGACCAAGCATTCAAATATATGAGCCTATGAGGGCCACTGTCATCCAAACTACCACCACAGGCAGAATGAGGAAAGTAAGCTGTTTCTCTAGATAAGTCATTTTTTGAGACTGTAGAGGAATGGATAGGTCTGTTCTCTTTTTGTTTGTTTGGTTGGTTAGTTGGTTGGTTAGGAGTTATTTTGGTTTAGATTTTGGGTTTTTTTTTGTTTGAGTTTGTGTGTGTGTGTGTGTGTGTGTGTGTGTGTGTGTGTGTGTGTGTGTGTGTGTTTTGTAACTTTCAGAAACTGTATCAATAGCTGATTTTCTGGAACTTTTGAGCTCAGGTTAGAGTCTTGTTTGTTTTTTCTAAGGGGGGAGGATTCCTTTTGTATATGATTGATTCAAAAAAATACTTAAAAAAAAAAAAGCAAACAACCCAGGCCGGGAGGTGGTAGCGCACGCCTTTAATCCCAGCACTGGGGAGGCAGAGGCAGGTGGATCTCTGTGAGTTCGAGGCCAACCTGGTCTACAGCATGAGTTCCAGGACAGCCAGTACTGTTTCACAGAGAAACCCTGTCTCAAATATCCAAAAGCAAAGAGAGAGAGAGAGGGAGAGAGAGAGAGAGAGAGAGAGAGAGAGAGAGAGAGAGAGAGAGAGAAAGGGGAGGGGAGGGGAGGGGGGAGGGAGGGGAGAGGAGGGGAAGAAGCAGGAATCTGCTAAGCTACCTGGAGAGGATACTGTTGCGCTGCCTGCAGTCTGTGCAGTGTGCTCTGGGTTCCCAGTTTTGTGAACGGTCACGAATGCCGGGGTAGGTTTTGGTGATGCAGCTGACTTTGAGTCACATCTGGCCCTATAAGTAACTCCTCACCCAAAGCCCTGAAAGTAACCCAAATAAAAATCATTTGTTCACCAAGTTTGACTTTGGTTGTATCCTTCTTTGGGATTGAGTCATTGGCTCCCTATCTGAGGTGAGCAATATTGTTCCATGTTTTCCTAGGAATAATGTCACATAACAATATGCCGTAGCATGCACATGGACATCTGAGGCTGAGTTTAAAGGTGATGAACTAATTGATTTGGTAGTGGAAAGTTCAAGACATCTGTGCTAGCTACTTTTCGGTTAACGTAAGCTAGCCCATCTGAAAGGAGAGAGCCTTAATAGAGAAAATAAATGTCTCTGTAAGACTGGGCTGTAGGTAGTAAGCCTGTAAGGCATTTCCTTAGTGATTGATGGGGAACAGCCCAGCCTGTTGTGGGTGGTGCTACCTGTGGGCTATTGGTCCTGGGTTCGATAAGAAAGCAGGCTGAGCAAGCCTTGTAGACCAAGCCAGAAAGCAGCACTCTTCCTTGGTGCCTGCATCACTCCTGCATGTAACAAAACTTCCTGGGGAGTTTTGTCATATGCATACAGCATACACTACATGCACAGATGGGAAGTCCACTACAGATCAAAGTATGAAGTCCATCTTGGTGAACCATCAGTTTTATCGGGGTTACTTACAGGAATATGGCTGAGGAGTCACTTACAGGAGCAGAAATCACTCAAAGACAGCTGTATCACCAAAGCCCATCCCAGCACGGGTGACAGTTCACAAAGCTGGGAACCTGGACCACACCACACAGCCTGAAAATAGTTCAACAGGTTCAAGAGTGTCCTTTCCAAGTGCCTCAGTTGGTCTAAACCTCTTCCCGGCAGCTGGTCTGGTCTCAGTCTTTTCAGCTCAGTTTGTCTAAGAGTTTTGTTGTTGTTGTTTTTTTTTTCTTCTTTGAAGCCCAGATTCCTTTGTCCTTATCCTCTTGGCTTTTATTGTTTACTGGGGGGCGGGGAGTGCTGCTAGTGAGTCTGGCCAGATTCAGGGACTTCCTGAAGCTATTTTGATTTGTTTACCTTCCTGCTTCAGTAGTTTCCCTGAAGGATAGAATGTTTCCATCTCAGAGGAAACTGTTACACAACACCAGATTCAGACTCCCATACTCCCATTGAGTTCATGACCAGACTTCCTACAATGATGAACAGTGATGTGGAAGTGTAACCCAAATTAACTCTTTTCTCCCCAACTTACTTTTAATCGTGGTGTTTATCACAGTAATAATCATGCTAACTAAGATTACAACATACTGGATTCTAGTTATGCTATGTTTATTACTGGCTGCTTTTAACCAGCTAAAAACTAGAAACAAGCAAACAAAAAACACAGAACAGAATGATTTTTAAAAACGTGTATGGTCTTGGGGCTGAAGATATGGTTTAGTGGTTAAAGAGTACTTGCTGCTCTTCCAGAGGGCCTGGATAAAGTTCCCAGCACCTTTGTCAGGCTGCTCACAGCAACCTCTAACTTCAGTTCCAAGAGATTCCAGCCTTCTGACTGTGTGGAAACCTACATATGATGTGTGTGGGACACACACACATCAACCACAAATAAGCCTTATCTTTTTAAATGCAGTCTTGGTCAGGAATGGAGGCAAATGACTTTAATCTGAATGCTGGGGAGGCAGAAGCAGGTGGATCAGTGTGAGTTTCAGACTAGGCTGATCCACACAGAGTTCCAGGCCAGGCTAGGCAGAGCTACATATTGAAATTCTGTCTCAGAGAGAGAGGAAAAAAGCCCTTACCAGAAAAGTGTTGAATTGAAAATTGTGGGTAAATCAATGGTTGTAAACACATTTACCCCATTAAAGAGAGGCCAAGCAAGCTGAGTGTGGTAGTGCATGACTAATCCTAGCACTTGGGAGGCAAAGGCAGGCAGGTCTCTGTGAATTTGAAGGCAGCCTGCTCTACAAAGTGAGTTCCAGGACAGCTGTAGGGTCTGAGGAAATGCTGAAGGAAGACCCCAGGCTCAAATAGTATGCAAGAACAAAGAACGTTTATTTTTTTAATACAATTTCTTTTTCTTTTTTTTTTTTTTTTAAGATGTATTTATTTTGTATACAGTGTTCTGTTTGCATGTCTGCCTGCAGGCCAGAAGAGGGCACCAGATCTCATTACAGACAGTTATGAGCCACCATGTGGTTGCTCGGAATTGAGCTCAGGACCTCTGGAAGAGCAGCCAGTGCTCTTAACCGCTGAGCCATCTCTCCAGCCCCCACAAAGAGTGTTTGTTATACCAGCATGCATGTGGGGTCACCTGTGCAAAATGGCAACAACCCTGAGATAAACACACAGGCTCTTTAAGCACAGCTAAGGGGAGTTTCAGGGGTCATTTACATAATTGGTTAAGCAAGCAGCGGTTACATTCGTATATTTTTAATTGGCTGAGGTTTAGTTTTATCATCTTTGGACACATCTGCACAAACTTGGACGAGACTCAGAAGGGGGCTGCTGGATTAGTCCTTGAGATACTGTGAGGACCTCTGTGTTAGTCTCTCCCTGGACCCTAAATGTAAGGGCCTTGTAGATAAATGGCCCTTTGTTGGAAAAGACACCTGTTTGCCCTTCTCAGAGAACTGGAACCTCAATTCAGTTGTGAAAGTGGGAGAGTTTAACCCCTTCATAGCCAGGGCTACATAGTGAGATACAGTCTAAGCAGTGGGGGGCTTAAGAGGGGGGTGATTTTCACTGGGACAATAGGAACGATGTCTTGAGAGTGTCTCAGAAAATGGCCAGACACCACCCATCCATCACCGGCTCAAAGGTACGGATAGCTGAACCTCTCCTTTTGGGAAGGAAACTCCCTGGCTGAACAGAGCCATCAACTAGGAAAATACTCAGCTGCTCCAGTGCTCAAAGGTTGCTACAACCACAGTCCAAGAGGGTCATGGCACCTCTCCAGATGGTACCAGGGACATAATACTGGTTTTTCAAATATGCAGACTGCAAGTCATGAAGGCTCACAACCAGATTTCAAAGGATAGCTTAGGAGTCCAGGCAATGTATAGTAGGGTCAGAGTCCCTACACGCAGCCTTTAAGAGAGTTCCAGGGGATCAAACACCTCACTTCTGACAGTCTTTTATGACCTAAGGCACCAAGCACTCAAGGTAAACTCGCATACACATTAAAGAAAATGAATGCATTTGGGAAAAAAAAAAAAAAAAAGGAACTCTAAATACTGTTAAAAAGAAAGAAAAGAAGCCAGAACTTAAGTCTTCTTTTATCAGGAAGTAGTTTGTTGTATCAGTCATCAGGCTTTGTATCCAAAGGCTAGAGCCCCAAATGCTATAGGGTTGAGGCTTTTATACATTTTTGTCTTCCATATATGCCTATATGCATTTTGATCGGATGTTTTCAACTACTAGGTAGTAATGGCTAGAATGAGAAAAGAGGGCAGAGAGAGGGGCTACAGGAGAGATGTGGTCAGTGTGCCTGGCCATAGGAGGGCGCTGATCAGCCCATGTGTACATGCATGAACACTAACCAGGAAACTGCCTTTTTGTAGTTTTCTTCATCTTAGCCCTTGGGAGACGATGACGACGACGACGACGACGACGACGACGACGACGACAACAACAACAACAACAACTCCTCCTCCTACCACAAGAGGGCAATGTGTGATGCTCTAAGGGGAAAGATGCCAAAATGTAGGAGACAGAACACAGCATATGGTATGTATGTCTGCTGAGAAAAGACATAGAAAATGAGTGGAGCCAGCAAAAGAAAGAGGCCACCTGGGCTGCACACAGTAAGGCCCTATGGGTAGGGGCTGCCCAGGACTGTGAAGCTCAGATCAGACCAACACAGTGTGCTACAAGACTTCTTGTTTTTCTTGTTAGGTTCCAGCCTCACTCTGGTTCACTGCTCCGTTGCTGTCTCCTATTCCTCCCTTTTGGGATGTTAATATTCACCACCCAGGAACTCCAAGGTAAAAGCAAAAACATCAGGTGTTCAAGGTCATCAGCTATACTGAGAGCTGGAGGCCTACCTGGGCCTCTTGAGACACTACCAAAACCAAAAGACTGGACACAGTGGCCATGGCACAAGCCTTTAATCCCATCACTCGAGAGGCAAGGGCAGGGGGATCTTTTAAGTATGAGGCCACTCTGTTTACATTGAGAGTTCCAGGACAGCACAGTGAGACCCTAACTAAAATAAATACATATAAATAAAACCATGACTCTCAAGGACATATATCAAAAATTTACGTGCCTCAAGGGAACCAGAAAGGTACCAAGGGTAGTTCCAGGAAGACTCAAACAATAGATCTGAAATAAAACAAAAGGTTGGCTGTAGACATACAGAGCTAGCAATTTAGCTACCTTCCAGGTGATGTATTGGCAGAACTCATTCGCAACCCATCAGCTTCTTACGAGTCAGTCTCTACTAGAACACTGTGTGGACTTCAAAGACAAGAAGGGGGGAAAATGCTACGTTTAAATAGTCAGGTGTCCCAAAATTAGTTTGGTAAATGATGCGAGGAAACTAGAGGGCTCCCAGTCATCTTTCTGGTGTATTGTCAAATATTCTATAAATTTTCTCTTAAAACGTCTCCCCCGCACACACACCTAACCCTCTGTCTCTTTCTGTTGCCATCTTTTTCTCAGTCTTGGAAACCTATCAGTCCCTCTTACTGTTTTCCGTCTTTTATCCCTGCTCACCTTTGTATTCGAGTCGATAGCTAGAATCTCCATGTCTCAACTTCCTACTCCCAATCCTTTCCTGTTTCTCTCTTCCTTACCCTAAATTTTCTGACATGCCTCAGGTCCTAATTCTCTGACTCTAATGAATGAATCTCCACCCCCTTTCATTCAGATTTGTATTCCCGGTGTGTTGTGCTCACTTATATTCACTGTCTCTCCTCTCATCCAGTCTCCGCCCCCGCAATCTTTGGGCCCTTCTCCTCCTCTTGCTCTCGACTCTGTATGCGGGTATCTCTGCCTCCCTAATTCTTACTTTCATAACTATCTCGCTGGGTATTTGGTGTCCCTGTCCCCTCCCCATTCCCTCACCACAGAACCGGACAGCCTTTCCTAAACCAGGTAGTCCGGGCGTTACCCGGGAAATCACCAAGTTTGGTCCCCCGGTTACCATGGAGCCCTGCTCAGTCCCACCCACCGCGCAGAAATTCTAAAGAAGTCGGTGGTGCTGCGCTTGCACACACGGAGTGCCCTGCCGACTACGACTCCCAGAAAGCATCTAGCTGAACATTTCACTCAGCAGTTCAGGAGGTAGCTGAGGGAGCGCCCCTCCCGAACCAGGGTTGCCATGGAGACGAGGAGGCTGACGGCGTCCTAGTGAGAGCGGTGATTGGTGCAGAACCCTGCAAATCCTGGGAAGGCCTGCAGAGAATTGACAAAAATGTGGTGGGGGGCATGCGCTGTCTGGAAGGTGGTGCTGCCATCCATTGCCCCCCGAGAGGATTGCGCACATCGACGGGGCCCTGACGCCTGGATTCGAGACGGGGAGTGTGGGAAGAGACGGCCAGGAGTGCGACCTGATCGTTGCGACCAGCGCAATCCCCTGGGGACTGGAAGAAGGGTAGAAACGGAGGCGGGGGTGGGGGAAGGGCAGGAGGGCTTGGCGCTGCGCGCGGAGTAGTCTGGGAGATGTAGTCTATCCTGGAGGAAGAGAACGGGAGTGCGCATGTTCAGAAGCGCGCAGCCGCTCTCGGTGCACTGAAGGGAAACTGGGAGTCCCTCCACCGCAAAGCCTCAGGAGGGGATTGAGGAGGGATGGGGACTGCGATGAGGAGGGGTAGTGGATTCTGGGATTCCGGCTGCCCAGCTAAATACCTAGAGCCCCGGCGGGGGTGCGAACACTCCCTGCAGGCGGGCCCTGTGCTGATCAACGCGAGCTCGTCAATCGCCACGGCGGCGACTGGTCACTTAGGCACCCTTAGAGCGGTGGTGCTCGCGGAGACTTCTGGGAAATGTATTTCCGGAACCTCCTCTACTTGCTTAGCTGCTATTTCTGGCAGAGTTGACTCGGCACCCTGAGGCGCAGAGGTGTGACCCGCAGAGATCAAACTGCTTCTAAGTTGATGCTATCCCTATAATAAATTCAGATTTTTCACGAAGTTCCAATTGCAGAAAGTATGTAGGGAGGGAAAGTCGGCCCTTTTACCAGTGAGGAAACTTCAGTTCACATAGGCACAGAGGAGTCAGCATCTCGAACCTTCCTTGCAGACTGTTGCTCCAGTGATTTGGGGGCCGTTGAGGGTCCTCAGAAGTGCCCCTGTCACCTCGGAACCCCAGCTAAATTAGAGAGGTGAAGAAATGGATCGTTGCTAAATGTGATGAGTTAGCTTCAGGTGTTGGAGAGGAATCGTGGAAAGGCAGCTAGCTATCTCTTTGAGGGCAATGAGAGAAGAGCAAGTCCGAGACTGGATAGAAAACATTAACAGGACGGTATTGGGAGTCGAAGAGGAGGCAGCAGTGGCATGAATGCCCGGATATAAGTAAAGCGGCAGCTGCTGGGATGAAGCTGCTGCTATAGAAAAGAATAGAATTTAGGAAAGAGAGATTAAAAGAATAGGATTTAGGGAAGAGCCCACGCAGCAGCCTGTACATAGAACAGGGGAACCTACCAGACATTGCTTAGGCCCAGCTGTGGAGATCAGCAAAGCAAGCTGCTCAGCTAGAGTTACACGGGTCTCTGGGGTGTGGCTGGCCTGTCACAGTACCTGTTCCCTCGCGTGTCCTCTGCATGGAGAAGGTCTCAGGGTCAAACCATACAGCGTACAGTAGGCACTCAGTCAGCATTCACTGCCACTGTCTGTCATTATTCCAGATGCCTCGTACTATTCCTTCCCTAGGGACAGACACTGGCCTGAGACCTGATCTGGTACTCCTGATGAGACCCACTGTGCTGGGCTCCCCAGGCCGTGCACCCCCAGAAAATGAGCCGGTTGTAGTGAAGCTGGAGGACTCTGAGGAGGAGGGAGAAGGCACTCTGTGGGACCCGGGCCCTGAGGCTGCACGTCTACGCTTCCGGTGCTTCCGATACGAAGAGGCAATTGGTCCTCAGGAAGCCCTGGCCCAGCTCCGAGAGCTGTGTCACCAGTGGCTTCGCCCAGAGGTACACTCCAAGGAGCAGATGCTGGACCTCTTGGTGTTGGAACAGTTTCTAGGTGCACTGCCTCCTGAGATCCAGACCCGTGTGCAAGGGCAGTGGCCGGGCAGCCCTGAAGAGGCTGCTGCCTTGGTTGACAGCCTTCAATGGGAGCTGGATGGGCCTCGGAAATGGGTGAGTCAATAGCTGAGTGGAAGGTCAGGGCTAGAGCATTGGTCAAGCTCTGCTTCACTCTGGGAGTCCTATGCCCAGCCAGACTTGCTCCTTGGCCATATGGAAGTGTCCAACGGGCAACGGGGATCCTTTGTGTGGCTGCTCATGATAGGAGCCCATGCCTGCATTACCTTCATCCCCCGAGTTGGATGAGACACAAAGGATACCAGGCAGCCCTGTGCCAGCAAACAGTCCTTTTGCTTTGAGCTCAGGGTCAAGGGAAGGGAAGAGGGAGGTTTGGGACTTTTGAGGACCTAGTCAGTGTATACTGACCAGGGAATCCTGCAATGGAGTGCGTGCCCATGGACCAGCCCCGCTCTCTCCTTGTTCGGTGCATCTCCCTAGGTCACCGTCCAGGTCCAGGGAAAGGAGGTCCTATCAGAAAAGATGGAACCCTCCAGCTTCCAGCCTATACCTCACATCAAGCTCCAAACTCCAGAGCCTGGGGCTGAAACTCCCCCTGGCGTCATGCAGGAATTGCCGGTGGACCTTCAAATGAAAGAGGAGACAGAGGTGATGGAGAATCCAGGTGAGAGCAGGCAAAGTGGGCATGGCTGGGCAGAGCTGTCTGCACTCCACTGAGCCAGGCCTAGCTTGATGAAATAGTTCCAGTGCACCTCTGGCCCTCTTCTTGCCTGCAGTCTAGCCAGCACAGACACTATCTCTGACTCCCCACCCCCCCACACCCCCGCATCCCCATTTCCCCAAGCATCGTGGGACAGGCTGCCTCGGGACCCACGGCGATGCAGAGGCACACACCAGCACTTGTCTCCTCTGCTTGCCTTCCAGAAAACCCTGCTTGACCCCATTCCCAACTGAGCCCTCAGCTACCCCGCCTCGTCCTTCCCAGCCTTGAGCTCCTGTCCCTGTCTCCCTCGCGTCTGGAACCCAGCACCTAGCACCACTAGGAAGGGTGGGAACTTTCTTGAGCTGCCTGACCCCGCTCTTTCTCCTCAGAGCTCCTGGAGTCTGGGCCTCCTCCTGCTGCCCAAGAGGCGACAGCTGCTCTCCTACCTAAGGAGGCCCAGGTGAGCCCAACACAGAACGTGAGCCACCCTTTGCCCTAAGAGCCTGTAATGGGTGGGTGTCAGATAGATCCTTTGAGCCTAGCCAAGCACAGTCCAACAGCGACCAACTGTGGTTTCAGGGTCATGGGACAGCACTGGACCAGACCTCTCCTCACAGCGACACTGAGCCTGATGTGCCCCCATGGAGTGAGGACCCTGTGGCCCTGTGGCATGAGGAAGTAGAGGGCATCTTCTCACCAGGTTAGTGAGATAGACACAGAGGGACTGAGCCCTCCTCGTCATCCCCTACACCCATAAATCCTTCTGTCCCTACTCAAGACAGCCCTATCACTGTAGTGCCTGCGTTAGCATTCTCTGCCACAGACCCCTTGGCTCCTCCTGACTTTGCCCTGTATCATAATGCCTTCCTGAAAACAGACCTCGTGTTCCCCATACCCACATCCTGTTCCCAGTCGTGGGATTCTGCACGTGGCCTCCAGACTCCAGTCTCCATCTTGCATGTTGGAGACCAGAGCAGGGAAGTTTGGGACCTGGCGAGGAAAGCTTATTAGTAGACAAGGCAAGAGCAGTTCTGATACAGAACAGCCAGCTGCTGAGGATGGACCAGGCAGGACCCTGCCCAGTCTTCCTCCTCCTGGATTTACTTCCCTGTGTGAGTGCATCATCCTCTGAATCCTGGTATAGGAGGTAAAATTTGGAGAGGTTACAGATAGCCTCAGATAGTTGTCTAGCCCTGGTGAGATGGTTTATTTTTCCATATTGGGTACGGAGCTCAGGGATCGGGCATGCCAGGCAAGCACAGTCACAGAGCTACACCTCCAGCTTCCCACTGATGGATTATGGACAAGATCTCTACCGCTGAGTCATGCCTTCAGCCTCTCACTGGTGGAACCTAGGTATTTGTTCCACCACTGAGCCATGCCTTAGCCCCTCCTACATAGGAGTTTTGCCACTGAGCTGTACCCCCATCCCCAGAACTATTCCGTTGGACTCATTCTCAGGCTTCTTTTTTGCTTGTTTTTTTGTTTTAATTCCTGCTGTTGAAGAGTCCTCTCTGTTTGAAATTCACGTATCTCACTAGTAGGCAATTGCCTTGAAATGTTTCTTTGGAGCATGATGTGATGGTCCTTTAATGTTACCACTCCAGTTTTCCACCACCACCACCATCACTCCTCTTTGTTTTGTGTGTATTTGAACATGTGTATGTGTGTCAGAGCACATGTAGAGTTCAGACAACAACTGGCAAGAGTCAGTTTTCTCTCTGTGTCATGAGGATCCTGGGGCTCAAACTCAGATCATCAGGTTTGGCAGCACACTGAGGCAGAAGAGAACATCCAACACAAGCCCCCGGTGCCTCGGCATTCCCCTGGCCTGACCAGCCCTGCCTGTGTTGCCCAGGGACCACTTGGTCTTGCTTGGCCCTGCTCCTCTCTTCATCCACAACTGCAGTCTCTCAGCTCTCTTGCAGGCACATTGCTTCCAGCCCCTTGGCTGCTCCCTCCTTGGGCTGCTCTTGCTGTAGACAACCCTACTTCTTGCTTTCAAGCATCAGTTTATCTTCGCCTCCATGACTCCTGTCATGCCCCTTGGTGGCTTGCCTCATCCTCCAGCTGTGCCTTTTGTGGAGGCCAGAGTTTTGGTTTTTGGGAGAGGGTCCTGTTTTGTTTTGCAATGGATCTGCTATATCCTAGGCTGGCCTGGAACTCGACATATAGCTGAGATGGACCTTGAAACTGATCCTCCTGCCTCTACCTACCAAGTGCTGGGATTATAGGTGCAGGATACCTCTCCTGGTTTAGGCAGTGGTGTGGATAAAACCAAGGGTTTCATACATGCCACAAGAACTTTACCAGCTGAGAAACATCCCAGCTCTGTTGGTGATTTGGTGGTGGTGGTAGTGGTGGTGGTGGAGGAGGAGGAAGAGGAGGTGGTGGTGGTGGTGGTGGTGGTGGTGGTGGTGGTGGTGTGTGTATGCTCGTGCGTGTTCATGCTCGTGCCTGTACATGCATGTTTGTATTTCTGCACACAGACTTGTGAACCAGGGGTTGAACCCTGGGCTTTTTGCACATGCTAAACATGCAGTCTACTATTAGAGCTATACTCCCAGAGATCTTTTTAGTGCTTCATTATACTATTTTAATTTTTTTTTAATATTTATTACGTATACAATGTTCTACCCGCATGTATGCCTTTATGCCAGAAGAGGGCACCAGATTTCATTACAGATGGCTGTAAGCCACCATGCAGTTGCTGGGAATTGAACTCGGGACCTCTGGAAGAACAGCCAATGTTCTTAACCTCTGAGCCATCTCTCCAGCCCACTATTTTAAATATTAACATCATGCAAGGGACAGTATTAACAGGCAGGTAACATGCAGATACAAATGAATTCATAAAAGACACAAGTCAGAAGTAATTTGATACATGGTGGTACCTCAGCAGACAAGACAGTAAAAAGAGCCTGTCTTCAAAGAGCCACTGTACAGGCTGCTTTGGGTAGCAGTGAGTCTCCATGTTAATCGCATCCCAGTGTCCTGGAGCCCTACAACAACTGCATTTGAGGTGTGACCTGGTTAGCAACAGCCTAGCCTTGAGACAGTAATGGTTTGTCTTATCTTGAGTCAGAAATGGCTCAACAGGACCACCCACTCTAAACAGGCATCTACATTTTGCAGCCAGGGCTTGCTCTACATAGTTAGCAGTTAATAGTCCTGCTCAGATGTGGCAGCTTCCTTGCCCTGAACCCAGCCTACCATGAAGCAAAAGCAATCTTGTTTCACAAGGTTAGACCAGTTCAGAACAACATCCATAGTTATACATCCACATGGTGAAAACTCGAAAAGGTGTATGAGGAGTACATAGTGCAATGCCCCATCTGTGCCCAGCAGCAACATGACAAGTTCTCTGCCTTCCAGAAAGAATCTGTACGCAAAGCAGACACAATATAACCATGTACTGCATAACAGTGTGTTGTTGGTCAACCAAGATCACAAATAACAATTATCTTACGATATTGCCAAAGCTAGATATGGTCTTACACACCTAGCACTTGGGAGGTGGAGGCAGGAGGTAGGCAGAAACTGGAGGATTGCCATGTCTTCAAGGCCAGCTTGGACTACAATGTGAGATCCTGTCTCAAAAAGCTGGGGCTGTAAGATAGTTCAAGAAGAGTACTTGCTAAGCCTGATAACCTGAATTCAATTTCTGGGACCCACATGGTGGAAAAAGAGACTCATTCCCACAGATTGTCTTCTGACCTCCGCATATGCACCATGGCATACACATGGCCATATAGACACACACACCAAAAATATTTTAATGTAATAACCAAAAACCACTTGATGACCCTGTTCTCGAGAGTTTTCCCTTTAGTTAAGCAACACATACCCAAACAGCCAGGTGCTCGGTAGCCTTTTATAAATACAAGTAGAACCAGTCTAGGATACAGAGTGAAACACTGTTTCAAAAGCACAAAGAAAGCCAGGCATGGTAGCACCAGCCTTTAATCCCAGCACAGGGAGGCAAAGGCAAGCAGATTTCTGTGAACTTAAAGCCAACTTGGTCTAGTTCCAGACCAGCCAGAGCTACATAGTGAAACCTGTTTTGTTTTAAAACAAAAAAAGCAGAATGGTGGGAAGGATTTTTATGGGACTAGAGAGATGGCTCAGTGGATAAAAACACAGGTTGCGCTTCCAGAGGACCTGAGTTTGATTCCTAACACCCACATGGTGGCTCAAAATTGTCCCAGAGAATCCTGTTGGCCTCTGCAGGCACTGCACACACATGGTACACAGACATACCTGCAGGCCAAACACCCATACATATATAAAATAAAAACATTAAAGATGAAAGGGCTTTTTGTTGTGGTGGTAGTAGTTTGGAGTTTGTTTGTTTGTTTGTTTGTTTGTGGGGGTTTTTGGTTTGGTCTCTTGTTTTTGGTTGGTTTTCTCTGTGTAACCAGGGAGTCTTAATCTCACTATGTATGCAAGACTGATATCAAACTTATGTCAGACTTCCTGCCTCAGACACCAAGAGTGATGGAATTATAGGCATGCACACCCATTCACTGCAAGAAAAGTTTAAAAAGAAAATGTTTAAGGGGCTGGAGAGATTGCTCAGCAGCTAAGAAGGTGTCCTCCTTTTGCAGAGGACCCAGGTGGGGTTCCCAGCACTCAGGTCAGGCAAACTTAAAATCTCCTATAACTCCAGCTCCACTGACTTCTGATGTCACAGCATTCACATGCACATAGACACACACACACACACACACACACACACACACACACACACACACACACAATTTAAAATAAAGATACTGGGACATAGCCAGCTGGTTGTGGCACATGCCTTTAATCCCAGCACTCAGGAGGCAGAGACAGGTGGATCTCTGTGAGTTCCAGGACAACTAGGGCTATACGGACCCTGTCTCAAATAAAAATAGTGTTTTCAAATGAACAACCCTGGGGCTGGAAAGAATGGGCACCTCACAACCATCCGTAACTCTAGTTCTAGGGACCTGACACCCTCTCTGGCCTCCTCTGGTCCCAGGCATTGCACATGGTACACACACATACATCCAGGCAAAACACCCATACACATAAAATATGTTTTAAAATTTTTTCAATGAACAAGCCAGGTATAGTGATGCACACCTTTAGACCAGCACTTGGGAGGCAGAGGCAAGCAGATCTCTGTGAGTTCGAGGCCATCCTGGTCTACAGAGTGAGTTCCAAGACAGCCAGGAACACATAGTGAGACTGTCTCGAAAGACTAAATAAACAGAAAATGAACCAACCTTGCTTGGTGAGATGGTTTACCAGGCCCCCAATGGTGAAAGGAAAAGACCAAATCCTGCAGGTTGTCCTCTGACCTCCACATGTGCACTACAGTATAAGCATGCGCGCGCACGCACGCACGCACGCACGCACGCACGCACGCACGCACACACCAATAAATAGTTTTTTTTAAAGATTTATTTATTATGTATACAATGTTCTGTCTGCGTGTATGCCTGCAGGCCAGAAGAGGGCGCCAGATCTCATTACAGATGGTTGTGAGCCACCATGTGGTTGCTGGGACTCAGGACCTCCGGAAGAACAGTCAGTGCTCTTAACCTCTGAGCCATCTCTCCAGCCCCAATAAATAGGCTTTAAAATACATTTAAAAAACAAAAAAAAAAAAAAAACTTGAGGCTAGAAAGTGAGCTCAGTGGTTAAGAGTGTTTACTGCTTTTCAAACCCGTATCAGGATGTTCACAATGTCCTGGAACTCCAGTTCCAGGGGATCTGATGACCTCTGACCTCGTAGGGCACCTGCATACACATGGTGCACATAGGCTCATGCAGTCATGTGTACATGCACGTAATTACCCCATGTGCTTGGCAAACAGCAGGGGTGGCCACAGGTCTTCAGACAGCTCTGTAGGCTCCTGGCTCACTGCGGTCACTCCTTTGTCCACAGCACTTTGGATTGACTCTCATTAAATACTGGGAAACATTAACACCAGGAGGAACACAACTACTAAACAGAAATACCTAAAAGCGTAATTCCTGGGACAGTGTGAAACACTGCTGCTTTGGGTTTTGTGAGTTGTTTTGGTTTTTGTTTCAAGACAGTATCTCATGTAACCCAGCTGGCCTTGAACTTGATTGCAGTAGATGACAACCTTGAAACTCCTACCTCCATCCCCCAAATTCTGTGATTGAAAGCACTCAACCCAGCCTGTGTTGTACCAGCAATGCACACACACTTGCTATGGAAACACAGCTAGAGAGATGGCTTAGCAGTGTACTGGCTTCTCTTGACATCCCCAGCCCCCACGTACCAGCTTACAACCATCTGTAACTCCAGCCCCAGGAAATCCAACCCCTCCTTTGGCCTCCACAGGAACTGCAGCCACGTGGTCTGGCGTGGTGTACAAACACACACACACACAGCCAAAAACACCTATACATGGAAAAATAAATGGTAAAAAAAAAAGAAGAAGAAGAAGAAGAAAAGGAATGTGGAAACAGGCTGGGGTGTGTAGCTCCATGGTAGAACATGGGCCTAGCACATGAGACCTCCTGGGTTCAGGTTCCATCACTGGGGGGGGGGGGGATGCTGAGAATAGGAAACAATGTGTCAATTCAACCCTACAGTGCATTTTTCTAAGCAGGGAACAGCCTGTTCTGTGGAGCTTAAACAATTAGTTACATTATTTCTTGTTCACATCCTTCCACGGTGTGACTGTCAGGTCACTGTGGATTCACCGAAGCTGCTGTAGTTAAATTAATTAGCTCTTAGTCTCTGGAGAGTTGTTAGTGTGGCTTTTGATTCTGGTTTCCTTTGGTGCGTTCTAATTTACCTTACTTCCCTTTTGTGCCTCATGGGTTTTCCGTCACCCACTTTGTCTCCAGCCTCAGTTGCCTTGGTGGACACCTCATCCCTTGCTTAGCTTCATACCCTGGAAGCTCACTCTGTAGTTCACTGTGCCTCAGGCTCGCACCTTGGAAGGTTCACTCTGTAGCAGGGACATGTTTCTATATAGACAGTTCCCATGTTCATCTCATCCGCAACCCCCAAGCCTACATGGAATCCCCTTGCTCTGATATGCCTGGGTCATCTCAAGTGTGGCAAATCCAAACCCAAGACTAAAGAACTGCATTCCCGCCCCCACTGCTTCCTGTTGATGTCACCTCTGGTCTTTATTGAATCTACATTCTCTGCTTCTTCCCAACCCTCACTGCCCACCCTAACTGGGTCCCACTATCACCCCAGAATCCTTTCACAAAGAGGTGTTATTTTTCCCCAACGACTTAAGTCTAATCAGGAAAGCCTTTGCACACACCTCAGTGTTCTCACTCAGGATTCCACCCACCTCAGAAAAACCTGTTCAGATACAACTGCCATTCACATCTCCTGTCTGCCTCACCGGTCAGTTTCAGGTCTGTAGTTCAGTCTCCCAGAGTTCGTTGGTTTAGGGCAGAAAGCCAGAGTCTAATGAAGGAATGGGTCCCCTTGTGCAGGGTTTGCGCTGCAGATGGACAGCATCGCGGCAGAGTCAGATACGGTGAGCCCCCACCTCCATGTTCCCTGGGATCTCGACATGGCTAGCCTTTCTGGACAGATGCAGTCCCCCTCCCGAGAAGGAGGCTTCGCCCATGCCCTCGCACTCCCCAGCGACCCGGAAGGTGAACAGGACCTTGCCTGCGAGGATCCCTGCCCCGGTGTGGGCCCAACACTGGTGGCGACTCGCTGGCACGCCCCAAAGGGCCGGAGCCGGGGCCGCCCTAGCACCGGGACCGGAGCGGTCCGAGGCGGCCGCTGCGACGTGTGTGGCAAGGTGTTCAGCCAGCGAAGCAATCTGCTGCGGCACCAGAAGATCCACACGGGCGAGCGACCGTTCGTGTGTGGCGAGTGCGGCCGCAGCTTCAGTCGCAGCTCTCACCTGCTGCGCCACCAGCTCACGCATACTGAGGAACGGCCTTTCGTGTGCCGCGACTGTGGCCAGGGCTTCGTGCGCAGCGCGCGCCTGGAGGAGCACCGGCGGGTGCACACGGGTGAGCAGCCGTTCCGATGTGCCGAGTGCGGCCAGAGCTTTCGGCAGCGCTCCAACCTGCTGCAGCACCAGCGCATCCACGGCGACCCGCCCGGCCCTGCGCCCCCAACCCTGCCCCTCCCCGGAGTCCCCGAGCCCCCGGGCCCCTTCCCGTGCAGCGAGTGCTGTGAGAGCTTCCCACGACGCGCCGTG
The DNA here is from genome assembly GCF_004664715.2 of Peromyscus leucopus. Taxonomy (NCBI): domain Eukaryota; kingdom Metazoa; phylum Chordata; class Mammalia; order Rodentia; family Cricetidae; genus Peromyscus; species Peromyscus leucopus. The sequence goes on from NC_051063.1 coordinate 179,654,994, forward strand.
CTGCTGGAACACCAAGCGGTGCACACTGGGGACAAGTCCTTTGGGTGCGTGGAGTGCGGCGAGCGCTTCGGCCGCCGCTCGGTGCTGCTGCAGCACCGGCGCGTGCACAGCGGCGAACGGCCCTTCGCCTGCGCTGAGTGCGGCCAGAGCTTCCGGCAGCGTTCCAACCTCACCCAGCACCGGCGCATCCACACCGGCGAGCGGCCCTTCGCCTGCGCCGAGTGCGGCAAAGCCTTCCGCCAGCGGCCCACGCTCACGCAGCACCTGCGTGTGCACACGGGCGAGAAGCCCTTCGCCTGCCCCGAGTGCGGCCAGCGCTTCAGCCAGCGACTCAAGCTCACGCGCCACCAGAGGACCCACACGGGCGAGAAGCCCTACCACTGCGGTGAGTGCGGCCTCGGCTTCACGCAGGTGTCTCGGCTCACTGAGCACCAGCGCATCCACACCGGCGAGCGGCCCTTTGCTTGCCCCGAGTGCGGCCAGAGCTTCCGGCAGCATGCCAACCTCACCCAGCACCGGCGCATCCACACCGGCGAGCGGCCCTACGCGTGCCCTGAGTGTGGCAAAGCCTTCCGCCAGCGGCCCACGCTCACGCAGCACCTGCGCACCCACCGGCGCGAAAAGCCCTTCGCCTGCCAGGACTGCGGCCGCCGCTTCCACCAGAGCACCAAGCTCATTCAGCACCAGCGCGTGCACAGCACTGAGTAGGTCAAAACACCTCACAAGGTTGTGAGGCTGGGCATCGCCCAACAGGCCCGCCCGGGGCCTGGTCTTCAGTAGGTGCTCAATAAATAGTAGATGATGCCTCCCCGCCTGCACGGCTCCTCTACCCACCTTGCGGCTGTTTCAATGTGGGCATATCCCCTACACACACATCCTCCTGGAGAGGCCATGCACCCACCCCATTCGAGAGTTACCACTACCTACCACACCTGCTCTTTTGTGGGACAGACTCTGTACCATACCTCTGGCTTATACAGTAGGTATGCCCAGCTCAGATGGGCAAAGTAGTTACACTCACACACACACACAAAAAGACAGGGTTCTCTGCATCTGCCCTGGTAATTATTCAGGGTCTAGTCAAGAGAGAGGTCAACCACGGCTGTGGTGGCCCACCTTTAATCCCAGCACTCTGGGAGGCAAAAAGCAGTTGGATATCTGTGAGTTCAAGGCTGGTCTGATCTAAAAAAGTTCCAGGACAGCCAGAGCTGTTACACATAGAAACCCTGTCTCAAAAAAACAAAGGAAAGTAAAGGGGAGGGCGTGGGGGGGGGGGGGCGCGGAGAGGAGGGTCCTACCAACTACATGACTGCTGGGTGACTAAAAAGGGTAGTCTAGCTGCGTGTGGTGGCACACAGCTGTAACCCCAGCACTTGGGAGGCTGAAAAAGGAGACTGCAGGTAGTTTTAGTTTAGTCTGGGCTACACCATGAGCTGCTATCTCAACAGCACACATTGAGTGTGGCGGTACACACCTATAAGGCCAGCAGCTGGGAGGCAGAGGCAAGAGCCAAAGTTCAACAGGCAGGTCCACATAACAAGTTTGAGGATGACCCGAATGACATAGTGAGAACCTGTGTCCCCCACACCCCTCCACCCCCAAAAAAGACAAAATACAAATGTGCATGATGGCACAGACTTGTAATCATTCTAGCTATTGAGGAAGTTGAGGCAGGCAAACTGCTAACTAGTTCACCGCCTGCTTGGCCTACAAAGAAACCACTTTTTGTTTATTTGTTTAAAAAAAAAAAAAAAAAACCGGGCGGTCGTGGCACATGCCTTTAATCTCAGCACTTGGGAGGCAGAGGCAGGTGGATCTCTGTGAGTTCGAGGCCAGCCTGGGCTACAGAGTGAGTTCCAGGAAAGGCACAAAGCTACACAGAGAAACCCTGTCTTGAAAAAAAGGAAGAAAAAGAAAAACAGGGCTTATGGGGTGAGTAGGAGGATAGCTTAGCGGTAAAGCCATCATCAAGCCTGATGCCCTGAGTTTGATCCCTAGAACCCACATGTTGGAAGGAGACAACCAACTCAAAGTTGTCCTCTGACCTGCACAAGCTGTGTGTGTGTGTTTTCTGTGTTATGTGCGCGCATATACACACACAAGTAAATAAATAAATGGGGAAAGCTATTAAAAGGGGGCCATGGCTGGGAATGCAGTTTATTGAGAGGCTGTTTGCCTAGCATTCACCAGGCTCTGGGATCAATGACTTGTACTTTGAGGACCGTTTTTATGAGCTGGAGGGAAAACAAATCAGGAAAGTTGTAAATCTTGGTTGCTGCTGAGAGCAGAGAGATGGGCAGGAAAGAGAGGGTAAGAGGAAGAGAGAACCATGCCATTTGAGTCAGGGTCCCAGAAAGCAGGCAGGTTCAGCTATGGTTGTCAGCAACCAGCTGGATGGGAGCAGAGGGCTGGGGTTATCAGGGAGAATGAGAATGTCCCAAGTATCAAGACAAGCACACTTAGGACTATTGCAGGTATCCAAAGAGAGAGGATAAGAAAAGTTATGCTTTTTGAGCTACAACTCAGGAAGGTGGGCAGGCTTAGCAGTGAAGATCTTCAAGCTTTACATTCTTAAGTGATGAACTGTCAAGGAGGCAGGACTTGGGAGTAGCCATTCATTGATTATCCTGTGCCAGGGTGACTGAGAATCCTGAGGAAGGCCCTTCGGGGTGTTCTCTCCGGGGAGCTAGAAGGCCTGGCTCTGGGTAGCGTGTAGACTACTACTAGAAGGGCCTTCGCTGCCAGGTGGAGTTCTGCCTGTGGCCAGCCCCTGTGGCACCTTGTTTCCCAGAGCAGCAGGCTAGGAGGCCTCTGTGAAGTCTCGGCCCTGCAGTGATAGGTAAGTCTGGAGCCCAGAGGAGAATGATCTCATGACGTCTTCCCTGCCGTTCTCACCACATTCCGGAGCCTGGCAGGGCATGGAAGAACACTCAAGCCGCCAAAGGGATTGCCCACCTCTCAAGCTCTCCATCTTGCTGAGCTAATACCAGCAATGCCCATGACATAGTTTCCCTGTGCCCCAACCCACTATCCAGTCACTCTCATCCTAACAGCACCCCCGAACCCCTGAAACAGTCACAAGCAGACAAGCTCTCTTCCCACCAGAGAGATGAGCACTGAGGAGCGACCATGGAAGATGGCCATGGGATACACGCCAGATTGGGAGGCTTAACCCGGAAACTCAGACACTTCAAGATTTTCTGGTCCCCATGCGTTTGCAACTAACAGGTACTAAGAAGAGGACCCCAAAATGGGGAGCACAGGCTTCAGGCCCAGGACCAGTTGCTCTAACCTCTGCGATTTGTTCCTCTCACTCTAAGTACAGGCCCCTTCCACCATGGCTCTGTTCATAGCTCTACAAGGGTCTCCTTCATACTAGGAGTCTTCAGGGCTGCATTCAGCAGGAAGTCACAGGAAATACAGCTGCCAACAGTTTACATGATCCCGGACAGTTCAGGCCAGGTGCCCCATGCCACTGCTTCCTTTTCAACAGCCATATTCCCTTCCATCTCACTGACTGTAACTTTGACACAGTTGCCCACTCCCATGGATTACTGGGGTGCAGGTAGTCAAAGGAGATCTATTTAGCATGATTCAGCTTAAGCCCTAAACCCCAGCTGAGGTCTTCGCTGGGTGTCAGACTGGCTCTGGGAGATCCCAGGAATACCATTTTAAGGCCTGCATGTCTAAACCACTCCTGTGGGAATAGCTTCACCTGTTCCTGCCATTTCATGTTGATACCCCAAACTGGGACCTGGCATCAAGGAAAGCAGACAAGTCAAACCAAGTCTGAGGCTGATCCTGTGTGACAGAGTAAGATGGGGGTCCCCGGTCCCTATGACACCTCCTTGTCCCCTCCAACTGTCAGCTGTAAAGGGACAAAGACACAGCTCCATGAGGCCACCACAACACCACTAATCTTAGAGAGACCTGGACTCAGATTAAACTGAGATTCATTGTAGTGGGTAGCCATTCCAGCTTTGATCTGGAAGTTCCAATCCCCATTGAGGCTTCGGTAACTGTCACGCCTTCAAGGTGGGGCCAAGGGAGGCGCCGAGAGACCCGAGCTGGAATGGCTACCCACTACAATTCATGGTTCCAGTGCAGAAAAGAATTTCAGCACTAGCCAGTATGAAGCACAGTTGGAGATTTTATTAAAGATACTTTAATAAAAATAATCTTTAGGCATGAGAGAAGTGCTCAAAAAAGACTTAACCAAGTGTGGGTATATGTTTCCCATGGAAGAATGGGGGAAGCAGTGGATATGGGATCCTCAAGGAAGAGTCTCAATTGTCTTAGCATTAGCCACATATAATACCTTTTAGATGGTTCTCAAGTTACACTTCAAAGAGTTACTAAGAAGCCTGTTTCCTGCCAGGCAGTGGTGGTACACACCTTTAATCCCAGCACTTGGGAGGCAGAGACAGGCAGATCTCTGTGAATTCCAGGCCAACCTGGGCTACAGAGTGAGTTCCAGGAAAGGAGCAAAGCTATAAAGAGAAACCCTGTCTTGAAAAACCAAAAGAAAAAAGAAAGAAAGAAAGAAACCTGTTTCCTTCCCTCTTTTGAAAAGATTGGAAGCCAGGCAGTGGTGGCGCATGCCTTTAATCCCAGCACTTGGGAGGCAGAGGCAGGTGGATCTCTGTGAGTTCGAGGCCAGCCTGGGCTACAGAGTGAGTTCCAGGAAAGGCGCAAAGCTACACAGAGAAACCCTGTCTCAAAAAACCAAAAAATAAAATAAAAGATTGGAGACTGGCTCCAGAGATGCCTCGGATGGAACTGTAATCTCATACGGTAAAACCAGAAGCTACTAGAATTGTTCAGGTTCAGTACACATCCTTTCCCTGTAAATGGAATTTCTGGTGAGATTCCTAGAACACTGTAGGTTTACAGCTGAGAAGGGAGAAAAACCTTTAAGCAGCTGTTAATTGTACTGGCATTCTTGCTTCTCCAGGCTCCAGGGTCAGAGGCGCTATTCCTTCGGGTCCCCATAATTTTCAGTGTTCTTCTCTCCTGCCTCACAGACCACCAAAGATCCTGAACCAAGAGAAGCAGACTTTAGACTCTCAGGAGTGCTGAACGGACACTGGCAGGCAAGTGCTCCCAATCTTCCAGTAGAACTGCAGGACTACAGAGAACAGCCCACGCCCCATCTAGCCCCAACCATGGGCCTCTGGATGGGCCAGGCATGGAGGAATATACCTGTAATCACAGCACTCTGAAAACTGAGGCAAGAGCATGATGTGAGTTCATGGTCAGCCTGGACTACATACTGCGTTTGAGCTACAGAGATAGATCCTGTCTGGAAGAAGACAGATAAAGCCACAAAAGCGGCAGCTATACAATAATCAACATGGAGTCGGGTAGCTGAGAAAACAGTGAAGATTAGTTCTGGAGTAGTTTTGGTTTCTTTGTTTGTTTTGTTTTCCCCCTGGGTCTCAGAATGGGCTGTGAGTGGAGGCTGAGGTGTGAGGACAGATGGTGGAAGCCAGGTTGGCACCAGACCCAAGCTGAGGTCCCGTCCTTGGCCCGAACTTCTGTCAGCTTTTAAGGATAAAGCCAAGAAGAGATGCTGGGGGGTGGGCAACTGAGATGACAGAGGGCACAAAGGGGACTAGCCTCGAATGGTAAGGAAGAGCGGGGCAGTGGTGGCACACGCCTTTAATCCCAGCACTCAGGAGGCAGAGGCAGGCAGAGCTACATAGTGAGTTCCAGGACAGCCAGGGCTACACAGAAACCCGGTCTCGAAAAAACAAACAAACAAACAAAAAAAAAAAAACAGGAAAATGTGGGCAAGGGTGTACCAAGTCCCAAATGTAGGACCATGGTTCATGATGGGTAGCACCGGAGATCTGTCAGATGGCAAAGAAGGGCCTTTATAAAGGAGCGGAATGGACGGAGTCCCAACCTGTTCCAGGCATGTTTTTCAAGTGGTGACCAGACAAGCTGCAGAAGCTCCTACCAGCGATTGTTGGCCGCTTGCTGGTTTCCTAGATGACAGTCGGAAGTCGCTGGCCCATCCTGAGCTATTTCCTCCCGCCTCCCAAGCACCCTAAGCTGTGACTGGATGCGGGCTGACTCAACCTAGGACCGTCAAGGGGCACGATGCTATATCTGCTGGTCTCTAGGCCGCAGCTATGAGCCCTATACCCATGTCCACCTTGGACCGTAAAACTACACAGTGCGCAAGCACCCTCTGCTGCACAATAGAAATCTATTTTAAGGAACAAGGGTCTCATGTGTTTGTTGCCTAGGATGTCCCTGAACGCCTGGGCTCAAGTGAACCTGATGTCTCAGCCTCCAGGAACAATACGAGTTTTAAACTAGTTTACATCAATCGCAATCTGGGTTTGCGATGAGATTGAGAGAGCTCAGACAATGTCCCTTATAACGCCCGGGCTCTGCCTTTGCTGAGCCCACAGAGAGCAAGATCCATTCTAGCCCATTCCCGCTACGCTCCGCATAAGCTCAACATTAAATGGAACCACCGACAACCAAACAGCCACTACCCGCCTCGATCAAAAATGGTTGCAAGTACCGCTTCCTGCTCTGCTGGGTGCGCATCCCAGGAAGTACCCGCTGGACCGCCGAATAGTCACCTCCACACACGGAAATGCCCGAGCTTAACCGAAGAAGACCGAACCCAAAACTCCAACGAGGAGCAACCTGGGGGCTGCAAAGGGTTGCGCAGGCGCAGAACGCAGCCGGGAACAGGAAGAACCGAAGTGGGCAGGCGGCGGAAAGTGCCGAAGCGGCGGGGCGCCCGAGGCCGTTGCCGACCTCCGCAGCGAAGCCGCGCCTGCCGCGGAAGCTGAGCCTCTGTCGGTACCCTGCCGCCGCCAGCGCGGCTGCCACCTCCTCCTTCCACCTCACCGCAGCCTCCTCGCAGAGGGAGCAAGCAGGCCGGAGAGTGGCGGACCCGGGAAGGCCATCGTCCGCCGCCGCAGCGGGGCCTCACAAGACCTGAGCGGAAGAGGGGGAGGAGGGCGCGGGGGCCGAAGCAGGGGCGGGGCCGAGGAGCGCCGAGTCCTCCCGAGCGCCTCCGAACGCACCCGAGGCTCTCAGCCAGGCCAGGAGCCGGACTACGGGAGCCGAGGCGGGCCGTGTGGTGGGCGCGGAGCAGCGCGGCAGGCCGGGCGGGCGGCGGCGGCAGCGGAGGAGGCCGCGGCAGCGGGTCCGAGGAGCGGAAGCGGCGCAGGAGGCGGCGGGGGGCCGGGTGGCCGGGGTCCCGGGCCCCGCGGCGGCTGCGGCGGCGGCGGCGGCAGGATGATCAAGCTGTTCTCGCTGAAGCAGCAGAAGAAGGAGGAGGAGTCGGCCGGCGGCACCAAGGGCAGCAGCAAGAAGGCGTCGGCGGCGCAGCTCCGGATCCAGAAGGGTAGGGGTCGGGACCCCGCGTTCGAGGTCTGGGGCCGGGGTGTGAAAATGCAGCCGCTGAGGAGGGGTATCGGAAGTCAGGGTCCGAGGGTTGTGATGCGGGACGGGGGTGCGGTCACTGGGGAGGGTCAGAGATTGGGGCCGGGTGTGGGGCGTTGGGATACCAAGGCCTGGATTGTTAGGGACCTGGAATCTGTTAGGGGAGGGGGATAGTTTGAGAGTCAGACGGGAACTTTGCTTTGGGGTGACGGGCCTTGAAGATAAGGTGAAGGTTGTGAGTTGGAGATAAGTAGGAAACGGTTTCGTGTATTCTTTTGGGGTCTTGTAGCCCAGGACTCAGGAGTCGGGCAGAGCAGTTTTGAGTTTGCGGTGAGGGGGAGAGAGGAAGAAAGGTGACAAGGGCTAAGAAATGGGAGTGAGGGGTCCATTTAAGTAAGCTCCATGCTGGAAGTCTCAGGAGTCAGATGGGAACCGGGTCGTGGAATAACCCGGAGAAGAGGAAGGCCAGTGGAGGCTAGATAGTTGATGAAAAGGGATGGTTTAGTGTTTGAAGAAGGGTCATGGTCCTTGAATTAGGATGGACATAAACAGAGTGGATAGAGATCATGACTAGAGAGAGCCTCCGGTTTAGGGTGCTCAGGGGCTCTTGAAAACCAGGGTTATGGGAGCAGGGGTTCTTGGGGACTGTGTGGTGGGAACTTTTGGTGGTGGTGGGGGGTCTAGGGAGATAATAAGGGTTTGCCCTTTCCCAAGAGATGGGCATCCAGTTCCAACTGAAGATGCTTGTATGTGGGATACTGTGTATCCGGAAGAGTCCGTGCAGAGACTGAAAAGTGGAGAAGAATATATAGTACGGACCGAGAGATGTGGAGCACACCACACAACAGAGCTCACGGGTCCAGAAGGAGGGCTTGAGGTTTTGCTGACACCTGCCCAGACCTACCTCCTTCCTTTCACCTGTTTTCTCTCCCTCTGTCTGCTGCCCACATCTAGACATTAACGAGCTGAACCTGCCCAAGACTTGTGACATCAGCTTCTCAGACCCAGACGACCTCCTCAACTTCAAGCTGGTTATCTGTCCTGATGAGGTACGAGTCAAATAAGCATGGCAAGGGTTCCCAAGAGCAGACCCCAGGGGCAGCCCCATAGGGAACAGGGAACCCTAATTCATTCTCCCCTTCCTTCCCCAGGGCTTCTACAAGAGTGGGAAGTTTGTGTTCAGTTTTAAGGTGAGTCCCGAGTGGACAGAGCTGGCTCTGTGGAGAAGCAGCAGCAGCTGATGATGATGCATAGCCAAACAAACCTACATTTCTCTTTTTCTGGGACCAGGTGGGACAAGGTTACCCCCATGACCCCCCCAAGGTGAAGTGTGAGACAATGGTTTATCATCCCAACATTGACCTCGAGGGCAACGTCTGCCTCAACATCCTCAGGTGATGGCACTGCCTTCCCTTCTTCCCCTCCCAAGGCCTGCCTTCCATGCGTCCTCTCGGCTCTTTTGTGGATGCTGCACCCATCTCTGTCCCTCCCTCCCCTTTATGGTCTGTGGTCCTCCATCTTTTCATTTCCAGGTTGTCTTCTTAATAGCTTGCCTGGCCTTGGCTTTCTCCCTGGCCTGCCCTGTTCCATGTCTTACCCCTTTCTCACATCTCACTCTTCAGTGTTGTGGGTCTCCTGTGGGCCTGACCTGTTTGGTACTAGCAGGGCCAGTGGCGGCTCCCACTCACCAACCCCTGATAACCTTGATGCTCTCTGCCCACAGAGAGGACTGGAAGCCAGTCCTGACGATAAACTCCATAATTTATGGCCTGCAGTATCTCTTCTTGGTGAGTAGGGATAGGCATTGGAGGCTGAGGGTTTGTTGGCCGTCTGCCTCTCTTGCCTGTTTAACTTCCGCTTGTACTGGCCCCAGGAGCCCAACCCCGAGGACCCACTGAACAAGGAGGCTGCCGAAGTCCTGCAGAACAACCGGCGGCTGTTTGAACAAAACGTGCAGCGCTCCATGAGAGGTGGTTACATCGGCTCCACCTACTTCGAGCGCTGCCTGAAATAGGGTTAGCAAATACCCATCCCTGCCGGGGTTACCAGCCCAGGCATCCCCTGCAAATATTTATTGGGGGCCCGGGTAGGGTGTGTGGGGTAGCCTTGGCCCCTGCCTTGGCCTTGCCTCCCCTCCCTGTCACCTGCCCCTAGTTATTTTTTTTTAACCACCACGTGATTATGGTCGGTGCTGCCTCCTCCCGACCTGCTCAGCGATGGGAAATGAATTGGCTTGTTTAGTGCCCCCCCCCTCCCGCTGGGTGCTGTCCAACACCCCACTCTTGACTGTGGGGTAAGTGGGCAATGGTCCTGGGTCGCTGGGCCCAGGCAACCCACCCCACCACCACTGGAGGTCCCACCAGGCTATTAAAGGGGAATGTTACTGCATGGCCTCTGCCTCTTCCTTCTGTTGGGGAGGGAGGGACAGGTGAGGTCCACCATCGTCCGTGATGAAGATGAGTGAGTGTGTAGCCACTGTGGCCTTGGGTTGAGTGGGAGATCACTCACTGAGATGAGGAGCAAGCAATGGAAAGAATCGGCTAATTTCAGTCCCTGGCCTTTACACCAACATAAGCGAACCTACAAGTCATCTCCAGGCTTGCCCCTTTATGCCATGACTGGGCCCGCCGATTTGGCCCCTGCCAGGCACTTGCTAAGATTCCATGAATGAACCGCCCAAAGGAGGGTCGAGTATGGGCCTTCCAGAACGAATAGGCCGGTGCCGGTCCTGCTGCAATCCTGCTGGGAGCCTGCGAGGGTTACTAGGGTGGGACTTGTGTCTTCCGCAGAGGTGCGGGGTCTTTTGCGCATGCGCGTTGTTTGCTGGCTGTGCGCGTGCGTCCTGCCGCTTCCCAGCATTCCGGGGGAGGGTGGGCCGTGTGACGTCATGTCGTTTAATCCGGAAACGGCGGCGGCGGCGGCAGCAGAGGCTACCGAACCGAGGGGCTGTTGGTGGTGGGGGCCCAAGGCTTCGGAAAGAAAGGGGCGTGACCCGGAAGCGGAAGCCCATCGCTCTCTCGGCTCCGGTGAGTGGCCCCTGCTGGGCCGCAGGTCCCGGTTGGGCGGCAGCGTAGGAGGGCTTCTCGGCTAGGGGGTCGGATGTCGCGCAGTCTGCCCGACCCTGCCCTCGTCATCGAGGTCCCCACCTCTGCCTGCCCTCGGTACGCAGGCTCCTCTGCATCCCCACGACCTGCCCTCCGTTCTGTCACGTCCTGGGTGTAGATGCCACTTGTACCCCGGCGAGCCAGGTTCCCTCATCATTCAGGTCCATTACCTCACCTTAGGGCCCAACTTCCACCTAACTAGGTTTCAGAACATGCTCCATCCTATCCTCCCTTGACGAGGGGCCCCACAACCACCCACCCTCTCCTCAGTACTCAAACACCTTGGCGTGCCTACTCACGTCTGGGTCCCTGGAATACTCCAGAACCACGCCCTTAAGTCTGCCCTACTGTTTGCGAGAGCAGGGCAGTGGCGGGCGGAGGGGGTGCGCCTGAGCCAGAGAAGTGGGTAACTTTAGTTCTGGCTGCTCTCACTTCGGACCTTCCCTGACTAATCCTTTTTGACTGCTCATGCTTACCTCCTGTCCCCAGGTCCTAACCACTGACAGGACCCTATTTCTGCCTTTTGCTGTCCTGGGCCCTGCACCCTACAGCTAGGTCTGACGTCTGCCTCAGATCTGCTGGTGGAGTCCTACCACTATGGACCTGTTGTTTGGGCGCCGGAAGACGCCAGAAGAACTACTTCGGCAAAACCAGAGAGCCCTGAACCGAGCCATGCGGGAGCTGGACAGGGAGCGGCAGAAGCTAGAAACCCAAGAAAAGAAAATCATTGCAGACATCAAAAAGATGGCAAAGCAAGGCCAGATGGTGAGTGCCAAGTGGTCAGGGGCCGGGACACAAACAAGGCAAGGCGCCATCTCAGCCGCTGTTTTAAGGACAGTGAAAGACGTGTGCTTTGAAGAAAGTTGAGTGAAAGCTAAGCAGGAATTTCCTAGTTTGGGGTATCTGGGGAACTCCTTAACATTAGTACGATGAGTGAGCCTGCAGAGAAGCTAGCCAAGGAGTGCATCAAGCAGACAACAGCAAGTGTTAGCCATAACAAACCGGGAGAACAAGAGAACTGAGTGGCCGTGAGCCAAACAGAATTGGAGGCTGCAGTGTGAGCCAGGATGAAGGAACCTGTGTTAACTGGCCTTGTCAAAAAAGCCAGTGAGAAGCTGGGCAGTGGGTGGCACACTCCTTTAACCCCAGCACTCGAAAAGCAGAGGCAGGTGGATCTCTATGAGTATGAGGCCAGCCTGGGCTACATAGTTCCAGGAAAGGCGCCAAAGCTACACGGAGAAACCCTGTCTTGAAAACAAACAAAGGCCATTAAGGATGAGAGGTGGGCGGGTGTACAGTTGGTCAGTGTGCCAGTAACATGTAAGTAGGGAATGGAAGCTGGATTTTGGATGCATTTTTTATGTGATTCCAGATACAATGAGGCATACATAGGCTCTGTCATATGGAAGAGTTGGGTGTTTTGTTTTCTTCAGTGCCAGGGATTAGACTACAGAATTTTGTGCATGTTAGGCAAGGCTCTACCAGCATCCAAGCCCTGGCGCAAGGCACATTCTGGTCCAGTCTAGGGGTTAAAACTGAGAAAGTCTAAGAAGTAACTCTGGACATAAAAGGGAATAGGGATAAGAACTGAGCCTAGGCCTGCTACCTTCCTGCATATAAGGACCAGATTACAGACAAGCCTGAATACAGGGGCCCGCCGTGTCTGTAGTCTTGGCATTAGGAAAACAGGGACAGATTGCCAGTAGGCTACTCTGGGCTACATAGATGGCTGGAGTGATACCCCTGAGTGGAAGGTGAGATTTTTGAAGTAATCACTTGGGTTAGTTTCCATTAGTCTTCTAGATCTCAACAGGAATAAAGTGTAACTTTACAGCATCATTGTTTATTGTTTTATCCACTGCAGGATGCTGTTCGAATCATGGCAAAAGACCTGGTTCGTACCCGGAGATATGTACGCAAGTTTGTGCTGATGCGGGCTAACATCCAGGCTGTGTCCCTCAAGATACAGACTCTAAAATCCAACAACTCAATGGCACAAGCCATGAAGGGTGTTACTAAGGCCATGGGCACCATGAACAGACAGGTTTGTCCCTCTCAATCTACCTTCCCATCCCCATTGACCTTCAGGCTGCTCACTCATCCACCCCCTTCTTCCAGCTCAAATTACCCCAGATTCAGAAGATCATGATGGAGTTTGAACGGCAGGCAGAGATCATGGATATGAAGGAAGAAATGATGAATGACGCCATCGATGATGCCATGGGTGATGAGGAAGACGAAGAGGAGAGGTGTGGAAAGTAACAGTCCGGCAGGGATGTTTTCCAGGCCCCTTACCCATTCATAGCCCTCATGAGTTGTCCTTCTTTCCTAGTGATGCTGTTGTGTCCCAAGTCCTGGATGAGCTGGGACTGAGCCTCACAGATGAGCTATCAAGTGAGTGTTCCAAACCCATCTTCTTCCCCACCCCAAGTTCAGCCACAGCCCTTGACCCTCACTTCTCTCTACAGACCTCCCCTCCACTGGTGGCTCACTCAGTGTGGCTGCTGGTGGGAAGAAAGCGGAGGCCACAGCCTCAGCCCTGGCTGATGCTGATGCAGACCTGGAAGAGAGGCTCAAGAACCTTCGCAGGGACTGAACAACTCTCCTCCAAAGGATGGACTCTATGCCCAGGGTTTTCACCCTGTCCCCTCCGAAATAAAGAAATTTGGACATAAATTTCCCCCAAGGCTGTGAGATTTCCCAAACTTGTGACTAGTGGCTACGGGACCCAACTCTAGGTTGGAGTTTGGGGCAGTAGGCAAGATTGGTTCTCAATCAGGTACAAGCCCCACACTTAGCAACTGGCACTAAGACTACATACAGGCCAACCACCCCAAGTGGGCTAGTAGCATCCTGGTAACGCAGACCTCCATCTACCAACCCAACAGGGTTTGCCCTATAAAACATGACAATGGATAAAAAAAGGTGGTGACTGTCAGCCCAATTGGGTGTAGTCTGTCTGGGGCTCAACTGGCAATTGGCCAAACCATCAGTCAATGACAAACTAGTGTCAGGATCCTAAGCAATAAGGGACAAATTCTTTGCCAGGTGTGATAGTGCAAACCTTTAATCCCAACACAAAAGGCAGGCAGATCTGAGTTAAAGACCAGCCTGGTTTTACAGAGTTCCAGGAAATCCAGACCCTGTCTTGGGAGGTGGGGAGGGTTGGACAAAAAGAAAAATGTCTGGAATCTCAGCATGCAACCCACTTTTTGGTGCAAGCTGATTATCTGAGTAGCTTCAGGTCCAGATTTTCTATTTGGCCAGTGGGAGGAACATGTTACATCTAAGACCTCAACCCACGTTTCACAGGGATAGTGTTCAAATCCTTCACTCTGCCAAAAAGATAAGGTCCCCTGGGAAAGATAGTTTTGATATGGTAAATAATACAGGAATAAGAAGTCCTCAGGAACACAGTCCTGAAACATCTGAGGCATGATCGACTCGGTGAAATTTTTATTAAATCCACAGAAGTAAAAACCATTTTGTGAGGAGGGACTGAAGGACAGGGCCACCAAGAGCAGGAGTCAGGCCACCAAAGGAGGGGGTATGGGGTGAAAAGACAAAGACCAGAGCTTGACTGGGCTGACCACAAGAGCTCCAGCTTCAGGGACCATCACCAGGGCCACCAGACAGCTCCTGAGAACTTAGGCTAGCATTGGGAAGGTTCAGCGGTGGCGGTTCTACCAGCACAGCAGAAAACTTGGTGTCACCAAAGGCATCATTCATGCGCGTCTCAAAGAAGCGCTGCAGGCCGATGATGGACTGCACATCCGCCTTGTCCTGGGCCAATTAAGAGCAGAGTGGTGAGTAGTCCTGGCTTTCCTCCCCCTGCGCCCTCCCGGCTTCATTCTGCAGGCTCACCTCAGTCAGCTTGTTGAACTGCTTGAACATGCGGCCCACATCTTGGGCAAACTCCTGGGGAGAACTATAAGGGGGCGACAGCTTCTCTTGGAGGCGAGCACGTATCAGGGTCAGGTCTAGGGTACCACCTGGCTGCTCCTGCAGGTAGAGACAACATATAGGCTTAAGAGGGGACACCCACCACCTACCTCTCAGCATCCCTAACCTCTCCTCTGTTCTGAACTCACCATGGAGAATGAAGAATCGGTAGCCAGCTGATGCAAAGGGCGGCAGGGTTCGTGGCAGAACAGGGCCAGAAGGACACGCTCACATTTCCGCTGGTTGGCTGGTGAGAGCTTAGCTACCACACCAGTGCTATCTGCTCCATCCAGGCTAAGGCTCCCATCTTCCTCCTTCAGGTCAGGGAGCACGTGGCAAAGGGAGCAACTCCACTCCTCCCTAGGGTCAAGAGTAGGAGATGTAAATGACAACAACCAGCCCTCCATGATGTATCTGACCCTGCCCAGCCTCACACTTACCCTGGCACATCCTGCAGGGCAGGGAGGTGGCAATCCAGGTGGAAGCAAAATTCACACTGGTTGCACATGACCAGGTCACCTGGCTTCTGGCAGACACGGCAGATAGTGGCACTGTCATCCAGGATACCTGGTCCACCTACTGGGGCTGAGGTACCCTCAGGAGCCACTACTTCCAGGCCTGAGCTAGTACTGCCACTAGGTGAAGCCAGGCGGGGTCCCTCAGCACCAGGGCCTTCACCCAGAGCCATCAACACGGGCTTGGTCTCAGGACCCTCAGTGGCAGCAGGTGGGGCTCCGATAGCAGCTTCTGTCTCTTCTTCCTATAAGACAGTGTTGTTATCCAAATCTGGGGTGACAGGTGTCACTCTCTAATCACTGCCCTGTATTGTAACGACAGGCTCACCTTAACAATGGCCATCCCAGGCAGGGGTAGGGCACCAGGAGCTCCTGGGGGCACAGTCCCAGCCTGACCAGCAGCTGCTGCAGCAGCACCACGCTCAATAACAATCAGATTGTAATCCTCAGTGGTGCTTCCAGGGAAGACTTTGAAGACTGGTGGCTGGCTATCAGCAGTGAGATCCAGGTCCAGGCGTTCAAGGCTCACGCGTGGCACCTTCCGCATGAGGCCACTTACCTCTCCCTCACCAGAGCGCGCCCTGTAAGTACATACACCTTGTTATGAGATCCTACACATCCCTACCACACCAGTACTACACCACCTACTCCAATGTCACACTTACCGCTTCATGCCTGACACATGCGGCTCTGCACTTGAGTATGGATCATCTGTTCAGAAGACAAAGAGTTGGCAGAAAAGACAAACACGGGTATACACCAAGCCCTTCCAATAAAATCTCAGGCAAAAAACTACTTACCTGACCCAAAGCCATAGCCCTCCTGTACCTCCATGGGCTAGAGACAGAACAGAGAATGTGATCATTAAGTGGGGCAAGAACTCCACGGCATCCTATGGCCCTCACCCCTTTCTTGGCTCCTCTCCCCAGCTCACCTGGCTACTGCCAGACCCTTGCTTGTTTAGGGGCCCTGGCGCTCTTGGAGGAGCCATGGGCCCAGGACCTGTGGAGTTCGTACCAGGACGCTCAGCCACAATCTTGCCTGAAGAAGAGAGAATCTTCAGTAGGTGCAGTATTGCCTAGGATGCTCCCCAGGTCAAGCAAAAGACTAAATACGCAACCTACCAAAAGCCTCAGCACTCTTGGTCCAGGCATTGAGATCCCACTGAAACTTCATCTCACCATGTGGCTCCACAGGATCCACAATCATTTTGAGAGCACGATGCAGCTGGAAATAGATCTAATGGGGCAAAAAGGTAGCATATGAGCTCACTTGCTAGCTTACAGGGTCCCAAAAATGTTGAACGGCCATCTAGCTGAATAAAGCCCACCACTACACACCAGCTTCTTAGAAAGCAAGAGGGCTGTATTGTTATCACTTTCCAGAGCCCAAGAGGCAAATCGCAAAATGTGTTCCTGATGCTTCTGGATTTTGGTCATGGTCCAGTGCTGTCGCTCCAGACGCTCCTGCTGCCCCTCCGTCACTTTCTGCAGATCAAGGAGAACAGGGTCAGGAAGACGGCAAAGCAGTGAGTACTAGGATCATTCTCTGCCCTGGATGGTATCATGCTTACAATGTAAGATTTACCTGGGCATCATTGACCAGAACCCGGCCCCGTTTATTCAGCTCCTTCATGATCTGCAGAATGGCCATCTTGACATCAACCTGCACACGCTTCTGCACATCAGACACCTGGCGGATCCTAATGGACAAGACAAGTCAAGCCAGGGACCCTTACCCTGGGACCCCAATAGCCCTGGCACCCTCACTTACGAGCTGCGAACCTCCTTGGTGTTTTTCTGCAGTGTGGCATGTTTGTCCCCAAGACGTTTCACCAGAGAAGCCAAGAGTTTACGTTGGTTCCTCACTGCATCTTCCAAGAACTGGTACCTAAAACCACACAAAAAAGTGAGCCTACATGCTCAATTGGGAAGTGGTGGCATCAACCTACTGTGACTTGAGACTCACTGATGGTCCTTGTGAGCGTTGAGCTGGCAGTCCCGGCAGGTCAGAGTATCGCAGCTCTCACAAAACAGTACAAGGGGTTCATGCTTGTGCACATTACAATAGACTGTGCGTTCACCATCAGGAGTCTTAGCAGGCCCTGCGAAATCGGAATCATGCCCTTAGTCATCTCCAACTCAAGTGGCATACAAAACCCTTGTGACCCCATTTCCAGCTCATCCCACAACCTTGACCCACCTACTAAGACCTAAATCAACAATGGAGCTTTTTCCTCCCAGATGACCCCACTATCCATCACAATGGATATATACAAGCTTGTGGAGAATCTCTTTACTATATCCTGGTTAACTTTCTCCCTGCCAACAAACCATACCCAAATAAACAAGGTCCTGATGGCTCAGAGTAATGACACCCAGACACACCAAAACAAGTTATCTCCCTGTTAAAAAAGCTAATTACGCAGGGCGCTGGTGGTACACGCCTTTAATCCCAGCACTCGGGAGGCAGAGTCAGGCAGATCTGTGAGTTCAAGGCCAGCCTGGGCTACCAAGTGAGTTCCAGGAAAGGTGCAAAGCTACACAGAAAAACCCTGTCTAATTACATTAGTGAATTCAAGTCAGACTTGTCTCTATAGTGAGACCGATCTCCTTGAAAGAAGAGGATGGACATAATCCCAAGTCTCAGGAGGCAAAGGCAGACAAACCTGAGTTTCAGACCAACCTGATTTACATACTGAGTTATCTTCCCCAAAAAGGCCTGGCATAACACAACTTTTTTTCTTTTTGTTTTGTTTTTTGGGGTTTTTTTTTGTTTTTTGAGACAGGGTTTCTCTGTGTAGCTTTGCGCTTTCCTGGAACTCACTTGGTAGCCCAGGCTGGACTCGAACTCACAGAGATCCGCCTGCCTCTGCCTCCCGAGTGCTGGGATTAAAGGTGTGCGCCACCACTGCCTGGCGGCATAAAACTAATTCCAGTGCTTGGGAAGCAGAGGTAAGCAGGATCTCCTTAAGTGTGAAGACCAGCCTGGTCTACACATTGAGTTAAAGCTGGGCGTGGCAACATACTCCTTTAATCCTAGGACCAAGGAGGCAAAAGTAAGCATCTGTGAGTTGAGGCTAGCCAGTTCTACAAAGTTCCAGGACAGCCAGTGCTGTTAACAGAAAGAAAGAAAAAAAAAGTCTTGAAAAAAAAAAGGGGGGGGTGACCAAGCATACTGACAGTAGCCTATTTTAATTCAAGTACTTTGGAGCTATGGAAGGAACATCAGAATCCAAGGCCAGCCTGGGCTACAATAAGACAATATCTCACCAAAACAGAAAGTGATAGACTGTGGTATCAGTCCCTTTCCTCCCCAATGCTAATTAATCCAATCCAGGCTGTACTAACCAAGTCCAAACTATGTACTACTAGAATACAGGCCAGTCAGGCCTTGGCTTCCTTCATGTCACTGCTGTACCCCTGGATCTGTCCTGTGGTGTTATTAGATATGACCCTCAGATTCCATGCCTCCTGCTTCTCAGCCTTCACCACACACCTTCCACTACCACGATCACACTTTCCCTCTGGGGCGGGAGGAACTACAACTATCACATCAAAAAGTTGATCCTAAGAATCTGGACCAGCCGGGTGGTGGTGGCGCACACCTTTAATCCCAGCACTGGGGAGGCAGAGTCAGGCGGATCTCTGTGAGTTCAAGGCCAGCCTGGGCTACCAAGTGAGTCCCAGGAAAGATGCAAAGCTACACAGAGAAACCCTGACTCGGAGAAAAAAAGAAATAAAGAAAGAGTCTGGACCAAATCCTTGCCCCCCAAAAAAGACCTATTCCATCCATACCCAGTCCACCATATAGCTATACAATCCTGGATGTCTGACCATGAGCCTGCCTTTAAGAAGAGAAGATGAGGCTCACTGCTCAATCATTCACGACTCACTGATGGATGGCCCAAGAGCCTTACCAACCCTTCCTGTTCCAGAGCTCTTTCCCACCAATTTAAAGCCAGGTGCCAGAGAACAAACATCCAAATCAAAAGTCACTTCCATCTTGCCTTCATTAGCTGCTTATACTAAGCTGTCCACCACCAGGACCCACTCTATTCCAAGATGGTCTTAGCTTAACCCTTAGTATTGACTGCAGCATACTTTAACTCTACACACGGGCCAGGTGGTGTTAGAGGCAGGACAGCCAAGGCTACAGAGAAACGCTGTCTCAAAAAGAAAAACAAAAACCCTACACACAGTACCTTTCCCACCTAGACCCCCAAGAGTGCACTCCTGAACCCAGGAATTTTTTGGGTTCTGTGTCAGGTCCCTGGAAAAACACTCATCCAGCAAGCAGGCATTTTAGGCAAATAAGACATGAGGGCAGCCCCAACAGCCTCCCAATTTTCACATACCCGTGGAGCGCACAGTGTGGTCCTTGGTGTACTTCACCCGTTGGTGGGCTTCCACACAAGTCTCACACAGTGGCTCAGAGCACTCCACACAATAGCTTGTGGCTGGGGCATTATCTTCACAGCTAGTGCAGCACTGTGAAAGAAAGGAGGGTTAGAACAGGCAGAACCACCCAGCAGACCCGCATTTACTTCCCAGAAAATGCATCCTGAACCTGCTAGGCTCCGGAAAAGGACATGCACGCCATTCGCTCCCCCAGGACACACCTGGTTAGCATCCTGGGAATCAGAAGAAGTCTTGCTGCCACTATCACGCATAAAATAATTCTCCACGATGTCTTTGGAGTAGCACTGCTGCTTGCACACTGGACAATCCACCACTGCTGGGACAAGAAGGTGTGAAAATCCCGGACGCTCACCTAAGCCATGCCTCCCACTCGAGGGCTGAACCACGGACACTCTCCTTTCTGGACGTTATTCCCCTCCATCTCCTATCACACTCTGCAGCTGAATGTCCAGCCCAGGCCACTGGCATCGCTCAGAGGCCAAGAGCCCGTCCCCCCCACTGAACCACCAGGCCTAACCCTACCCGGGCCCCCCTACTCTCGCACAGGCGCAGTCCCGAACACAGGCTGAGAGGGGGAGGGGCACCCGGCCACCCAGCACTCACTAGCGCCGTCCGCCGCTGCGCCGCCATCCCCCGAATTATTCGCTGCGGCCGGTGTGGCGGGGCCTAGGCAGGCACTGCAGGCCGAGTGCAGGCAGGGCAGCAGCCGAGGCTCCCGCTCGGGCCGCAGGCGCTCGCGACACACGCCGCAGTGCTCCAAAAGCTCCTGCGCCTCGCCACCGCCCCCCGCGGGCGAGGACGCGGACGCAGAGGCCGCCGAGGCTGAAGAGGCGGCGGGGCGCTTCTCGCCGCCCGCCGGGCCCTCGCCCGAGCCTGGGCTGCCAGAAGCCGCCGAGGCCGCCGAAGCCGCCGCCGCCGAGGCCGCCGCAGCCGCCGCCGAGGCCGCCATTCACACGCCGCCGGGGGGTGGGGGGGCCGCCCAGGGGAGGAGGGGCGCGGAGCCCGCTGCGCAGGCGCAAGAGCGCTCCGCCGCCAACGGCCGGGTAGTCGCGGCTGCCGCGAGGCCGAGCTCCGCCACGCGTCTCCTGGGCCGACGCCCGCCGCGCCCCGGGCGCAGCCGAGATGCGGCCAAGCCGCTGGCTACCGGCCTCTCTGCAGACGACGGCGCCACCCGCGCCGCCTCCTCCCTGGCTGCTGAGACGCGCGCCGCAAGACTTGCTAACAACCGCCCGACCGCGCGCCGCTCGCAGAAAGAGCCGCGGCCTGGAGGCGGGACAGAAATATCTGGCGCCGACGACGCCGCGCACGCGCGCTGGGCACCGCAGCCCGGGGGCGGGGCACAGGCCGATTACGCAGGCGCCAGTGCCCTCCCTTGCACTCGCGGCCGCCCTTGCCGGGCTTGCGTGGCGACTCCGCGGGTGCGGGATTCACCGGCAGAGTACGGGCGCGAAGTCTCCCAGGGCCGGGGACGGTGCACCAAGGCTGACCCCCGCGTGCTTTAGCGCGCGGGCCGTGCAAAGCTGCACCTCGGGCTCCGCCTCCTCAGCGGGCGTGGCGACGTCTGCAGCCTCGACCCGGCCTATAGTCGAGGAGGAGAGGCGGGACAATGCGGGGTGGGCGGGGCCGCAGCCGAGCACAGAGACTTGAGCCCAGGTGGAGGGGGCGCGGGGTCTTTAGCAGGAAGGAAGTTCCCGCCGGAACGCGGAGGCGGTCTTAACCCAAACTTTTTTTTTTTTTTAATTGTTAAACTCGGGAAGCACAAAGTTGCCCCAAGTCAAACTGTAGATCACAGAGAGCCATTGAGAAGCCGTCCTGTAAAACTCTGCCCGGTCCCTCCATAACCCTTTCTTAGTGTTAGCCATCTGTTATCCTGATTTTGATGGGTTTTTTGGAGGTGGGCGAACTGAACGTTTAACGCAGAAGAATAAAAGTTGGATCTGAGTGGTGAATCTTATCTGAGGGGAAGAACAGGACCTGGAGAGGAATCAGGACCCATCTGAGGAGAAGAGCAGGCTCTAGAATGAATAATCTGAGGTAGAGAATAACAAGATTAAGCGTGACTAGGAGTCTCAGAAGCAGGATCAGTATACACAAGGCATTCTGTCCCCCTTCCCATTTCATTCCCGTGCTGAGGGTAAAAGCCTCTGTTGCTTTTCAGTGTCGTGAGGACCCTCGGTCTCCAGTCTGGGTCTGGACGACCGTGAATTGCACGCTGGCAGCTCCAGGGTTCGCAACAGCAAGAGGCTGCCTCTTCGCGCGGATCCAGGTGTTCCCCACGTGGCGGCGGAGAGGCGAGGAGTGTCCCGCCACTGCCCCGGGGGTGGCCTTTGTTCCCAATCAGGCTGGGGGCCTAGGGCTTTGTCCCCGCCCCAGCCTTTGTTCCTTCCTCGGCTGCTCAGCGTTCACCCTTCGGCGGGCCACGCCCCCACCAGACCCAGCCGCTGGACTCTCTTCCTACCTCTGAAAATGTGGGCATAATCTGGAGGCTGGCGAAACAAACACCGGGGGAAGTATGGGCGTCCCGTAGAAATATTTGCGGAGTATTTAACAGCCCCGCCCATAGCTGGTACCCAGAATCACCAGGGAAGGGGGCCTGTAAGCCAAGTCTACCTAGACCTATACGTGATGATGGGGACTGGGGGTTTGAACGAGTGGCAGAACGCTTGCTTGCCTAACCTGTGCGAAGCCCTAGGTTGCATCCCCAGCACACCAGAACCAGGGCAAGGGATGGGGGAGGGCGGCGATGGAGGCTAAGAAGATGGCTCAGCGAACAGCGACACTTGCCACCAAGCCTGACCATAAGTTTAATCACTAAGACTCACAAATTGGAAGGAAAGAACCAACTCCCTCAGGTTGTCCTGGCTTCATGCTCACTCTGAGATGCATGTGTGTACATGCATGCGTGCATTCACCACACACACAACAGCAACAACAAATATTTTTACTTTTTCAAGACAGGGTTTCTCAGTGTAACAGCCCTGGCTGTCCTGGAATTCTCTCTATAGAGCAGGCTTGAACTCACAGAGATCTGCCTGCCTCTGCCTCCAGAGTGCAAGACCACACCCGGTGCAAATTTAAATTTTTTAAATGGGTATTGGTAGAAAGTACAGAAATAACTATCAGACACTGTCCCCAAACAGTGAGGAGCCCTGTAGCTAGAAACAGGTGCTAAGACCTATAGGCAGGGCAGTCACTGGTTAGAGCCCAGTTCATTAGCAGGTGCCTATGATCACCAGCACTGGAGAGGCAGAGGAAGAACAGGATGAGTTCAAGGACAGCCTGTGCTACATAGTGAAGTCAAGTTGGAATACATACTCTCTGCTACATAGTAAAGTCAAATTGGGATACATACTCTACAACAACCAAAAACAAACAAACAAAAGGACACATTGTTAATTTACTCCTGTAATCATATCTCTTTAGAGGCTGAGGCAGGATTACAGTAAATCTGGAACTAAGGTGGGCTACATAGTGAGTTCTGGTCAGCCTGGTCTACA
The DNA here is from genome assembly GCF_004664715.2 of Peromyscus leucopus. Classification (NCBI taxonomy): domain Eukaryota; kingdom Metazoa; phylum Chordata; class Mammalia; order Rodentia; family Cricetidae; genus Peromyscus; species Peromyscus leucopus. Next base: position 179,677,886 of record NC_051063.1, read on the forward strand.
GAATGAGGTCTGCCTCAAAACAAAAGGATTAAGAGCACTTGCAACTCTTGCTGAGCACTAGAGGTTCAATTCCCAGCACCCACGTGGTAGCTCACAACCATCAGTAACTCCAGTTCCAAGGGATGTAAGGTCCTCTTCTGACTTCCTCCAGCACCAGCCACAAATGTGGTGCACATACATGTATGAAGGCAAAGCATCCTACACATAAAATTTTATAATTTAAAAAAAAAAATGGAAAAGTCCAAATACATAAATTAAACAAATAAATAAATACAAAAATGTCAATGTATGTATATAGGACCCACCAGATAAACTTGGATAAAAGTAATCTCCCCATTAAGAATACTGAATACTTTTGGTTTTTTAAGACAGGATTTCTCTGTGAAATAGCCCTGGCTGTCCTGGAATTCACTTTGTAGACCAGGATGACCTGGTGTTGGTTAAACAGCGCGCTGCTCTTGGCTGGCCATCACCTGAGTGGCCATGCCGGCGGCGGAGGAGAGTGCTGGTCGGGAGAATCAGAGGCCATGGTTACCTTTTTAGAGCTTTATTGGGGGATGGGGGGAGGATAGACAGAAGGAAAGAGCGGAAAGGAAAGAGAGACACACAGAGGGCAAACCCACTTTTTAGGCTGGGACGCTGTCGCAGGCTGATGACGCAATTAAGGACAGACTCCTTACACCTGGAACCCACAGAGATCCACCTGCCTCTGTCTCTCAAGTGCTGAGATTAAAGGCATGTAGCACCACTGCCCAGTATAATAAATAAATCTTTTTTTTTTTTTTTTTTTTTTTTTTGCGCCTTTCCTGGGACTCACTTGGTAGCCCAGACTGGCCTCAAACTCACAGAGATCCGCCTGCCTCTGCCTCCCGAGTGCTGGGATTAAAGGCGTGCATCACCACCGCCCGGCATAAATAAATCTTATTTTAAAAAAATACTGAAATTAGCCAGCCATGGTGGCACATGCCTTTAATCCCAGGGAGGCAGAGGTGATTGGAAGCCAGCCTGGTCTACAGAGAGTATTCCAGGACAGCCAAGGCTGCACAGAGAAACTTTGTCTTGGAAACAAAATAAAACAAAACAAAAACTGAAATTACATTTGCAACGATCCTTTTTTTTCCCTAAACAATAAACACTCAGATGTTACAGAAAGTAAGATACATAAGATACATGTGTGTGTGTGTGTGTATATATATATATTTGAGAATTAAGCCCAGAGAGTCCAGCATTCCACCACTGAGCCATTCTGCTAATTTACTGGGGGACTCTAGGCAAGTGCTGGACCACTGACTGACTTACATACCCAGTCGTTTGTTTGGTTGCTTGTTTTAATTCGAGACAATGCTTTACTTCATTGCCCAATCCCCAAGCCAGTCTTAAACTCCTTGTGTGGCCTGTCAAGCCATGACCTGAGTTCCTTTGCCTTAGCCTCCTGAGTAACTGGGATTACAGGGGAATAGCATCATGTCTAGCAGTGACACATTCCCCACCCACCCCTCAGGCAGCGGCGTCTCACTACACAGCCCTGGCCGTCCTGAAACTCCCTATGCAGATCAGACTGTCCTAGAACTAACTCACTGAGATCAGCTTGCCTCTGCTTCCTGGGTTCTGGGATTAAAGTTGGATTAAGGGCATGCACCACTATTCTTGGCTGTCATACTAATCATGGCTCTCCAGACACTCTTGCATCACTTAGGATGTATGTATGTATGTATGTATGTATGTATGTATGTATGTATATATGTGTGTGTGTGTGTGTGTGTGTGTGTGTGTGTGTATTATAAGACCCCTTTTAGCTTAATGCAGTACCCATGTCACGAATGGGAAAAAGCAATCCCTGGAAAACAAAATCACATAAATCCAAAGATGGCCTGGACTCCATGGATGCCCTCACCCTTCTGCTGGCTTCCAGGTGGAGGAGGAACATCAGAGAGGACAGGAGACACTAGATCTCATACTATAACAAAGAAAGGGGGTCTGGAGTGATGGCTCAGTGGTTAAGAGCAAAACTGTTCTACCAGAGGACCTGGGTTCAATTCCCAGCACCCATATGGCAGCTAACAACTGTCTGTAACTCTAAGATCTGACACCCTCACAAAGACATACATGCATACACCAATGAACATAAAATAAAAAGATAAATAAATTGTAAAAAGAAGAAGAAGAAGAAGAAGAAGAAGAAGAAGAAGAAGAAGAAGAAGAAGAAGAAGAAGAGGAAAGAAAGTGTTTGACTCTGTTGCCATATGAGAAAGCTAGTCCTTCAAGGAAGCATAGTCAATAGCCAAAAAAAATTGATGGAAAAAGAAAATAGCCAAAGGACTGAGGAAATAGCCCAGTGGTACAGCCGTGCTTGCTTAGCATGTTCAAGTCCCTAAGTTCAATCCCCAGCATAGCAAAAAGAAAGATGAAGAAATGGGGAACTAAAGTTGTCAGCATGTTAACCAAGCATGCACAAAGCCTTGGGTTCCAGACTTATAAGAAACGGGTGGAACCTGGCAGTGGTGGCACACGCCTTTGATCCCAGCACTCAGGAGGCAGAGTGCGTTCAACTCTGTGAGTTCAAGGCCAGGCTGGTTTACAGAGTGAATTCAGGACAGCCAGGGCTACATGGAGAAACCCTGTCTTGAAAAAGCAGAGAGAGATCGAGAGGGAGGGAGGGAAGGAGGGAGGAAAAGAGAGGGAGAAAGAGAGGGAGAGAGAATGAATCCACAGGAGCTGGGCTGGAAAGATTGCTGAGATGGTAAAAGCCCTTTGTTCAGCAAACCTGATGATGATCATTGGAGCCACTCAAAAAGTGAAAGGAGGGAGATGGCTCCATACAGTTGTGCTCTGACCTCCATGCGACCACTGTGGTACAAAACACATACAGCGTCCATGCTAATAAATACGTGTCTTAAAAAAGCATTCACAGAAAGAAACTTGACCACTTGCTTAGTTAAGGTTCCTATTGCTGTGACAAAACACCATGATCAAAGTTAACTTGGGGAGTGGGGCCTGGAGAGATGGCTCAGTGGTTAAGAGCACTGACTACTCTTCTAGAGGTCCTGAGTTCAATTCCCAGCAACCACATGGTGGCTCACAACCATCTCTACAGGGATCTGACATTCTCTTCTGGCATAAAGGTATACGTGCAGACAAAGCACTCATACATAAAGTAAATAAATAAAATTTAAAAAAAAATTAACTTCGGAAGGAAAGTGTTTATTTAATTTTACAGCTTGTAGTCAGTCCATCAACCAGGGAAGTCGTGCCAGGAACTGATGAAGAGGCCATGAAAGAGTACTGTTCTTACTCCCCATGGCTTGCTCAGCTTCGTTTTGCTTATTTATTTTCATTTTTTTGTTTTGTTTTGTTTGTTTCTCAAGATGGTATTTCTCTGTGTAGCCCTGGCTATCCTGGAACTCTCTCTGTAGACCAGGCTGGCTTCCAACTCAGGGGTCTGCCTGTCTCCTGAGTAATGGGATTAAAGGAATCCACTTTTGTTGTTGTTGTTGTTGTTGTTGTTGTTGTTAACAGAGTACAAATAACATGGCTTATTTACCAAGTGACTGACTTGAAAACAACCTTGAGGGTGCAGGGGAGGGGAGTAAGCTATTATAAAAGGGGATCCAATGCTCTGTTCTGGCCTCTGCAAGCACCAGATACACCTGGGACGCATAGATATTTTCAGGTAAACATACAAGTGAAATTTAAAAAAAAAAATCTTTTTTTTTTTTTTTTTTTTGGTTTTTTCGAGACATAAAAAAAAAAAAATCTTAAAACAAAGTTGATGCTGGGCAGCTGTGGTGCACACCTTTAATCCCAGCACTTGGGAGGCAGAAGTAGGTGGATCTCAGTGAGTTCGAGGTCAGCCTGGTCTACAGAGTGAGTTCCAGGACAGCCTGGAAACCACAGGACAGCCAGAGAAACCCTGTCTCGAAAAATAAAACAAAACAAAAAAAGATGATGAAGGAGCATCCAAACACACTTATTTTTTATTTTGTTTTTTGAGACAGGGTTTCTCTATGTAGCTTTGCGCCTTTCCTGGATCTCGCTCTGTAGACCAGGCTGGCCTCGAACTCACAGAGATCTGCCTGCCTTTGCCTCCCCAGTGCTGGGATTAAAGGTGTGCGCCACCACCGCCTGGCTGGGATTTACTTTTAAAACAGTCTAGCTCCAACTCCCTCAATAAAAAAAAAAAAAAGTAGGTTTGAGAGATACACATGAGATTGGCAAAATATAGATAATAATGAAAACACAATAGATATATAGGAATCTACTTTCTACATACCAAGTTCCAGGACAGCCAGAGCTACATTATAAAGACCTCATCTCAAAAACAAAACAAGGCTTCCCTACAGGTCAGTCTGGTGGGGACAGTTACTCAGTTGAGGTTCCTTCTTCCCAAATCACCCTAGCCTGTGTAAAGTTGGCATGAAAACTAACCAGCACAGCCACTCAATTCACCAATTGACACAATGAATCCATGATTCCTGGCCAAACTCTAAATAAGGACACTAAAGTGACAGTTAGATTTGGAGTGGAGTGCCTGGCTAGCACGAGGGCCCAGGATTCTATGCCCACTGTTGGAGAAGCTGATTACAGGAACACACATCTGTAATGCCAGCACTCAGGAGACTGAGGCAGAAGAATCTTGAGTCCGAAGTTAGTGTGGACTGCACATTAAGTTCCAGACAATTCTGAGCTACATAGTGAGGTATTATCTCCAAAGAAGAGATTTGGGAGGTTGAGGCAGGAGGATCACCAGTTTAAATTCATCCTCAACTGGTGACCCACCTGGACCCTATCTAGAAACAAACAAAAAACCAGAGCAGCACACATCTGTAATGTTAGCACTTGGGGCAGTGGGGGCTGAAGTAGGAGGATCACTCCCAAGGTCAAGTCAGCCTGAGCTACAGAGTAAGTTCCAGTCCAGCCTGGGCTAGAGTGAGACCAAGGGGGGGGGGGAGAAAAGGGGGGAAAGGGAGTGGAACTGGGTTCCTAGTGCTAAAATAATAAAGAATAAAAAACTGTGAGCCAGAAAAATGTATCCTTCTGTCACCACATGATGCTTGTTACCTTGAAGTCAAACACACTCAGAGAATTTGGCACCGATCTTGCCTTCCCTGAGGGAACAGAATCTCAGGGACACATGGCACTGCAGCTTGCTTACAGAACACTGCCTGATCATTAGATGCTAAAATGTGAAAAACAGCATCTTTTAGCTCCCAATGAAATCCTGGAGCAACACAGGATTATCTGCTTATGATTACTCAAGGAGGCACCTAGGGATGTGTAGTGTCAGTGCCTGGGGATACCTGATAGTGTAGAGGACAGTCAAACTCTGTGTGTATGTGTGTGTGTGTGTGTGAGAGAGAGGGGGGGAGGGAGGGAGGGAGGGAGGAAGGCAGGGAGGGAGGGAAAGAGAGAGAGAGAGAGAGAGAGAGAGAGAGAGAGAGAGAGAGAGGGAGGGAGGGAGGGAGGGAGGGAGGGAGAGAGGGAGAGAGAGAGAGAGAGAGAGAGAGAGAGAGAGAGAGAGAGAGAGAGAGAGAGATCAGCTTGGCAACAAGTGCCTTTATCCACTGAGCCATCTCACCAGCCTGTTTCTCTATTTATTTTTGAGATAGGGTTTCATATATCCTAGGCTGGTCTGGAACTTGCTATCTAGCTGAGGATGACTTTCAATTTCTGATCCTTCTGTTTCCACCTTCTGTTTGGTTTTTTTTTTTTTTTTTTTTTGGGGGGGGGGGGGGCGGGGGCATTGTTGGTGGTGGTGGTTTGTTTTTTCCAGGCAGTTTCTCTGTGTAGTCCTGGCTGTCCTGGAACTCACTCTGTGGAACAAGTTTGCCTCCAACTCAGAAATCTGCCCGCCTCTGCCGCCCAAGTGCTGGGATTAAAAGCATGCACCACCACCTACAGACTGCACAAAGGAGGTTTCCAGTTAGAAGGCACTATTCTAAAGGTGGACTGTGGTGATGACTGCAATGTAGTGAATATGAATTCACTAAAAAACACTGAATGTTTGCCAGAAATAGTGGCACGCGCCTTGAATCCCAGAGGCAGGCAGATCTCTCTGTGAATTCAAGACCAGCCTGGTCTAAATAGCAAGTTACTAGACAGCCAAAGCTACATAGAGAGAGCCAGTCTAAAACAAGCAAACAAAGAACAAGGCAATGCAGGCAGGCATGGTGCCATGCCTTTGTTATCTCAGCATTTGGGAGAAGGAGGAGGAAGGAAGACCAGGAGTTCAAGGCTAGCCTCCCTAACATGAGCAGCTGGAGGCCAGCCTGGGCTACATAAAAATCCTGTTTCAAAAAAACAGAACAAATTTGATGTGGTGAATCACATCTTTAATCCTAACACTGGACGCCTGGCAGTAGTGGCGCATGCCTTTAATCCCAGCACTCAGGAGGCAGAGGCAGGCAGATCTTTGTGAGTTTGGGGCCAGCCTGGACTACAGAGTGAGTTCCAGGAAAGGCGCAAAACTACAAAGAGAAACCCTGTCTCAAAAAAAAAAAAAAAAAAAAAAATCCTAACACTGGGAAGGCAGAGGCAGGAGGATCTCTGTAAGTTTGAGGCCAGCCTGTATACCTGAGTCATTGTCTTTAAAAAAAAAAAAAAAAAAAAAATCCAGCCATCTAAGTGGTTAAAGACACCTGCTGCTGCTAAACTTGATGACCTGAATTAAATCCCAGAATCCACACATAGTAGAGAGAACCAACTCCACTCAGTGGCATGTGTGGCCCACCACTCACAAGCAAATAAATGTGGTTAAAAATATATATGTTTTATGACCTAAGTCAAGTAAATATATCTGGTAACTTTTTTTGTTTGTTTGTTTGTTTTTTGTTTCTTGAGACAGGGTTTCCCTGTGTAGCTTTGTGCCTTTCCTGGAACTCACTTGGTAGTCCAGGCTGGCCTTGAACTCACAGAGAGCCGCCTGACTCTGCCTCCCAAGTGCTGGGATTAAAGGCGTGCTCCACCACCACCCCAGCTCTGCAACATTTTTATGCAGACAGTCTGTTAATGCACTGTGGTTTCAGATGTGCAATAATTTGTACAATGGTTTATTCCCAAGTATGCCTTTAAGCAGAACAGATGTGTTTTCTATATAGTTCCTTGCCTTAATAAATATGTAACATAAATTTAAGCAAACTTCTATTTTGTATATTTATGAACTACAAAGTAAAAAAATGAACATTTTGTGGAGTTTGTATTTTGCATACTCAAGGTGAAAAATAAGTTTTAAATAAACGTATAATATTTTACCTGAAAAAATATACATGTATGTGTGTGTACATATTTATTTACATAAAAATATGGAGGCCAGCCTGGTCTACAGAGTGAGATCCAGGACAGGCACTAAAACTACACAGAGAAACCCTGTCTCGAAAAAAAAAAAACTATAAATACATATATATAATATATATGGATTTTTGCTACATGTATTTCTGTGTACTACTTGGATGCTAAATGTCCAAGGAGGCTAGAAGAGGTCATTTCTCCATCCCTGGTAAAAAGCATTTTTTAAAAATATTCAAGACTAGGCTGGGCAGTGACGGTGCCTTTAATCTCATCTCTTGGGATGCTGAGGCAGCCAGATCTCTGAGTTTGAAGCCACGGACGTAATTTTAATTAGGTCCTTAATTACGTCACCAGTGCGACAGCTTCCCAGCCTAAAATGTGGGCGTGCCCTCTGTGTGCTCTCTTTCTGCACTCTTCCGTATTTCCCCCCTCCACGTGGTCTCTCTGTCTCTGTCTCTCTGTCTCTCTGTCTCTCTCTCTCTCTCTCCCTCTCCCTTTCTCTCCCAATAAAGCTCTAGAAAGGTAACCATGGCTCGTGACTCTTCTGTCACCCATACATCCAGCACTCTCCTCCACTAGCATGGCCGCCGCGGGCAGCGGCCAGCCATGAGCCCCGATGCTGAACCAACAACCATGATCTATAGAAAAGTTAATGCCAGGCCGTGGTGGTGTATGTCTTTAGTCCTAGCACTCGGGAGGCAGAGCCAGGCAGATCTCTGAGTTCAATGCCAGCCTGGTCTACAGAGCGAGATCCAGAACAGGAGAAACCCTGACACAAAAAAAAAAAAAAAAAAAAAAAAAAAAAAACGGAAAAGGGAGGGGGAAGAGAAAAGAAAAACAAAAAACAAATCACTAAATAAATAAATAAACAAATAAATAAAAATCCAAGACTGGGGATGTAGCGTGGTAAGTAATAGAATGATTGTCTAGCATGCATGAGGCCTTGGGTTCAACACCCAGCACTGCATAAATTAAGTTTTTAGAGAGATGGCTTAGTAGATAAAAATACTGGCTACACGGGGCGGTGGTGGCGCTTGCCTTTAATCCCAGTACTCACAGAGCCAGGCAGATCTCTGTGAGTTTGAGGCCAGCCTGGTCTACAGATCGAGATCCAGGACAGGCATCAAAACTACACAGAGAAACCCTGGGGGGTTGGGGGGTGGGAAGAATACTGGCTCCTCTTCCAGAGGACCAGCATTCAATTCTCAGCATCTCTGTGGTGGCTTGCCATAGCTGTAATTCCAGTTCTAGGTGGTTCCAAGCCCTTTTCTAGTGTCCACAGGCACAAAACATGCTTGTGGTGCACAGACATACACAGGCAAATACTCATGAAAAAATTTTAATTAAAAAGAAACTTTTTTTTTTTTTTTTTTGGTTTTTTCAAGACAGGTTTCTCTTGTGGTGTTTTGGAGCCTGTCCTGGATCTCGTTTTGTAGACCAGGTTGGCCTCAAAATCACAGAGATTCACCCGGCTCTGCCTCCCGGGTGCTGAAATTAAAGGCTTGTGCCACCACCGCCTGGCTTAAAAAGAAAGAAACTTTTGACAGGCAGTGGTGATGCATCCCTTTAATCCCAGCAGAGGCAGTCAGATCTCCAGGGATGTTACACAGAGAAACGATGATGGCGGAAGGGGGGGTGGTGGAGGGGGGATGGGAGAAGATTTCACATTTGGGGATTTCAAGAGCCTAAGGGAAGATAACAGAGACTTTGAAGACAGATACCTTATATTGTGTGACTCCACAGATAAGTACTGCCCCAAATCACTACTCCAAAGTGACTTTAAGATTAGTGAAAAATCAGTGTGGAGACTAGAACTAAGGCTGGGATTTACGGGAGGCCAAGAAGGACAGCAGGAGGTAAGGTCACATTCCATGGTAAGCTTATGGATAACAGAACTGAGTGAGTAAGTGGGGGAAACATGCAAGGCGAGGAGGGCTTGCAGGAGGGAAAGCCAACCTTTGGATGCATGGTGCAAAGGCTAGATCAGTATCTACTGTAGGTGAGAGTAGCATACCCCCCACCCCCAGATCCAGATGTGAAAAGGCAGCCTTGAGGGAAAACTAAGGAAGTGCTCTTCCTTAAATTGTGGCCCTTGCCCAGAGTTACAGGAATGTTTTTACATATGAAAGCTCCTCCTGTGAACCTCCAGCACACATTCCTCATCTCCACCCCCCTTTGTTGGTCTTTAATCTCTGTCTAGATGCTGGGTTTTTTTTTTTTTTTTTTTTTTTTTTTTTCTTTTCTGGTAAACCTTGGAGGCAAGGGACCTGACCTATCTCCTGCTTCTACAACCTCCAAAGTCATCTTTGGGTCTTCTTTGGTCCCCAACTTAACTTGCAGTCTTAGAATCTCTTCCAGGGGCTGTAAACTGCCCTTCCCCATTTCAGGAGCTCCCATTTCCTCTCCATTCTAAATTGTCCCTACTTGTTTGGACTTCTTTATCTTGCCTGGGTTTCCCCAGCCTCCATCCTGTCTTGTGCCAGGAAGCAGCTTCCATGGGGTATGTTTAGTGTCTGTACCTGGGTGGAATGCAAACAGAACACCGTGGGTGTCTGGATCTTGGGGATGGTCTAGGGCCACTAGGGTGTGGCTTTGTTTGTGGATGTAGGACCGGAGTTTTGGACTTTGCCCCTGGGTAGTAGTTAGCTAGATGAGAACCTGGCTTGATAGTAAAAGTGGAGGTTTAGATGCTAACTAGCTGTACCCCCAACTATAGCAGCACCCCTAACTAGCAGGGCCCGGGAAAATGTCCTGGGGAGAGCCTTTTTCTTTGACCTATGTGACCTCCTCCCAAAGGAGGAATATCTGTCTATCTCTATCCCTTTTTGTTTTTATTAATATTTTTGAAGATCTGGTCACTGTGACCTCGAAGCTTTTCCCCTTAAGTGACTGATCCATGCTGTCTGCCTCTTCCCTCCCTCCAGGGCCTAGGATTTTTAAAATATTTGCAGTCTATGCAGTCTGAGATAAAAAGTTGTGTTCAGGGCCAGAGAGATAGCTCAGCCTGTAAAGGCACTCACTAGCCAACGTGCCTAAACTCAACATCTCTGCCCACTCTTACCCACATGGTGACATGGTTGAAGAGATAGAACTACCCTTAGCAAGCTGTCCTGCAGACCTGCACATAGACACACATGCATGCATACATACAGAATAGAAATATAATTTTAAAAACTGTCTTTAAATATATGCATTTATTCTTTTGTTGTTTTGTGAGACAGAATCTCATAGAGATTCGCCTGCCTCTGCCTCCCGAGTGCTGAGATTAAGGGAGTGAGCCACCACTGTGGGCTTATTTATTTATTTTTGAAGCAGGACCTGGAATTTGCTAACCTCCAATTCACAGTGATTGGGCTGCCTTTCCTGGTTCCACGTATGGCTGGAGATCCCAACTTACCCGCATCTCCAGCCCCTAGATGTTACTGTTTTTTATCGCTACTGTAACAAGTGAACAGAAACTGAGTAACTAAAAGTAACATCCTTGCAGCTCACACTGGCAAATAGGCTCTGCGCCCTCAAGCCCCACCTGGAGGTGCTGGCCAGGAGGAAACTTATGTGAAGGCTCCGGAGAAAAGTCTATTTAATAATTTATTCAGGCTGGGTGGTAGTGGTGCACACCTTTAGTCCCAGCACTCAGGAGGCAGAGAAAGGTGGATCTCTGTGAGTTCAAGGCCAGCCTGGTCTACATAAGGAGTTTCAGGACAGACTCCAAAGCTACACAGACAAACTGTGTCTGGAAAAAAACAAACAAAAAAGTTCATTCAGGTTGTGGGTGGCTCTAGCTCCATGCAGCTGTATGCCTGAGGTTCCTGTTTTCCTGCAGGTTGTTGTATATGGTGGTTCTCATGTTCCTGCCCCGTCATTCTGTCACATGGCCTATCCCTTTCTAAGCTTCTAGAATATTCTACTTCAAGTACTTCCACCTTAAAGGTGGAACCTTTTTCATTACTTTAGAACTACCCAAATAATCCAGAATCATCTGTTTAAAAAATTATTTATTTTATTGGGCTGGAGAGATGGCTCAGAGGTTAAGAGCACTGGCTGTTCTTCCAGAGGCCCTGAGTTCAATTCCCAGCAACCACATAGTGGCTCACAACCATCTGTAATGAGATCTGGTGCCCTCTTCTGGCTTACAGGAATACATGCAAGCAGAACACTGTAAACATAATAAATAAATATTTTTTAAAAAATTATTTATTTTATGGTATATGGATGTTTTACCTGCATATGTCCGTATACCACACAAGTGCCTGGTGCCTGTGGAAGCGAGTAAAGGACATCTGATCCCCTGGAACTGGAATTGTGAATAGTTGTGAGCCATTAGTCAGCAATAGACCTTGAACTTGGGTCCTTTATGGTAAATTTCAAATCCAAGACAAATGGCTGAGGTGCCTATTTAACATATCAAAGCAGACCAAGTTCTCCCAGCATCCCTCAGTCCCTACCTGTTATAAGGGTCCTCCTGGCTGGTGTACCCCACCCCCTACCCTAAACTTCTCCAGCCCAGGGGCCAGGCTGCCCTTCCCCCAGCTGCCCTTCTCTATATAATCCAACCATTTTGGCTACCTGGTTTTTGTTTTGGTTTTTTTTTTTTTTTTTTTGGTTTTTCGAGACAGGGTTTTTCTGTGTAGCTTTGGAGCCTGTTCTGGATCTCACTCTGTAGACCAGGTTGGCCTCGAACTCACAGAGATTCACCTGGCTCTGCCTCCCAAGTGCCTGTGTCACCACCGCCCAGCCCATTTTAAGAATACTTGATGAGGGCTGGAGAGATGGCTCAGAGGTTAAGAGCACTGACTGCTCTTCCAGAGGTCCTGAGTTCAATTCCCAGCAACCACATGGTGGCTCACAACCATCTGTAATGGGATCTAGCGCCCTCTTCTGGCCTGTAGTCATACATGCTGTATACATAATAAATAAATAAATCTTTTAAAAAAAAAGAAAAAGAAAAAGAATACTTGATGAACAACTTCGATCACATCTGCAAAGACTTTTTCAGCAGAGTGTACCTATTCAGATTAACATGAATACAGGTTTTGGGAATTTGAGCACCAAACCTGTGTGCCTGTGTGCCTGTGTGTGTGTGTGTGTGTGTGTTGTTTTGTTTTAAGACAAAGGTCCTTACTGTTAGTTTCCATGTGGTAGCAGCCTGCCTCTGCCACCAAAGCAAAGTTATGCCATCACCTGTCACCAGGTGCCTCTCCACTGTCAGCTACGTGACATATGTACCCTTTAAAAGTGCCCGCCAGGCACAGCTCACTTGCTCTCTTGCCTCTTGCTCCTCTCCGCCTCTTCCCTTTCCTCTCCGCCTCTTCCCTTTCCTCTCCGTCTCTTGTTCTCTTGCCTCCTGCTCCTCACTTGCCTTCTCTCCTCCTTCCTCTTGTCTCTTCCTTTTCCTCCCTGAGTCTGCCTGCCTCTCTCATGTCCCCACTCCCACATGGCCTTTCACTCTCCCCCTCCCCCCCTCCCCTTCAGTAAACCTTTTGCACTGACTCTGTTGCGTGGTTGTGGTGGTGTGTGTGGTATGTTTGCTTAGTGGCATACTTTGGCAGGGCCTGCTAAAAGGTACCTACTCTGCCTTTCTTTCTTTCTCTCTTTTTTTTTTTTCATTACACTTACTATGCAGCTCTGCCTGAAGTGGTTCTTACTCTGTAGCCCACAGTAATACTCCTGCTTCAGCCTCTCTGAGTGATGGTGACTGACGCAGGGATGGTAGATGCCCATTAGTAGTGGAGACCTAATATTGCAAGCTACTGAAGACATAGAGTTAATCCAGTTGGGCTGGTCGATCACCTAGCTAATGGACAATCCCTCAGAAAAGTAGGGCCACACCTAGGAAGGTGGTCTCTCCTTAAGAGACACTAGAGAAATGAGTGGAATAATTCCACCTTTAATGACACGCTGTACTTTTCTTTTCCCCAAGTCCCCACAAGCCCCCATCCTTTCCATTGGGTCTGCCTGAGAGGATGAAATGGCGCTGGTGGGTTGGCGGGCGCCGTGGGTCGAGGGCGCGGCGGAAAAGTTACGACTTTTCTGTAGCCATGGCTACGACTACCAGAGTTAGAAAGAGCTTTATTAGAAAGAAACCAGGCCTGGAGAGACAGAAAGGTGGTGGGAGCAGAGCAGAGAGGAAACAGAAAAGAGGGGTGGGGGTCTGTGTGCGGCTTTTTAAGGCGGGGACACAGTCGCCTGCTGATGACATAAGGTGCCAGACAAGACCCCCGAGCCGCGCATGTACGAAATCCTAACACTGCCCACCTTGCTGATACACAATTTTTGTTCCTTTTTGGTATTTTTCTCTCCAACACTGGCCAGAGCCTAAATCCACATTTTCTGATACTTTGGGCTTCCTTATCTTTCTCTAAAGCTCCTGTCCCTGTCCACATGTCTGTCCACCATGTGGCTGATTTCCATTCTGGTTTAACTCAAACAATACAGCTGGTTTGTTTTCTTTCTCTCCTCCGGGCATTTATGCCATGCCTGTCCCAGTCGGTTTTATTACTATTATTTTTTTAACTCTAATAAATTAGTCTTCTTTGAATAAACTTTTCCTGCCTCTTGAATCTTTAATTAGTTCAAAAAATCCATTCCTACACCCCTAGATAGTATCAATAGGGTTTACAGATGTACAACAGTAGGTTGGGTACCAAGTCCTAGAAGGGTATTTTTAGAATCCAGACTTCTTGCCAGATTAGTTTGGTGATGCCTCGTAGGCTTACAGGATGGTAGCCCAGGATAGAGCTATACCTGTGTGTTACTGTAGAAGGCTCTGGGGTGGAGGAGACAAATCACATGACAGAAGGTGGTACAGTCTGAAGTTAGGGTAGACCCTCCCTGGTGGTATAGCAGTCCAGTAAGAAAGTGAGGGTGTAGAGAGGGGGTCCCTGAAGCTGGAGGGAATGAGCAAGGAGAAGCCTGTCCAGTATGAAGGAGGTAATTCAGTGGGGGGGAGGCAAAGTCTCCTTCTTGGACTTAGAATCTGAACAGAGGTGAAGATGCCAGACCACTATGCTAGGTCATTTTGCTATTTGAACTCAGGGTCTTATGCACGCGAAGCCACGTCCCCAGCTTTTACTTACTTAGGAGGGTTTTGATTTTGATTTTGTTTTTCGATGAACAGGTTCTTACAGCTGAGGTTGACTTAAATTCCCAATCTTCAAGTTTCTCCCTCTCAAGTGATAGGATTACAGACATTCCTGGCTGTTATAACTTAGGTTATTTTGTCTTGCCAGGCGGTGGTGGCACCCACCTTTAATCCTAGCATTTAGGAGGCAGAGGCAGGTGGATCTCTGTGAGTTTGAGGACAGCCTGGTCTACAGAGGGAGATCCAGGACAGCCAAAGCTACACAGAGAAACCCTGTCTTGAAAAACAAAACAAAACAAACAAAAAATTTAGAGCATTTTTCAGACAACATCTTGTGTTGCCCAGACTGGGCTCAAACTCTGATATATGGAGATGACCTTGAACTTCTGACTCTCCTGCCTCAATCTCCCAAGTGCTTGGATTACAGGTGTGACTTCTGTGACGTTGAGGATCAGACCCAGGGCCTCTGAATGTTAGGCAAGCATTCAAGCAACTGAACTATATTCCCAGCACTAGATTTGGGTTCTAATAAGGTTTACCTGGCACACACTTTACCAGACTTTTTTAAAAAAATAACTTCCTTATCTTTATTTTATGTGCATTCATGCACGTATATCTATGTGAGGGTGTCAGATCTTGGAGTTACAGACAACTGTTAGCTGCCATGTGGGTGCTGTGAATTGAACCCACGTCCTCTGGGGGAGCAGTCAGTGCTCTTAACCACCGAGCCATCTCTCCAGCCCCCCTTACCAGACTTTCAAACACATCTACAACATAGCTATCCGACATCTGTCCAGGATAGGGAACAAAAATCCTGACATTTTCCCGAGGTCTGCTAGCCTCAACAGTACTAGGTAGGTACACGGGGACCTAGGCTCTCTGCATCTCTCCAGCCCTACTCCCTGGTACCTGGTTGGCCTTACATGGTGGCTTATTGCCCCCAAGAATGGAAGGCCAATCCATCACTTGATAGGTTTGGTTCATGGGTGCCTTGGACAACAAAAGGACCACTCCGGGGGCCTTTTTGGAGGACGGCTGTTCTCTCTGCCTAGGCAACTGGTCCCTGCTGTTTGGTCTCTGACTACTTCCTACCCCATTTCATGTCCTACTTTCTGATCTGTGGCCAAGCTGAGGCATTGATTCCACAACTATTCATTTATAGAGTGGTGAATTCCTGGGGGTCTGGGCGGGGCGAGGTGGGAGAACCAAATGAGGATGCTTCCTTGGGAAGGCGGGCCTGTGTTCTTCCAGGCGACTGCAGGGGAGTCCTGTAAAGCGTCCTCATCTGGAATGGGAGCATGAGAAACTCAAGAGAATCTTTCTCTCCAGAGAGAATCTTCTCTCCAGGGTAGGAGAAAGGCCACCCGTGCAGTTCTGGATTCGAGCGCCCTCTCCAGTTCGGTTGAGAGTACCGAGGGCGTGGCCAGAGAATTGATTGACAGCTCACTCTTAATATCAGCCAGGCGACGACGGAAGCGTGCTCAGGCCCACTGATCCCTGGCAGCTCCACCATCCCCAGCTTCGGCGATTTTGGTTCTGACGCGGACCAGACCGGAAGTTGGGCCCAATGACTCCCTAGTCTTAATAGAAACACCGGAAACGTGTTCCCGATTATCGTTCCGCCGGCGCCGCGGCCATCGGTTCCGTTTCCCGGCCCGGAAGTGCGGCCTTCAAGTTCACAAGCCAGGAGGCAGCAACTGCAGGGCCTGGTGCCTGAGGAGTCTGAGGTGGGGTCGAGCGGGCATCCCCCTGCCTCAGAGTCAGAGGGAAGGCCGGGGCGTGCTGGGGGAGGGAGGCCCACGTGAGGATCGGTGCACGCGTTGCGGACGCGAGAGGGCGCTGCAGGATCGGGGCAGGACGCGGGCAAGGGTGCGGAGGCGGGAAACAGTGGGTGCCGTCGTAGCGGGCCTGAACCGGGCTCCGGCACAGGGTGGGAGAGAGACAGGTTGATGGAGCAAGGGGCCTGGCCTGGGGGAGGATGTGGTGGCGAGAATGCAGCAGTAGATGTGGCAGAGTGTGCCTTTGTTATGGGCCATCCAGAAAGGTCCTGCTGCATCTGAGCAGCCCCAGCCCTCCGGGAAGTTGGTCGAGGGTGGGTTTGAGGAGTTCAGGACCTATGGATTGGCACACAGGCTGAAAAAGGAGGCCGCTGGCAGAGGCAGGTGCAAAGCCTTGGTCCGTTCGGAGAATCATCCATCATCATAGAGGACCCAGATAAACTAGGTTAGCAGGCTCCCTCTGGCTGTCGCGTGAGGGAAAGGCCCGGAGGTGGGGATGTGGAAGGGACTTACAAGGTGACTTCCAACAGTCCAGGCCAGTAGTCACTGGCACAATGTGTAAGATAGTCGGAGAGAAAGGGAGGAATCAGCCGCGACAAAGGGAAAGGCGCGTTTGCGTTAAGAATATAGAAACGTTGAGTCTGAGATCTCAGTAGCCCTTGTATAGGGGTAGGATTTAATGGGGCCCTAATCTGGAGCCAGGGCCCTTAAGAGATAGATTGTGTGTGTGTGTGTGTGTGTGTGTGTGTGTGTGTGTGTGTGTGTGTGTGTGATGGAGGAGTATCTCCTCTTTTTCAGGGCCTCAGTCCTCAGGATGATAGTTTCGGGTGCATAAGAAGTATGTGGGTTGCTTAACCACACTGGGTTTCAGCTTGCTGGCTTTTCACAGCCCTTGTGCAGGTTCTTAGCACCTCTCAGGGCGCAGGTGATGTAAAGAAGAAACTTGGCCACAGTGTTTTGTTATATGTACTCTTTATTTGCTTTTCTTGGGTATGAGGGATGCTGCTGATGCTGATGCCCAGCCTCTAGAGATGCTCCCATATGATTTGCCAGGAGGCAGGTGCATCCCACCCTCCTGAAAACCTCCACATACACTAGTTAATGGTACCTGGTTCTGAGGTAGTCTTGGATATGCTTGGGGCCTTAGTGGTGCTAAGATAAGCAAGTTTGGCTAGGGGAGAATAGGAAAAAAACCAGAGTGGAAAGTGTACCATGGCTAGCCTGGTGGAGATGAAATAGCCTATCATTTCCTCAGGGAGGTCATTCTCAATGAGACAGAGTAGCCAGTTTTGAATGGGAGTTAGAAGGTAGCTAATTTTAGTTACAGGGTAGCCAGTTTTGAATGGGAGTTACTGGCTTTTGCTTTGTTTCATTTTAAACAAGGCTACCCCTTGGGAGGAGGGCCATCCTAGGATTTAAGGATATTAAATCTGGGGCCTAGGTACGTTTCCAGAAGAAGGGTAAGCCTGGATCTTCCTTGGAGCAGAAAACAGGGGATCTATGCTGGTGTCGCAGGGATGGAGGGCATTGAAGAGTACCTAGGCCAGGAGTGCTGGCGTGTTTTATGTGTTGGTTCAGGGACTGTGATGACCTGCTAGGGACGCATGAGGTGGGCCAAGGCTGGGGATGTAGTGCACTGTTGGGTTCTGTGGTGAGGATTTAAGGGGACCAGGACATAGGATGGCAGAGAGTACTTAGCTGACAGCCCAATCCCCATTATCTCCTCATCTCACAGATGGCAGCGACCGAGGCGGTGCACCACATCCACCTACAGAACTTTTCGCGCTCACTCCTGGAGACCCTCAATGGGCAGCGGCTAGGCGGTCACTTCTGCGATGTGACTGTCCGCATCCGTGAAGCTTCCCTGCGTGCGCACCGCTGCGTGTTGGCCGCGGGCTCACCCTTCTTCCAGGATAAGCTGCTGCTTGGCCATTCAGAGATTCGTGTGCCCCCCGTGGTGCCCGCGCAGACGGTGCGCCAGCTGGTCGAGTTCCTGTACAGTGGCTCGCTGGTGGTGGCTCAGGGCGAAGCGCTGCAGGTGCTCACAGCAGCCTCCGTGCTTCGCATCCAGACCGTCATCGATGAGTGCACGCAAATCATCGCGCGTGCCCGTGTCCCCAGCACCCCAGCGCCTGCACCTCTGCCACCACCCGTGCCCCCTCCACTTGCTCCTGCGCAGCTGCGCCACCGTCTGCGCCACTTGCTGGCCGCCCGCCCCCCGGGTCACCCCAGCGCAGCGCATAGCCGCAAGCAGCGCCAGCCTGCACGCCTGCAGCTGCCTGCACCCCCAGCACCCATCAAGGCCGAGGGGCCAGATACGGAGCCATCGCTGACTGCCGCCCCTGAAGACAGAGGTGAAGAGGATGACGATGAGGAGACGGATGAAGAGACCGACGCCGAAGAGGGTGAAGGCGGTGGCGGCCCAGGCGAGGGCCAAGCGCCCCCTGCCTTCCCCGACTGCACAGGGGGCTTCCTTACAGCCACAGCTGACAGTGCGCGTGAGGACCCGCCTGCATCCACCGGCATCACTGATTATAGTGGTGCCGGCAGAGATTTCCTTCGCGGGACTGCTGTGACCGAGGATGTGTTCCCAGATAGTTATGTGTCTGCTTGGCATGAGGAAGGCAACGGGGGTCCAGAAGGTTGTCCGGTGGAAAGTTCTGCTCCACCCGACTGCGCACTAGCTGGGCCTCGACCTACCAGTGTGAAGACCCCTGGACCACCTGTGGCTCTCTTCCCCTTTCACCTGGGTGCCCCAGGTCCGCCAGCACCAACACCTCCTACTCCATCAGGGCCAGCCCCTGCACCCCCGCCCACCTTCTACCCCACACTCCAGCCAGATGCAGCCCCCAGTGCTCAGCTCGAAACTCCGGCTGTGTCTGCTGCCCCTGCTGCTCCAGCCACAGCCATCTCAGGCACTCCTGGGCGCGCCCCCGGTGCCTCAGGTGCTGAGCAACCCGCCTATGAGTGTAGCCACTGCCGCAAGACTTTCAGTTCCCGGAAAAACTATACCAAGCACATGTTCATCCACTCTGGTGAGTGGGAGAGGAAAAGAAATCGGCTCTACTCGCACAGATTTCTGAGATCCTTAAGCATTGGAGATTTGGTTGCTGGGTGGGATTGGGCCCTTGATAAGCTTTGTTTTGTGTTAACCTTAGAAGCCTGGAAATTTAGTTCCCAGTGTAAAGTGGGAGCCTGCCTTTTCCAAAGCCTCCCAAGGTCTTAGAAAACTAGATTCAGCCTGGGATGGTCAGGTTAAAGGAAGTGTTGGTGGAAAATTGACCAGCTTTGGGGGTGGGAGCTGCAGAAAGAGGCCTGAGGTGACTTAGGGGGTAAATCATTTATGGGGTAGAAGAATGCTTGAAGTCGGGTGCTATCTGAGCATGTAGCCAATGTTGTTCCAGACAGGTAGAGTTCCTTGTTAAGGAACCCTGACTGATCGTGGCATAATTGAATGATGATGTGGGTCCAGGAGAAGGGTTCCCAGTAGAGCAGGATTCCAGAGTGGTTTCCTTGACAAGCAAAGGCATCCTGAACTGACCCAGGAGGGGAGTATAGAGGAGTCCCTACCAAGGAGTCTCCAGGGAGAGCAAGCTGGACTAATGTATGTGTGGCTTGCTTTGTCGTTTGCAGGGGAGAAGCCACATCAGTGCGCAGTGTGTTGGCGATCCTTCTCGCTACGCGACTACCTGCTCAAGCATATGGTCACACACACTGGCGTGCGAGCCTTCCAGTGTGCTGTGTGTGCCAAGCGCTTCACGCAGAAGAGCTCACTCAACGTGCATATGCGCACACACCGGCCGGAGCGCGCGCCCTGCCCTGCCTGTGGCAAGGTTTTCTCCCACCGCGCACTGTTGGAGCGCCACTTGGCAGCTCACCCTGCACCTTGATTGGGATCCAGCTGTACACAGTATGGAGGTGCAGTCAGACCCTTGGACTAGGTCCACTCCACCAGAAGGCTCTTGCTCCGGAGTATGGGACCCTCTCTCTTCCCCACTCTCACCCCATTTTCCCTGTGGACTTGGGACTCAGAACTCTATTTCCCTCCTACACATGCTTAGCATCTCTGGATGGGACATGCCTGGGTAGAGGATGGTCAGGGACTCTGCCACCTCAGAGACCTAGACCATTTCCAGGTTGAGCTGGGCACACAGACTCTTGCAATCTGACGCAGGATTTTCGTCCCACCCCCTACTAGGGTATGATGTCTAGGACTGGCCTCTGCCCTAATGCTGGGCTAGTGTTGAGTCCTGCTTGACATGCTGAACGGGTTCTGAAGGGGGGGAGCGTGGGGAAAACCATAGCTATGAAATATAGATGTAGATGAAGAAAAAGACAGAGACACAGGATAACTTCCAGAGGTTCTGGGTCAGTACCGCAGACCTCGACTTTATTGCTCACAGCCTTTATTTACACAAAAGCAAAGGGAGGCAAAAAGACCTCCCCCTTTCGAGGACATCGCAGTTCAAAGTACAGTTAAGTGTAAACACTTCCTTAGTACTCAAGATCTCTGGCGGCCACATCTTACAGCAAGCATCCTGTAAATAGGCCTTGAGGTGTAAGATACCTGGTAACCAGCCTTTGGCCAAAACATCCTATCATGCTGTCTTGCAGGGGAAAAACAAGCTTGGACTCTCTGATCTTGAGTCAAGATGAAAACAGGCCACAAGCTGGGGGTCTCTGTGGGCCCCCACATGCTAGAATTCTCTGACCTCACCCCCAGTCTGGAGCCACCCTTCCCTCATTTGGCACCCATGGAGGCTCAGATGGACCTACCATGGGGCTTTAGAATTCCGTTCTAATAAAGGACATTGGGCCAGTGCACGCTAGTAGGTTTTTGGGCTATGGGGTGGGGGCTTGGTCCCCATGTTCCTGGGTTATACCTTTGCAGTCCCCCAGATTTCCTGGGCAGGTAGGCACAATTTGGTTTGATAGCCTGGACTTTTATTTTGGGATTTAGGTGGGTGGGCTGCACATATAACAGTCACCCAGTTTTCTTGAAGTGTTCAACCTTGTGGGCAGGGGAATCTCAGTCCCAGTGCTGGCTGCTATATACACAATGGTTGGAGTCCCCCTTTCAACCAGAAACCTTATAGACTCAAGATTCTCCCTCCCCCATTCTGATGGACGTGAATGTTGGATATCTTGTGAGATGCCCAGAAGGGTTTTTTGGGGACCAGGCTGCTTTGAGGACATTTGAACTTGGGCTCCAAGTACTAGAGAACCCAGAGTGAATGAGATGGCTGTGTCAGGTGGGTGAGAAGCAAGAATGGCTAGGTCCCAGGTTGCCTATTGACTATAGAAGGTGACCAAGAAAACCAGCACTGTATCTGCTATCAGCTCAGAGACCCAGCCCTGTGTCCTTCCCACCTCCGATACACTGATGCCTCACTGGAAGGGTTTGGTGCCAGGAGCTCTTCTCTGTCTGGGCATCACAAGCAGAGCTCTCAGCCTTTTGAGTCCCACGACTCAGTCCATAAGGATGCCGGAAGTGAGGCAGAGTCCCAGTGCAGCAGGCTCATGGTGGAGAACAGAAGTGTGTTTAAATCCAGGTGACAAAGGTGTTCTAAGTGCTTACTGAGCTGTCACCGTGTACCGGATAGTTCGGGGCAAGGGCTGGGTTTTGTGAACGGCCCTCAAAGCAGGTAAGTAGAGCCATGGGTTGTGCTTCTTACCATGCTTTTTCATGCCTGGCTGCAGTTCGGCAGGTCCTATTCCCTGTCGCCCTAGTTTCCCACACTTAACAGACATGAAATGCTAGCCTCCAGAGGAGGCCAGTTGGTGGTGACCAAAAGAGGTGGAGCAGGCCTCGTGATCAGGCAGAGGGTTGGAACAGCAGGAGGACTCCCAGCCAGTAAGAGCTATGTGACAGAAGGACAGAAGGACAGAGTCCAGGGGATAAGAGCAGTTGCTGAGAGTACCTACTTGGGGAGTGGGGTAGACAGATTCCCTTAAACGCAGCAAGTTAGGGCTTCGGAGCTCTGGGCAGAGTTGAGACTACACTCTCTCAGCCACTTCGGAAAGGGCCAGTGCCATGGGTATTTGGCAGAAACTGACCTTCCTCCTGCTTTTGCTGCTTGGCCTGAGGCAGCCCCCATGGCCAGCAGCTATGGCCGTGGCCCTGCGTTGGTTCCTGGGAGACCCCGCATGCTTTGTGCTGCTTGGCTTGGCATTGCTGGCCAGACCCTGGATCAGCTCCTGGATGCCCCACTGGCTGAGTCTGGTAGCTGCGGCTCTCACATTAACTCTGTTGCCTCCACAGCTACCCCCAAGGCTACGCTGGCTACACAAAGATGTGGCCTACGTGTTCAAGATCCTCTCTTGTGGCCTGAAAATTAGGCGACTCCTTAACAGGCAGCCTCCAGAGACCTTTGTGAATGCTTTGGAGCGGCAAGCGCAGGCCCGGCCTGACCAGGTAGCTTTTGTGTGTACAGGGCCCGGGGCCTGCTCGATTACGAACAGCCAGCTGGATGCCAGGGCCTGTCAGGCAGCATGGGCACTGAAAGCCAGGCTGAAGGATACCACAAACCAGCAGGCCACAGAGACTGCTGCGCTCTTAGTGCTCCCCTCCAAGAACCTTCCTGCTTTGACTGTGTTCCTGGGGTTGGCCAAGCTGGGCTGCCCTGTGGCCTGGATCAACCCCTATGGCCGAGGGATGCCCTTGTTACACTCTGTGCTGAGTTCTGGGGCCAGTGTGCTCATTGTGGACCCAGGTGAGTGCCCCAGGGGCAATGAAAAGAGGGGACAGAAGCAAGGGAGGTCAGAAGTTTCTGGAAGATGAGCAGAGAGTCTTTGTCCCTGTCCCATGCGATTAGGGTCAAAATGTTGGTTCTGGACTCACCACTTTATTTTTTCCCTAAATCTTTCAAGCCTATTTGATTAATTTGTTTGTTTGTTTGTTTGTTTGTTTGTTTCGAGATAGGATTTCTCTGTGTAATTTTGGTGCCTGTCCTGGATCTTGCTCTGTAGACCAGGCTGGCCTTGAACTCACAGAGATCTGCCTGGCTCTGCCTCCCGAGTGCTGGGATTAAAGGTGTGTGCCACCACTGCCCAGCTAATTTTTTTTTTAATTGAAGTTTTTGTTGGTTTGTTTGTTTCCAAGACAGGATCTCATTATGTGAAGCTCTGGCTATCCTGGAACTTGATATGTAAATCAGGCTGGCCTTGAACTCACAGAGATCCACCTGTCCCTGCCTCCTGAGTGCTGGGATTAAAGATGCCAGGCCGTGATGCCCAGCTTTATTTGACTAAAGTTGTATTTTATGAATTACAAGGTTCTTCTGTTGACAAGAGTTTCTCTGTGTAGCCCTGGCTGTCCTGGAACTCACTCTGTAGACCAGGCTGGCCTGGAACTCAGAGATCCTCCTGCCTCTGCGTGGCCCCCCCTCCCCCAGTGCTGGGGCATGCGCCACCACCGCCCAGCAAAGTTCTTTATTCAAGAATGAGGAAGCTTTTCTCTGCTACTTGCTTTCCTGTCTCTGAGTTTCTGAGACTCCCTCTTGACTTTGAAGGAAGGTAAGATTTACCTCTTTTTTTCCTCTGATGGTCCATGTAGACCTCCAGGAGAGCCTGGAAGAAGTCCTTCCTAAGCTGCTGGCAGAGAATATCTGCTGCTTCTACCTTGGCCACACGTCACCCACTCCAGGTGTGGAGGCTCTGGAGGCGGCCATGGATGCTGCACCTTCTGACCCAGTGCCTGCCAGCCTTCGAGCTAACATCCAGTGGCAAAACCCTGCCTTATTCATCTATACTTCAGGAACCACCGGTGAGGAGGCCGACGTCCCTGCCCGCACCCTCCGCACTCTGACCTTAACCTCACTCAACTTAACCTCACTTAAACTTTCCACCAAGCCTTCTGTTTGTCCTCTGACACCCAACCTCTGACTTTGACTCTGACCCTGAGTGTGGTTCTGTTTTGTTTGGATTTATTATCACCAGCTTTGAAAACCAACCACAGAGTGGGAGGTGGTACTGTTCACATGTAAATCACAACACTCTGAGGGTTAAGAGGCCAGAGGTTGTGGAGTTCAAGGTCTGCTCCTTTCAGTGGCTTGCATCCTAAAATCAAACAATACACATATTAACATGTCCCCTGTGCAAGGATGACAGGCAAATTCACAAAGCATTCCACTCATGTTTTTATTTTATTTATTTATTTATTTATTTATTTATTTATTTATTTATTTATTTATTATGTATACAATATTCTGCCTGCAGTCCAGAAGAGGGTGCCAGATCTCATTACAGATGGTTGTGAGCCACCATGTGGTTGCTGGGAATTGAACTCAGGACCTTTGGAAGAGCAAGCAGTGCTCTTAACCTCTGAGCCATCTCTCCATCCCCACTCCATGTTTTTAAAAAGGAATACAAATTCAAGCTGGGTGTGGTAATGCACATCTTTAACCCCAGCACTCAGGAGGCAGAAGCAGGAGGATCTCTTGAGTTTGAGGCCAGCCTGGTCTCCAGAGCAAGTTCCAAAATAACCAGGGCTACACAAAGAAACCTTGTCTCGGGATAAATAAATAAGGAATGAAGGTTCTTTTGGATGGAAAAAAAGGGAGAGAAAAGGAAGAAGGAAGGGTTGAAGTCTGGGTTACATAGTGAGTCCAGGCTAGTTTGAGCCATAGAGAGATCTTGTCTCAAAAAACAAAACATGCAGAAAAACCACCACCAACAAAAAGACACTCAACAAGTTTCTATGTTTATTGTTACTTACTGTTTTGCTCTTTTGAGACAGATTTTTTTTTCAAAAATCTATTTATTTATTACATGTACAGTGTTCTGCCTATATGTATACCTGCATGCCAGAAGAAGGCACCAGATCTCATTATAGATGGCTGTGAGCCATGTGGTTAACTGGGAATTGAACTCAGGACCTCTGGAAGAGCAAGCAGCCAGTGCTCTTCACCGCTGAGCCATCTCTCCAGCTCTTAAGACAGAGTCTTGCTCTAACAGTTTTAACTGACTTTGAACTCCCTCTGTAGCTGCCTCACCCTCTTGGGTGCTGGGATTATAGGCTTGCCCCACCTTACCCAGAAAAATCTTCATACTTGGTCCCCTCTGAGAGGCTCAAAGGCAGGCAGGCTTGTCTGTGGAGACCCACCCTGCAGTGGTGGTCTCTCTTCCTACCCAACCCTTATTGCTCTGTCATCCTCCAGGACTCCCAAAGCCAGCCATCCTCTCACATGAGCGTGTCTTACAAGTCAGCAAGGTGTTGTCATTCTGCGGGGCCACAGCTGATGATGTGGTCTATGTTGTCCTACCTCTGTACCATACGGCTGGCCTTATCCTCGGAGTCCTGGGCTGCTTAGAACTTGGTGAGTCTCCCAAGGATGACGGTGTGTTAGTGGGGGGCAATCAAAAGGACACGATTCTATACTCTGCACCCTGAGTTTGTTTTCCCCACCCCAGATTGGGCCATGTAGCCCAGGCTGGCCTCAAACTTGGTATATAGCTGAAGGTGGCCTTGAACTTCTGATCCTTCTGACTCTATCTCCCAAGTGCTGAATTACAGGTGTGTACCACTGCAGTGCCTGTGTTGAAAGACCCCTGAGCAAGACCACCACAGAGCTGATATCCAATGCAAGCACACAGGGGTTTATTAATAGCAAAGCAAGCCCAGGCTTGGTCCCTGTCCAGCACTCCACACAGCGGGTGGAGGAAGATGGCCAGAATCCTCACTTCAAGGGGTTTATATAGGAAAGGTTTATGTGCAGAGGATTATATATCTCAGGATTGGACAAGGGGGCTAGGGGCGAGGTAGTTCTTTGAAGTTACTGGCTGAACTATAAGCGTGAAATTACTAGTGGCTGACAGGATGCAGGGTATCTACAGAGATATACATTTTTTACTCCCTATATCCTGTTTTGCTGAATCCAGGATATATGCACTTAGATTTATGGTTCTAGCCCTATCTCCATACGAGTTCAATGAGTTCAATCTCTGGTCAGCTGTAAAACTGCTGGTCAGCAAATACCTTTGGAGTAGGGGGGTGTCTCTGAAGAGGGCTTCTGATTTTTCCCTTTAACTAGTATGCCCAGTTGTAGATACTTTATCTTTTTTTTTTTTTTTTTTTTTTTGAGAGACAGGGTCTCAGGCTGGTGGTGGTGGCAGTGCATGCTTTTAATCTGAGCACTTGGGAGGCAGAGGCAGGTGGAGTTTGAGGCCAGCCTGGTCTACAGAGCGAGTTCCAGGACAACTAGGGCTACACAGAGAAACCCTGTCTCAAAAAAAACAAACAAACAAACAAAAAAAAAGCAAGCAGGGTGGTGGCCAATACCTCTAAGCTCGGTACAACACTCAGGAGGCAGAAGCTGGAGAACTAATGCAGTTTCAGGCTCAGCCCGGTTACATGCATAACAAGGTCCAAGCCAACCATGGCTAGTGACTCAGTAGTTAAGACTACCTGCGGCTCTTGTAGAGAATCCAGGTTTAGTTCCCATGCCAACATCAGAGGGCTTCTCATCACCTGTCATTCCAACTCCAGGGGATCTGATGTCCTCTCCTGGCCTCTCCAGGCATCCACATGCATGTGATGCATATACATACATACATACATACATACATACATACATACATACATATGCATGCACACGTGCACACACATACACACACACACATAGGCATGCACACATACACATTCAGGCATGTACATATACACATAAAAAGCAAACAAATCTGCCAGGTGGCGGTGGTGCACACCTTTGATCCCTTCACTTGGGAGGCAGACAGGTGGATCTCCAAGTCTGAGCCCAGCCTGGTCTACAAAGTGAGTTCCAGGACAACCAGGGCTATAAAGAGAAACCCTGTCTCTAATTGCCCCCCTCCAAAGAAAAACAAAAAATCTTTCATAGAAAAATCAAAACAGAACAAAAAAAAAAAATGCCTTCTAGAAACTCCATCCCCAAACCTGCAGAATTACTATTTATTTTGCAGGTTTGGGGATAGTCCAAGTCCTTGAACATTTGAGGTCTGTTTCTAGTGAATTTGGGGCACGTGCTCTACCATTGAGCCACACCACCATCCCCTCACTGGTAAATCTTAGGTGTGTGGGTCATTTAGGTGAGTGTAGCATTACTTTGCCTTTGAAACGCCACAACCAGGTGACCACATAGATTCTCTCAACAACATGGAACATAATCACTCATTTTTTTTTTCCCTACCAGGAGCGACCTGTGTCCTGGCCCCCAAGTTCTCTGCCTCCCGCTTCTGGGCCGACTGTCGGCAGCATGGTGTGACGGTGATCCAGTATGTGGGTGAGGTCCTGAGATACCTGTGTAATGTTCCTGAGGTGAGGCTCTAGGATGAAGGCTCCAAAGTGAATTCCCAGGCACGAAACCCTAGATGACTTTCCACATAAAGTAGTTGTCAGATAAAGATTTAGATAAGGAGTGAAGGCAGGACTCAGGAGTAGAGGACAGGCTTAGCATGTGTGAGACCCGACATCAGAGACAGAAAGACCCATACCTATGGGGCTCAAGCAAAGTCACCTCTTGGCTACACAGAGTTGAATGTTAGCCTGGGCTATACTGACACTCTGCTACAAAACAAAGTCTCACATGATAAGTTCCGAATACTTCCACATTTTCTCATTTCTTTCTCATTTACTTATTTGTTTGGTTGTTTTTTTTTTTTTTTTTTTTTTTTTTTTTTTTTTTTTTTTTTTTTTTTGAGGCAGGGTTTCTCTGTGTAGCTTTGCAGTCTGTCCTGGAACTCACTCTTTAGACCAGGCTGGACTGGAACTCACAGAGATCTACCTGCCTCTGCCTCCTGAGTGCTGGGACTAAAGGCATGCACCACCACTGCCCAGCCATGTTTTTATTCTTATAGAGCAATGAGCTATGGTCCCTAGAAAACTGTCTCCAGGTAATATGCCCCACCTCCCAGTCTCTTCCTACCCCTTCAGTTTCAAATCAAAAGCCCCATGAGAATCTTTGCCGGTAAGGTCCCTTCCTTGGGTAACACTTCAAGATAAGGTTTCAAGCAGGTCAGTAGTGGTGGTGCACACCTTTAGTCCCAGCACTTGGGAGGCAGAGGCAGGTGGATCTCCGTGAGTTTGAGGCCAGCCAGGTCTACAGAGCGAGTTCTAGGACGGGCTCCAAAGCTACACAGAGAAACCCTGTCTAGAAAAAAAGAAAGAAAAAACAAAACAAAACAGAAAAAGATAAAGTTTCTGGTGACTTCCCACTTTACCTATAAATGAATGTCACCACTCCACAGAAACCCTTGTAGATAATGCCTCCAGATAGCAATTCTCCTAGATCAATGTTCCTGGAAACTACCCCAAGCAGTATCAGATGGTCAGATGCCTACCTGAGGTTGATGTCTCCAGTTACTCCTAGCTTGGTAACTCTGCAGATAAGGCTACCCCCCAAGAAACTTTCTCTAGGCAAATGCCCACAGGGATAATTTAGGTACAGACACCGATAACTTTTTGTTTGTTTATTTTTTGTTTTTCGAGACAGAGTTTCTCTGTGTAGTTTTGGTGCCTGTCCTGGAACTTGCTCTGTAGACTAGTCTGTCCTTGAACTCAGAGATCTGTCTGGCTCTGCCTCCCAAGTGCTGGGATTAAACGCGTGTGCCACCACTGCCTGGCTCCAATAATTTTTTTAAAGATGGAGCTCTCTCTCTATATAGTCCAGGCTGGCCTGTAATTTGCTATGCAGCTCATTCTGATCTCCAACTAATAGTCCTGCTCAGTTTCCTGAGTGTCAGGATTATAGGAATGCCCCGCACTCATGTCTAACCTTTTTTCTGTTGTTTGTTTGTTCATTTTGTTTTCTCTATATAATAACAGTCTTGGCTGTCCTAGAACTCTCTCTGTAGACCAGGCTGGCCTCGAACTCACAGAAATCCTCTTGCCTCTGCCTCCTGAGTGCTGGGATTAAAGGCGTAGTGGCAGGACCTATACTTAGGGAATTTACCTGGAGTACTTAAGAGTTAGACATTACTAGGCTGTGGTGGTGCATTACTTTGCACGCCTTGGGTAATTTCCAAGATTAAGATATTTTCTGGGCTGGAGAGATGATTCAGAGGTTAAGAGCACTGGCTGCTCTTCCAGAGGTCCTGAGTTCAATTCACGGCAACCACATGGTGGCTCACAACCATCTGTAATGAGATCTGGTGCCCTCTTCTCGCCTGCAGGCAGACATGCAGACAGGACACTGTATACATAATAAATACAATATACAAAATAAATAAATAAGTAAGTAAATAAATAAATAAATAAAAAGATCTTTTCTTCAGAAAGAGTTCCCAGCCATAACTTCCAGGGCACCGCTTTCTGACCCTTCTTGGGATGTCCCTGCAGAAACCCGACGACAAGATACATCCAGTCCGCTTGGCAATGGGCAATGGACTGCGGGCAGATGTGTGGGAAACCTTCCAGCAACGCTTTGGTCCCATTCGGATCTGGGAATTCTACGGCTCCACGGAGGGCAACACGGGCTTGATGAACTATGTGGGACGATGTGGGGCTGTGGGCAAGACCAACTGCTTCCTTCGAGTGAGTGGACGGGGCTCCCAGCGTGATGGCGGTCCCGAGGCTGAGCCCCCGGGACCTTTGCCAACGCTCCCCGCCCTCCATCCCAGATGCTGAGCCCCTTTGAGCTTGTACAGTTTGACGTAGAGACGGCAGAGCCTGTGAGGGACAAACAGGGTTTCTGCATCCCTGTGGGGCCAGGTAAGGAGGTCAGCAAGTCTTTAGATGTGTGAGGGGTAATTACTTCCACCTCCTTGGCTGGAACCAGCTGCCTAAAGTCCTTTTTATTACTTTTTATTACAGTTTTTTAGTGTAATGTCTCATATAGCCCAAGCTGGTTGTGAACTCTTAATCCTTGTGCCTCTACTTCCCAAATGCTAGGATTACAGGAGCGTGCTGGCCCAAAGTCATAACATGGTGATAGGTGGTGATGTCTGCAACCCTCACCTTGAACTCGAGTCACTGGCCTGTCTGACCATCACTTGTGGACCTCTGCCTTACAGAATTTGGGTTCTGCCCAGCTCTCCTGCTTCAGTCTTATTCTGTTCTATGCCTTGATGTGTGTCTATTGGTTCTCTTGAGCTTTCTGTAGGGGTCACACCCTCCGAGATATCGGTCCCTTACCCTGTACCTTCTCTCCTGGGGTTTTGCAAGGGCTCTGGCATATCTTTCTCCTACTCATCCCCTTTGTCAGTTCCTCACCCCCACCCTATTTCTTATGGGCACCTTGATGCTACCTTCTCTTTTTCAGAACTCTCTGATTTTCCAAGTTTCTCTCTCCTCCTCTTGGTTTCTCTCTCGCCTTTGGTCTGAGTGTCTCCCATCAACCCATCTTTTAAATTTTTATTTTATAGACATGAATGTTTGCCTGCGTTGATGAATGTGCACCGTGTGTGTGCTTGGTGCCTGAGGAAGGCAGAAGGTGATTGTGAGGCCGTGTGGATGGATGGTAGTAACCTAGCTTTAGATCCTCTGGAACAACAGCCAGTGTTCTTAACCACTGAACTGTCTCTCCAGCCTTAACAGTACAACTTAGTTCTACCTTTGGCTGGATGAAGAATGAGGAACCTCTAGCAGGAGCAGACTCACGAGTTGATGGGGTTCTCATTTAGGGCTTATTTTCCATTTATACCTCCAGGAGAGGCAGGACTCCTATTGACCAAGATACTAAAGAACCAGCCCTTCCTGGGTTACCGTGGGTCCAAGGAACAGTCCAAGCGGAAACTGGTTACAGATGTGCGGCGCTCAGGAGACCTCTACTACAATACTGGCGATGTACTATCCTTGGACAGTGAAGACTTCCTCTACTTCCATGACCGCCTGGGTGACACCTTCCGGTCAGGCATGGGTGGTTTAGGGAATGGGGCTTCTGGGGTCCATTCTGCCTAGTGATGGATGGGACCCTCTCTTCCCTGGGGCTGGGGTCGCTCCGCTTGGGGAGAGTAGCATCCCTTTCAGGGGGCGGAGCATTCCTAGCTTGGGGCGTGGCCTCACATCCTGCAGGTGGAAGGGCGAAAACGTATCCACACGAGAGGTGGAGGGAGTGTTGTCCAGCCTAGACTTCCTACAAGAAGTCAACGTCTATGGCGTGCCTGTGCCAGGTATGGGGAGTTTGCCCGATTTTAAACATCTTGCACCTTTGGGGGTGGAAGGTGGTCATTACAAGTCTGGGGCACCTTTGGGGTACAGAGAGGTTAAGAGCTATGCCTAGTTGCACAGCCGGTGAGCAGAGCTGGGACAGCTGAGTGACCAGTGTGCTTTCTAGGGTGTGAGGGTAAGGTCGGCATGGCTGCTGTGAAGCTGGCTTCTGGGCAGAATTTTGATGGGCAGAAGCTATACCAGCATGTCCGTTCCTGGCTCCCTGCTTACGCTGCACCTCATTTCATCCGTGTCCAGGTGAGAGTGAGGTAGCAGGAGTGGATGGATAAGGGAATTGGTATCGCAATCAGGGCTCATGATTACTGCTTTGCAGGACTCCCTGGAGGTGACGAGCACCTTCAAGCTGGTGAAGTCACAACTGGTGCGTGAGGGTTTTGATGTGGGAGTCATTGTTGACCCATTGTACATCCTGGACAGCAAGACCCAGACCTTCAGGCGTCTAATGCCAGACATGTACAAGGCTGTGTGTGAAGGAACGTGGAAGCTATGACCAACTGAAAGGCTATCCAAAAGTGTGGAACCCGATGCTGGCTAGGGTTCTTAGCATCAACTTCACAAAGTTGTCAGGATCCCAGATACCCATGGCCTAGCAGCACTTAGAGAATAAACTTGAATGCGTATGCGGAAGGAAGCCTGTGTGTGGATTTGAAACAATAGATGAATGCAGCTGTTCAGTGCTGCCCCTGCTCCTCCCCCTCCTCTCCCCCATCCCTACCCCCCATCCCTGCCTGCTCCAGGGTTCCCTGCCAAGGACCAGCTTTGAAGCTGCTCCAGTGAAGAAGAGTGCTGACTGCAGCTCTGGGTCTTCGTGTGTAGTCTTGGATGTCGTGAAACTCACTATGTAGACTAGGCTGGCCTTGAACTCAGAGATCTGCCTACTTCTGCCACTATGCCCAGCTCCCTTTTGTTTTTATTATGTGTATGCGTGGAGGGGGTATGTGCATGTGAGTGCAAGTACCCACAGAGATCAGAGGCATCATATCCCCTTGGAGCTGGAGTTCAAGCAATTGTGAGCCACCTCATGAAAGTGCTGGGAACTGAACCCACATCCTATGGGAGAGCAGTCAGTGCTTTTAACCACTGAGCCATCTCTCCAGCCCCCCTGTATGTTGCTTTAAAGGCCAAGGGGTGACAAAAGTGGTGTTTACCTTTCTAGTGTTACCAGGTGTCTTAGGGTTACTCTCCGTACGATGAAACACCATGACCAAAAGCAAAATGGAGAGGAAAGGGTTTATTTGCTTTACAATTGTAATCCATCATCAAAGGAAGTCAGGACAGGAATTCAAACACGGCAGGAGCCTGGAGGCAGAAGCTGATGCAGAGGCCATGGAGGTGTGCTTGCGTCTCATGGCTTGCTCAGCCTGCTTTCTTTTAGAACTCAGGACCACCAGACTAGAGATGGCC
Organism: Peromyscus leucopus; assembly: GCF_004664715.2. Taxonomy (NCBI): domain Eukaryota; kingdom Metazoa; phylum Chordata; class Mammalia; order Rodentia; family Cricetidae; genus Peromyscus; species Peromyscus leucopus. The sequence continues at coordinate 179,710,572 of NC_051063.1, forward strand.
CCGCATCAATCACTAACTAAGGAAATGCTCTGCGGGCTTTCTTACAGCTGGGTTTTATGGAGGCATCTTCTCCGTTGAGGCTCCCTCCTCTCTGATGACTCTAGCGTGTGTCATGTTGACATAAAACTAGCCAGCATATCAGGGAAATGGCCAGTGGGGTTCAAAGTCTCAGTGGCCTCTAATGCTACTTTAACATTCCCCTATCAAGAGTTGAGAACGGGGGTGGAGAGATGGCTCAGAGGTTAAGAGCACTGACTGCTCTTCCAGAAGTCCTGAGTTCAATTCCCAGCAACCACATGGTGGCTCACAACCATCTGTAATGAGATCTGGTGCCCTCTTCTGACCTGCAGACATACATGCTATATACATAATAAATAAATAAATCTTAAAAAAAAAAAAAAGAGTTTAGAACGTAAAATCATTTAGGAGATGCACTAAAATTTGGGAATCAATATGACCTGTGAAAACCTAGAGATCCAATTTGAAAGGTACTCACCTGAAGGGAACAGTGTCTGGACTGGAGGTTAGGTCTCACTCACATACTGCCTCAGGGCAGGAATGCTGGTTTAGGGAAGGAAATAAAAACACAGACCAGGAACCGGATGCTCTTCTAGCATCTTTGACCTCCAGCTAAGACATGACCCATGACATTTCTGGCTAAGAACAAGAATAGAACAGCTGTTTAGGGGTCTCTGCCCTGAACTGCATGACCCATCTCATATCCTCGTCACCACGGCTCTGGAAAATATGGTCTGTATTGTGAGGAGGTGAGAGTACTTGTATGAACTGTGGTGGTAATCTAGACAGGATCAGGTGGGCATCCCAAGACCTCAGAAGTACTGGGACCAGAAATGGCCCTGAGAGAGAGTGACTCTAAGAACCACAGCCTAGAAGGAATGCTGAGGTCACTGGGAGGTGTGTGTTCTCTGTAGGTCAGGAGCCAGAAGTGTTTTGAGGGACTCCGTGTTAGGTGGTGGGCATGGAAATTCCTGCTGGAGTTGTGGGTCGGCCCCCAGGGCCAGTTGTTAGTGGACGAACCCCAGGCCAACTCATTCCCATCCCCCCCCCCAAGAAGTGTAACTACTTCATTGGTGAACAGTCCTAGCCAACTAGCCCTGGCATAGGAACCACAGTTGCTGTGAGTTCATGAGTGCAATGGCCCTGTTGTTTCTAGAAGGCCCTTGTTACACAACACTCCACACCAACCTCTGGCTCTTACAGTCTTTCTGTCCCCTCTTCTGTGACGTTCCCGGAGCTATGTTAGGAGGGGGGTGATATACCTATTTTGGCCTGAGTAACTCTACAATTACTCAGGGCTGAGAGCTGCACTAATCTATGGATATAAAGATATGCATTCAGGAGGCAGTTTAATTCTAAGTTCATTGAACTGGAGAATCTACTACTATTATTTTAGACATGACATGTATCCCAGGCTGGCCTGGAATTGTGTAGCCAAGGATGACCTTGAACTTCTGATCCTCCTACTTCTACTTCTACCTTGTCGGTGTTGAGATTCCAGGCCTGGGCTACCGTGCCCCATTTATGTGGTTATGAGGGTTCGACCCAGTTTCAGGTACTCTACCTGGGCTGCAGCCACACCTACCACAGCCACTTTAATCCCCAGGTCCTTAGCTTCTTTCTAATCGGGAAACATGGCTTCCTTGCTCAACACTTGGTTATTTGTTTCTGTCAAATTGTCTTTGCATAGTTTTATTCTCCTTTCAATTCACATGAGTTTTTGTTTCATTTTTTTTGAGATGACTGTGTAGTTCTAGTTGGCCTGAAAGTCCAGTTGGCCTGAAATGTGTCAATCAGGCTGGCCTCCAACTCATTGACATCTGCCAGCATCTGCCTCCTGAGTGCTGGGATAAAGGCATTCACCATCATATTCATTGAGTATCGGTTTATTTTGGTTTTTTTTTTTAATTAATTTTTATGTTATGTGCATTCGTGTTTTGTCTTCATGCATGTCTGTGTGAGGGTGTCAGATCTTGGAGTTATAGATAGATGTGAGCTGCCGCATGGGTACTGGGAATTGAACCCGGGTGCTCTGGAAGAGCGGTCAGTGCCCTTAACTGCTGAGCCATCTCTCCAGCCCTTGTTTGTTTTGTTTTAAAAATAGACCTTTCATGTAATGTTTGTGACAAATATTTGCCCCAAGTAATGGTTGTGTATTTTGGATAGAGTCTGATTACTTTACCAAAGCTAACCTTGGACTTGAATAATTTTACCACAGCCCACCTAGTATTGGGATTACAGGTGTGCCCAACTGTGCCTAAATCAAAATTAGTCTCTTATATATTAACATGACCCCCCCCCCAGTTTCATTAAAACAACTGGATTTCTGTACCTTTGCATTTCTTTTCTTTCTTTCTCTCTTTCTTTCTTTCTCTCTCTCTCTCTCTCTCTCTTTCTTTCTTTCTTTCTTCTTTCTTTCTTTTTTTAATGTTTTTTGTTTTTGTGAGACAGGGTTTCTCTGTGTAGCCCTGGCTGTCCTGGAACTCACTCTGTAGACTAGGCTAGCCTTGAACTCAGAGATCCAACTGCTTCTGCCTCCTGAGTGCTGGGAATAAAGACCTGTGCCACCACCGCCTGGTTAATCCTTTACATTTCTGGTAGAGAAAATCTATTTCCAGGCAGGCCTGGTTGTGTATGTGGAAAGTAGAAACAAAAGGATCAGGAGCTAGCCTGGGCTGCATGATACCTTTTCCAAAAAACAGAACATAAATCAAGCTAATGGTGGTGACATATGCCTAAAATCCCAGTACTTAGGAGACAGAGACAGGAAGATTACTGCTAGCTGGAGACAGGCCTGTTTTACATAGTGAAACCCAGGCCTGTTAGGGTTACATAGCAAGACCCTATCTTGATAAATATATAAACAAATAAGAAATCAATAAGAAAATCTGTTTCGCCGGGCGGTGGTGGCGCACGCCTTTAATCCCAGCACTCGGGAGGCAGAGCCAGGCGGATCTCTGTGAGTTCGAGGCCAGCCTGGGCTACCAAGTGAGTTCCAGGAGAGGCGCAAAGCTACACAGAGAAACCCTGTCTCGAAAAAACCAAAAAAAAAAAAAAAAAAAAAAAAGAAAATCTGTTTCTAAGCTGAGCAGTGGTGGTACATGCCTTTACTCCCAGCACTCATGAGTTAGGCAGATCTCTGAGATCGAATCCAGCTTGGTCTACAGAGTGAGTTCCAGGACAGCCAGGACTATACAAGGAAATCTTGTCTCAAAAAAAAAAAAAAAGGGCCGGGCGGCGGCGGCGGCGGCGGCGGCGGCGGCGGCGGCACACGCCTTTAATCCCAGCACTCGGGAGGCAGAGGCAGGAGGATCTCTGTGAGTTCAAGGCCAGCCTGGGCTACCAAGTGAGCTCCAGGAAAAGGCACAAAGCTACACAGAGAAACCCTGTCTCAAAAAAAAACCAAAAAAAAAAAAAAAAAAAGTGTTGTACTGAAGTTGTTAAAATACTCTCTGGAAAAAAAATCAGAAAGCAAACAAAATCCTGATATGCTCTTGATATGCTCTTCTAATCTTATTTAAAAAATAAAAATTCGGGGCTGGAGAGATGGCTCAGAGGTTAAGAGCACTGATTGCTCTTCCAAAGGTCCTGAGTTCAATCCCAGCCACCACATGGTGCCTCACAACCATCTGTAATGAGATCTGGTACCCTCTTCTGGCCTGCAGACATATATGCAGGCAGAACACTGTATACATAATAAATAAATAAATCTTTGAATAAATAAATAAATGAAAATTAAAAAAAATTAAAAAATAAATAAATAAATAAAAATTCACCATACGATGGTGGCTCATGCCTTTAATCCCAGCACTTGGGAGGCAGAGGCAGGTGGGTCTCTGTGAGTTCCAGGTCAGCCTGGTCTACAGAGTGAGATCCAGGACAGGCACCAAAACTACACAGAGAAACCCTGTCTTGAAAAACCAAAAAATAAGTAAATAAAAATAAAAATTCTAGTAAGACTTAGTTATTTCTATTTTATGTGTATGAGTGTTTTGCCTGAGTGTACCACATTCATGCCTGGTGCCCATAAAGTCAGAAAAGGGCATTGAATCCCTGGAATTGAAGTTATGGACAGTTGGGAGCCACCATCCAGGTACTGGGAATTGAACCCCGGTCCTCTGCAAAAGCAACCAGTGCTCTTAACCTCTGAGCCGTTTCTCTAGGCTCTCCATCTTTCTTTCTTGTAAGCATTAACAGTCTTTCATTTCTTCTCAGGCTCAAAGTAGTTTAATCTATTTTATTTATTAGTCTTAAAAAAAAACTTTTGATGGTCTCATGTATCCCTGGATGACTTCAAACTTGTTATGTAGCCAAGGATGACCTTGACATCCTGTCTCTGCATTATAGGCATGTGTGGGAAGCCAGGGCAAACCGAGGCTCTCCCGAAAGCCATGATACATGAAGAAGGGACAGTTTCTTGTCTAAAACCAGGAACATGCTTAGCAAAGCCAGTGATGGCTTGGGACCAGGGCCTTGAGGGGAGCTGTGATTTTTGGATAGTGGCACCCCAGTTCCTCCTCCCTAAGGGGCTGTTCCCAGTCCCACACTTGAGAGATCCTGCATTTCTTTTGTGCAACATTGCTTATTAGCGTCCTACTGCCTTTGTCCCATCGTGTGATAGCTTTCTGCTGACTCTGTCCCATTTCCCCCGGAAGTCTGCGAATAAGATGCTGAACTTCTTTATTTTTTTTTGGGGGGGGGGCGGGGTTTGAGACAGGGTTTCTCTGTGTAGCTTAACGCCTTTTCCTGGAACTTGCTCTGTAGACCAGGCTGGCCTCGAACTCACAGAGATCCACCTGGCTCTGCCTCCCGAGTGCTGGGATTAAAGGCGTGCGCCACCACCGCCCGGCAAGACGCTGAACTTCTTAATAAGCTTGCTTGGCATAGGCCATCAGCTTATGCAAGATCTCCTGGTCCCACTTTTCCTGTCTTTCTCATTCCCAGTCCTCTCTCTCAGGAGCCTACGCTGAAGAAAGGCCTGCTGGTTCAGGCCAGGCATGTACGACCACACAGCCTCTGCAGTTCTGGGGAGCTTTGTGCCTGCTGCTAGGCAAAACACTGCTAGTTAGGGTTATTATTGTTGTGATGAAACACTATGAGGAAAGTGGGGAGGAAAGGGTTTATTTGGCTTACATAGCCTGAGTCCCAGTCCATTAAGGGAAGCCCAATGCAGGAACTCAAACCAGGTGGGACTCTGGATGCAGGACCTGATGTAGAGGCCATGGAGGAGTGCTGCCTACTGGCTTGCTCAGCCTTCTTTGTTATAGAACTCAGGACCACCAGCCCCTGGTGGTACTACCTACAATGGCTTGGGCCCTCCCTCATCAATCACTAATTAAGAAAATGCTCTATAGGCTTGTTTATAGCCCAATTTTTGTTTTGTTTTTGTTTTCTGAGACAAGGTTTCTCTATATAACAGTTCTGGATGTCCTGGAACTCACTCTGGAGACCAGCAGGCTGGCTTGAACTCAGAGATCTGCCTGTCTCTGCCTCCAGAGTGCTGGGATTAAAGGCAGTACTACCACTACCTGGCAACCCAATTGTATGGAGGCATTTTTTTTTTTAAATTGAGGTTTCCTTCTCTCAGATGACTATAGCTTGTATCAAGTTAACATGAAGCTAGCCGGGACACTCTCCAAATGTGCTGCAGCCCCAACACATTACTCTCCTTTCTTTAAAGAAATTAAAAAAAAAAAAAGACAACAAAGATTCTTAGCTATGGAGTCTCTAAGTTCCAGATTAGAATGAGAGCATGATCAGGTTCTATGGGCCTTCTTCTCATGTCACAGATGGGTATGTTTTTACATGTCTCATATGGTGAAGAGCATTCCCCCCCCTTCTTTGCTTTTTAAAGATTTATTTACTTATTATGTACACAGAAGAGGGCACCAGACCTCATTACAGATGGTTATGAGCCACCATATGGGTGCTGGGAATTCAACTCAGGACCTCTGGAAGAACAGCCAGTGCTCTTAACCTCTGAGCCATCTCTCCAACACCTTTTTTTGTTTTTTCAAGACAGGGTCTCTCTGCATAGTTTTGGTGCCTGTCCTGGATCTCACTCTGTATACCATGCTGGCCTCAAAGTCACAAAAATCCACCTGGCTCTGACTCCCGAGTGCTGGGATTAAAGGTGTGCCCCACCACCGCCCAGCTGGTGGCTCATCTCTTAAAGTGCTTGTGGTACAAGCAAAGGGACAAGGACAAGTCCCCAGAACCCATATAAATGCTGGGTGGGTATGGTGGCTCCGGTCTTCCCAGCCTCAGAATTTGGAGACCATCCCCAGGGCAAGATGGGTAGTGAGATGAGCTGTATCAGCAAGCTCTGGGTTTGACTGGAAGAATGAGCAAGATCCCCAACATCAACCTCTGGCCTCCACACAACACCTGGATACATGTGCACCCACACATTCAAACACACACAGACCACACTCCCATGTGCGTGTGCGCACACTGTTGTCAAACACTTGGCATTCTGCCTTCTGCTCTAAATTTATTATGACTGGAAAAACCACCAAAAGATGATACCGATTTTATTGGTTTATATTTAGATTGTTTATCAGACAAGGTCTCATAGAACACAGGCTGGAGCTTGCTATGTAGCTAAGAAAGTCCTTGAACTCCTGATCTTCCTGCTGGGAGTACAGGTTTATACCATGACCAGCTATGAAAAACACAAACCTTTCAACGATTAAGACAGTCTTCTGGCCAGGCAGTGGTAGCACATACCTTTATCCCTAACAGAGGCACTTGGATCTCTGTGAGTTTGAGGCCAGCCTGGTGTACAGAGACAGTTCGGGGACAACCAGGGCTACATAGAAAAACCTTGTCTTGAAACAACAGCTCCCCCCCAAAAAAAAGAATGAACAAAAAACCAAAACCAACCCCAAAACAAAACAACAAGGACAACAAAAAGCCTTCTGAGTGAGCTGGAACCCACTGCAGGACAGGAGCCAGGGAGGCCTTGCGTGCTGAGCTGCGGTGGCTCCGGGTCCCGCTCGAGGATGTGACTGGCTTGTCTGGAGGTCTGCTATCAGGCCTCAGCTTGAGTGAGGGAAGCAGCTTGTTCAGCAATCCGTGTAGGAACACAGTGGGGACGGGAACTTGCTACCTGGTGTTTGAGGCCCTCCCCCCTTCCAGTTTCACTTATGAACCTAGCCCATAATAGTGGGCTTTAATTTGAGCCATCATACCACTCCCATGGATGTCTCCAGTCAGACAAAGCCAGCATGCATCCCAGCTCTGTCAGTCATTGAGTCAGCGAGGCAACTGAAGGTGGTGAGGTTATCTGAGCGTCCGCTGGGTTTAACCAGGGTAGGGGTGAGGAAGAAAAGGTGGGGCCAGCATGAGGACTGGGTAAGATTACAGGAAGACTCCGTGGAGACTCACAACAGCGGAAATAGTGTAGAGAGACACCTTCTCCCCGGTCTTTGCCCATCACAGTCCAAGGAAAAGATGAGTGGCTATTACGGCAAGGGCCACCAGGCATATTTGTAAGTGCGTGAGCTGGGTGTGGTAGCACACACCTGTAATCCCAGAATTCAGGAGGTGTAGGCAAGGGAGGACCTGGGCTACGTGAATTCTTGCTAAGAAAAAAACAAAAACAATAACAACAACAAAGGCTCAGCTGTAGTGGTGCACACATCTATAATTAAGATGCCACCAAGGAGCTGGGTGGTGGTGGCACACGCCTTTCATCCCAGCACTTGGGAGGCAGAGGTAGGTGGATCTATGAGTTTGAGGATAGCCTGGCCTACATAAGGAGTTCCAGGACAGCCAGGGCTACACAGAGAAACTCTGTTTCCAAAACCAAACCAAACCAAAACGAAAAGATGTCGCGATGTCACCAAGGATCAAGAACTTAAGATAGGGGATGAAGATATGGCTCTGTGGTTATGGTCAGCACTTGCTGACCCTGCAGGGGACCTTGGTTCAGTTCCTGGCACCAAAATGGTGACTCACAACCACCTGTAGCTCCAGTTTCGGGGGATTTTATTCTCTCTTATGACTTCCATGGACACTGTGCACGAATATGGTTCACACACACACATCAAAAGAACTGAGGGCAAGCCAGGCAGTGGGGCACACACCTTTAATCCCAGCACTCGGGAGGCAGAGGCAGGCAGATCTGGATCTTTGTGAGTTAGAGGTCAGCCTGGTTTACAGAGTGAGTTCCAGGACATCAGGGCTGTTACATAGAGAAACCTGGAAACCCTGTGTCAAAAAATAAACAAAACAAAACAAACAAACAAACGAAAAAGAACTGAGGGCAGGCTTGGGTCATATGGAGAGATCATCTAAGCTCCCCCCAAAAATCAATGTAAAGAGCAGATTCTGGAACTTGCTCTGTGAACTGACACTGTTCTTCAATTGTCTAGGACAAAAACAACAAATAGGCAAGTGATCTAAGGAATGCATGAAAATTCAAACCACTCATGACTAGTCCAGGAGGAACAGGGAGGGCATACACCCTTCTGGGCAGGAAAGAAGAGGCACACATGAACGGCTAGGAGTGACTCTGACTGAACAAACATTTCGATAATGTTCTGCACTATGGGACTGGAGAGATGGCTCAGAGGTTAAAAGCACTGGATGAGACGGGTAGTGGTGGTGGCGGCGGCGGCGGCGGCGGCGGCGGCGGCGGCGGCGGCGGCAGCGGCGGCGGCAGCAGCAGCAGCAGCAGCAGCGGCGCATGCCTTTAATCCCAGCACTCGGGAGGCAGAGGCAGGCGGATCTCTGTGAGTTTGAGGCCAGCCTGGTCTACAGAGCAAGATCCAAGAAAGGCGCAAAGCTACACAGAGAAACCCTGTCTCGAAAAACAAAAACAACAACTGGATATGAAGTCACACACACACACACACACACACACACACACACACACACACAGAGAGAGAGAGAGAGAGAGAGAGAGAGAGAGAGAGAGAGAGAGAGAGAGAGAGAGAGAGAGAGAGAAGAACCCGAGAGTAGTGAGCAAGAATGGTCAGTGTTGAAAACCCAAGTTTCTAGAAGACACTTTGATATGCCCATCTCTAGAATTTATTTCCTTATTTTTGAGACAGGATCTCACTACATAGCCCCTGTTTGTCCTGGAACACACTATGGAAACCAATCCGGCCTCAAACTAACGGAGATCTGCCAACAACACGGAAACCTGCTCCATATTTCTGAATTTTAATTTTATTTTTTTATTTTTTCCAGAGCTGAGGACTGAACCCAGGGCCTTGTGCTTACTAGGCAAGTGCTCTACCACTGAGCTAAATCCCCAACCCCATTAATTTTTTTTTAATTTCTGAATTTTAAAATGAAAAGTATTTAAAGTCTTAGCCTGGCCTGATGGTGCACACCTTTAACCCCAGCACTTAGGAGGCTGAGCCTGGACCATCACAGAGAGTTTGAGTTCAGCCTGGACATTACAGCGAGACTATCTCAAACACACATACAGAGAATTTAAAAATACCAACCTGGGCTTGGTGGTATAAGCCTATAGTTCCAGCACTCAGGAAGCTGAGACAGGGGGATCACCAGTTAGAGGCCAGCTTACACTCCATGAAGAGGCTCCATCTCAAACAAAATAAAATCTGCCTCACCATCTGACCTTAAGATGGTGATCACCCCGCTGGGCAGTGGTGGCGCACGCCTTTAATCCCAGCACTCGGGTGGCAGAGGCAGGCGGATCTCTGTGAGTTCGAGGCCAGCCTGGGCTACCAAGTGAGTCCCAGGAAAGGCGCAAAGCTACACAGAGAAACCCTGTCTCAAAAAACCAAAAAAAAAAAAAAAAGATGGTGATCACCCCTGGAATATATAAGGGGCCCATGCCACTACAAAGGTCCTGTAAGTGGAAATCAGAGAGTCAGTGATCTAAGGAGATGAACAATTGCCCACTGCTGAAGATGGAGAAAGAGGTCCCGAGCCAAGGGCCTCAGGTAACCTCTGTGCCTCCCAGGTGGAGCCTGCCCCCTGCTAACATCTTTGATCTAGTGAGATATAGTTCACTGTTTTGATGTTGGCACAATTAGCAAACAGATCTGTTTTGAGTCACCTAGTTTACAGGCACAGTTAATAGAACACCATGCATTGACAAGTTGTAAGTGACCTGTCCTGAGGGTCACAGTTCCCTGGGTAGCTCTTTGCCCTCCAGTTTAATGATGAACCTGGTTGTGTGGGGTGTAGGCCTGACCTGGAGCTATGCCTGGTCTGAGGCACCCAGGCGTTGTCTACCATCTCAGAAGCTGCTCATGTCCCCTCACACTCCCAAAGGAAAGTCCCTTATTGTTCATCAAGTCCAGGTTCAGGAATTCAGAGGCCAGGGGGGGTGGAGGAGAGAAGTGACTGATTGAACCGTCTGGGCTCAGCGGCCCTGTGGTTCCTGTAGCTGGTCAGCCAGCACACAAGGCTGCTCTTTTGATCAGTGGAAGCCAGAAGTCAGAATTCTTCCTCAGAAATTCTAGTTATAGACGTATAACTTGTGTTAAAAATCTAGCATGTTAGTTGAGGGTCACATGCAAGAGGATGGAAAGGCAGCTGTGGTTTTCCTGTATCTTCCACTGAGATATCTTGCCCAGCCACTGCAAGGAGGAACCTTAGGCAATTTCTGAGCATCTCGAAGCAGGGAGAGGCCTTCCCTTGCACAAGCCGGACCCCAGCCATGGATTAGTACGGCTCAGGCCAGACCAGGCTCCATAAAGCAGGGGCAGAAGGAAACAGCCTCTTCTTACACTGGGTGGTCTGACTTTGAACAAGGGATCTTCTTGGGGTCCCTGACTCATTTGGGGTACCCCAGAGCCTCCTCTTGACTGGTGGGCATGCCTGGAGTGCTGCATTAGGGGCTGGAGGCCCCCGAGGTGAGACAGCCTTCTCCAGCTGCTCATGGGCCCTCCGGCTGGTGGATCTTCCTATGAATGACCAGCTGAAACTTCCAGTCAAAGCTGCACCCACAGTCCCGGCAGAAGTGGCGCCTCTGGCCTGCATGGCTCTTGCGGTGGATGACCAGCTGTGACTTCCAGCTGAAGCTGCGCCCGCACTCCACACACACATAGCCCCGGAGGCCAGTGGAGCACCGAATGGCTGGCTCCCGGGACATCTGGGGTGGCCTTTCCAGGCCTGGCCCACGCAAGTGTGTGCGATGGTGGATGACGAAAACAGACTTCCAGTCGAAGCTGAGGCCGCACTGCTTACAAGTGTACAGCTTCCGAGGTGCTGGCCTAACAGGAGCTTCAAGCGGTGGTGTGGGAGACAAGCCTGAAGGGTCCTTGCAAGGGCTCCGGCTCTCACTTGGAGAGGATGCGCAGGCTTGAACTAGCTCTGGACCTGCAATGGCTCCCACTTCTGGGAGATGGCTCCTGAGGGACTCCGGTCCTGCGTGTGGGATCTCCTGTTTTGGCCTCCGCTCAGACTCAACTTGTGTTTCTGGCTCTAGCAGCGGCAGGCTTGCTGGGGGTGGGGAGAACGTTCATGTGGGGGCTCAGTGACATGGGTGCTTGCGCAGAAGGGTGGGGGTGGCCACCTTCTGGTAGGAAAGAGATGCAGCCAGATGCTGGGCCGCTGCACCGGGAGCCCCAGTGGGGGCTTAGCGCGCATGCAGGGAAGCACGTGGAGGATGGGGCAGGGAAGACAGGACAGAGAGAGCGCCATCAAACCTCACCCTGGGACACCATTGTGCCGTACTTCTCCAGCATCACGCCCCAGTACAGCTCTTTTTGTGATGAGTCCAACAGGGCCCACTCCTTCTGCAAGGATGCAACCAGTCACTGCCTCTCCCACCCAGCCCCACATCCTTATCCACCACCCAGTGGGTGTCGGGTTACCTAACTGTTATCTGCAACAGGCTAAGGACTAACTCAGAACTGGCATTTGTGAGTAGTGGGTCAGCTTTCATCTGTGAGCTGTCTTCTCAGTGGCCTATCTCAGAGATGGCCAGAAGGACGAAACTGGTGGGTGGGTGGGTTTTCGACAGAGATACTGTGGCTGTCCCCATCCTTCTTCTGGTCACTAAACTGTGTACAGGATGTGCTGGAAAAGGCCAGGAGACATACCTGGAATTCAGCCACTTTCTGTCAAGACTGATAAAGAAAATCGAAACCTCCTTGGGGTAAGTAATTTTTTTCTTTTGGCCTTCATTGGGGTGTGTATGAGTGAGATTGGGTCTATGTAGCCCAGGCTAGCCTCAAACTCATTGTGTAGCTGAGGATGACTTTAAACTTCTGATATTCCTGTCTCCACCTCCTGAGTTCTGGGATTACAGGTGAGTGGTACCAGTTTATGAAGTGCTGGGGATAGAACCTAGGACCTCGTGAATGCCAGGCAGGCACTCTACCAACTGAGTTACATTCCCAAAACCTTTATTTATTTAATTTTATTTTTTAGAAAGAGGATTAAGGAGCCAGGCATGGTGGGGCATACCTTTGATCCCAGTGCTCAGAGGCTGGGGCAGGCATATCTCTGTGAGTTCAAGGCCAGCCTGGTCTACATGGCTAGTTTCAGGATCGACAGAGCTGTGTAGAGAGATGCTGTCTCAAAACCAAACCAAACCAAACCAACCCCAAAAAGGTGGGGGTGGGCGGGGGTGGGGGGGTGGGGTGGTGGGACACTAAGGTTGAGAATAATGAAGTAATGAAGAATTTCAGGACTGTGAAGAATTTCAGGACTGTGATGAGGAGAGGAGGCACCAGTGATGGAGAAAGCTCAGGGACTTTCTGCCAGTTGGTTCAGGCAAGGTCTGAAGAGGGTGAGTTTGGTGGCAGGACAGAGGCCGACCTATAACGGCCTTCCCAAGGACAGAATTACTTGCCTAAAAGATCTGCCTTTTTCTCTGTCCTAACGTCTGCCATGTAGGTCTTTGGTAGGTTGGGAAAAATAACAGAATTTCTAGGCTACATCTAGAGGTGATGCTGGCCAGAAGCGAGGACACCAGAGAGGGATCCTAGAGGGGTTTCTTAACTTTGAAGCACCCCTTAACTAGACATTCTATTGAGGAAGGGAGCTCCCAAGTGGAGGGGCTCAGAAACAGGGAGAAGCTGGAGAGGACAAGATCCCTATCCCCTCCACATTAACTATACACACTCAGGTAGCAGGGGCTTTTAACTAAGGTTCTAGGTCACTGTACTTTGAGAAGAGCAGTAGAGAGGACTTGAGGTACGTTCAGGGAGAGTGTCTTGATCTGCTCTCAGGAATGCAGGGATCCTCTCCACCTGCACACATCACAGCTGGCCCATGGCCTCTGGGTATTGCAAACCTTTCCAGTAACTGACTTCTCTGGAGGTGAGGAAGCCATGCCCACCAGTTCTGGCCACTCTGGACCAGGCCTGAGACCTGAGGCCTAAATCGTTTCCAATGAGAGACTACCAGTCTAGTCTTCAGCTCTCAGAACCTGCTGGGAGGGAAGGTATTTCCTACTCAGGAGTAGTAAGAAAAAACACATGAGTCACTGGCAGGGGATCCTACAAGATCACAGGGCAGAACACAACCACCAGAGACACTCCTCCTCCTACACCCACGGCCTGCGTTTCCTGATGGAGGCTGCTTACCTGGATCCTTCCTGGGTGGGAGGATGTGGAGGCTGGTTCCTGGTGTCCAAGATGTCCCTCAGGGGTCTGGGCTGGAAGGAGGGGACTTGGGGATACTGAGAAAGATAGGCAGATGGGAAGGAGTGTCAAGCTGTAATTACTGCATTGACCTTGTCCTGCCTCTGCCATGTGACATGGTGGGAGGTCAGCTTTATCTTGCATCACAGAAATCCAGCTTTCTAGTCTCTCTAGGGTCTCTATCCCAACTGGGGACATGTAGACTTATTTCAGGAGTCTCAGCCCTGGTACACTCTCTCCTAGGATACCCCACCCCCCAACACACCCAGGGCTTTGAAATTCTGATGTTGCATCCCCTCACCCATCTCCTGTCCATCAGCACTGGCTTCCTCCTTCACACTGCAATTGATCTGGGTAGATCTGTCTATCCCGGCATCCTGTGGTGCCTCTGCTGGACCTGCCTTGGAGGACTCCATTGCTACTGCGACATGGTGGCTCCCTGAAGACTCCTTTGTCTTTGCTTCTGTAAGAAGCATCTTTGGCTTCAGGATGTGGGCTGTGATCTGAAGAGAAGCATGTCACAGGGGCTCTACCTTCAGTCTGTCCCTCTAAGAAGCTAACGTCTTTACACTCACCCAGCCCAGCAGCTGCCCAGGATCGTGTTGCAGCCCTTCAACCAGGGCTGCAGCCTCCTCCGGGCTTCCCGGTCGCTGCCCTTGAACCCAGGCCTGGATCTCGGGGGGCAACACACCAAGGAACTGCTCCAAAACCAGCAACTCTACCATCTGCTCTTTGGAGCGTGACTCAGGCTGCAGCCATTGGTGACACAACTCTCGAAGCCGGGACAGCGCCTCTCGGGGCCCCTCTACCTCCTCATAGCAGAAACCCCGGAATCTGAGTCGCGCGGCCTCAGGCTCCTCAGTGGTGGTCTTGGAGTCCCCGAGGGATAGGTGTGGGGGGCCCAGAGGAGATGGCATTCTTGTTTTGAAGGGTCTTTCTGGAGCTGACAAGAGGGACCTACAGAAAAGGAGGAATCAGTGTCATCTAAGGCCAAAGGCACCCACCAGACCCCTCCCAGAAGCCAGGAAAGTGAACCCTGAGGCCACAAGCACTTCAAGTAAGGTCACGGGAGGTGCAAGCTCATAGCGGCTGAGACCTGGAGGATGCCTTAATGATAAATGCGTGGGTGGAAGGTGTCCAAGAACCTTCTAGGGAACTGCAAATGGCTGGTGCAAACACTGGGTGCAACAGAGGACTACTGGGAAATGAAGGTGGCTCCCCCAGCAGACAAAGGATCAGGAGGGCACAGGTAGGACCATTGTCCAGGGTCACCTGGAGCCCCGAGGCTTTCGGCAGAAGGCAGATCGGGTTGTGTTGTCTGAAGAGTTGGCTCTGGGATCCGAGTACATCGCCTGGGGCAGAGCTGAAAGCCCGGGTGTGCTCCCAGGGGCCTATATGGGTGTGGTGACAGGGCTCCCTGACCACAGCATAGCTGCTGATGCACACACTGCTTCAGCAAGCAAAAGCCAAACCAAACAGCCCTGTGTTGTGTCGAGTCGTAAAATGGAACTTGCGTCCCAGTCCTTAGGTTCTGGATTGAAAGTGGCTCTCCTGGGGCACCTGTCTTGTCAAGGAGAACCTTAGAGTTGGGGGTGTTGGTCTCTGACACAGGAAAGGGGAGGGTCTTTCAGGAGGAAGGAGCCCAGCGTTCTGGGTTCGAAGGCTTGGGGGCGCTCTTGGAGCTCGGCCAGCCCAGGCAGGAGTGAGCTCACCTCTGACGCCTCTAGGCGCCTCAAGAGCTCGGAGCACTTCCGGAAAGTGACACCGCGCGTCCCACCGCCACTCACAGAACGCCCCGCCTTGCGCGTTACCCTACCGGTCTGGCCAATCCTGCACCTGCCCCGCAGACACGGCCCCCTCCTCTCGGACTACGTCTCCCGTGAGCCTCAGCAAGGACGACAGCGCGTTTCCAGGGTCTCTCGCGCGCGAGGTGCTTCGTTCCTCTCCAGGAGCCCGGTGCCGCAGGGTTCCAGGGGTTCCCTCTTCTGACTTGGCAACCGTTCTTCCTTTGCTCCCCAGCCGAAGGACTCACCCACTGCGGACCCGGACTGCGGGTTAGCGACCTAGCGCATGTGCACAGCGGACCTGGTTTCTATTGGGTGGTGAGGTGTCTTGACCAATTAGAGTTGACGCTCATCACAGAAGGTATCATCGTTCCATGTGTCTCCTAGGTAACAGCTCGTGCACAACCTACTCCCTTTTGCTGTTCCCAAAGCAACACTTGTTAGCGTCGCCCTACCACCGAAGAGGACTAGGTGGCGGTTCCAGCCGATCCCAGTGGACGGCAATGTTAGGCGAGGAAGACCCAATATGGCCTCTGTCAACACCCCGTTAAGCTTCCTTGGTATTGTGGGGGCAATAGGCCCATGGGTGGGCAAGCGTTCTGAGGAGGTAACCATGTGATTATTCCTTCATTAACAGTCTTTAGATAACAGTACTGCAAATGAGGATGGAGGTTTCTGTTTGAGATTATGAGATGCACTCAACCTTTAATTTGGAGGCTGCAGTTAGACATGGTGACCTATGTTTATTTTTTTCCAAAGCTTTTTGGGAAAAGGGCTTTATAAAAATAAAGTTAGTGGCTTTATTTATTTGTTTGTTTTGGAGGAACAAGGTAAAGGTTAAAAAAAAAAAAGTTCCCGGCTGGAACTCACTCAGAAATCTGCCAGCCTCTGCCTCCCGACTGCTGAGATTTAAGTCGTGGCACGCAGCAGTTAATGGCTTTCAGATTTAGTTGCAGATGGCCTGGGTTTTGTTTCCACATACCCAGAGTATGAACAATGATATAATCATTCAATCCTAAACTGGATCTGTGTATTCTGGTTTCTTCTGATTCCTGGGACCCCCGCCCTCCCTCCACGCCCATCCCTCTCCCCCTTGGCTGCCAGCGGCTGGCGAAGAGCAGCAGTTCTCAACATCGGAAACGCCTGAGCAGTTATGTGGGTAGAGTTTGTCAACTCTTACCGGCTGAACTATCTTGAGGTGAGGTCTTTCACAGAGTCTCTGGACACAACTCTCACACCCACCCAGTGGGGAGAGGCTGGGCTTTAAGGGGCTTCCCAGGGAGCTCTCCTCGGGAAGCACCTTTGTTCTAGGGTTCCCCTCCCTGGTTAGCTGGCTCCCAAGCCTTCACTGTGCTGCCGGGTAGACCTGTTCCCCCAGGGCTTTAAATCTAGGGCTGAATATTTACCAGGTAAACAACCATTGAACCAGCCCCAACTCCCTTAATTACTGTGGTTTATATTGGGTTGATCAATGTAACCATGAAGAAAAAAAATTTTTTTTTGAGGTAGAATCTAAGTTCCCCAGTTTGGCCTCTCAGCCATCTTAAAGCAGAGGGTTTATGGTGACCTAATGACCTTGCCCTTAGGGTAATGAAATAGAAATTATACAGCAAATGGTCTATGAAGCCGGGGTATTGACATTTTCTCTTGAGGTGGGGGGACATTTCGGTCAGCAGTCCTTGCCCAACTGTGTGCCATCTTAGAAATGCTGAAAATGCTGAATTTTAGCCAGGTGTTGGTGATGCCCACCTTTAATCTCAGCACTAGGGAGACAGAGGCTGGTGGATCTCTGTGAATTCGAGTCCAGCCTGACCTACAAAATGAGTTCCAGGACAGCCAAAGCTGTTGCCAGAGAAACCCTGTCTCAGTGTGTGTGTGTTGGGGGGCAGGAGGCACTGAATTTTAAGGAAAAAAACTGATTGGGACTCTTCAGTCACCCATGTTCTTGTAACCCCAATAAACTTATTTGCCAAGCGGGACTTAGGACTCTTTTGTGTTTTCTGTCTCCCTAATCGGGGAGTGTAGGTTATGCCTGCCCAGGAAAATCATGAGACAAGCTCCGTGTCAGCTCAGTATTTGGTTTCCCTTGAATAAGGATGACTCATCTCCTCCTGGCTTCCAGGTGCCACTGTTACGTTTTCCCCATTGTTACCAGTAGACTTATGTGAGCTAAGAGTGGTACATGTGTTTGCTTGTTTGGTTGTTGGGGTGGTTGTTTTCTTTCTCTTTGATTTTTCGAGATGCGGTTTCTTTGTGCAGCCTTGGCTGTTCTAGAACTAACTCTGTAGATCAGGATGTCTTCAGACTCACAGAGATCCACTTGCCTCTGCATCCAGAGTGCTGGGGTTAAAGATGTGCAACACCACCTCCCTGTGGATTTTCTCTTTTCCCTTCCTTCCTTCCTTCCTTCCTTCCTTCCTTCCTTCCTTCCTTCCTTCCTTCCTTCCTTTCCTCTCTCTCTCTTTCTTTCTCTCTTTCTCTCTCCTTCCCTCCCTCCCTCCCTCCCTCCCTCCCTCCCTCCCTCCCTCCCTTCCTTCCTTCCTCCCTCCTTCCCTCTCTACCTCCCTTTCTTTCTCTCCCTCTCCCTCTCTCTCTCTCTCTCTCTCTCTCTCTCTCTCTCTCTCTCTCTTTCTCTCTCCCTTCCTCCCTCCCTTCCTTTCTTCCTTGCCCCTACCTTTTTTGAGGCATTTTTTTCTAAATCCTACTTTGGTCTCTAACTCTCTGTCTTCCAGCTTCAGTTTTTCCCAGTGCTGAAAATGTGGGCGAGTGCTACCAAACTCAGCTGGTTTAACATTTTGACTTAGAAAGCCCCCAGGACATTTTTACAGTCACAGCCTGTTAAGAGGGATCAACCAATATAGCCATGGTTGCCCGGGAAGACCAGGCACAGGGGCACAGAACAGTTCTGGGTATTGAAAGATTCAAGGAGGGTAGAACTAAAGGGCAGTAGGGACACAAGCAGAGGAGGCTGTCGAGGAAGAGAAGATGGTATTGATCCCAGTCTGGGGGGCCAGGAAGGCTCAGGACATGTGCTGCAGGTTTCCTGTGACTGTTGGGGAACTCGTTTGCTCAACATATAGCTTCAGTTCTGAGCCCCCCTGGCATTACACAGCCCCATCCAAGAGGAGCTGAGTAGGCCTGCTGAGTATCGGGAGGCCTAGCCCAGAGAACTTGCCTTTACAGGGTTTGGGGTAGCTAGGTCCTGCACAACACCCCTGCTTGCATGACTCATGAGGTTTAGAGGAAGATGTATCTGATCCCATTGGCAAATGGGTAGGACACATGTGTCTTAAGTATAGAGGATAGCTGCAAGATGGGTTGTGGGTTGTTTTTTTTTTTTTTGTGGGGGGGTTGTTTTTCTGAGACAAGGTCTCACTATGTAGCCTCAACTGCTCTGGACCTTGCTTTGGAGAACTGCTTGTCTGTCTCTTGAGTGCGATTAAAAGTATTAATCAACACATCTGACCTTTTCCTTTTTTTTTTTTTTTTTTCCCAAACTGTCTTAGTAGCCTCACACTGGCCTCAAACTTGATGTGCAGTCAAGTCTGGCCTTTTAACTCCAGATCCTCCTGTCTCAGCCTCCCAAGTGCTGGGTGACAGGTATGCACCACCATACCTGCAAGGTTCTTTAGGTCTGGAGTTCCCACAGGGCTGGAGTCAACTTTGCACTCAGCCTCAATAGCAGGCGCCTCACAGCACTGCCTTGGTCTTCCCACTCTCTTCTCTCCCACAGCCTGACCCACAAAGGCTCATCTTTCAACAGAACTGCTGCTCTGGGGCAGTCCCACTCTGCCCCGTCTCCTGGCTTCCCCCACCCACCTGTGGCCACCGGGGGATGTGGATAACCCATCCTATACTGGGCTGCAGACAAGCTCTCTCTCCACCCTATGGCCCCTCTGAGAACCCAGATTAAAGCGAAATCTCCAAATCTCTGTGCTGACACTCCAATGGCCTGTCTGTGTACATCCATTTAATACTATCTGCATTGTTTTAAGGTAAAAACAAGTGTTACTGTTCATACAGCTGTTAAAAATGTCAGGGTATCTCAACTCTTTTGTTTGTTTGTTTGTTTTTCAAGACAGGTTTCTTTCTGTAGCTGAGCTTGTCCTGGAATTCACTCTGTAGACCAGGCTGGCCTTGAACTAAGAGATCCATCTTAGTTTAAGAGATCCACTCCTCCAGAGTGCTTGGATCAAGACATGCGCCACCACACCTAATTTTTTTCTCCTTAAGATAGGGCCTCACCAGGCGGCGGCGGCGCACACCTTTAATCCCAGCACTCGGGGGTAGGGTGGGGGGTGTATAGAAGCAGGAGGATCTTTGTGAGTTCGAGGCCAGCCTGGTCTACAGAGCGAGATCCAGGAAAGGCGCAAAGCTACACAGAGAAACCCTGTCTCAAAAAAAAAAAAAAAAAGATAGGGCCACAAACTACCCTTGAACTCCAGAGGTGGGGCTTCTAGGCATGTATCATCAAGCCTAGTTCTTTGTTTTAATTTTTTTTGTTTTTTGTTTTTTTTTGTTTTTCGAGACAGGGTTTCTCTGTGTAGCTTTGCGCCTTTTCCTGGAACTCACTTGGTAGCCCAGGCTGGCCTCGAACTCACAGAGATCCACCTGCCTCTGCCTCCCGAGTGCTGGGATTAAAGGCGTGCGCCACCACCGCCCGGCCTTTGTTTTAATTTTTTTTTTTTTTTTGGTTTTTCGAGACAGGGTTTCTCTGCGTATCTCTGCCTTCCTCTGCCTCCTGTGTGCTGGGATTAAAGGCGCATGCCACCATGCCTCCATTGCCCTGTTGGTGTTGCATCAGGTCCAAATGGGACCCGGTCTAATGAAGGCTACAAGAAACAAACTGAATCTCACCCATCTGTCCTCACCATTCTGGGTCATTAAACTGGCAAGGGTGGTCCAGAAGTCATAGGAAATGTCCAGTCCTTCCTGATCAGCTCTTTACCTTCTGACCACGGTGAGGACAAGGACAACAGGGAGGTACATGATGGCTAAGCCCAGCAAAAGTAAGCAGCCCTCTAAAGTTTGTACCACCACCTCCTCAGATGTTGTGAAGGTCTAGACTTGACTGTACAGGCTCCATCTTTGGGAAAGGGCCACCATCTCAGACCACCTGCTGTACTCAGTTCCAGGAAGGACCTCAGGAATGTGCCATGACAACTTGAACAGATACAGAGCAGTATCCTCCTGCAGACATCCTGTCTGCAGTTTATGCCCTTGAAGATATCTAGATAATCCTGCTGAGCAGCCCAGATAATCAATCCTGTTCAGTGGGTTGTGGTTCCCGCCAAAAGTCTAACCCAATGGTTTCAAATGTGGTTTTGCACCCAAAGTCTAGACCAATAGTTTCAAAAAATCACCTTGCCCCTTCTACCCAACCCCAAGTTGCCAATTCCTGGCCTGTGTTTTTTCCCTATAAAAACTCTCTACACCTGGGCTCACGGCCGCCATCACATTTCCTTCCATCTGCTGTGCGGTGGCCCAGGTTGAACCTGAATAAAAGGACCCTTATGTGCTTCATCGGAAACCGGCTCCTTGGTGGTCTCTGGGGGTTTCTCAAAACAGGTACAACAATGTAAAGGCTCATATAGCATGGGCTTTGGTAGTGGTTGATGACAGGCTTGGATGAGAATGGGAATAAATGCTGAGGAATCAGCATCCTTGATTTGTCTGACAGTGCTGAGAGCCATATCTTCCCTACAGGTCTCTACTTCCTACTAGTGGGTTGGGTTATGCCGGCTCTTCAAGCATGGTAGAGTAGAGGGAAGGGATTCTGGTCGGAGACTGCAGAAGTCCATCTAAGTTCAGTCCTGGTTCTGTAGTGTCCTCTAGGCCACACTACCTCTTCTGTGCTCTTCATTTTTTTCTTCTGAAGTAGAGCTTCTAAATACAAGACCCACAAAGCCGCTTACTCTACAGTACCTAGCACGTCTGGCAGTGAGTCAGTCTACTTGGACTTTATTTGGATTCTGTTAGAGCTCTATTTATTTATTTGTTTGTTTGTTTGTTTGGTTGGTTGGTTGGTTGGTTTTTTGAGATGGGGTTTCTCTGTGTAGCTTTTGGAGCCTGTCTTGAAACTCACTCTGTAGACCAGGCTGGCCTCAAATTCACCTGCCTCTGCCTCCCAAGTGCTGGGATTAAAGGTATGTGCCGCCACCACCTGGCTTATTTACTTTTTAGACAGGGTCTCACTATGTAGTTCTGGTTGGGGCCTGAAACTCACTCTGTAGACCAGGCAGACCACAGAGACCTGTCTGCCTCTGCCTCTCTAGTATTGGGTTTAAAGGCATATGTTACTACATCCAGTTGCTAGAGCATTTTTTAAAAGATATTAATTTTGTGTACCGTGTGCCTGTGTTTCAGAAGAGGGCACCAGATCTCACTATTGATGGTTGTGAGCCACCATGTGGTTGCTGGGAATTGAACTCAGGACCTCTGGAAGAGCAGCCAGTGCTCTTAACCTCTGAGCCATCTCTCCAGCCCTAGAATATTTTTTAATACTCCCCTCCATTGACCCAAATCTCCTTCCCTCTTCATTTTCCCAGAGAAAGCTGAGGTTCAGAAACAAACCATTTATTTGCCTGAGGCTGGCACCAAGGAAACTGAATGCCCTGAACCCTGGGAGTGTCTCTCCAGCTGCTAGTTTGGGCGTAGCCAGAGTCTTCCGGCCATCTCTACCTACTGCCTGCTCCTTTCCTGTTTTCATAGCCGCATTCAGGAAACACTGAAGTGCCATCAACATGAAGATAATGTCTGTGGGACACCCACTGATTCTGGAGGCAGTCCTTGTCGGCTCCACCAGTCCCAGGGGGTACATGCATACTTCGGATGCCTCTCCAGAATGGCTTCTTTCAGGGTATAGGTGTGAATGGCCGCTGAACAGCAGATCTTGTCATATGTAAATGGCACTGACTGGCAAGTCTTCCCCATACCTGGTTCACATAGCTGGGCTTCTCAGTGGATTTGCTGAGGACACAGGCTCTTCAACAGTCAGTGAAAGGGATTCAGAGAAAGCAGGGAAGGGCACTGCTGTGACCTCAGGTCTCAGTTAGCTTTGGGACCACTGCTGGGCCTAAGGTGGCCTTGGGAGGTGTACCATCTAAGGATGCCCCTAGAGACCTGGCTTGGGAATGCATGCTGCCCCTGGGCCTCCGAAGGGCCTTCTCTCCGGTGTGGATCCTCTGGTGATGGAAGAGGGCAGGGCGCTCACGGAAGGCGCGGCCACACTGCGTGCACACGAAGGGCTTCTCCCCCGTGTGGATGCGCCGGTGGCTGAGCAGCACTGCGCCCTTGGCAAATGCCTTGCCACAGTCCCCGCAGCGGAAGGGCCGTTCGCCAGTGTGCAGCAGCTGATGCTGTGTGAGGTTGGAGCTGTGGCTGAAGGCACGGCCACACTGTGGGCATGAGAAAGGCTTCTCTCCGGTGTGCACACGCTGGTGCTTGAAGAGAGAGGAGCCCTGACTGAAGGCTGCGCCGCAGAGGGAGCAGGCATAGGGCTTCTCCCCGGTGTGCGTGCGCTCATGCTGGATGAGATGCGAGTTGCGACAGAAGCGGCGACCACACTGAGCACAGGCATAGGGCCGCCCTCCTGCGTGGATCTTGCGGTGCTGGCTGAGGTTGGAGCCGTGGCTGAAGGCCTTGCCACACTCGCTGCAGTGGAAGGACTTCTCGGCCGTGTGGATGCGCTGATGGCGCACCAGCGAGGAGCTGTGTCGGAAGGCCTTGCTACACACCATGCATGCATAGGGCGTCTCCCCACTGTGGATGCGCTGGTGCTGAGTCAGGTGTGACGTCTGGCTAAAGGCCTTGCCACACTGGGAGCACTCATACGGCCGTTCTCCCGTGTGGGTGCGCAGGTGCTTGAGGAGGTCTGAGCTCTTCACGAACACTTTGCTGCATGCCCTGCATTCAAAAGGTTTGTCCCCGGAGAGAAGACCTGGGCCAGCCTGGAGGGCCTCGCCCAGCTCGTCCCATATTGGGGGCTCTGGAACACTGGGGTCTATCTGAGATTCGTGCCAAGCCCCACTAAGTCCACGTCCCTCATGGAGGTCTGGGATGCTTTGGAAGACTCTCCCAGGAGTTAGCTGCATCTCTGGCTTTTGCTGCCCGGCTACCTGTGACTGCTTCCCTGGGGCCAAGAGGTCAGAGAAAGTCTTCACTCTGGATGAACTATCTTCAGGAACCCCCACTGGGGAGGTCAGTCTCAGGCTCACAGTTGCCTCATTGCTGCTGGAACCTAGCAGTAGCTGCTCCCAGTAGATCACAGATACCCCTGTGGGTTTTCTCTGCAGAGACGGGGAGGCACTCTGGTGTCTCTCCAGGATTTTCGCATCAGGGCAGGCACCAGCAGGTATCCCATCAGGACCGTCACAGGTAGCCCCTGGAAGTGCTGCATCTCTAGACACGTGTCTGTCCCTTGCATAGTAACTGGATCCTGAAGGCAGAGGAAAGATAGTTAACTGGGTCATCTGGCCGGCCAGGAAGTGACCACAGCAGAGTGTCTGGGCAGTCAGGGGACTCTATGAAGTGAGTGTAAAAGTGAGTAGGGAGAAAACAGGCGTAGGCTGGCCCTGGGAGAAGTTGACAGGGAAGAGCTAACAGCTCTTGGCCCTCCTGGTGGCAATGGCCTCGTGTTTGAGACTCTGCACTGGCTGTCCTGGGGGACTTTCTCTCAAGCACGAGCTCCCTAGCCTGCTTCTCCTTGTGCCCATCTCTTGCGTCTATGAACTACTTACTTATCAGTCTGTTTGCTGACTGCTTTTCCCTGGCATCGCCACACTGCACAGCAGTATCCCGGCTGATGCTGTGTGTGCAGGGACAGGAACAGCCCCCCCCCCCCCAGACGTGTTCAAACAACAGTTGGGAAGGAGGAGGGACCCTACAAATATGACAATTCGATGTGGAAAGTGAAGCCACACAGGACAGGCAAGGGAGGGCCTTGAAGGAGTCATTTCCTGCATGGATGCAGTACCTGTGCCCTTCAAGTTTTTTCTCTAAGGGCAGGAAGGGCCACAGGATGAGTAAAGGATTCAGAAAGGGAAGAGAGCTAGGTTGGAGCCAGGAGAGGAAGGTGATTATGATACCAAGTTGGCCCTGAGTTCATCTTAGGTGGAGCCCAACTCACCAATGCTGGATCTTCTGCGGGGGCGCCTGCCTGGGCCTGTATTTGTCCTATTGGGAACCCAGGGTTCCTCACCACGCTGGAGTTGGATGATCACACGAGGCCGGGAGACAGAGAGTCCTATGATGACACGAGACAGAGAGACAGGGAGAAGGAGCATGTGAGGTCAGCCCCAGCTCAGGACAGTTCAGCCTCAACAGAGAGCAGGACGAGGGATATCATGGATATCAACCATGTAATCTATGTATCCAAAAGGTCATACCACACAGGAGGCTCACAGGGCCAGCTTAAGGGTTTCCATAAGGAACCACTGGGTCAGCAGCTCCAAATGAAGGGACTAGAACCCAGGCACAAAAGAATGTAGCCAGCCAGCACCTCAGGGATACAGGAAATAGTTGAACTTAGCAGACTGCATGTGTTCAGGGCCCCATCCTTCCTCACGTGGTCCATGGATAGAGGACCCCACTCATAGACAGCTAGGGAGAGAGGGGACAGTTGTAATGGCCCCCAAAACTGGTAACCTCAGCTGGCTGCCATACCTGGTCCCAGCTTTGCTTCCAATGGAGGATTCAGGGCTTTACCTATGGAGTCTACAAGTGCGAAGTTTTCCAGCATTACATGGCGGTACAGGGCCCTCTGAGCTGCATCCAGG
Source organism: Peromyscus leucopus (assembly GCF_004664715.2). Classification (NCBI taxonomy): domain Eukaryota; kingdom Metazoa; phylum Chordata; class Mammalia; order Rodentia; family Cricetidae; genus Peromyscus; species Peromyscus leucopus. The sequence goes on from NC_051063.1 coordinate 179,735,730, forward strand.
AATGTCCACTCCTCCTGGGAGAAGTACACAGCCACGTCCTCAAAGGCCATCAGGCCCTATAACAGCAAGAATAAGATAGTGTCTATGCTATGGCTTTGTGAGGCAGGAACCAGCTCCTTGTCCTATGGCTATCTCTCCTTAATAATTCTTAGACACTTATCTTCCTTCCCTGTAGTACTGGCTCAGGAGGCAGAGGCAGGTGTAGCTCTGTGAGTTCAAGACCAACTTAGTCTACATAGTGAGTTCCAGGACAGCCAGGGGCAGTGTAGAGAGAGCCTGTCTCAAAACACACACACAATAGCTGAATAATGGCGGTGCGCGCCTTTAATCTCAGCACTTGGGAGGCGGAGGCAGGCAGAGCTCTGTGAGTTTGAGGCCAGCCTGGTCTATAGAGTCCAGTTCCAGGACAGCCAAGGCTACACAAAGAAACCAAAACCAATACAACACAGAAACACACAAAGTTGGCTCTTTGGAATAAACATAAATGGAGAATCCCAGTCACTTCTATGGGGGTAGGGTGGGAGTGGCCTCATCAATCTGGTAGATATACAGGAAGCCAACCTTCTTCCATACCAGTGTTTCATTTCCTTTCTGTTCTTCATCTACTCCTCCTCTTGCTCAGCCACCTGCTGGATTCTTTCCCTCACAGCCACTGGCTTGCCTTTTTTTGTTTGTTTGTTTGTTTTTGTTTTTCGAGACAGGGTTTCTCCATGTTGTTTTGGTGCATGTCCTGGAACTCATTCTGTAGACCAGGTTGGACTTGAACTCACAGAGATCCGCCTGGCTCTGCCTCCCGAGTGCTGGGATTAACGGCGTTCGGCACCACCACCCGGCATGTGTTGTCTTTGTAATGTTCTGTGCTTGCTCTCTTCATAGAGAAAACTTATGAATGAATGGAAGCAGTTAAAAGGCAAAAGACACCGCCGCCCGGCTCGGGCTTGCCTTTCCTCATCGCTCCCAGGTCCTAAGTGACCAACCCTGATCAAGCCTGTGACACTATGCCCCTTCAGTTCTCAGGTCTTGACTCAAGACACCAGGAGCAGTTACCTGGACATCTATCACTTCAGGCCCACCAAACCAGCCCACTCGGGGCCAGCACACACTACTGGGTTTCTCCACATCTACAGTCGTTCCAGCCTCCCAGATGCTTAAGCTGACAAGAGAGTCCTCTACTCATAACACTGGTTCACACTCAAACCTGACGCTTCAGCATATCTACCCATAGTTAAGCCACTTTAACCACTACCATTACTAATCTGGCCCAGGGCCCACCATCATTCCCATGGATTTTGGGGGTCAATAGCCTTTGTTCTGCATAATGATGCCTCCTCCACGTCTATCCTACACTCAGAAAAAGATAGGATGCTTTAAAATCCTAACTGAGGGGCTGGATGCTGTGGTTAATCCCAGCATTTAGGAGGCAGAGGCAAGTGGATCTCTGTGAGTTCAGGGCCGGCCTGGTCTACATATCAAGTTGCAGACCAGCTAGATCTACATAGTGAGACTGTCTTAAAACAAAACAAAACAAAACAGGAAACTATGGCCAGAGAGATGGCTCAGTGGTTAAGAGTGTCTGCTGCTTCCCCAGAGGACGTGAATTCAGCTCCCAGCATCCACATTAGATGGCTCACAAGTGCCTGAAACTCAGTTCCAGGGGAACTGACAGTCATGTGCATATACCCACACATAAATGCACGTAATTAGAAATAAAAAATCTTTTAAAAAATCCTAACTGGGAAACTGTCCAGTCTATGTTTAAAGCGCTCCGTGTTTTCCAATGCCTTTGGGACAAAGTCCCAACTCCTCTGCCTGATTTTTCAGTCACACAAGTCCTCCCTTCCTTGTTCATTCCACATCTAAATTGCTAAGTTCCAGTCTGGGAACATAGCTCAGTTTGTAGTATTTGCATGATATGCACAAGGCCCTGAGTTCCATCCCCAGTAACGTGAAAGCTGGGTGTGGTGGTGTATGCCTGCAAATCCAGTACTCGGGAAGTGGAGGCAGGAGGATCAGAAATGCAAGACCATTCTTGGCTATGTATCTAACTTCTGGTCGGCCTCAAAAGAAGAGACACTGCCTTCAAACTATAAAAATGTCACCGTTGCTTTTGCACGTCCGGGTTCTTCCCTTTAACTTTCTTCCAGCCCTTACCCTCTTGGCTATCCCAAGTGAGGCTTCCACACCGGCCACCCTCACTGACCTGGACTATGGTGCTGGAAACAACTGCTGACCTCCCCACAACACAGCAAGAGGGCAAGCCAGGACATGGTAGGATCCCTACACTCACCGGCGATGTATCTGTCAGTGGCCAGGTCGCCGCGGTCCGAATCTGCAGTGGGGGCGGGGCACGACGGGCGGGAGACCCGGGCATAGCCCGTCCCCGCCCACGGCCTCGCGCAGCCCTCCGGGGCCTCAGTTTCCCGGTCAGACGAGGGCGCTGTACGCCCAGAGGGATGCTGATGGGCTGCAGCTGGGGGATGGAGAATATGTAGCTCCAGGAACGGCCCTAACGGTCTCAACTGTCGCCTACGAGTCAACGGGGGAAACTGAGGCTCGGAGGAAGGTTCACCGGCTTACAGAGCGGACGAATGCTGAGCCACGGCTCGAAGCGGGCAGCTGCGAGTACCGTCCTCACTTGCCCTAGTCTTGGGTCACCAGAACCTCTTGGAGGGTGCAGAGCGGGCCCGGTCCCTCACGCACCAATCAGGATCACCCGTGTGGCCCGAAGCCGGTCTGCAAACTGACAACCTAGACCGCCGGAAGCCCCGCCTCCCTGGCTCGCGTTGGCCAGTGCACACGACCGATGCTTGAGTAAACGTAGTTCCTGCTGGCTTGCCTGAATGACAGGCGGTGCCTTCCCAGTAACCATGGACACGGCCAAGCATCTTTCCCCGACTCCCCTAGTCCTGGCGGAGTGCTGGAAAGAGAAATTGACGACCACCGTCACGTTTCTACAGGCCTCAGCAGCAACAGGCTCTCCTGGGTAGGTTCCCGCGCCCGGTAGGCGGCCCTAGACCAAGTAACTAGAGAGGCACAAGTGGGAACTTGGCGGTTTCCGGAGGCAGGCGACACTAACCAGGCGCACAAAAGAGAAAGCATAACAGGAACTGAGCCTTGAGAATCAGAGCAGCAGCCGGTGTGGTAGTCTTTTAGTCTCAGCACTCGGGATGCAGAGGCAGACAGGTCTCTGTGAGTTCAAGGCCAGCTTAGTTTACAAATCGAGTTCCAGGAAAACCAGGGCTGTTACACCGGGTTTCTTGAATAAACAAACTCAAACTTTAAAAAAAAAAAAAAAAGGTGCGGCGAGTGTGTGTGTGTGTGCATGCTGGAGAGATGGTTAAGAGCAATGTTCTTCCAGAGGTCTTGGGTTCAATTCCCAGCACCCAGCATCCACATAGCAGCTCATAACTGCCTATAAATCCAGTTCCAGAAGATCTGACATCCTCACAATGCACATGAAACAAAATAAAGGGTGTGTGTGTTTGGGGGAAGGGGGGCGGACAGTAACTTTAGACCTGATCCGAATTTAAAACTCAATCTGGCCGGGCGGTGGTGGCGCATGCCTTTAATCCCAGCATTCCGGAGGCAGAGGCAGGCAGATCTCTGTGAGTTTGAGGCCAGCCTGGGCTACAGAGTGAGTTACAGGACAGGCTCCAAAGCTACACAGAGAAACCCTGTCTTGAAAAACCAAAAACCAAACCAAAACAAAACAAAAACTTAATCTGAGCCCAGCATGGAGGTGCACTCTTTTTTTTTTTTTTTTTTTTCCAGAGCTGAGGACCGAACCCAGAGCCTTGTGCTTGCTAGGCAAGCGCTCTACCACTGAGCTAAATGCCCAATCCCGGACATGCATTCTTTTAACACTCAGAAAGCAAAGGCAGGAGGATCGCTGTTAAATTCGAGGTCAGCCTGGACTACATAGTAACTTCCACTCCAGTCAGAGCCATGTAATGAAATAACACCCCAAAGCCCAGCTCTGTCAATTTTCTGTTGTGTGGCCCCAGGGTTGCGTTTTTGACCTCTCTTTGCAGCTCCCTACTCACATCTTGTAAAGAGTCAAGGGCAGCCGGGTGGTGGTGGCGCACGCCTTTAATCCCAGCACTCGGGAGGCAGAGGCAAGCGGATCCCTGTGAGTCTGATGCCAGCCTGGTCTACAGAGCGATATCCAGGACAGGCACAAAGCTACACAGAGAAACTCTGTCTTGAAAAAAAGGGGGGGGGGGTCATAACGAGGGCTGGAGTACGGTTAAGAGCTCTGGCTGCTCTCCCAGAGGTCCTGAGTTCAATTTCCAGTAACCACATGGGGGCTCACAACCACCTATAGTGGGATCTGATGCCCTCTTCTGGCATAAAGTTGTGCATACAGATAGAGCACTCAAATAAAATAAATAAATCTTTTTTAAATGTCATAATGAGCTGGGGGTGGTGGCGCACGCCTTTAATCCCCGCACTCGGGAGGCAGAAGCAGGTGGATCTCTGTGAGTTTGAGGACAGCTTGGTTTACAGAGCAAGTTCCAGGACAGCCTGAGCTGTACACAGAGAAACTGTTTTGAAAAAACAAAAAACACAAAAAAACATAATGAAATTCACTACTGATTAAAAGAAAACTAATAAGAATAAAGTTATAAGAAAAAAGAGTCGAGGCCAATTTTGCCATTCCTTCTTATTTTCAGACCCTTGCACAGATCAACTGTTATTGTTTACATTTAGGCTGCTTGTCCTAAGGCTACCTAGTCCTCACCTTTTCCTACACATCACAATACTGATTCTTCATTCCCTTGGGAACAGTCTAAGTGTTTGTGATATGTGAGATTTTGGAAAGGTTGGGCAGTCTCGGTGCAGACTGACCTTGTTGTTGATTGTACCACCTGACGAATCTTGTTTGAGAATTCCTATTTTCCTTGTGTTGAGTTCCTTAATTTTACATATGCTGGTGTCTCAAAAGAAAGAAGGGCATACTTGGGTTTTTTGTTTGTTTTACTCTTTGGGGGCCCACCACCCAGCTCCCAAATGGGGAGCTTATTCTTACTTATGAATGCCTGGTCTTAGCTTGGTTTGTTTTCTTTCTTTCTTTCTTTCTTTCTTTCTTTCTTTCTTTCTTTCTTTCTTTCTTTCTTTTTCCTCCCGAGACAGGTTTTCTCTGTGTAGCTTTGTGCCTTTCCTGAAACTCACTCTATAGACCAGGCTGCTTTGAACTCACAGAGATCCTCCTGCCTCTGCCTCCCGAGTGCTGGGATTAATTGTTTTCTAACTTAAATTATCCTGTTTCTCTTTATTTTGCCTCTAGGCTTTTTACCTTTCTTTATTCTATATTTCTTTCGTTCCCTTTCTTCATGGCTGGCTGGGTGGCTGAGTGACTGGCCCCTGGCATCCTATTCTCCTCCTCCTTATCTTGCTTCTCCTATCTCTCTTCTCCTATTTGTTCTCTCTGCACACCAGCCTCACCTAGCTATTGGCCGTTCAGCTCTTTATTAGACCAATCAGGTATTTTAGGCAAAATAACACAGCTTTACAGAGTTAAACAAATGCAACATGAAAGAATGCAACAGATCTTTGCATCGTTGAACAAATATTCCACAGCATAAGTGAATGTAACACATTTTAAATTAATATTCCACAACAGAAGGTTCCTTGGGTCTTTTGCTGAAGAGTGGGCTGGAGATGGCTCAGAAGTTAAGAGCACTGGCTGCTCTTCCAGAGGTCCTGAGTTCAATTCCCTGCAACCACATGGTGGCTCACAACCATCATAATGAGATTTGGTGCCCTCTTCTGGCCCTCAGGCATACATGCAGGCAGAATATTGTATACTAAATAAATAAAAAGTGGGTTGGTGCAGTGCCCAACACACAGTAAGTTCTCAAACACATGGGTTGAGAGCTGGATGTGTTGGCACCTAAAATTCCAGTATTTAAGAGTTAGAGGCAGAAAGCTCAGGAGTTCAAGGGCAGCTGTGGCAATATCATGAATTTGAGAGCAGCCTGGGCTACAAGAGACACTAATTCCAGAACTCAGGAGACTGCACCAGGAGAAGTGTCACAAATTTGAGACCAGCCTGGACTATAGAGTAAGTCTGTCTGTCTGTCTGTCTGTCTGTCTGTCTGTCTGTCTGTCTCTCTCTCTCTCACACACACACACACAAACACACACATACACGTGAGGGGGGAGGGATAGAGATATGTTGTGGAATAATCTTTTTGTACACTGTGAAAGACATGTGTTCTCATTGTTAATAAAAAGCTGACTGGCCACTGGCCAATAGCTAGGCAGGAAGAGGTTAGATGGGAGAGCCAAACTGGGAGAATGCTGGGAAGAAGAGGGGCGGAGTTGAAGCCAGACGTAGAGAAATCAGGAGAGGAACTTGGTGTGCTGAAAAAAGGTTCTGCCATGTGGTAGAGTGTAGATAAGAAACATGAGTTAATATGTATTTTTATTTTTTTGGTTTTTCAAGACAGGGTTTCTCTGTGTTGTTTTGGTGCCTGTCCTGGATCTCGAACTCACAGAGATCTGCCTGGCTCTGCCTCCCGAGTGCTAGGATTAAAGGCATGTGCCACCACCACTGACTAGACCTCTATTTTTCAAGCATTGTGCTTTGCACCACCTGTAATTTTAACTACAAAGGCTCTGTACTGCTTGTTCCAGAAATGGCAATCATGTCTTTGTTTTAGGATGAGGGGGTCCCTGCATATGTCATACAGGAAATTGATCCAGAGGAGAGATAAGAATGAAAACCCCATGCAGATTGACTTCATCAACCTGGATCGGACTTCCAGGAGTCTAATAACAGGCAGTTTATTCTCAGTGTATTTAAGCCCAGTACAGTGTGGAAAAATACAATCCCCATTGCACAAGGAAGTGTGATTACATTGAAACTCAACTCAGGATACATGTCATTTCTTTCAAGAAGGAAGGGCCTTAAGGGCCTAAGGGTCTGGCCTGGTCTCAGTCACACAGATAGTACAGAAGTCATTTGGGCTATTAGCCACCTCTGGTCTTAGTTGTGGGGGCTTGGGGGAGCCTCTGGCTATTAAGGTCATTTAGATTACTAGCCACTTTTGGTCTTGGTTGTAAAAGCTTGATATGACTTGGCCCAATAGATAATGCAGTACACCAGGCTGTTAATCCTTCAATTCTCAGCTTTCTGGGTGGAAGAACGGGTTTTTCACCTTTCCCATTAGAAAGACAATCCTGTGTGCTTAACATGCCAGGTTTCCCTGGAGATCTGTGGGTGCAAGGACTTTCATGCTATGCTCCCAACATCAGGAGGTGGTTATAATTAACTTGTTATGCTTATGTTCTGGTCCTGTAACCCTACCTATTTTTCTGGCCAAATTCCCCATTTGGAAGCCCCTTAATCATCCCCCACCCCCAGCCATAAAAACCTTGCCTTCCTCACATCTGGGGCCACTCGCTAAAATCCTGACTTAGGGTGAGACAGCCAGCTGGTCAGTCTCAGGTGCACCTTTAAAATAAAGCTTGTTTTAATTAGATAATCATGGATTTGGTCTTTATCCTTGAAAATTTCAAGTTTAACACAACCACAACAAAATAATAGAAGCAGGCCTGATGGTACAAGCCTGTAACCCCAGCTATTCAGGAGACTGAGCCAAGAGGGTTACAAATTCACAGTCTGGTCTGTGTAGTGAGTTCAAGGCCAGGCTAGGCAACCTAGTGAGAGCTTGTCTCAAAATAAGAAGTATAGAGGGCTGGGGGTGTATCTCAGTAGCCTATGAGAAAGGAAGGAAGGAAGGAAGGAAGGAAGGAAGGAAGGAAGGAAGGAAGGAAGGAAGGAAGGAAGGAGGCACGCCGGCAAGCTAAGAGAGGTGATCTCTACAAGCTAGCACTGGGTCTGCAGGGTGTAACTTTCCTGTTTTCTTCTTCTCTTCTCTCAGTTACAGGTCTAGTATGCTTTTTCTGGTACTTTGGTCTTCCGTATTTCCTGAAGGTCCTTCCCTGCCATGTCACCTCTCAAAAGGACAGTGGTAGGGCTAAGAAGATGGCTCTGTGGGGAACACTTGATGGGTAAGCAAGCAGACCTGAGTTCAAATGTCTCGCACCAGCCAGGCGGTGGTGGCGCACGCCTTTAATCCCGGCACTCAGGAGGCAGAGGCAGGTGGATCTCTGAGTCTGAGGCCAGCCTTGTCTACAAAGCGAGTTCCAGGACAGCTAGGGCTGTTACACAGAGAAACCCTGTTTCAATAAACAAACAAACACCAAAACCCCAGCACCCTTGCTGGTGAGATTGCTACCAAGCTCAGTGGTCTGGGTCCAGTACCAGGGACTGGCTACTGTGAGTTGTCCTTTGACCTCCACATCAATACCATGGCAAGCACACACAAATAAATGTAATTAAAAAGATTTTTTTTCAGGCATAGTGACTCATTCCTTTAATCTCAGTACTCAGGAGTCAATCAGGCAGATCTCTTTGAGTTCTAGGCTATCTTGGTCTACAAAGTCAGTACCAGGACAGCCACGGCTATATAGTGAGACCCTGTCTAAAACAAGTCTCCATCACCCATTTATAAAAGCCAGGCATACCTGTAACTACAGCACTCGGGTGCAGTACGAGTATAGGCGGGTGGAGATGGAGAATCTCGGACTTCATTGGCCAAACAGCCTAGTGAAAATAGTGAATTTCAGGTTCAGTGAGAGACCCGGTCTTAAAGAAACAGAGCTGAAAGGACACCGAATGTCCTATTCTGGCCTCCAAGGGTATGTGCACCTCTGCATACATCTTAATACACATACACCACTTTGTCATAACCAAAGTTCATCACCAAACTACAAATTGCAGCAGCTTCTACGTGAGCTCAGAATCTCCCGGAGTCTCAATCCCGGCCTGGGTGCTCAAGCCAAGCCAGACTCAGTGTCAGAGGAGCCTTGCCCGTGAAATTGAATTACTAGCAAGTTCTTCAACGATGCTAAAGCCTTTGGGTCAGAATCCGCTGAATTACAAAGGCACTCACTCCATGTCATTTAAACCAAGGAGCTCAGGGCACTGGACGCTTGCTGGGTATCTCTAAAAGGAAAACCCTAAATGAAAGTTAATCCACATCCATGCCACGTTTTATTTCGGGACTCCATTTTCCAACGCCCTCTGCGTTGCAGCCTGGGCGTTGCCATGGAGAACACAAAGCTTGCTCCTCGCCGGCCGGACGACGGATTGAAACTACATTTACCAGAAGGCTGTGAGGATTGGTAGACTGAGCCGTTCACATTAAAGATGAAGAGCTTCTTCCGGCCATGTGTGTGGCGGAGGCGTGACTTCCTGCCACGGCCTGGCAGACGTTTACTTTGCTGGACTAGTGGCAATGCTGCCCTTGTGGTCATGGAGCGCTGTTCTTGCGTTTAGTAGGCTCCCTGAAGGTGGTGCCCAGGGCCTTGAGTGCCAGAGCGTGACGATCAGCTCACGATCAGCTCACGGCCACCTCTCTCGGTAAAGTGAGGGTGCTGCTGAGCCCTCAGGGCATGCCCGGGTTGCTATGGCAGCGAGGCCGCGGAAGGACTGGGGCGCAAGTGAGTCGGGGGGTGCCCCGAGGCCCGCATTCACACCTCCCAGACTCGTTGTTCCTCGGCCCCGAACTGAAAAGGGTGTCTATGGACTTAACTCTTCCTCCTTTCGCTGTCTTGCCTTGCTTCTGGGATCCCTAGATTCACATTCCCAAAATCCCCACTGTGCGTTATGTGTGTGTGGAGGGTTTCCCAATTCTGGAAAACAGTGAAGAACGGAAAGCTATGGTATGCATACGGACGGTGTATGCAATTGCTTGAAATCGAGGCTGAGCTAGAGTGTTCAAGATCTGCTATGTCGGAGGAGAGGGAGGCAAGGTAGAGTGGCAGTCTGAAGAACTCTCAAAGGTAGTGGAAGCCATGGTTGGGTTGAAGCACCCTAGATGCGTGATCTTATGTTCCCAAGCTCCCCCTGGCTGCCCAAGATCTATGCTTTGGGGTGAACGTTAGGAAGGAGGGAGACCCATAAGGATTCTATGTAACTTCTGCTTCTAGTTACTGAGGACAGACTCCATTCCTTATTATTCCCTCCTTATTTCCACATCATAAAATCTGGCTAGTTTAACAACAGATGCAAAATTTTTTCTCCCACCTCCAAACTCACAGGTCCAGCAAAGCTACAACCATCACTTCCTTTTCTTTCTTTCTTTCTTTCTTTCTTTCTTTCTTTCTTTCTTTCTTTCTTTCTTTCTTTCTTTCTTTCTTCTTTTCTTTTCTTTTTTTTTTTTTAAACAGTATTTTAAGCAACACAGGCTGTGATCCAGCTCCCAATGTGGCCAAGTCAGTCCTGTGATTACAGGCACACACCAACATGCCTGTATATACATAGACCTCCACAGATATACATAAATAATAAACTTTAAAGGGCGGCGGGGGGGGGGCATCTTTAGGTTAGGAGAGTAGATGTCTAATTGTGGCAGTTGAGGACCAGTTAACTGAGCTGTGGTACATGCCACAGAGTCAGAGGAAGGGAGGAGCAACTTCAGGGGAAGGTGTAAGCCCCTCAAGCCTTGAAGTAGCCAGGCCCCCTCCCCTGAGGACTTCCAGTGATGGGATTCCACCCATAGAACACTCTAACTGCCCTAACGGCCAGCCCTAGCCCCTTCCCTACATAGTAAAAAGCCCAAGCTCTGGACTTGAAATTCCACCAATCTCCACCGTGGAAATCTCCACCCTGAAAAGCGCCCCCACCCCAACAACATATAAAGTTTGTCCTCTTCTCAGTTCTCTGATGTTTCTTTCCCAAGCAGAGGTTGATGGCACTCTGTCCTAGATTCTGATTTTTTTGTTGTTTTTTTGCCTGAACATAAAAACAGGTTATAATTTAAAAGTCCAGGGTTATTTTAAAGAGTAAAATATTTTCTCTGTAGAAAATAGTATAAATAACATTTCCCAATAAGCTCTTATAAGCCAAATGATACCTGAATTATATATATTGATTAGATTCTGGGATACAAGAGACCTATCTTCATGTGTTCAGAGAGCTATGTTTCCGTGGCAGTGGCACATGCCTTTAATCCCAGCACTGGGGAGGCAGAGCCAGGAGGATCTCTGTGAGTTCAAGGCCAGCCTGGTCTACAGAGTGAGATCTAGGACAGTCACCAAAACAACAAGGAGAAACCCTGTCTCAAAAAACCAAAAAAAAAAAAAAAAAAAAAAAAAAAGAAAAGAGAGAGAGAGCGCTACATTTTACTTAAGTTGCATGAGATTCCTATTCATCTTCCCCTTCACTGTTTGATTTACAGCAGACATTTTTCTATAGGCTAACCCATAATTATTGTTTTTTTCTTACACGAGACATGGTTTTACTCTTGTAGCCCAGGCTGTCTTCAAATTCACAATCCTCCTACCTCAGTCTTCCAAGTTCTGAGGTATGTACTACTGTATCTAACAGCCTTCTCTTTCTTCCATCCTTCCTTCTCTCTTTTTTGAAAAGATTTATTCTTTTATTTTATGTATATGAGTGCTTATCTGCACGTATGCCTTTATGCCAGAAGAGGGCATCAGATACCACTAGAGATAGTTGCTAGGAATTGAACTCAGGACCTCTGGAAGAACAGCCAGTGCTCTTAACTGATGAGTCATCTTTGCAGCCCCTCTTTTTTTAAACAAAAAAACAAAAACAAAAACAAAAAACAGGGTTTCATTGTATAGTCTTGGGTGGCTTTGAACTTACAAATATGCACCTGCCTCCTGCGTGCTGGGATTGAAGGTGTGCACCACCACACTCAGTGCCCCTCCTTTTTTTTCTATTAGATATTTATTTTTACTACTTATTTTATTGGATATTTCTATTGGATATTTACTTTTTCCATTAGATATTTATTCTAGGAGCCTGGCTACTGCATGTGAGGACCACTGAGTTATTTTTTGTTTGTTTGTTTTCCGAGACAGGGTTTTTCTGTGTAGTTTTGGTGCCTGTCCTGTATCTCACTCTGTAGCCCAGGCTGGCCTTGAACTCACAGAGATCCGCCTGGCTCTGCTTCCAGAGTGCTGGGATTAAAGGAGTGTGCCACCACCGCCTGGCCCACTGTGCTATTTTTACGAGACATTCTTCAGAGGCTTTTATGGGTATGGTTTTTTGAAAAAAAAATTTTTTTTCTATGTTGGGGCACAAACCCAGGACCTTGGACAGATTAGGCAAATTACCACTGAGCTATGTTCTCAGCCTAGGATTGTAAAAATGAACTACATTCTCACTTCCGGTTGCAAAAAATGAGAAGAGATGCCTCTGGTCTGTCAGAAGGTGGGTTGCCCTAAGTGAAAGCTAGCCACCCATCTCTCTTCTCTTTCTCCCACAATTTGCATCTTCCAAGGACTGTGTGAGTTCACAGTTGGAGCAGGGTAAAGAACCCCGAGTGCTTGAAAAGATGGATGTGTCTCTAGTCACAGAGGGAGTAAGGCTTGGTGAGGGGGAGCTGGAGGCAGGAGTAACACCAGGGTTAGTTAGCATAGTGCTACGCAACTCTTCTGTTTATTGTTTGTAGACAGTTTCTCTGTGTAACAACTCTGGCTGTCCTGGAACTCACTCTGTAGACCAGGCTGGCTTCCAACTCAAAGAGATCCGCCTGGCTCTACCTCCAGAGTGCTGGGATTAAAAGAGTGCACCACCACTGCCTGGCATGTTTGCTTATTTTATTTATTTATTTATTTTTGAGACATGTTCTCATTATGTAATCTTGGCTGGCCTGAAACACTCAGAGACCATGCTAGCCTTGAACTCACAGAGATCTGCCTGCCCCAGCCTCCGGAGTATTGGGATTAAAGGTATATGCCCCCACACCTGGCTGGATAGGTGCTTGTAAAGAGGCTGCCCACAAGCTCAGTGATGATGCACACCTATAACCCAAGAACTTTGGAGAAAGGCAGGAGAATCACTGCTAGATGAAGATTTACCTGGAGTACAGATGAGAGACTGTCTCAAATAAAACAAACGAAACTAGGCTGTCCATTTCCAACAAAGCCCCCACAGATGCTTTCCTGGTGCATATATTCTTTCAGGTTGCTGGCATGGAGTGGAGAAAGCCTTTCCTGAACAGGTTGTTTTTGTAGAAGTGTTTCAGTTTGGGACCTATAAGACAGGCTGGAGAGCTGGAGAGATGGCTCAGAGGTTAAGAGCACTGGCTCTTCTTCCAGAGGTCTTGAGTTCAATTCCCAGTCGCCACATGGTGGCTCACAACATCTGTAATGAGATCTGGTGCCCTCTTCTGGCCTGCAGGGATATGTGCAGGCAGGTGGAACACTGTACACATAATAAATAATCTTAAGGGACTAGAGAGATGGCTGTGGTTAAGAGCACTGATTGCTCTTCCAAAGGTCCTGAGTTCAATTTCCCAGCAACCACATGGTGCCTCACAACCGCCTGTAAGGAGATCTGGTGCCCTCTTCTGGCCTGCAAGGACACATGCAGGCAGAACATTGTATACATAATAAATAAATAAATAAAATAAAAACAAAAAATAAATAATCTTAAAAAAAAAAAAAAAAGACAAGATGGAAGGCTTATGCCTGTGTTATGTGCAGCCCGGTCTTGAAAAACAGTTTAAATGTTGCTGAATGTAAGGGAACACAACTTCAACAGAAGTTGTGGCACATGTGGCAGAAGCTTCTGGATCAGTGTGAACTTTCATTGGCTAAAGAAAAAGTATAGTGCTAAGAAACCCATCATGTGGGGCTGGATCTGGCTGCTCTTCCAGAGGTCCTGAGTTCAATTCCCAGCAACCACATGGTGGCTCACAAACCTCTGTAATGAGCTCTGGCCTACAGGCATACATGCAGACAGAACACATATACATAATAAATAAATAAATCTTTAAAAAAAAAAAAAAGAAAGGAAAGAAAGAAACCCATCATATGCTGGGAAGTAGTAACACTTGCCTTTAATCCCAGCATTTGAGAGGCAGAAGCAGGTGGAGCTCTGAGTTTGCGGTCAGCCTGATCTACACCGAGAGTTCCAGGACAGCCATGACAGTTATGCAGAGAAACCCTGTCTTGAAAAACCAAAAAAGAAAGAAAAAAGTCATCTTCGAAGGCCCTGATTCCCAGCAGGTCATCCCCAGTAAAGAGAACACTGAGCACAGGCCTGCCTTCCCCACCTTGGTCTAGCCACAAGGAACCGCAGGGAGTTGTGGTGCATAGAAACCTTTCAAACATAGTGTCTGTGAAACATGCTTCCTGTTGTAGAATATTATTATTATTAATAATAAAGGTGTTACTTTTGTTTGTGTTGCATTTGTTTAACTCTGTGAAGCTGTGTTACTGTGGCTGTCTAAAATACCTGATGGTTTAATAAAGAGCTGAACGGCCAATAATGAGGCAGGAGAAAAGATAGGTGGGGCTGGCGGCAGAGGGAATATATAGAAGGAGAAATCTGGGAGGAAAGAAGGAAAAAAGTATCCCGAGGAGGAGGACCATCAGGGGCCAGCCACCCAGCTACATAACCAGCAATGGAGTAAGAAAAATATACAGAAAAAGAGAACAGGAAAAGACCAGAGACAAAAGGTAGACAGGATAATTTAAGGAAAGCTGGCAAGAAACAAGCCAAGCTAAGGCTGGGCATTTATTTATTTATTTTTATTTATAAAGATTTATTTATTATGCATACAGTGTTCTGTTTGCATGTATGCCTGTAGGCCAGAAGAGGGAGCCAGATCTCATTATAGATGGTTGTGAGCCACCATGTGGGTGCTGGGAATTGAACTCAGGACCTTTGGAAGAGAATTCGGTGCTCTTAACCTCTGAGTTATCTCTCCAGCCCGTAGGCTGGGCATTTATAATAACAAGCCTCCGTGTGTGATTTATTTGGGAGCTGGGTGGCAGGCCCCACAAAGAGCAGAAACAACCAACAACAGCTTCCAGGCAGTCTTTGCTTTCCTTGACCATCTGACAAGACACTGTGAAGACACTTCAGATGCCAAAAAGGTGGGAATGGCTTCAAGGGAAATGCCAACAAATATCACACTGCAAAATCATTCCATGTGTGTAAGAAATGTGGGAAGATCTTCAGCCACTTATTTAAACTAAGGTCACATCAGAAGGATCATACTGAAATGTCACATCATACTTGCAGTGAATGTGGAAAAACTTTCACCTACCAGGCAGTAGTGATGCACGCCTTTAATCCCAGCACTTGGGAGGTAGAGACAGGCAGATTTCTGTGAGTTCGAGGCCAGCCTGGGCTACAGAGTGAATTCTAGGACAGGCTCCAAAGCTACACAGAGAAATTCTGTCTCAAAAAACAAAAAAAAAGAGGAAGAAGAAGGAGGAGGAGGAGGAGAAGAAAAGCTTTCACCCAAAAGCACTCAATGGTTCAGCACCAGAAAACTCACAGCAGAGAAAGGCCTTATGAGTGTGGCCAGTGTAAGAAAGTCTTTGCTTGAAGCTTCCATGTTGTTTGGCCTCAGAAAGTTCACAAATGAAAAAAAAAAAAAAAAAAAAGTTCACAATGCAACTGGTACAGGAGAGTCTTTAGTTGCATTTCCAATTTTTTGTTTGTTTGTTTTTTGTTTTTTGTTTTTCGAGACAGGGTTTCTCTGTAACTTTGGAGCCTGTCCTGGAACTCGCTTTGTAGACCAGGCTGGCATCGAACTCACAGAGGTCCACCTGGCTCTGCCTCCCAAGTGCTGGGATTAAAGGTGTGCACCACTGAAAGACCCTAGCCCTTCAGGCTTACACCCCCAAGCCTCAGGAAAAGAGAAACTTCAAGCACCAGGAAATTAGGAACTAAAAATCTAGTTCCAAGGGCAACCTGACTTAGCCATTGTTCAATCTCCCCTGCAACCATATAACAATGTAAAGAGATTTCTGTTAAGAGATGTGCTCAACTGTGACTGGGATAGTTGCAGGTGTTCCAGGAAGGACCACCGTGACCTTTGTGTAAACTCCACTCCCGCCCTGATATCCCCCCTTGAGGTTTCAGGAAGAATGTACCTGTTGACATAACTGTACCCCCTCTGTGATCATTCTGTACCCAGACCATGATCTTGTGAAACGAAATTGTATGGGAATTGTAATCTTGTGGGTTTTGTGGGTTTTTCCTTTAAAAGCCCTCATGGGGCTGCAGTAAGATGTGGCTCTTGCTCTTAGGAGCGGGGTTTGCCCTTCTATATAGAAGCTTAATAAATCCTCCTGCTATTGCATCAACTGGACTGGAGTCTGGGTTCTTGGTGCGCCCACTTGAGACCCTAAACTTTGGGGTCCAACACCACCACCGCCCAGCTCTACATTTCCAATTTTGTTGAGCAGCTGAAAATACACACTGGAGAAAGGCCTTACAATGCGATGTGTAGGAAAACCTTCATAAACAGCTCCCACCATGTCTGTCACCAGAAAGTTCCTAACACAGAAAGTCCTCTTGAACGCAGTGAATGTGGGAAAGCCTTTTGACAAACCTCCAAGCTTGTTCTGCCTCAAAGGAGCTGCTCTGGAGAAAGACCTGATTGATAACTTCAACCACTGTGGGAAAGTCTTCAGCAGGCTCCCTAACCTTGCTCCACACCAGTGAATGCATACTGGAGAAAAGCCCTGTGAATGCTCAGAACATAGAAAAGCCTTCAGCCAATCTCTGCTCTCATTCAGCACCAGAACATTTACAGTGGAGAGAGGGCTTACTAATGCAGTGAATGCAGGAAAGCATTCAGCTATAGCTCTAACCTTGCTCAGCGCCGGAAAGTTCACACTGGAAAAAGGCCTTGAGTGTGGCTGGTGTGGGGAAGTGGTGTGGTGTCATCCTCAGTCAGCACCAGAGAATCCACACAGGAGAAAAGCCTAGTCATTGTAGCAAATGTGGAAAAGCTTTCTGCTATAGCTCTACCCTATCCAAGCACCAGGAAAGACATGCTAGAGACTGGCTTTCCAAGTGCATCGGACTTAGGAACACCTTCAATCAAAGCTGCAGTTTCTCTCAGCACCAGAATCATCACACTGGAAAGGTGGCCAGTGTCGGAATGCACTCAGCTAGAGCCTTTCTTCTGCTTCACTGTAAAAGGACTCACTCATGAGAAACCTTAAGTCAGAAGAATCTCTAAGGAAGTCATCAGATTATAGCAACACAAACTGAAACATACATCCCAGCATCCCTCAGGGGAAAGTGCCAAGAATGTGGGAAGCTTTGGGGGGCTATTTTACACTTCCTTTTCTGTTTTAGGTCCTTTGTCAGATTATGTCACGGCCAGATGCCATCTTACCTGGAAGGACTCACAGTGTGTGCCTCCCATACTTAGGGAAAGCAGACCTCTGTGCTCTCTGTTCTGGAGTAAGTGAAGGGAGCCCTTTGGGTCACCTCAGTTCCCACTTATCCCCATCTGCAGTGGTTCAGGCGCTTCCCTGACCTAGGTCTGTCCAAGAGGATCTGAACTGGAATCTACTGATGACATCCAAAGATTTTCCACCTTGGTTCTTGAGTCTCGTGCAGATTTGTCCAGCCTGCAAGTGATTCGACCTTGGGACCCAGCTGCCTTTAGAAAGAATAAAAAAAGCCTTCATGTTATAGTCATCTTTTCATTTCAGGGATCACCCTCTGTGGGCAGGAACTGAAAAGGTAATTGGGCTCCAACAGTGTAAAGATGGAAGGGCTCAGGAAGAGAGGCTTCATTTACCTCACAGGCAACAGCAAGATGACAAGCAGCAGCTCCCAGTTCATGTTAGCCTGGATTTCCTTGATGCTCAAAGTCTGGGGGATGGACTGAAGGTCACTGTGTCCCATATGTCCAGGACCTCTTGAGTCTAAAGCTTTGAAAACTGGTTGGTGGAGTGGTAATCCCCAATATACCCAAGGGCAGCAGGAGCTGGTCCCTTTGTTCTCAAGAATTCCTACAGCACTATTGAGAGGCCCTCTATCTCCTGGTCCTACCCATAAATAAAGCCTCTGAAGACCAGAGTCTATAGTCAAGTGCCACTGGCTATAAGATTTACAGTAGCCAGGTGGGAGTCATAGGTGGGTACAGAAACAGTGGATTTGAGGTCAGAGAGAGAGGGGGAGACTGTGGCAAATGCAAGCAATAAACTAATGAGATGCCTGAATCACATTATACAGGCTTACAAGAGCTGGTTATATTCAAATCCACATTCGGTGACATCAGATAGGAAGCTGAGAAAAAACAATGGGGGAATCTCTTTTTTGCAGTATGGGAATTTATAACACAATTTAAAAAAAAAATCAAACAGCAGCTCTTTGGAAAACAAAAGACCTGATTTTTTTGTTTGTTTGTTTGTTTTCTTTTTCTTTTTTGAGAGATGGTCTCTTTTTCTTTTTTCTTTTCCTGAGACAGGGTTTCTCTTTGCACCTTTCCTGGAACTCACTTTGGAGACCAGGCTGGCCTTGAACTCACAGAGATCCGCCTGCCTCTGCCTCCCGAGTGCTGGGATTAAAGACGTGTGCCACCACCGCCGCCCGGTGAGAAATGGTCTCTTATGTAGCCCAGACTGGCCCCAAACTTCTTATCTTCCTACCTCCACCTTCCTATGCTGGAATTACAATCATTCACCACCACATTTAACTATGACCTCATTTTCAGTGCTTATTAAATTTGCCCTGATGGTGACCTTGATCACAAGAGATAAATCTTATAGACCATCCTGAACCTCCATTTTCTTTAGAACAAGAACACTAACAATAATAATAGCAGTGCAAAACAGAGCAAAAAATCTAAAGGTTTGTAGAATCCTTTAATGTTCCACCCAGATCTATACATCAGAAGTGTTCCTGGCCCGACAATGAACATGAAGAAAATCAGGCAAGAGGGAGCCTGGGGATCTCCAGGCATGAAGAAAGCATTGGCCTACAATATTTAACCACAATGTATAGCTCCATTTGTGATGTCTCTCTTCTTCCCAGATCCTGAAGCATGAGACAAACCACTCAAAGGAAAGCATCAGTGAGCATGAGGCATGTCTGCATAACTTCTCCCGAGCATCCCAAGATATCAGTGCAAATCCTAACTCTAGGCCATTCCTTCTGGGTGTAATAACTGTCATCCACCAAGTAGAATGAGAAGCAATACTTGAAAGTGGAGCTAAAGTCCAGTTGTGTCAGCCTCAGAGTAGAACAGATAATGGTCATCAGAGCTCGATCTCTTGTATTCCTGGCAGCGATGGGCAGACCTTGTGAAGCAAACTCTACCCTATTGGAAAAGGGTCCTGGGCTTGAGCTAGCTTTCTGATTTCCTCAACAAGTCTATATGTAAGGTAACTGGCCTGCTGTGTGTGTGTGTGTGTGTGTGTCAGAGTATCCCAAACCAAGCTCCCATGGCTCTGAGCCAGTACAAATTAGTCTGTTGACCATTTGACCATCCATCTTGACTCTAAAGGGAGGCCTGCCTATCAGCTGCCATTGAAGAAAGCAGTGTTGAGTAAAAGACAGAGACTTTTGTGGGGGTTATTGGTTAAGACAAGCTCTTGCCATGTAGCGCCAGGCTGACCTTGTACTTGCGAGGTAGTCAAGTCTGGCCTCAAATCCGCAGTCCTGCTTCGGCCTTCTGTGTACTGTCATTACAGGCATACTGCATAGCGTCTAGCTCAGAGAAAGCCTTTTGCTAGGACACGACGAGCCTCAAATCAAATTAGTCCCTGAAGCCAAATACTGAATCGTTTTGATTTCTTTCACCACTAAAATGGTTTTTGTTGAAGCTATTTTGATTAAGGTTTATGTCATCTGCAAGTAATAGAGTTCTCTCTCTGAAACTGTTCCCATGATATCAGCCACCCCTTCACCTACCAGAGATGCAGGGCTCAGAGCAGAATTATCCCTGAGCTCCTCAGATAGGATGGAAGATCGTCTTGTCTCTAGACGTTAGGCCCAGCAGCTGCAGGTGGACGATGATATCCAAGTTACCTCCGTTTCTCCAGTTTCCATTCCTTGTTCTGGTACCTTCTCTTCAGTTCTGACACCACGGCATTAAGCCACAAAATTCAGCATCAGTCATCTCTAGCATAAGGAAGCATATAAATGAAAGCCTGGAGACTGAAAATCTGGGCTGCTACACAGGTGACCTCTGTGGCAGAAAGGACTAGGCTAGGCTAGTAAAAGCACAAGCTAAAGGCAGGTGCTTGGAGGGCTCTTCCCTGTTCCCACTGAGGGTTTCATTTCCAGTGACTTAAGAATCAAGCAGTACGCCCTGCATCCTCAGAGGCAGTGTGAGCGGCAAATGAAGTCTCGGTCTTGGGAGAGAATGAGGGGGCATAGTCAACACACTAGCCACTGGATAGATCCCCTCAAAAGCTTCAGAGGAGCCTCAAGACAGACGATGCTGTGAAATCACTTTTAGAAGACGGCATTTCACATTTTTTGACTATGCACAAGCTCCCTGGTGAGCCTTGAGATGAAATGTGACTTCAGATATTGGTTTCCTGGCAGGCCTTGGGTGGAGAGGAAGCCTGAGGGAACTGAGGAAGGGCCCGGTTCTAAGAGCAATAGGTTGTTACTGGAAAGGAGACAGGCAAGACAATGATGAGTGAGGTGCTTAGAATATCTGGGACACACATTTCTAGGGACAAACTGGAAGATGGTTGGTGCCAGCCTTGAATACAGTTACTGGGACACAGAGTGGTAAAAAGATACCATGTTCTGCGAAGGGACTCAGGGAGGGCTGTTGGAAGAGGACAGTACTGGGAGAAGCAAGACTTTGTAAAAGTGGCCCTTGTCAGGGTATTGTACAGGCAAAGGTGCTAAGAACAGATTTCATACACAGGTGCTTGCTGTCCCCAAAGTGCAGGCTGCATCGCACAGTAACGACACTTCCTCTTCTGAAAAGATGAAATACCAAGGGCAGCAGGTCATAGTATGGGCTCTCCTGGCATCACTATGGAAACACCCCTCTGCATGGTGGTCTCATTGCCACCTGACTGGAGCACAAGTAGGCATTAAGTGCTGTGCAATGGGAGACCGGTGGGCCTTTCAGAGGGAAGAGGATAGTCCCACAGAACCAGTGTTCAGTAACTAAGGATATATCAGCTCAAGACATGTTGTGTGGAGGCCAAGGACAGAAGACCTAAAGTATAAAGGGGAAAGTAGAAAGAGCAGTACTTGGAGAACACCAGTTAGAACTCAGGAGTCAGAGAACAACAGTATGTCAGAATTGGGTCTGGAAGACTAAAAGGAGGTATGGCTACTGTCCCTCGTGTTGAGACAAGAGAACCTGACTTGCATTCACAGGAACTGACCCTCTCTGGCCATAGCTTGATTCCAACGACCCACGTTTCCTCTCTTTCCTAGTCTGGAATGTGGAAGCAGAGCTTCCCATGGAAGACCAAGGGGTTTGTGGGAAGGTCAACCCCAGAGGAAGGTGGTTCGTCCCATGACAAACCACAACAGTGTAGGGAAATCCACCTATGCAGTTGTGTGCCTGGGGAGAACGGTATCACGTTAAACGCTCGGGGAAGGTCTCGGAGGCCCCAGTCATGACAACGCCCATTATGTCAGAAGGACTGGCAAGGCGAAGCCAGCCAGGGAACGGCGGGGCGATGGTAATGACCTCACCCTTGAAGCCCCTCCGAGCTTATGTCCCTGATACAGCCCCATAGGCCATGGTGGACGCGCTAGGTCGTTGGCTGCGACCCCGCGACATGCACGTGGGTGGCCCGACGGCCAACGTCCCCGGGGCTCCGGGGAAGGTCTTGCGCCGACGTCACGGAAGCGAAACGACCTTGACGCCTGTGTCTCCTCCGCTCCGGCTTCCGCGACCCCCGGCAGGCCCCTTACCGCAACTCCCTGGTGACACAGCCCACCCCCAGAGAGCGGCCGAAGCGGCGGGTCCAACGCCCGGACTCCCGCCTCCTCGACGACGCGGTCCAGGAAATGACTCCTAGTCCCTCATTGGCCCAGCGACCCTCTGGCCCGCCCGGAAATGCGCTTCTGTGTTTTCATTGGCCAGCGAAGGGGTTTCTGGGTGATGTAGTTCATGTCACGTAACCAGCGACGTCTCGCCTTTTGTGTCATGATCTCCGTGGCAACGACCAAGCGGAGCCGTGATGGTTTCTGGGAAACAGTGTGGCATTGTTTGAGGACCCTGAGCCAATGAAACCTCAGAGATTTGGTTCAAATCTCGAGAGCTTCAGTGGACGCGGCGGGACTTGTGGTCCCCATGTGATTTCCGTGATGCGTCCTGTGGCACGTTCCCCCTGTCAGCCCCTGTGCTGGACTGGAAGGGACAGACAGAATGCGGGACATATCGTAACTCACTGCTAGTGTGTTAGCCTTCCAGAGCCTGGGTCTTTCTTCCTCTGCTACCTGCTCCAAGAGGCGCCGGGGCTCCGCGCTTGGCTTTAGTTTACATGGTCCCTGGAACTCGGTCTCCGATGTTTTAGGTGGTTTTCCAATTTAGGAAGACCGAGAGCCTGAGGACCGACATCCTCCACTGTCACCACGTCCTGTGGAAGTGTGAGGATTCAACCGACCTGTAGGGACCTGTCCAGCCCCTGGGTTCCGATGGAGCTGGTCGCTGATGGACCCAACACACCTGGGAGGAGAGGGTGCCCAGGTTTTCGTCCAGAGATCCGGGACCTCATGTTCCTGGAGTCTTGTAGGAAATGATATCCAAAACTTTCCGTTTCCTCCTGTGTTTTAGACGACTGTCTTCTGAATAAAAACAAAAACAAACAACAACAAAGACACCATCTTTGGGTGTGCGGCTGCGCCCATAAGCAAAAGATCATCCCAACTGGGCTTGTTGATTGTGGACATCTCATAGGCGGAAGGGTGGAAACTACCAGCAGGACCAGTCTGAATTAAGAGTCTATGTTAAGCATACTGGCGACTTTCTAGAGAAAAACACTTCTCACAGAGCAGCTTCGAATATATTTTACAGGGCGCTTTTAAAGGCAAAGAACACAGAAAAACTGTTGGCAATTTTGCAGAGGGAAGAAATCCAGCAGTTTAACAGAAGCCAAAAACATGTAGTTAGCTGGGGCATTTCGACTGAGTTTCTACAACAGGGTTGGTTACTTACCCACGGGATTTTCCCTATAGCTGCCTACTGGGAACACACCGAGGGAATGGGGAGGGTGGAGATGGAATGGCCAGCCAGGCGGTAAATACAGTCGTTTCAGTGCTTCTGGTGACTAATAAGGAGTGCCTGTGGAATTAAATTAATAGCTGACTTTGAAATCTGCTTAAGTTGGACCAACTAGATTACCTGATGTGGGTCTATGAGAAAAAGAGATACCAATGTTTGTCCTTGTTTGGGGGAAATATGGAAGTTGGTGTAAGGGAGAAAATCGTTGAGTTTTGTAATTGAGGTGTCTCAAGCTGGAGACATCCAAAGATGGATGACATTCATTATAAGCAGCCATAGGTTGACCAAGAGAGTAGACCTAGCATAAAACAGTGAAGCGCCCGGCAGTGGTGGCGCATGCCTTTAATGCCAGCACTCAGGAGGCAGAGCCAGGTGGATCTCAGTGAATTCGAGGCAAGCCTGGTCTACAGAACAAGATCCAGGCCAGGCACCAAAACTACACAGAAGAACTGTCTTGAAAAAAACAAAAAACAAGCAAAAAAACAATGAAGCCTAAACTGAGTGTGGTGGCATAGACATATAATCCTGCTCAGGTGACTGAGACAGGAGGATGATGAGTTCAAAGCCTGCCTGAACTACAGAGTGAGTTTAAGGCCAGAACGAGTAATTCAGCAAGACCTTGTCTCAATTGTAAAGGGTCTGCCTAGCATGGACAGGCTGGTCAAGTGGCAGAAGCAGAAATGACCAGCCTACGTTGAATCCCCAAGCCATGGTTAGTCAGTCAGTGGATGAGCAATTGGGCTGTTAGGAAGAGAAGGACAGCTGTGGGAAAATAACACATAGCAAAAGCAGGGGTAGAGGAAGCCTCTGAGATCTGCTCATGGTTCTGGGCAGCTGATGCTGGAAGCAAGATGGCAAGGAGGGGAGGCATTAACAGGAGAGTTTGTAGATGTTCTGAAGAGTGACACCCACAAGAAGAGAGCATGTGAGCTAATGTGTCCTGGGCCAGAGCGGGTCACATATTATTTTTCCCCACACTGCTTGCACCCAGAAGGCCTCTTTCCAGTGTGTATTCTTTTTATGAAGGATGCTGCTGCTGCCGCCTTTAAAGCACTTCCCACATTTTTTTTCACTCATAAGGTCTTTCTCCACCATGAACATTCCCTGACCAAACCAGGGTAGACAGTGCAGAAGGCTTCCCACACTTGCTGTACTGTTATGGCTTGCTCCAGTGTGAATCCTCTGGTGCGAAGCAAGTGCATCTTTGCTGTTGAAGATTTCCCACGTTCAATGTACCTGAAAGGTTTTATTCCTGTCTTCCCCTTTGGTGCTTCTTCAGACTGAAGGCCTCCTCACATTCATTACACATGAGCTGTTACTCCAGGGCTGTTTTTTTTTTTTTTTTTGGTGACTAACTGGGGTTGAGTTTCCCTTGGGGACATTCTTGCCCATCCTGCAAGTGATCAGAGTGAGTTATCAGGTGACTGATATTGAGGACCTTCTGGAAGCTTGTTCCACAGCCATTGCATTTGAAGGGCTTCTGTGTGCTGTGGGCTCCCTGCTGCTGTCCATTGGTGGGCTGGGGTAGGGAGGCTGACCTATACTCATTGATCCTACATAGCAGTTTCTTGTTGTGGGGGGGATCCTTGGTGATGAAGGTTGGTGGTATCTGGGTTATCCTTCCCAGCTTCTTCACACATACAGGGCTTTTCTGATTCTTGTTTACAAGAAGTTTCCTTATCCTCCAGTGTACATTGATAACTTGAAAGCAAAGGCCAGTCACTTCCTGGATCTGTCCTGGAGGAAGATGATATCTTTATTACCAGTGCAAGTGAAGCATATTGAGAAAGGATTCAAGCCGGGCAGTGGTGGCGCACGCCTTTAATCCCAGCACTCGGGAGGCAGAGGCAGGTGGATCTTTGTGAGTTCAAGGCCAGCCTGGGCTACCAATTGAGTTCCAGGAAAGGCACCAAAGCTACACAGAGAAACCCTGTCTCGAAGAAACAACAACAAAAAACCAAAACAAACAAACAAACCGAGAAAGGATTCTACACAAGTGCTGTGAGGTTTCTGAGGAAAACTTGAATAGAGGTGAGGACACAAAATAAGGTGTGGTATAATGCAGGGAAGGGCTGGGATTTCCAAGACACTCCTCTTCTAAGGGTTTCAATGGAGCTTGGACTGATGGTGACATCTCAACACTGTATAGGACAGTCTGCTTTCAGCAAAAACCTGACTGAAAAATAGTAGCCAATGTTCAAGTATTAGTTAAACGTTAGTTGATGTTCAAATACTATATTTTTAAAGATTCATTTATTATGTATACAGTGTTCTGCCTGCAAGCCAGAAGAGGGCACCAGATCTCATTACAGATGGTTGTGAGCCACCTTGTGGTTGCTGAGGATTGAACTCAGGACCTCTGGGGGAGCAAGCGGTGCTCTTAACCACTAAGCCATCTCTCCAGTCCTCAAATATTGTATTTTAATGGTTTTACTTTTATTTTATGTGCATTGGTGTTTTGTCTGTGTGACTGTATCAGATCCCCTGGAACAGGAGTTACAGACAGTTGTGAGCTGTCATCATATAGGTGCTGGGAGTTGAACATTATTTAATGGGGCTGGAGAGCGAGCCCAATGGCTAGGAGCACTGGCTGCTCTTTCAGAGGACCTGAGTTCAGTTCCTAGTGCTCAGGTCAAATGGTTCACAGCCATCTGTAATTCCCAGCACCAGAAGAACTGATGCACTCTTTTGGCCTCTGTAGGCACTACATGGATGTGGTGCATAGACATACATGCAGGTAGAACACCTACACAATACAAACAAAAAACCTCATGTCGGCCGGGCAGTGGTGGCGCACGACTTTAATCCCAGCACTCAGGAGGCAGAGCCAGGCAGATTTCTGTGAGTTCAAGGCCAGCCTGGTCTCCAAAGCGAGTTCCAGGAAAGGTGCAAAGCTACACAGAGAAACCCTGTCTCAGAGAGAAAAAAAAAAAAATCGCAAACCAATAACCTAACTTCACACTTCAAAGAAGACAAACAATAAATCAAAGCTGCAGAAGGAAGGAAATAGTTAAAACTGGAGCAGAAATGAAATGGGGATGAGAATAATAAAATCAATGAACCCAAGACAGGATTGTCTGAAAAGAGAAAGTGACCAACCTTAACCTAGGCTGACAAGAGACTAGACTCAATGGGAATTGTTTCAGCTGGACAAACCTAAAGCTGGGTCACCACAAAAGCTGTAACAGAGGAGGAAAACTGGATACCATTCCAATATGACAACACCAACTGGTTGAGATTCAAAAAAAAAAAAAAAAAAAAGGACTTAAACCTTGGTCCTAAAAAAGGACTCAAACCCTGATCCTTATCTGCCAGAGGAGCTTACAGGGTACTAAAATAGGACCCATTTTTAACTAGGTGCAGTCTATGAAGGCAAAACAGACTCCATGTTAGAGGAGGGCCACCATCTCAAACCACCTGCTGTACTCAGTTCCAGGAAAGACCTCAGGAATGTGCCATGACAACTCAAACAGATACAGAGCAGTATCTTCCTGCAGACATCCTGTCTGCGGTTTATGGCCCTTGAAGAAATCTAGATAATCCTGCTGAGCAGCCCAGATAAACATGCTCAGCAAGTTGTAGTTCCCTGCCAAAAAGGCCAATCCAATAGTTTCAAAAAATCACCTTGCCCCATATCCCTTTTAACCAATCCCAATTTGCCAAGGCATGTAATTCCCAGTTTATGATTTTTCCCTATAAAAACTCTACCAGCTGGCGTTGGTGGCGCACGCCTTTAATCCCAGCACTCGGGAGGCAGAGGCAGGCGGATCTTTGTGAGTTCAAGGCCAGCCTGGTCTACAGAGTGAGATCCAGGAAAGACGCAAAGCTACACAGAGAAACCCTGTCTCGAAAAACAAAAACAAACAAACAAAACTCTTTACCCTTGGGCTCACTGCCTCTTCCACATTTCCCTCCATCTGCCTGGCAGTGGCCCACCTTGAACCTGATGATAAAAAGACCCTTATACGCTGGGCAGTGGTGGCGCACACCTTTAATCCCAGCACTCGGGAGGCAGAAGCAGGCGGATCTCTGTGAGTTCCAGGCCAGCCTGGACTATCAAGTGAGTCCCAGGAAAGGCGCAAAGCTACATATAGAAACCCTGTCTCGAAAAAAACAAACAAACAAAAGACCCTTATGTGCTTGCATCAGAAATTGGCTCCTTGGTGGTCTCTGGGCATTTCTCAAAATGGGTACAACATGGTCATATTGACACATTGAGGTGAAGTAGCATGAAAATCCCAGGAGGATTTAGAGATTCAGCTGGGTGTCATATCCAGTTTCAGGTTTTTTGTCCCGTCCCCCCCAGACAGGGTTTCTCTGTGTAACAGTCCTGGCTGTCCTGGAACTCACTCTGTAGCCCAGGCTGGCCTCAAACTCACAGAGATCCATCTGCCTCTGCCTCCCAAGTGCTGGGATTAAAGGCTTGAGCCACCATCGCCTGGCTTCAGTCACTTTTAGGGTTTTGGGTAACAAACACCTTAATCAAAGCCCCAGGAATGCTGGTGGGTGCCTTTAATCTCAGCATTCAGGAAGCAGAGGCAGGAGAATCTTGCTGAGTTTGGGGCCAGCTTGGTTTACAAAATGAGTTCCAGGCCAACCAAGGCTACATAGTGAGATCTTGTCTGACAAAAACAAGAAACTGCTTCTATGTATCAAAAGAGCCTTGGTGTCCCATTTCTCTGAAAGCCTGCAACACTATCTCAAAACACAAAGTTGAAGGCTCCTGAGCAACTGTCCTCACGCCTCTGGAGGGGTGTGTCCCTGCCTACCAACACCCCCTACACAAATATACATATAAATAAAAATATAAATGAAAATAAAATATTTAGAAGTAGATTCAGCTTTGCATACTGAAAATCCAAGGTGGCTGAAAAGAAAGTACTAAATGAGTGAAAAGATAACCTGAAAGACTTAAAATGGCAACACTCCCCCAGATTACCTAGCGATTCAAATCCAGAACACAAGCCTGTTCTAGGCAGAACGTTTGTAAAATTTCTCCTGGAGGTAGGAGGGGCCGTGTTTCTGGCACATTAACAGGGCCAGAGAGAAACAGAGCTGTCGGGGATTCAGAGGCTAACCTGCGATACAACTAGGTTGTTCTGATATTCCCTGGGGAAGCGGGTGTTTACGCAGCTCACAGGGCTGCTCAAATGACAGGTGGTCCAGTCTCAGCACCTATAACACCCTCAACAGACAACCGAAGACATCCATGGAAAAGTGGTCCGAGGTGGTCTGTGACCTGGAGGAGAGCGGGGGACTTACCCAGAGAAACATGTAACGCCCTCCAGCGTCACCTCCTCTGGCCCACATTAAGGAGCTCTCATTCCTCTAGGAAGAAATATATGGCCACATCTTCAAACATCACCAGGCTCTTCAATGATGAAGTCAGCTGAGATGACTGCAGGACCGCCTCCTTCCTGGGAGGGTCGCCTGGCAGCCATCACCTCATCATCTCATTCTTCCCCAATGCCTCCAATGACCCTCACTCACTGTATGAAAGCTCTCGTTCTTTTTTCTTTTTTCTTTTTCTTTTTCTTTTCTTTTCTTTTCTTTTCTTCCTTCCTTCCTTCCTTCCTTTCTTTCTTTCTTTCTTTCTTTCTTTCTTTCTTTTTCTTTCTTTCTTTCTTCCTTTCTCTCTCTCTTTCTTTCTTTTCTTTTTTTTTTTGTTTTCCGAGACAGGGTTTCTCTGTGTAGCTTTGCGCCTTTCCTGGAACTCGCTTTGGAGACCAGGCTGGCCTTGAACTCACAGAGATCCGCCTGCCTCTGCCTCCCAAGTGCTGGGATTAAAGGTGTGCGCCACCACTGCCCGGCAAAAGCTCTCATTCTTGAGACCCGGTGACCACCCTCCAAAACCTCTGCTTTAGCACCTCCTGTCCCCTGACCTAACTAGTCCTTTTAGTCCTTCTAGGATACCCTCCTATCAGGGGAGGTCCTTGTAACCGGAGAGCAGGGCGAGTTGACTTGGACCAGGCCAGAAATCTTGGTGTCTGCTGCATATTATGACGTCACTCTCGTGCCCCCGCCTTGTGTGTGCTTGGTGGTTGCCAAGGCAACTGAGGAAGCTGAGCGCGGACTACATTTCTCACAAGCCACCTTACTGTCCCTCCACCCACGGGAAAGCAGGAGACTGGAGAACTGAACCGATACTTACCTGCACCCTGACCGATGTGTAGATCCATCCCTACAGACCGCGGTATTCTCACCAGAAGCCTCTGCTGCCGGGAGAAGCATCCCTCTTGGCGTTTTGTTGATCATCTGGCATACGGAGCGAGACCTGTGACTCAGAAAAGCTATAGGACTGGAAGTTTAGGGGTTAAAGAAGTGTTTAACAAGTGCAGGGTCCTAGTGATTAGGGCCTAGTCAATCCCCAGCACACACAGCAAAGTGAGCTGTCGAGGCCCAATGTGGTGGAGCACGCCTATGATCTTAACACCTGGAGCCGGGGGCAGGAGGATGGAGAGTTACAGAGCGGCCTGATCTACAGAGCAAGGTCCTGTCTCGGTTAAACCAAACTCAGCCTAGTGGTGGCGGCGCAGACCTTTAATCCCTGCAGATTAAGGCAGAGGCAGAGCCAGGTGGATCTCTGTGAGTTCCAGGCCAGCCTGTTCTACAGAATAAGTTTCAAGGACCTCCAGGACTACACAGAGAACCCTGTCTCGGAGAAAGAAAAAAAAGGAAAAGACAAACTCATCTTAGAGGATATGACCTGTATCTTCCAGGCATCTATGACAAGCCACTGGCTTCCTCATTCTTCCCAGCTAGCTTTCTGACTTGTCCCATGCTGCCCTTGGGATTAATGGGGTGAAGGCATGCATGAACACCCTCACACTTTCACACATTCTACCTACCACAGGTCATGGGTTGTCAATATTGGAGTGTAAAAGTCTACATTTCTGGCAGCAGGTGGAGGCTTATGCCTATAATTTCTTCATGGGGTGGAGGCAGGAGGATGAGCTGGAAGTCATCCCTGCCTACAAAGTGAGCTGGAGGCTGGTCTGGAGTATACTAGGCTCAGCAGGTTACGGTGCTTGCCGCCAGGCCTGAAGACCTGATTGGGATCCTGTGCTGCCTAGTCTTAGATCAGCTTGACACACAAAATAGAACCTTATTTCAGAAATATCTCCATAAGATCTGGGTACAAGCCAGGTAGTGGTGGCACACGCCTTTAACCCCACCACTTGGGAGGCAGAGGCAGGCAGATCTCTGAGTTTGAGGCCAGCCAGGGCTACATAGAGAAACTCGGTCTTGTGGCGGGGAGGGGGGGGGATGATTCAGTTACAAGGTATTTTTTTTAATTTTTATTTTTTAAATTATTCATTAATTACACATGATATGATATTAATCACATTTGTGGTATTCATAGATTACA
Organism: Peromyscus leucopus; assembly: GCF_004664715.2. NCBI lineage: Eukaryota > Metazoa > Chordata > Mammalia > Rodentia > Cricetidae > Peromyscus > Peromyscus leucopus. The sequence goes on from NC_051063.1 coordinate 179,766,114, forward strand.
TTCACCATATTCATTCAAATATATATATATATATAAATTAATTAATTAGTGATTGATTTGATGGGGGAGGGCCCAGCCCATAGGGGTTGGTGGTTCTGGGCTGTATAAGAAAGCAGGCTGAGCAAGCCATGAGAAGCAAGTCAATAAGCAGCTCCCCTCTGTGGCTCCTGCCTCTCCAGAATCCTGCCCTGTTTGAATTTCTGTCCTGACTTCCTTCAGTGATGGACATCACCATGGAAACATAAAGCCGAATAGGCCCTTTCCTTCCCATATTGCTTTTGGTCATGGTGTTTTGTTGCAGCAATAGGAACCCTGTGGGAGAATTCCCACTGGCCTACACCTGGCATGGTTCCAGAGAGTAGCATCTTGCTCTAATTCATTGTTTGTTTAGCAGATACCCTGTTTCTCTTGTCACCCTATGTGAATCTTGTCTGAGAGTCTCCCAAGAATACAAAGTCTATGCAAAACTTGGTTCAGGAAACCTGGAAAACTGTGGTATCTGATGAATTGAGAAATTTGCACTTGGCATTGTGTTTTTGGAAGCTTTATTCAGGTGGTTTTGAGCATGTGGAAATCAACTGGCTAAAGTGTAAATATGGAGAAAAATAAAAATGCCCTGGGCGAAGGGAAAGTGCTTCAGTCTTTAGAGACTGGATTCTCTTGCAGCCACAAAAAGTTAGCATTCAGCCGGGCGGCGGCGGCGGCGGCGGCGGCGGCGGCGCGGCGGCGGCGGCGGCGGCGGCGGCGGCACACACCTTTAATCCCAGCACTCGGGAGGCAGAGCCAGGCTGATCTCTGTGAGTTCGAGGCCAGCCTGGGCTACCAAGTGAGCTCCAGGAAAGGCGCAAAACTACGCAGAGAAACCCTGTCTCGAGAAAAAAAAAAAAAAAAAAAAAAAAAAAAAAAAAAAAAAAAAAAAAAAGCTAGCATTCTTCCCCCATTCCCCAGACAGAGTTTCTCTGTATAGTTTTGGGTGCCTGTCCTGGAACTCACTCTGTAGACGAGGCTGGCCTCGAACTCACAGAGATCCGCCTGCCTCTGCCTCCCAAGTGCTGGGATTAAAGGCGTGCGCCACCACCTCCCGGCTGGCTAGATTTATTCTTAAGGTGCCTCTGAGTCTTCTTTCCACAGATCTGAGTGAATCCACATGCCCATGCCTCGACAGAACCCTAAGATTGATCCCAACTCTACATGGTGGAAGGAGAGAGATTTCACAAGTTGTCCCCCAATCTATACACTTGTGCTGTGGTGCATGCAGATGCACAATAACATGCAGAAAAAAAAAAAAAAAAGTAATGGGCTGGACTCAGCTGGTAAAGTGTTTGTCATTCAAGTACGAGCACCTGACCAGATCGCCAGCACCCGCGAAAAAGCAAAGTCCGGGGACAGGCTGGTGGCCCCAGCTATGGAAGGATGGAGACCTGTATCGGGCTTTCTTTTGGGGGGAGGGGCACCGACAAGCTCCCAAATCATGACACAGAGACTTCTTACTAGTTGTGAATGCTCAGCCCTATTTTAGCTCTTATTTTAATCTGTTTCTCTTTATGTTTTGCCTTGGGCCTCGTTTACCTTTCTTTCTGTATATCCTACTCCGTGTCTGGTGCCTCGCCCTGAACTTCTCCCTCTCTCCTTCATTCTCTCTTTTCTCTCGTTCTTCTCAAGCCTAGATTTCTCCTCCTGTTTATTCTCTCTGCCCTCCAGCTCCGCCTATCCCTCTTCTGTCTAGCTATTGGCTGTTCAGCTTTTTAATTAGACCAATCAGGTGCCTTAGCTAGGCACAGCAACACATCTTTTCATAATTAAACAAATGCAGCAGAAATAAATGTAACACTCCTTTACACAGTTAAAGTAATATCTACAGCATAAACAAATGTTTTTTTTCCTTTTTTAAAAAAGATTTATTTATTTATTATGTATACAATATTCTGCCTGCATGTGTCCCTGCAGGCCAGAAGGCACCAGATCTCATTGCAAGTGGTTGTGAGCCACCATGTGGTTGTTGGGAATTGAACTCAGGACCTCTGGAAGAGCAGTCAGTGCTCTTAACCTCTGAGCCATCTCTCCAGCCCATGCATAAACAAATGTAACACTCCTTTACATAGTTAAATATTTGCTGTGGGCTGCAGAAATATATCATAAGAACTCAGCTAGGGGCTAGAGAGATGGCTCAGAGGTTAAGAGCATCGACTGCTCTTCCAGAAGTCCTGACTTCAATTCCTAGCAACCACATGGTGGCTCACAACCATCTATAATGAGATCTGGCACCCTCTTCTGTGTACATAATAAATAAATAAATCTTTTTTTTTTAAAAAAAAAAAAAGAACTCAGATGGTTATGGCAAAGTCACTACCTGGAGGGATCAAGGAATTTCTCCAGAGGAAGCCAAATTCCAAGGAGCTTTTGGTGTTACTTGGCTTGTATATCAGCTGTCTTCTGTTATGAAAATCATGTGTGCCTTCATAGTTTTCCCAATTGACTTTTCCCTAAGAAGGGCTAACAGTGTGGACTGATCACTCTCTGGACATACACATTCCAGGTATTTGGAGAACAGCCTCAGGAAAGGCTTTCTCTGGAATCAGATATCTCCCTTGGCCACTTTCAAGGACTAGCAGTAATAACAGTCCACATGAAAGTCTCCTGATTTAAGGTAAATTCCACAAAGAGACACCGCCTAGGTCAGGTGAACTTTAAGTAATAGCTTTACACAATTTAGCTCGAACCTTCCTTTCTTACAGCCTCATAAACTTTATAGACCTCTAACTCCTTATCTAACCACTTCTAGGAATATTTAGATAACCTGTGTGCTAACAGCTATGCTCAGCCTGAACCCAAGTTCAAGCCTCCCTGTAATTATCGTCATTGACAGCATCCAGCCAGGTCCATCCCCAGTTGGAGGAAAGTACCTTATCAGAGATACCTCTGTACTCTCTAAGAACAGACTTAAGCATCCAGACTACTTGTTTGAGAAGGCCTGGCGGATGTGCCAATTAAGCTTAATTCCTCCTTTCTTAAATCTTACCTCTAGTTCCAGATCTCCCTTTAACTATCACCAGAGGCATCTAGCTGTGCACAGGTTGCTTAGCGACCGAGCACACTTTCCCCCTCCCTGCAGAAAAATGGCAGATAGCTTGGACAGATAGGAGCCACAAGAAAAAAGAAGGCAGTTTTATTTTCTCCCATTGACCTAGCAACTTAGAGATTCTTAACATTTTCTACTAATCACATTTAAGATGATAGTTGAGCACATAAGATCCCTCTTCTTAGATATTACCTGAATTTAGCCTTTGGTTAATCCATTTTCCCATTAGTCACTTCCCTCTTGGGTTGCAAATGATAATTAACATTTATTGCCCCTCTATGTGATTCTTACCACCCCTCTGTTTGACTCTGGAAGCCTGGCTTTGCACTGCCAAGGGATTACTGCTTGTAAGTGTATATATACCAGGACTCCCAGGGTACGGGAAGAAGAAGATTTGGAAGAATAAATGACTAGACTAAGAGCTCTGTGTGCTGAGATTCTATTTCCTGAAAATAGTCCTCACCATTCACAGTTTCTCTCCTGAGCCCCTGAAATGTATAATATTAAGGCTGGTCCCTCAAATATTATACAAGATCTGCGGGCGCATGTGCGCGCGCACGCGCGCGCACGCACACACACACACACACACACACACAAGTGTGTGCAATACACAAATGTAAATTTTCAGAATGAGTGATGTCACCTTGGTAGCTTCCTATAAAATACAAGGCATTGGTTATTGTTTGGGGTCCCCCTTATAGGAGTATCCATCTCCTGAATATTTTGTCTGTAAAGTACAACATTTTCCTTTATGTACAGTTCAGTCTCCCCCACTGGGGTCTGTTGTGGCATGAGCTGGCTGTTCCTGAGAAGACTGGTAACTCACTCCTTCATTGCATCATCTCCATTCTAAGAGCATGAACACATAGTCGGTCATGAGAGGCACTCCAGAGGAGACCGGGACCTGGTGACTGTTCCCAGGATGGGCTGTTCTCATGCCTGCTGTGTGACGTCATCCTCATGCCTGGTGCATGGCCTGTCCTCATGCTTGCTGAATGGCCTGCCATACCTGGTATATAGCACTGTCCTTGTCCTTAGAGAATGGCTTTGTCCCCATACCTGTTGCATACCCTGTGCCTTCTCAGGTCTTGGTTAGCTCTCCATTAGTTTTCCCTATTTTCTTGACAGCTGCCCTCAATTGTTCTGTTCTCTGTTCTTAGCTCAAACTCACAGAGATCCGCCTGCTTCTGCCTCCTGAGTGTGCTGGGATTAAAGGCATGTGCCACCACTGTCCGGCTTCATCTAGCTTTCTTATACATCCCAATACCATCTGCCTAGGGATGGTACCACTCACAGTGGGCTGGGAACTCTCTCTATATATATTTTTTTCGAGACAGGGTTTCTCCTTGTTTTTTTGGTGCCTGTCCTGGATCTCGCTCTGTAGCCCAGGCTGGCCTCGAACTCACAGAGATCTGCCTGCCTCTGCCTCCCAAGTGCTGGGATTAAAGGCGTGGGCTACCCCTGCCCATCTGGGCTGGGAACTCTTACATCAATTAGCAACAGCAACAACAAAAATATCACCATGAACATGAGCACAGGCAATACTTTAGTCAAGCTGAGGTTCCTTCTTTCCATATGTGGCAAGTTGAACTAGTAACTCATCACGGAAGCTGAGTGGATCTCTGTGAGTTTGAGGCCAGCCTGGTCTACAGAGCGAGATCCAGGACAGGCACCCAACACTACACAGAGAAACCCTGTCTCAAAAACAAAACAAACAAAACAAAAAATCATCATGGCCTGGGTCTGACTGTCTCACCACAAGATGTCAAGTGACCATCGTGAAGGTGTTATCTGACCCACATACCCATGGGCCAGCTAGCTGTGGGCAGCAATCTAGCATGATGTGAAATGGTTCAAATGGTTGAACTCAGACGTGACCTAGGCCATGACAGCAGACCCCACATGAGGACTTGTGGAGAGGCTGAGGATATAGCACATCAGTAGAATGCTTGCCTATCTCCAAAGGGGCCCTGGGGTTGATCTCAGCATCACACACACAGTTTATGGAGGAAAACTTAATAACACAGAGGGACCCTAATTAAGCAAGCTAGGAACAGTCTGAGATTGGTGGGACCAGCAGGGCACACTGTGAGAGACCTGGCCCCCCCAAAGCTCTACCCTACAAAGCCTTGAGTCAATACCTGGGGTTGTGTGTGATGCTGTTCAGAGGGAGACAAGGAAGGAGACACAGTCTATTGCATCAATCACATGGGAAACTGAAAACTAAAACCTGGTAGTCCAGCTTTGGGGTGAACAAGGCAAAAGGGTTTGTAGACTAGGGACAGATGCATGGATCTTACCAAGTAAACTGGTGAGCTCTGAGTTCTTGAATATCTTGTCATGGTACAAGAGACAATGGGCCATATGAAGCAGCCTCCATTCTACCTGGGAGTAATGGCTGTCACATCTGCAAACATTGCCAGACTCTAAAATGGCAGTTTCAGCTGATGCAGTGATCAGCAAGTGGACAATGCTCACCCCTAATACCAAATGCAAGCAGAGGGCCACATTCATGATAGAAGGGTCCTGTCACATACATCCTACTTCCTTGAAGTCACAAGACACCTCCCATACATATTTCTTATGCCGCTTTTCCCTCAGACCTCTAGGAGTGGATCTCAGAGTCTGATTACTATTCGATGTCTCTTTTTTAAATTTAAGATGTGTGTGTGTGTGTGTGTGTACCACATGTGTATGGGTGCCTATGGATGCCAGAAAAGGGTGTTGGATCCTCTAGAGTTGGAGTTACAGGCAGTTGTAAGCCACCCAAGTTGGGTGTTGGGAACCAAATGAGTCCTCTGAAAGAGCAGTCAGTGTTCTTAACCACTGGGCCATCTCTGTAGTCAGAATGTTGCCTTTGCAGAGGACCCAAGTTTGGTTCTCAGTATCTATGTGGCAGTACCTGAATATATGCACACACACACAAACACACACACACACAAACAAATAAATAAATAAAATGAATCTCCAATAAGTAAAGACACACTGAATCCAGGGTACTGTCTGGAGAAAACCAGTTTCCATCATGTGGTTTCCAGGGATTGAACATGGGTCATCAGGCTTGGCATCAAGTTCCTTTACATGTTGAGACACCTTGAAAGCCCTGGAATAATTTCTTTGTACTCTCATGGATGTTCTCTCTGCAGTGAAGAGACTTTTTTTTCTTTTTTTTATATTCATATTTTTTAACTTTATTTTTTAATTACACTCATGATATTCATTAATTTCACATGATATTAATTATATTTGTGGTATTCATTGATTACATTCGCAGTATTCATTCAATAATTACATTTGTGATATTCATTAATTACATTAATTGTATTGATTTATTACATTCATGATATTATATCCTGATACTACTGTCCGTTTGTGCGGTTTTTCCATCACACAAAACAGAGATTTTGAACTTAGGAAATCATTGTTCTATATTCCTTTCTTCTCTGTCTTGAGATAATGTCTAATCTTTTTGTTTCTATGAATTTGTATATTCTATATATTGCGTGTAATACAATTCTATAGCATTTGAGACTTTTTTTTTCTTTCTCAGGAAAAGTTTACACCACAGTTGCCAACAAGAGGACCTCAATCTTAGCCTTGGCAACATCCAGGGTTTTTATCTGGAAAAGAGTAACAAAAATATGTAGGAGTACTCCGCTCCCTTAATGAACTTAGTCTCCAGCTGCCCTAAAGATCAATTTGATAGTGTGGCCTAAGGCTCATGCCATAAATAATGTTGTCGCTCTGAGCAGTGGTGGCGCACGCCTTTAATCCCAGCACTCGGGAGGCAGAGCCAGGCGGATCTCTGTGAGTTTGAGGCCAGCCTGGTCTCCAAAGCGAGTTCCAGGAAAGTTGCAAAGCTACACAGAGAGACCCTGTCTCGGGTGGAAAAAAAAAAATAATAATGTTGTCGGCATAGACTACCAGGTATATAAGACTTACTAGGCAGGATATTCCAAGGCTTAGAGATGATCTCCTGGAATCATGGGAAGGGAGGGCCAGATCTCTCTGGAATGTGCAGGGTTTAAGCAATCCAGGCCTGCCCATTTAACCCTTTACCACCCAGTAGCTGACTTATGTGAGCAGCTGACTCAGTGATGTAGGTGGCAGGTCACAGTAAGTCATCCAGGCTTCGAGACAGATTGTGGCACAGGTCTCACATCTGCTGCAAGCTGCAGGAAAACGTGATGGAATTCAGGCACTATCACAAAAGCCACTACTTGGAAAAGTCAAGGACCTCTCCAAAGTTCAAGTCATGGTTTAAGAAGTCTTGGTGAAGTCCTGTGCTCATTGCATGAGTTGGCTGTTTGAAACCTGGAGCTTATGCAGGGACACTTGGCTCAGTCTGGGAGGAAGGGACTGGACCTGCCTGGACTGAGTCTACCAGGTTGATTGCAGTCCTCGGGGGAGGACTTGTCCTGGAGGAGGTGGGAATGGGGGTGGGCTGGGGGTAAGGGGAGGGGGTGGGAGGGGGAGAATAGGGGAACCTATGGCTGATATGTAGAGCTGAATGGTATTGTAATATATATATATATTCATATATATATATATATATATATATATACATACATATATATGTCTTGGTGATATTTTAGCTTTTGTATATATATAAGCTGGTTCCTAAAATCATTTTCTTGCATGCCTCCAAGAACTCCTAACAGTGTATTCATCTTTTTTTTTTTGGTTTTTCGAGACAGGGTTTCTCTGTGTAGCTTTGTGCCTTTCCTGGAACTCACTTGGTAGTCCAGGCTGGCCTCGAACTCATAGGAAGAGTCAGATGGGGAAGTACTACCTGGGTACGAACTCTGTCTCTGAGTTCTACCCAAGTCTCTCAGGAGTCCAGTTATAAACCCAAGCAGCAATCCCCTAGTCGAGCAAGGTCACCAGGCTTGAATTCTACGGGGTCATAAAGGCAGGTAAGACTTTTCCTCAGGCAGTGACCACCAGGCTTTCTTTTACGACCTGAAAAAATGGGAGTGGTAAAGGAGAAGGTCAACTGAGTGCTAATGACTGTTAGTATATCGAAAAGAGGAGCTCTGCGCTCAGTCTACATTCCTAGAAGTGGTGAGGTTCTATTCTATTCTAGAAGTTAGGGCTCTATTAGTAAGGTTGTATAAAAAAGGAGGGTCTCACCCTAAATTGCTCAAGAAATAAAGCTATCCACCTGACCTAGGAGACAGGTGTTGTTTCGTGTGGCCTTGGAAGCTTGATAGGCATTTTAGATAAATACACTGGCCTTTAATCCCAGCACTGGGGAGGCAGAGCCAGGCAGATCTCTGAGTTTGAGGCTAACCTGGTCTACAAAGTGAGTTACAGAATAGGGCTATACAGAGAAACCCTGTCTCAAAAAACCCAAATAAAAGAGCTAATATTGGGTCAGGCCTGGTGGTGCATGCCTTTCATGCCAGTACTTAGGAGGCAGAGGCAGGAGGATGTCTAAGTTTTAGATTCAGATATCTTACCAACCTGCTCTTAACTCTCAACTGCATTTGAATTTAACCGCATTGAAATTCACTCAGGGTTCGGTCGGTCACTTTGTCTCAAAATGTGTTAGAATGTATACATAATTATTTACTCCATGTTAAAGCATAAACTACTCCGCGGGTACCAGCCCTCCACCACGTAGACCCGAGAAGGCTGAACAAGCACATGATGACTTAGCGTTTTGACCTGTTGTTCACCTCTGCTTCTTCTGGGGTCTGGAAACCTCAGACCCCTCAAATCCAGGGACCAGCCATCAGGTGCCTCCGGGTCGTCACGGCAACGCTGCTCTCAGATTCCTGATTGGTCGTCAGGTTTAGCGAGCCTGCATTATTATTGTTGTGAGGAATAAATGCCTAGCCCCTTAGTGATGTCCAACATCGCCATAGCAACTCCAGTTCTTAGTTCCTAAAGGTTCACTGAGGCTCATCTTGGCCTTAACCACAAGAGGACCCACACAATGGCAGGGGATCCTTATGACCCTCTTTGAGAAAGGCTGGAACCGTCTGGTAGAATCGAGCCCCTTTATGTCGTCATGTTCCCCGCCCCCCACACTTCAGGAGAAGAGAGCTGGCGACAGGGCTTGGGAAAGGTAGGCAGTAACAGGTAGGGAGGCACCAAGGTAGTAATTAGCAGATGCTGGGCAACCTCTGGGTTCTGACGCCAGCCTCCTCTTAGTGGAGGAAAAAGGCCCAGGCTCCAAGCTCTGGGATGAAGAGGGGTGAAGCTGCTGCAGTGGCATCTAAAAGGCAGTAGATTAGGACTAGAAAGGAAGGGCCCTCAGCGTCTACCCAGCTTTCACATTGTCCGTTTGTGTAGGCTACACCAGCTCCTAAGTATACATGCAGATACAGCTGTTGGGAACCTTTCTGTTTTAAATTTTTAAAAAGATTTTTATTTATGTATTTGATACATGAGTGATCTATCCATGTGTTAGCCTGCATGCAGAAGAGGGCATCAGATCAATTTCCACCAACTCGGGACTTCTGGAAGAGCAGTCACAGCTCTTGACTGCTGAACCATCTCTGAGTCAGCCCTGGGTCTCTTCCTTAAGGCAGCCTTCATGGACCTCCATCAGGCTGAGATTCTTCTCTCCTCCTCCTGTGTATTGCTAGCCAAAGACCCCTTTCTGGTCCATCCAGACAAAGCCTACTCTTGCCTCCCCCTACTCACCCAGGTTGGGATGGAGGAAGGGAGGGCTGAGGGGGGGCCTATCGCTGAGACTCCACTCCCCACTCAGTGGGCTGAATAGTGGCTTCCAAAAACATTCACTTCCTAATCCCTGGACTATATCTTACGTGGCAGAATAGACTTTGCTATTGTGATGAAGGATCTAAAAATGGGAGGCCGTGACTGGTGGCACAGGCCTGTAAGCCCAGCTGCTCAAGGTTGAGGCATGAAGGAAAGAACTCTTAAGTTCAACAAGACCAGCCTAGAAAACACAGTGAAAAGCTGACTTAAAAACAAAAATTCGGCCGGGCGGTGGTGGCGCACGCCTTTAATCTCAGCACTTGGGAGGCAGAGGCAGGCGGATCTTTGTGAGTTTGAGGCCAGCCTGGTCTACCAAGTGAGTTCCAGGGGAAAGGCGCAAAGCTACACAAAGAAACCCTGTCTCAAAAAACCAAACCAAACCAAAACAAAAATTCAGGCTGGGCAGTGGTGGCACACGTCTTTAATCCCAGCACTCGGGAGGCAGAGGCAGGCAGATCTCTGAGTTTGAGGCCAGCTTGGTCTACAGAAGTGAGTTCCATGACAGCCAGAGTTATACAGAGAAACCCTGTCTCAAAAAACAAAACAAAAACAAACAATAAAATAAAAATTCAGCCAGGTGGTGGTAGTGTATGCTTTTAACTCCAATACTTGGGAAGCAGAGGCAGGTGGATCTCTAAGTTCTAGGCCAGCCTGGGCTACAGAGTGAGTTCTAGGACAACCAAGGCTACACAGAGAAACCATGTCTCTTAAGAAAAAAAAATTCAGGGGCTGGAAAAATGGCTCAATGGTTAAGAGCTTGTGTTGTTCTTGCAGAGGACCCAAGATCCATTACTAGCACCCACGTCGGGCACCTCACAACTGCCCAGAACTCCAGCTTCAGGGAGCTGAATTTTCTTACCTCCTTGGGTGTATACACAGCATGCATAGACACATATACATACACATAAATAAATCATAACAATTAAAAAAAATTCAGGCAGGGTGGTGCTGGTGCATGCCTTTAATCCCAGCACTTGGGAGGCAGAGGCAGGTGGACTTCTGTGAGTTTGAAGCCAGCCTGGTCTACAGAATGAGTTCTAGGACAGTTGGGTCTACACAGAGAAACTGTCTTGAAAAACTAAATAACAATAATGAATAAAATAAATAAATATTCAAAAATGACTGTACAAGTAAATCAGTGGTGGAGTGTATTCATGAGGTCTTGCGTTTAATTCTCAGCAACACACACACACACACACACACACCTTGAGTTGGTTAATTGTCTTGGATTATCTGGCTAGGTGGGTCCAGTGTGCTCCTAATATTTTTATAAGTGAAAGAAGATAGCTGGAGGGTCAAGGAAATTTGGAGGAAACCACAAGTCAAGGAAGACAGTTCTAATAGCTGGACATTTAAGGAAATAGATTTTCCTAGTCTTCAGAAGGACCTGGGACTGTTGGCTCCCCAAGCTTATTGAATGATTATTGATTTTTATTTTGTGACAGGATCTCACATAACCAGGCTGGCCTCAAACTCCCTATGTTGCTAAGGGTGGCCTTGAACTATTGGTTTTCCTGCCTCCACCTCCCAGGTGCTGAGATTACATTTCTGTGCCACCACACTTAGTGAGGTCCCTCAGTTTTAGCCCCATGATAGGATCTTAGGCTTCTGGACTGCAGAACTGCGAGGTAATGTGTGTGGTTCTACGACATGGTATCAGGGGTAAGTTTTTACAGTAGCCAGAGACAACTAAAACAGAACCCCCACTCTGTTCCCACTGGACCAGCCTGTGAAGCTGGGCAGTGGTTCCCAGTGACCCAGTGCATTGATCCCAGTCTCTATGGGTGACGTTGGCACCCGGGTATGACCCAAGAACTGGTCTGTGAAGACACACCCTTGGCTTCCCTGATGTTCTTCCTTTGGATTCCTACTTAGTAGCAGCAGCCGAGTTGCTCCCACAGGCATGCCAAGGCCCCCTGGTAGCTGGAGGCTTGCAAGTTTAGGGTGCCCATGGGCATTCCCAGGCTGCCTCTCGGTCATCTCTGATGCTGTCACGCCCTGACAACCATTCTGTACCAGCTGATGCCTGGTGCTGAGGACACACACGTAAATAAACCACACAGAGGCCTCCAGATATGTAGAAGTCACATTTCATTCTGGAAAATGCTGCCCACCCTTAACACACATCGTCTCATGCCAAGTGAGGTAAGCCAGGACACAGTGTTTCAGAGGTCTGTGGTCAGCCTATGCAGAGAACAGCTGCCTTCCTCCTAATCTGTGTCTAAGCCAAAAAGGCTTTTGGAAGGAAGACAGGAGCCACCTTCCATAGAGGTGGATGCTGGAAAGGCTTCGACTTCAGCAGAGGCTGGGCAGAGCTGATGGAGCCCCGGAGAAGGGGAAAAATGGGGATAATGGGATTAAAGTGGACACAGGACCAGCCATCTCTCATGTAAGCTATGGAGGGCCAGGGCCTTCTCATATTGAATGATTCTGTCTGAGTCACAGGGAGGTCTTAACTCTCCCGTGATGACCAGAACTGTTCCGCAAGGTACTGAGTAGGTCCCAGAAACCAAAGTCTGGAGGGGACATCAAACTCCCAGACCAGCTTGGGATATACTTCCCAAATGAGAACCAGTTTTCAGAAGTCAGGGCCCCTCCCATTCCTAGCCAGGCCACCCCTGGCCCTCCGAGTCAGAGTCCTCGTCAGGTGAGCAGGTGCTGAAATTTACAGACTAGCTGTGGGCAGCAAGACACATAATCAGAATAGTAACAAGTTTTGTACTCCAAAGATAGGGGCCCCAGCCCCACTGTGGTGAGTCCAAAGGATGAGTGGATCAGAGCCTTCATCTCCAGAGCTGACCAGGAATGTTTCCCTTAGGGGGCTGTGGTTATGATGATTTGAAGTGCTTCTAACAGCATCCCATCAAGATCAAAGCTAAGGCACCCTGACACAGTCCGGTATAGATGTCACAGGTGGGGGGTGGGGGGTGGGAGGCCAGCTGGACTTCCACAGAGATGAGAATCAGGGGTACCCCAACTAGACCTACACAAGGATGTGGTTCAGAAGTAATCGTCAGTAGGACCCTTACATGCGTGGCCTGGTACCTTCAATTAGATGGTCATGGGAATCAGACATTCTCATGGAATGATTACAGTGGTTTGAGAGAGTTCATGCCTTTTCGGTCCCCAGTCTGGAGAGATGCATTCTGTTAATGCCCTCCAGGATAACAGAAATCCTCAGACCAGGAGACAGGGCTTATCCACTGAGGCATTTATTGCTGTAGTTACAACCTTTTCCCAGCATCCTGTGCCTGCAGGTTCCAGCCAAGGTCAGTCTCTGCCTTAGGTGTTTGATCTGGTAGTGTATCCAGGGTCCCTGGGTCCTTGGTAGCCTCCTCAAGCTCTGGCGTGTCCTTGGTAGCCTCTGGCAGGGTACTATCCAGGTCTAGATCAGGCTTTGTGGGCCGTGGCATCCAGGTGTGGGTCCAGGATGCCATTGGTGTGGGCCTCGGCGGTTGCCAGAAGCTAGGCTCGGGGGCTAGAGCTACAACCTGAGGCCGCGCAAGGCCGGAGGTGGTGACATGAGGGATGAGGAAGAAGATATAGACACCAGAGACAACGAGGCCCGCGGCCACCAGCACCGCCAGAGCCACAGCCGCGTTGAAGGCCCATGTGGGGCTGCTCACGGACAGGCGACGCGACAGCGGGCGGCCGAGGCGCAGCGGAGGTGGAGGCGGCGGGGCACGCACTGCGCGACTCTTGCGTGGCCCCGGGGACGGTGGCGGTGGTCGCAGGTACAGGAGCCCTCGGCGGCGGTCGAATCGCACGGAGCCCTGGCATAGGGGTGCCACGCGCGCCTCGCGAGGCAGCAGACTTGGCTGCGTGGGTAGAGCGGGAAGCCCCCGGCGCGGGGCCAAGCGCGTGGGCGCACGGCACATGGGGCAAGCCACTGCGTCACCGCCACCCGCCGTAGCCAGGGATAGGCGGGCCAGGCACTCGAGACAGAAGACGTGGCCGCAGTCCAGGCGTTTTGGTAGCTTGAAAACGCCGTCGAAGGGTGACACGCAGATAAGGCACTCCATGGGGGATGCAGGGGGCAGGATGGGGCTGTCGCCCGGGTTGCCATCGCCCTCCTCCTCCTCTGCGTCCTCATTTTCGCCTCTGCTAGGGGACGTGGGTGCAGAGAGGGTACCTGGGGAGCCCGGGCTTGAGCCCTGGGAGGCTCGGTGGCGGCGGAACCAGAGGAGCCGAGGACACGGCATCCAGATTGTACCTATGAAGAGAAGGGCTCAGGTAGGGATCTGGAGGTTGTGGCAGGTTGGTAAGATTTCAGAGGGGAGCAGGGAGAATGAAGTTATGCAGAGTGGGTCCAAGGAGGCAGAGACGAGTCCTTAGTTGGACTCTCAGTCCCCAAAGTCGAGACAAACTAGGTAACAGACTGAAGCAGCTTTAAAAGTCTTAGGGAGATGCAAGAGGGAAGACCCAACATCAAACCAAGTCAGAAAGCGCCACAGGGAACAGAGGAGCAGTATTTAGACTCCAGGCTCTCTAAATCTGTGGGTCGCAACCTATTAATACGACCACAGGGAAAGATGTCTACATATTACAAGGCATAACAGTAGTCAAATTAGTTATGAAGTAGCAACAAAAATAATTTATGGTTGGGGGCCAACACCACATGAGCGATCCCTAAAGGGTCGCCACATTAAGGTTGAGAACCTGTCACTTGTCCACCAGATTCTGGAACAAAAGAGGTACCTAATAGCTGAGAAGCAAAGTAGGAAACCCAGGGTGTAAGATCTGACACCAGACAGAAATGGCTAGCCAAGTTTACAGACACCCTACCTGTCGATGCTGGTTCAGATGAGTATCCTGGTGAGTCTCTCCTGTTCTGACCCCAATTTCTGGCTTGTCTGCCACTAGGTTGTCAAGTGCCCCTCCCTGGAGGGCACCTGACCTTGGGCCAGCCCTCTCCAGGTTCCCATGTACCTGTCAAACCCGTCTGGCTGCTTACCCCGCCCCCAGGCTCCTCCTACTAGCACAAACACCAAGTCTGATCTATAATGGATGCAAGGGTGGCAGGAAGTTCAATGGCACAAGGGCCATGGACCACTCTGCAGAGCCTCCACAGCTGGGCTCCTGGAGACATGTGAAGCCTGCACATAAACACTAAGGGAGTGAGCAAACTGGACCCCATCGTACCCCAACTAGACAGACCTAACAGGGACTACTTTTTAAAAAAAGATTTATTATGTATACAGTAACCAGCCTGCATGCCAGAAGAGGGTGTCAGATCTCATTTGATGGTTGTGAGCCACCATGTGGTTGCTGGGACTCAGGACCTCTGCAAGAACAGCCAGTGCTCCTAACCTCTGAGCCATCTCTCCAGCCCCAACAGGGACTATCTGAAACACCCTCAACATTGTCTGCATATACTATGGATCTTTAGCACCCCAGCCCTTCCCCTTTATCAGACCTGGAAAGGTAGCAGCAATCCACACCTCACCCCCAGCACTTGCTGGGTCATTCCCAGGCACTGAGCTTACACCCTGTGACCAGCACTATACCAGAGTGGTACTTGCCAGGGAAATACATTTCTTGTGGGTCAACATGCCAGGTGAGCATCCCCTATATCCATGGGAAGCACCCTACCCCCTCAATGACAGACAAGAACAAAGGCAGGTAGAACTTTCCCAAAGGGCACACAGTTTATTAGGCAGCAGCTGGGAAATCAGCGGTTAGACTTGGCCACACGCTCCAGCTCATCTTTCTTCTTGATGGCGTAGGAGTTGGAGGAGCCCTGCAAAGACAGGTGGTTAGCTCTGAATGGTGGATGAGCCCCCAGATACCCAACCTGTGTGCCCTGACCCACCTTGGCAGCATTGATGAGCTCATCTGCAAGGCACTCAGCAATCGTCTTAATGTTCCTGAAAGCGGCCTCACGAGCTCCTGTGCACAGCAGCCAGATGGCCTAGAGAAGACAGGTAGGGCTCAGGCCACAAGGGTACCAGTCCTCCCAGTGATCTGGGACCCACCTCTACAGAAACCCGCTTTTCATCACTACACACTGTCACCCAGAGATGAGATACAAGGGAGCAGACATCCTATCAGACAGCCGGCTAAAACAAACAAAAACATGGGCCCCTACTAACAAGACTTAAGAAGTGCCAGCAAAGTGTGAGATGCTCTTGACCTCACCATGGTATGCAGGGTCAAGCAAATCCATCTTGTGCCTCTCAAATAGCTAAAACTACAGATATGTACCACCACTCAAGAGGCTCATAAATGGATCAAGTTTAAAACAAATAAATAAAAAACCCTAAACCTGCTGTAAAACTACACACTAGGATTTAAATGAACCAGACCTAGGAGGAAGGCTGGGGCTCCATTTGCCCCACACAGGGTGGAAATCCAGGAAGGTTTCCTGGAGGAAGTGAGGCTCTGGGTAAAACATGCAAGCCAGAACTCCACCCACTCATGCTGGTGGTTCCTGTCCCAGCCCTTCACAAGCCTGACGCACCTGATTCACACGGCGCAGTGGGGACACATCCACAGCCTGACGTCTCACAGTCCCAGCTCGCCCAATTCGGGTTGAGTCTTCCCGGGGGCCACTGTTGATGATGGCGTTCACCAGGACCTGCAGAGGGTTCTGGCAGAAAGGGAGGCCATGAGCCTGACACCCACCCACAACCTCCCCAGAACAAGGTGGCAGTGTCACAGGTGATGAATCTGGGAGATGTACCGTGAAGCTGGCATGAATCAAAGGCAATCTTACCTCACCGGTGAGCAGGTGGATGATCTCAAAGGCATGCTTGACGATTCGGACAGTCATAAGCTTCTTGCCGTTGTTGCGGCCATGCATCATCATGGAGTTAGTGAGGCGCTCCACAATGGGGCACTGGGCTTTGCGGAAGCGCTTGGCAGCATACCGCCCCGCACTGTGGGGCAGGTACTTGGCATACTTCTCCTTCACAGCAATGTAATCCTGGGTGGAAAAGTGAGGATGAAGGGGCAATCAGGGGTGGAACTGGCCTCAGATGGGCATCGGAGGGGGCGGAGAACTGGCTCAAGGCATGGCATGCCCCCAGCAGGCTGTGAATGTGAGCCTTGAAAATAGAACTGAACAAGTGACTGGTGAAGTCACACCCACACACCTCTATATCCCAACACTCGGAAGCAGGAGGATCACTAATGGCTCAAAACTAGCCTGGTCTACAGTGTCTCTCAGCACAGTCAGGGCAACACACTGAGACCTTACTGGGAGGAGAGGGCTGTCCAGGGCACTACAGGACACGTGGCAGCACTTGGTAGATTATTCTGGGCAATACAGTGATCCCAGGCCATGACTACATAGTAAGACACACACACTCTCTCAATAAGTCACGTTAAAAAAAAGGGGGAAAAAAAAAGGGGGGGGGTGCTGGAGAGATGGCTCAGAGGTTAGGAGCCCTGGCTGCTCTTCCAGAGGACCCAGGTTCAATTCCCAGCTCCCACAGTTGGGAGTTCACAACTGTCTATAACTCCTGTTCCAGGGGATCCAACACCCTCACCCAGACATATATGTAGGCAAACCACCAATGTAAATAAAATACAAATAAATACATAAAAAAAGAGAAAAATAATTGAGATTCAATGTGACCTTCGAGACAGAAAACATTTACAATCTTACTCCTTACCTAAGAAGTTCTTGGGTATGTACACATTGCAGTTAGTTAGGTGGTAGTTGGCCTAGCATATGAAAAGCCCTGGATTCAATCCCTAACAGCAAAAATAAGATCGCAGACCTCTGTAAACAAACGCACAAAGTAAAGACCCACCAGACAAGCCTGAATATACTTTGAATACCTGGGTCCTGTTGTATACCTTTCTCCTTTATTTACTTTGTACATGTTATGTATGTATAGAGGTCAGAGGATAATTTACAGTTGTCAGTTTTCTCCTTCTATCTGTGAATTCCAAGGGTTAAATTTATGTTGCCAGGCTTAGTAGCAACTGTCTTTATAAGCAGAGCCCCTGCACAGGCCCATTCTGTGGCACCTTTATTTTAATTTAATTTCTTTGAACAAAAGGGACAAGTGAGCCTAAGGATGTAGCTGAAGTCAGTAGGGTCTTGCCTTGCACATACAAAAACTTGGGTTCAATTTCCAGCAGTGTGTAAACCTGGGTGTGGTGATATATGCCTACAATCCCAGCATTTGTGCAGAATGCACAAGATGATTAGCTCTTTCCACTATATAGTGTGTGTTAGGCCAGCCTGAGCTATATGAGACTGTCTCAAAAGGGATGAGTGCAAAAAAGAGAAACAGCACAACCACTTTAATTTGCACATACACTAACACAGCCATTAAATAGCACCCACACGCCCAGAGCCAACTGACACTTAGGAGGGGGCATTAGGGGCATCTCACTATGTAGCTACAACTGGCCGCACACTCAAAATCCTCTTGCTGTAGCCTGAAAGCAGCAGTTCAGGCACACACCACCACGCCCAGCTTACCAACTGACTTTGACAAGGGCGCCAACACTATTCAGGTTGGTTGAAGTGGTCTGTTCAACAGAAGATACTGCCAACTGAACATATGAATGCAAAATGATACAAAGACAGATGTAGTAACACATGTCTTTAATTCCAGCACTTGGGGAACAGAGGCAGGAGGACCTCTGAGTTCCAAGCCAGCCAGGGCTACACAGCCAAGGCCCTGTCTCAAAAGACAATGGATTCAGAAAAGTAAAAAAAAAAAGAAAAAAAAAATACAATACACTGTAACAACCTTTGGTTTAGGTTGTAACAAGGCAAGGATATGGCTGTCCAGTTATCCCTCTTCTATCTGGTCATAAACATGAACTGGTTTAAACCTAGATGTCATATGTCCTTTTCTGAACTGGAAGAATCCACATCTGCTCTCAATCAAAAGCCAAAAAGACCACCAAGTCCTTTTACCTGTAGAGAAATATCGTTGATCTGCACATCATCAGTGCTCCATTTCCCAAAGAGCTTGATGTCTGGGGTTTCTGCTACCGCTGGTGTGGCTGTCTCCCACTCCGTCATTCTGGGGGACGGGATAGCAACAAGAAACCGTTATTGTTCATCCACCCTAGAACAGTCATATTTACCCCAAACTCTTGAGACTAACCTCCACTTTGTGGGAAACTGTGTAGTAAAAGGGAACCCAAAAGCTTTGAACATCTCTCCAAACGTAGGAAACGACTGAGGTGCAGAAAGAACCTGCTCTTTACTCAGGAACCAGAGGTCTAGGTCCCGACAGTCACCCAGCTAAACAGCGGGTACTCGGAACTAGAGCTCATGAAGCCATGCAGAGCCCCATCGGCACACATCCTGTATCAAACTCGCACTGTGCATTTATAAAGCGTCCGTCCTGCGAACTAACAGTCCACGAGTAACATATGGGAATAAGGACCACCGTATGAGTCCGGAGGGATAATCAATGTTTCCTTCCTTGTCTGGCGCTATGGAGAAGCTAGGGGCTGCTATGGAGGAAAACGCGTACGGAGCAAAAGGGTCGCTAGAAAACTAAGAGGAACGAGATGTTCGGTCGCTATACAACCCTAGGATCCAAGTGACTTTCCTAGGGTGCCGAGTGTTAACATCATGGAGCCAACACAGTGCAAACGGGGCAGAGCAACCCGGCCCGGGCGAGTTTCCCGGACACTCTTCCGGAGGGACGCGGTGAGGTCCAAACGGGAAGGCCCAGGCCTCGGGTGCCGCCTCCGGGTCCCCAAACGCCCCTCAGAACACACAGGGCCGTCCCCTCGAAACTCCGGGCTCCTCCGCAGCCTCACCTGAGGGCGCAGACCGGGCTTCTCGGTCGCTCGGCGTGGACCACGCGCCGTCCTGGCACAGACAGGAAGAGGCCGCGCGCAGCGGGCCGGCGCTTTTAAGTGAAGCGAAAACTTCCGGGTCAGAGGCAGGGACGCATGCGCAGAGGGACAAACGTGCTCCGGGACCAGTCCGGAGTTAGGGTGAGACGCGCCCTTTGAGCTGTACAGCGCATGTGCACTTTCAGAAACAGCGCCACAACCATCTTCTGGCGGATGTCTGAAGTACGGGCCGAGCGTGTGAGGCGGTGAGCATGCGCAGAAACGCCCGCGAAACGAACACCGCCATATTTAAAAAGGGCAGACGTCCAGTCCACGCTCACGGCCAACGGGCTGCAGAGCCAAGGCGCCAGGGCCGTAGGCGCCAGGGGCCGTGGGTTCCTAGCTAAGGCAGCCAGGTCGGCTCAGTGTTTCTTGGTGGGGTCGGGTCTGGTGGTCACCACTGATCCGGGTCCGCAAGCATCGGCCCCACCCTCTCTACCTTCCGGGCCAGCGGAGCTCGTCGTGTCCCAGGCTTCCGGTATGGGACCACTTCCATCTTAAGCACTGTGGCTTCTCTTGTCCGCCTTTTTTTTTCTCAGGACACGAGACTCTGACCACCAATCAGCAGCTGTGTGACCCGCCCGGGGGAGGGTCACAGAGAGAGGGAGTTCTGGAGGGGGTTGAGATTGTCGGCACCGGGGATCTCATCTGAGATCCCGGCGACTCGAGGTTTATAACCGGGACTCGTTGCCTGCAGACTGAGGTGTCTTTGGTTGTTTTGCTTTTTCCAGACAGGGTTTCTCTGTGTTCCCCTTGCTGTCTTGGAACTCGCTTTGTAGACCAGGCTGGGCCGAACGTCGCAGAGATCCGCCTGCCTCTGCCTTCCTGGAGCAGGAATTA
Source organism: Peromyscus leucopus (assembly GCF_004664715.2). Taxonomy (NCBI): domain Eukaryota; kingdom Metazoa; phylum Chordata; class Mammalia; order Rodentia; family Cricetidae; genus Peromyscus; species Peromyscus leucopus. Next base: position 179,786,584 of record NC_051063.1, read on the forward strand.
AAGGCGTGCGCCCCCACCTCCAGGCACAGGTGGGGTCTTTTAACTAGGCTGACCTCTGCGTTTATCGCCTAAGGACAGAATGGGAAATAGTCACTATACAGAAATAAGTTAACCACCCTACACAGGCCTCTATCCTCTTCCCCAGCTACTCTTAAAATGGTCTTTATGAACAGGTCAGCTCTGGGAGCGGATAGCTCCTGAACTTTCTCAGGGCGTCTGCTGGGATAAGAGTTCCTTCTGGGGGCTGGAGAGATGGCTTAGAGGTTAAGAGCACTGGCTGCTCTGTCAGAGGTCCTGGGTTCAATTCTCAGCAACCCCATGGTGGCTCACAACCATCTGTAATGAGATCTGGTGCCCTTTTCTGGGATGCAGGCAGAACACTGTATACATAATAAATAAACCTTAAAAAAAAGTTCCTTTTGATCTCAGTTCACGCTTTATGTGTGGGGTCGGAGGGAAAAGGGGATTGTCAGGAATCCTACCTAATTAGCCAGTCTCTGAGCTGCAGATTTTAAGGCTGCGCCTTGCTTGTGGTTGTTTTGGGAGTGGGGCTGGGGAGGAGCGGAGTGTTACCCTACCTTGAAAGCCTTGGCTTCACCATAATGGTTGATAATGGGCATTTTTATAGACCTCATGAAGTGAGGAGCTCCTGAATATGGCCCGTAGGTTAAGAGAAATACTCCAGACATTGACTTGCAAAGGTAAAATTCAGTTTGCTCAAGCCAGGGGTGGTGGTGCACACCTGACAGCCCAGCATTTGGGAAGTAGAAGCAGGAGAACTGAGAGTTTAGGGCCACCTTCTACTACACGTGAGTTTAAGGCCAGTTTGGGCTACATGAGATTCTACTTCACAACAACAACCAAAGCGGTAAGAATTATTATTAATATTTTGCAACAAAGTCTCATTATGTAGCCTGGCTAGCTTGCAAATTGCTGTGTAGACCAAACTGGCCTTGAACTCAGATCTGTCTCTGCCTCTCAAAAGTTGCGGTTAGAAGTCAGGCAGTGGTGACCACGCCTTTAATCCCAGCACTCGGGAGGCAGAGGCAAGCGGATTTCTGTGAGTTCAAGGCCAGCCTGGGGTACAGAATGAGTTTCAGGAAAGGCTCCAAAGCTACACAGAGAAACCCTGTCTCAAAATACAATAAAAAGAAAAGTTGGGATTAGAGCATCCCTAAGATTCTTTCTTATTTTATTTTATTTATTTTTCAAGACAGTGTTTTTCTGTGTAGCTTTAGAGGCTGTCCTGGAATTTGCTCTGTAAACCAGGCTGGCCTTGAACTCAGAGATGTGCATGCTCTGCCTCCCGAGTACTGGGACTAAAGGCGTGCCCCACCATGTTTGTTGTTTCTGCCTCCCAACTGTTGTGGGGTATCCATCAAAGAAAAAATACTTGGACACAGATTTAAGCCAATAGAAAGTCTTTATTATCAGCTGATGACTATCCTGGGTGGGATCCCCGTATAGCCCCAAGCCTTTCTCAGGGTGAGCTTTTAAGCACAAAAGCCATATCCTGGGTTGACATATTTCAGTTAACAAGAACATTTTTAGGCAGAAGCAGAACTACAGAAGCCAAAAAGCAAGGTTAGTACATTTAGAGGCTTTCTAGGAACTATGGGCTTTGATGGGTAGGTCTCTGTTTTTGTTTTGGCAGGTGGTGCTGTCCATGTGCTGAGTTTTATGGCCTGAATGGTACTTCCATCATGGAGTCAGTTGTGCTAAGGTCTCAGGGTCTGTTACACCCACCTCATGGCAGGCATCAGGGCACTTGGGTAGTTACTCTATCTGTGGACAGGGCTACAATCCTGCCTTCCTACAATTTTCAGTCTCATGATGGCTCCTCATGGCTCTTGCTGATGATACTGTAGAAGTCTGTTTAAATCATTCACCTGATTTTCACCTGCTTTGGAATGTGTGGTATTGGATAAGTCCATCTACCTGGTAGAGACCAGTCTAGACCTACTGAGTCCCAAACTTGGCCTCACATCCATGACAGATAGATCCATCATCACCATCCACTCTGGCCTGGCTATCTTTGCTGTCTAGGTGGGTGGGATAGTGCTCCCCTTCCGCCAGAAAGGTCTGTTCCTGTTCTAATATTCAGACTGTGAATGTGACCTTTTCAAACTAGGATGTATGCAAGTATCTAATGATGAAATCATCCTGGATTACTGAGACGGGCCTTTGTAAGAGACAGAACCATTGCCTATATGTAAGAAACTGTTAGATCCCCAGCACCAACCATCCCACAAAAAAATGGGATGTTGGGGAGGAGGTTTTGGCTATCCTCAGAGTCAAGAAACCACCATTTGGGGGAGTTCAGCTGAGCCCCTTGCAGAAATATACAATCTAGACTTGGAGGGTTGGGAAGGGTCATAAGATCTCACCTAAGTATATAGTTGTACGCAACTCTGCCTTAATTGCACGTTGTCTTGAAGGGGCCAGAATATATAGGCCAGGAAGACTCGGGGAGGGAGGCACCTTCTATGCAGCCATGGGGAAACCATTCTTTCTACTGGATAAAGGCTTTAAGGTGGGGCCTGTTGGGGGAGGAGTATCTGCACCCCTCTAAGTAACCTTTCACCTGTGCCTTGTAAGGAAACCCAGGAAACTCATACTGGTTCCCCAGGGTGAAGTTTGGTGAAATGTGCCTTGGTTTGCCATTGGAACCTTAGGAGACTGAGTAGACACTGCTTGCATCTTCCCCTTGGAAAGCATTTTAGCAGTAAGAGGGAAAGAGAGGAGAAGGAAAAAGTGGACAGAGGAAAGGCTATGTGACCACAGAAGCAGAAATTGAAGTGATGCAGCCACAAGCCAAGAAATACCCGGAGCCACCAGAAATTGGTTTAGTTTTTTTTTTTCCCTTTTCCTTTTTTTTGGACAGGGTCTCTCTATGTAGCCTTGGCTGTCCTGGAGCTCACTATAAAGACCAGGCTAGCCTCCAAATCACAGAGATCCTCCTGCCTCTGCCTCCTGAGTGCTGGGATTAAAGGGCTGTGCCACCAATCATTAGAAATTGGAATTGGTATGAAAACATCCTTTCCTCCAGCCTCCATGGGGCACAGGATCCTACAATACCTTGATTTTTGAACTTCTGGCTTTCAGAATTATGGAATACATTGCTGTTGTTCTAAGTCACCATTCACAGGAAACTAAAATGCCTTAGAAACCACCTCTGCCCTGATTGGCCTTTGCTTCCTTCACACCTTGGAGAGACTCCTGACAGCTCTATGGTGCCAATCTGGATTGCCAGCCCTCCTCATTCATTGGTGCCTTCCTAGTTGGACTCATCCTGTGGTAAACCCCCTGCAAACTCTATATAGACAATACAGATCATTTATTCTTCAGGACAACCTTATGGCACAGACACCCCACTTTACATAGCCATGACAGGCTAGAGAGATGGAGTAATGGTTTCTCAGCAAAAGAAGGGAAGGACAAGAGTTAAGGAGGCTGGCTCTAGAACATGAAGTCTTCTATCTTTCCTGACCTGTACTCCCTGCACTGTGTCTCCCACAGCTCTGCAGGTGCCTAAATTTGGTCCTTTTTTTGTGGACCTGGCATGACCTAGGGAAGAATTTACTCTGCTCTTCAACCTCTTCCAAGGATATTCTGCATATTGCATAATCATGTTATTACTTGTAATAAGATGGGATGAGGAAACAGGAGCATTGGCCGTGCAGTGGCAGACACAAGAAAACCTACCTCAAAAGAAGGTGGAAAGAGCCAGGTGATGGTGGTGCACACCTTTAATCCCAAGCACTTGGGAGGCAGAGGCAGGTGGATCTCTGTGAGTTTGAGGCTAGCCTGGTCTACAGAGTGAGTTCCAGGACAGCCAGGGCTGTTATACAGAGAAACCCTGTCTTGAAAAAATTAAAGAAAAAAAAAAAAGTGGAAAGAGACAACTTGCTCAAAATTGTCCTCTAATCTCCACATGTATGCTCCCCACAACAATAAATACATCTTAAGGACACACAAGCAAGCAAAATGGGGTTGGTGAGATGGTTCAGCATACACCCACATAAGAGATTAGTAGATGTAAAAAAAAAAAAAAAAAAAAAAAAAGAACAAAGAATGAACCAATGACAGGCATCTCTGTTGCTCCCTGAGCTCCTGCAGCATAGTTCTGTCTCCCCCTCTGTAGACTCCATGGCAGACAAGCTGACTATTCCCACTGCTCTGGGCCTTTGTTCTTGCAACCAAGCAGCATGTCCAACCATGGCCGGACATGGGAGGCATACTTGTTTTTGTTTTTTTGTTTTTTTTTAAATTACATTTTTTCATTTATTTTACATACTGCAGTTTCCCCTCCCTCCTCTCCTCCCATTTCCTCCTCCCGCCTCCCACGTACCCCCCCCCCCATCCACTTCTCCATTTCTGTTCAGAAAGGGGCTGGCCTCCTATGGCATCAACAAAGCATGGCACGCCAAGTTGAGGCAGGACCAAGCTCCTCCCCCTGCATCAAGGCTGGGTGAGGCAACCCAGCAGGGGAAAGGCTCCTAAAAGGCAGCTCAAGTGCCAGGGAGGCATACTTGTTATAGGAAAGGCACTTCAAAGCAGAGAATTGTGGAATTCTGTCCTCTGGGCAGAACATGGCCATTGCCCTCAAACTGTCCACAGCTATGATTACCAGGATACTCTTTCTGCTAAGGAAGGGGGGGGGTGCTTTATGAGGCCATTCTCCTCCCAGAGGATTTATAGATGATAACAGGTTGCTTGCATCAGAGAGAGATTTTCTTCAGCAAGGTAGCCACACTTAATTTGCCCATGCTTCAGTTCAACTCATGGCTTTATCAAGTTTCTACTTTCTCCTTTGTGGAATCCTTTGTTTTGGCCGGGCGGTGGTGGCGCACACCTTTAATCCCAGCACTCAGGAGGCAGAGGCAGGCGGATCTCTGTGAGTTCGAGGCCAGCCTGGGCTACCAAGTGAGTTCCAGGAAAGGTGCAAAGCTACACAAGAGAAATCCTGTCTCCGAAAACCAAAAAAAAAAAAAAAGGAATCCTTTGTTTTGGCTGGTGGCACCCTGTCTTAGTTAGGTTTTTATTGCTGTGAAGAGACACCATGACCATGGCAACTCTTACAAAGAAAATATTTAATTGAGGTGTCTCACTTACAGTTTCAGAGGTTCAGTCCATTGTCATCATGATGGGGAGCATGGTGGCATGCAGGCAGAGCCGAGAGTCCTGCATCTTGCAGGCAACAGCAAGTCGACTGACTCACTGGGCAGTATCCTGAGCATAGGAATAATAACATAGACTGGAAACATTTTACTTTCTGTCTTTTTTTCTTTTCTTTGTTGTTGTTTTGTTTGTTTTGGTTTCTGAGACAGGGTCTCACTATGTAGCCCTGCCTGGCCTGGAATTCACCATGTAGACCAGGCTAGCCTCAAACTTAAAAAAGATCTTCTGGCCTCTGCCTCTGGAGTGCTGGGGAGTAAAGGCCTTGAGTCACCATATCCTCTGGAAGGGCAGTCAGTGCTTTTAACCACTGAGCCATCTCTTTAGGACCAGCATTCACCATTCTGGTATAGACAGGTGTGGTAGTTCTTGCCTGTAATTCCAGCCCCTGGGAAGTGGAGGCAGGAGAATCAGAAATTCAGTTATCCTTGGTTACACAGTGAGTTCCAGGTCAGCCTGAACTATATGAGATCTTGTCTCAAAATAATAAATCTGATGAAAGCAGAAATCACAGGATGGGGGGCATTATGAGAATTGACAAAAGGCAGTTGGCCTGGCCAGGCCATTTTATCCAAGACCAGGAGAATAAATAGGGTTCATGCAACCTAGGGGGCTTTTGTTCTTCTTCACACTGGCTGCACTTAGTTATCAAGGGAACTTTGATACTCAGTGGTCAGTTCCACTTCTAAAGACCAGATTTCACCAGCGTGGAGGGCCTGCTCACTGGGATATCTTAGTACTTTCCAGGAGTCTTCTAATTTTTACCTGAGCCTAGCAGTCACCATCTCCTTGATAACGCAGGTTAGTGATCCATTTATGGGTTGGCAGGGGATCGCCTGACCCTGTTGCCAAGACATACAGCCTCTCCCTCAATTAGCATACAGGAAGGGATTCCACAGGACTACATTTCCCACCAGGCATTGCGCCCTCCCACCCCCCGCTCAGGTCCCAAGCCCTGAGGCCCTTTGCTATCTGGTGCTGGCAGTTGCTAAAGAGTATGTGGCGTTCTGTCCAGTCCTGCTGCTCTGGTCTTCAAAACGGAAACCTTCGGGCCCTTAATGGGGCCGCCAGCTCCTCCCCAAGCGTGGTATTAGGGTGGAGGCGCGAAACAGCACACTTGCAGCCCGAACCTTTTGCTCCAGGTCTTGTCTCGCGTTTGCATTCTGGACATTCAATTCTGCACAGATCTGCTGGCTTCCTGGACCCTACAGTGGCTGGGAGATGGAAACTCATGAAGGGAGGTGCCGGGCCTATTACTGACGTGGCCGTCAAGGGCTCTTGAGAGCCGAGCACCTGCTTCCTGGTGGCCAAAGCCTGGGAACAGCGCCGTCCCCCTCCCCGCGCGCCATTGCTTCACACCCCGCCACCTGGCCTTTGCATTTGCTGTTTCCCTTTCCAGTTGCCTTAAGACATTTTCTGTCTGCTTCAGACTCAGCTGCAATGTCCTCTTCTCAAAGAGGCTGGAAGAACCCATTATTGCCCTTCCTGCAAGCTCTAGTGCTGCTCTCAGATGTCCCTCAAGTAATTTTCTCTTCTAAATGTTATTTCTTGCCTGCACTTCACTATAAGGGCAGTCTGACACCGTAGTTCCAAGTGCCCACGCAGAGACCATGAAGAGACACACACAGGTGCAGAAGACACTCACGCCTGCACAAAAAGGACACTTATGTCCTGCGGCGTCCTACATCGTCCTTCTCACTGCGTGTATACTATAGGACAGACAACCTAGGTTTGAGCTTGGGACTGTCAGTTGGGGTAAGGTTGACCTGTGACCGGAAGAGACGAGGCTGCCTCGGACTAGGCACTTTTGTGTGAATCATCAGTCGTCTGTGATGCTCCTGCTTCACCCAGATAGAACCGTGGGTAGGCTAGTAGACACTGTTCATGTGCTGGTCTTGGTAGCGTTTCCCTTGTTACTCGTCTGCAGCCCGCTTAAACCTTGTGGGAACAGCAGCCGACGGGCGCCCCCTAGTGTTACAATCCTTGCGAAGACCTTGAGTATCCCCAGCCTTGGCCTTATTAGTGTTAGAGCTCTTGTGTGGACCTAGATGTCTGTATTCCTCCGATCTCGGTGGCAGTTGGTATGGGAATTTCTTAACCCTCCACAGCAGCCTGCGTTACAGTTGTTGGCCCTGGGTCTCAGAGCCTTGGGTCTAAAGACCTGAAAGCTCTGTGTTCTAGAGATCAGAGCCCAGTGGGTGCCGGCCTGTCTGGCCTGGGCTGTCTCTTTCAGTATCACAGACTACCTTGTGAAGAGAAGGCCTGTATGTGTGAACTTTGTATTCATGCATTGTTTCCACCCCAGGACACAGCTCTACCACATACACAGGGGCCTGTAATCCTGCAAACCGGGGGGTGGGTTCTCAGTCCTACCTAAATACTCTGCATCTAACCCCTCTGTGGAGTAGCCCTGTGTATGGGCCTGCAGTGTGACCTTGGCCTGGAGGACTCCCTCCACTGGCCACACAGAAGCAAATGCAGACATTGGAGCAGCCCACCCTGTATGCAATGTGGTAGGAATTTCAGTATTTTTATTGAAATTCTCCAGTTTGCAGCTCGTCTTTCTGAGGGAAACAAAGGCAGGCAGAGTAAAGAGACTAGCAGAGTGCTGGCATCCCTAAGTCTATGGCACCCAAGGCAAGGAAGACTCAGTATTGCCATGTTGTTTTGACTACTGCAGCTGGGCTTATGTGGGAACAGAGGCCTTTCCATAAATGTCTTTATGAAGAAAACATGGGTGGAGGACAGTAACTACCCAAGGGAGGTACTGGTCACACTCATCCTGGAGACACTGCAAAGGGTTGGAGCATCTTGTGCACTGTGTCCACAGCATGAGCTGTTTTGTGTCCTTGGGAGCGCTGGCCTGTGCATTCTGTAAGAAGTGCAAGTACAATGACATGGTCAGAGGTTTAAGACAGTTATGAATGGGGCACCACGGCAGCAAGAGAGCGTCAGGCAAGATGAAGTCAGCTCAAAATGGCTGGGGAAGCTTCTCAAGGACATCTGAGATATCACAGAGGAGAGAGGGCATGAGGGTTCCAGGGACAGGTAGGAAGGCACACAGGTGGGAGAGAGTATGGCTGGCATGTGGGAGGTGAGGCTAGAGGAGTGGGAGAGGCAAGAGGAGGCCAGGTTTGGAGCAAACACAGACAACAGGCAAGGAGTGTAGTTTGCCCAACAGGCAGACCAGTACTTTGAAACCATTTTTACATCACTGTGCGACAAAGACAAACATTCATATACGCATTTGAGGATAATCGGAGCAATTGCTTGGGCCAAAGCGACTGACACATATCCTGGCATATTTGTACCTCACTCAACAAGGTTTACTGAAAAGGTGACTCACTGGACAACTTCCTGCCATGGAATGACACAACATGATTTGGGTAGCAGCTTGCAGCAGGAAGAAAGTGGGTGGGGATGGAATGAAGGCAGGAAGGGCTGAGAAAGGACCCTGATAAAAATCCAGTGGGAGGCAATCAGAGCTCACAGACAGTGATGCTGGAGGAGGGGCTGGGCTAGAGATGAACCTGAGGTGAATCCACAGGGCTGGAGTCTATGAGATGTGAAAGGAAGACGTGGGAGGAAAAGACAGAGATCGGGCAAGTGTCAAGTACTGTTGTGGATGAAAACAGGGAAAACACAATCAGGATGGCATGGAGAGGGCTTCACGGGAGAGGCAGCCTCTTGTGTCTGTCTTGCAGTTAGGCATCCATTAATGTGGTGGGGAAGCAGGTAGGAAGGCACAGAGTGGGCCTGGAAGATGTCCTTTCCAAGCTGAACAGTACAGGAACTGGCAAGAACAGTAGCCATGTGAGAACATGAAGCTTGAGTCTTCCTACCCAGAGGATCTTGGGTCACCTGAGCCCAGACCGAAACCAGCTTTACTTGTTCTGGTTCCAAGAACCCATGCAGATTCTTAGCTCAGGTGTCTTTTCTCTGGGACCAGCCTGAGTGGGATAGAAAGGGCAATAGGAAGCTTCTAGAAGCTTCCTCAATTGGTCTGAATCTCTGTGTTCATTAGGGGACTTCACCTGGGCTCTCAAATGTAGAGGCGTTCCCAGATGGCCCCAGTCTGCCCTTAGACACTGGGTGACACAGTTTCCAACCAGTGGGGATCCTGGCTCCTGTGGAACTCAGGGTTTCTTAGCGGTCAAGCCTCTGAGGGAGGCTGTGCTGCGGTGATTCCAGTCACTGAAGCACAGTGATGTGGATCTTGAGGTGGACCATGAGAGCTGAGCTGCGGCTGAAAGCTTTCCCACAGTCACTGCACTTATAAGGTTTCTCTCCCGTGTGGGTACGCTGGTGCTCAATGAGGGAGGAGCTCTGGGCGAAGGCCTTTGGGCAGTCCTTACACTGATAGGGCTTCTCTCCGGAGTGGATTCTCAGGTGCCGGACCAGAGCTGAGCAGTCACTGAAGGCTCTCCCACACACCTCACACCTGTAGGGCTTCTCCCCAGTGTGGATGCGCTGGTGCTGTGTCAGGTGGGTGCTCTGGCTGAAGGCCTTGCCGCACATGTCACACTCGTAGGGCCGCTCCCCCGTGTGCACCCGCTGATGTTGCGTGAGGTGGGTGCTGCGGCTGAAGGTTTTGCCACACTCCTCACACTTATAGGGCTTCTCTCCCGTATGAATCCTCTGGTGCTGTGTCAGGTGGGTGACTCTTCGGAAGGCTTTCCCACACTCTTTACACGCATGGGGCTTTGCTCCTGTGTGGACAACCTGGTGTTGGGCAAGGTGGGTGCTCCGGCTGAAGGCCTTCCCACACTCAATACAGGCATAGGGCATCTTCTCAGAGTGGCTCTTCTGGTGGGCCTCCAGGGCTGAGGCATTCTGGAATGTTCTCACACATTCTCCGTACCTGGAGGGCTTCTTTCCTAAGTATGTATCTGGAGCTACTGTCCCATAACCATGCAATGGGCCAAATTTCTCCTCTGAAGGAGACTTGTCTTGGGAAGAGAAGTTGGGCCACATGTTGGAACTGTTTCCTGAGGCATCAGACTCATGGCCAGGCTGGTCTTTGGGGGCATCCGTGGGAGGCTCCAGGTCTTTTCTGAAATCCATCTCTTGGGCAGCAGACTTCATCCAGAGTGCTCCTAGGAGCTCTGACTGGCTCTCAGAGCTGCTCTCAGGCTTACAAGTGTGGGCCAAGGTGGATTTTGGGGAAACACCTCTTATTAGTGTTTCAGTGGCCATGTCTGGTGGTTCTAACTCATCTGTACTGCTCTGTTTGCAACTTGCCTCTTCATGTTCCACTTCTGGCTCCCATCCTGGAATCATTCAAATCATACTGTTACTTCCCCACCACAGATCATCACACAAGCCTCTCCATCTGTTTGAGGACCTGCTCACTCATTCTGAAAGGGGAGATGTGGATCACTCTTGTCATATGGCTTCATTTCCAAAGAAGTGTAGTGATATATTGTGTACCCTAATAAAATTTGCCTGAAGATCAGAGAACAGAACAGGCCACTAGATTAAACATGGATGCCAGACAGTGGTGGCACACACTTTTAATCCTAGCATTCAGGAGGCAGAGATCTGTCTGGATCTCTGTGAGTTCAAAGCCACCCTGAAATACATGAGATTGACTCAGTCTAGGAAAGAAACGGAGCCAGGTAGTGGTGGCACACACCTTTAATCCCAGTACTTGGGAATCACACACCTTTAATCCCAGCACTTGAGATCTCATGCCTTTGCTTGGGCAGCACATTAAAGGAAGCCTTTAATCCCAGGAAGTGATGGTTGGGCAGAGAGGTATATAAGGCATGAGGAGACAGGAACTAGAAGTTTTTTTTCAGGCTGAGGAGTTGGTGAGATAAAAGGTGGTGGCTGTGGCCTGTTCCTTTGTCTCTCTGATCTTTCAGCATTTACCCCAATAATCTGGTACCCGGTTTTTTATTAAAAGGCCTATTTGATTTCATGTTACAGGGAAGTTTCCTCTTTGGTGTCTTGGGTAAGAAAAAGGACTCAGGGCTGTACTCTTATACTACCCTAAACTGTATCATGGTTCTGATTTTTCTTCACCCAATCAAGCCATCCATCTTGTCAAGGCTCCTGATCTGGCTAAAACGCCAAAAGGAAAACTTTTGTGTGGTCAAGATCTGAAAGAAACAGGAGTGGAGGGAGCTAGGTCTTGCTGTGCACCTCCTCCTGGCAATCTTGGGCAATGCCAGGTTTTGTGAGTCCAGGCTCTGTTCCTTAAAGTCAACTGCTGTCTTTGGGAATAGCGGCTAAATGAGAATCAGTCCAGATGCCCGTGATGTCATTTCTCACAGCAGAACTCTACGTAGACATCTGCTGCTATGGTTAGTGGGTGATTTGCTTCTGAAATTCCCAGATCTGAGTAAATAGGAGGTAGAGGCACACCTGCACTGCCCCGCCCCGCCCTTCAAGGGTGCAAAGGGTATCTGAGGATACTTCATCTGGCAACATTTACAGATGAATCCCAGGGATGAGTCAGAGAAGGATGCAGTAGCTGTTGTTCTAGTCTACACTTGAGCTGAGTAGACTCAGGAACAGGGCTCTCACCCCAGACTTTGAGCCGCCAAGTTGTCAATCCTTAAGCTTTAACACTGCCATCGTCTGGACAGTAGTTTGTGATACTGCTGGTTTGCCAGGGCTGCTGGCTTATAAAGGTTTTGTTATGTGCTAGACTCCAAGTGCACTGCTTCACTTCCTTTCCAGAAGGAGGTACTCCGTGGTTCCACTGTAGATGAGGAGACTGAGGCCCAGCAGAGGTGCTGAGTTCCAGGTACAGGATCACAGGATTATGCATGGTCAAGCATGCCTTTAGTCCCAGCACTTCGGAGACAGAGCCAGGAGGATCTCTGAGTTCAAGGCCAGCTGGTCTATACAGCTTGTTCCAAGCCATAGTACTATATAGTAGTTCCAAGCCAAGAGCTACATAGTAAGACCCGGTCTCAATAAATGACTAAGTGGATAAAATCATAGGATTAGTAGAGATTCTGAGGGACTTGCACTTGATCATCCAGCTTGCAGCCAGATTGGGACTTGCTCCTGGACTAGAATGTACAGTGCTTGGGTCCCTGCATCCAACCAGATTTCTCTGGGCGGGGCATATAGGTGTGGGTCTCCTTGAATGGCAAGTACCCACTCCAGTTCAGAGCCATCTAACCACCCCCAGATCCTGTAGGCTAGCACAGGGAAGGCCACAGAGGATACACAGGGGTACTTCTTTCTTCCCCCCTCCCTCTCGCTCAAGGCATCCAGTCATTTCCTCTGGGCCTACACTTCCTTCGGGGAAGTGCCCCAGGCTCACTATTAGTTGCACAGGAGCTGACTGGTTCAGTGAAGCTCACACCAGACACTGCTTGCTGTTTTTTCCCTACCCACTTGTGTAATAAACAAGTCAGGGGCCAATGGGCTACCTTTGTTCTCCTTGGGGAGATGCTGATAAGCCAGCGATGTGGCTCAGCTGGCAGAGTGCTTACTACATGCATGGAAGCCCTGGGTTCGATCCCTAGTACCATCTAAAGGTGTGGCGGCACATGCCTGTAATGCCCGCATCTGGGAGGTGGAGGCAGGAGGATCAGGAGTTCAAGGTCATGCTCAGCTATGTAGCAAATTTGAAGTTAGCTTTGGTACAAGAGACCTTGTCTTTAGGAAAATAAAATAAAATAAAGCTAATGTAGAAAAACCCAGACCGAATGGAGATATAGAATGTGAGAGTGGGTGAGAGCAAGCAGCCTGAGTGTCAAGTGCTCCCTGAGTGCATCTTCTGGATACCGCTATAGCTAAGCCCTTTACCCTTAATTGCTTGGGATTGGGTCACTTGTAACCATGGCTAAGGCACCAATGTGAGAATGAGCACCCGAGCGAGCAATCCCTAAGTAGAGCTTGACCGCCTATATTCTAGGCCGGTTGTGCCAGAGCTCTCTGTGACCGACTACCCGCCTGCTGCTCCTCCTTACCTCTCTTGTCCAGCAGTTGAGTCAGATCCTCCACCAGAACGGCAGCCTCTTTCCCACTCCTCGGGCACTGAGCCCCGACCCAGGCCTGGATCTCAGGGGGCAGTGCACCCAGGAACTGCTCCAGCACCAGCAACTCCAGCATCTGTTCTTTGGAGGACGACTCTGGCCTCAGCCACTGGCAACATAACTCTCGGAGTTGTGCCAGCGCCTGATGGGGGCTGGATGCCTCCTCATAGCGGAAGTGCCGGAAGCGGAGGCGTGCGGCCTCAGGATGGGCAGTAGGGCTAGGGCTGGATCCCTGGCTCTGGGAGAGGCCAGCTTCTTCCTCTTCTTTCACCTTCACCTGAAGGAAGCTGTCCTGTTCCCAGAGTACTGGGCTCAGAGGGCACTTGGGGATGGCCATTGGGCAGATGAACTCAGTGAGACACAGGATGGCTGGAGCCTCAGAATTGGGTCTGCAGAAATGTTAGAGCTTCACCATCTGAAGAGAGGGAGGGGAGGTGCAGGTTTGAGGTAGCCAGACTGGCCTCCAATTCACCATCCTCCTGCCTCATCCTCCTCAGTGCATGCACTACCATGCCTGACTACTTTGCCGTTTTTTTTTTAAATTTTTATTTTATGTGCAATGGTGTTTTTGTTTGCATGTGTGTCTGTGTGAAGGTGTCAAACTCCTGGAGCTGCAATTAGACAGTAGTGAGCTACCATGTGGGTGCTGAGAATTGAACCCAGGTCCTCTGGAAGAGCAGCCAGGTCTTTTAACCACTGAGCCATCTCTCTAGCCCCCTACCTTGCTTCTTTTTTAAATGTATTTATTTGGGCCGGTGAAATGGATTATCAGGTAAAGGTGCTTGCCACCAAGCCACTCATTCTCACACAGAAAAAAGATGAGTGTAACGACCATGGCAGCACCCACTCAAGAGCAGAGAATGGGACTGGAGAGATGGCTCAGTGGTTAAGAGTACTGACTACTCTTCCGGAGGTCCTGAGTTCAATTCCCAGAAACCACATGGTGGCTCACAACCACCTGTAATGAGATCTGGTGCCCTCTTCTGGCCTGCAAGGACACATGCATGCAGAACACTGTATACATAATAAATAAATAAATCTTTAAAAAAAAAAAAAAAGAGTAGAGAATGATGTTCAGTGGTTCTATGCATTCAAAATATACAACAGGGGCTGGAGAGATGGCTCAGAGGTTAAGAGCACTGGCTGCTCTTCCAGAGGCCCTGAGTTCAATTCCCACCAACCACATGGTGGCTCACTTATCTATAATGGGATCTGGTGCCCTCTTCTGGTATTCACGGACACATGCAGATAGATCACTCATACCAAAAACCAAATCAAACCAACCAACCAACCAACTACCAACCAACCAAAAACAAAAAATCAACACAAAATATACAACAGGGAGGAACTCACTAAGCGGCAGCAGAGAGTTTCAAACCTATGGTCACAGATGATCCTGGTTAAATTCAGTAGGTCTCAAGAACAAAACAGTCATGAGGTGGGAAGATCTGTAAGGAGGAGGAGGCTAACAGGGATAGGAGTAAGATGGGGACGGGGTGTTATAGTAATGATAATGCATGTCAACATGTATGAAATTATCAAATAACAGATTCAATAAAGTTAGAAAGAAGGGGGGCAGGCAATGGGATGGTAAAGGTGCAGGAACCACATCAATGGAAGGAGAGAACTGACTCTTGTACGTTGTCGTTTGCTCTCCACTTGGGTGCCACATGTTAAACAAAATCTACTTCGGGGCTGGAGAGATGGCTCAGCAGTAAAGAGCATTGGATGCTCTCCCAGAGGACTTGGGTTCCATTCCTAGCACCCACATAGTGGCTCACAACTACCTGTAATTCCAGTCTCGGGTCATCTGACATCCTCTTCTGGTTTCCACCAGGCATGCATTTGATACAGAGACATACATGTAGGCCAAACACTCATACACATAAAAACATAATTATAAGACGAAAGAATAAAGTAACTTCAACTGGACTAAGGAGATGGTTCAGTTGGGTAAAGTGCTTGCATGACCTGAGTTTGGATCCCCGGGGCTCATAAGCCTAGCATGGCTGTGCAGGTCCACAACCTCAGCACAGAGGAAAGCAGAGACAGGCGGATCCCCTGGCCAGCTCAATTAATACATATTTTATGATGGAATAAAAGCAGCTCAAGTATTTGGTGTCGGTGGTGTACAGCCAGTGCTTGGGAGGCAGGAAGGAACATTTTAGTCAGCACCTCAAACAGACACAGAGGATTTCACTCACACTTGAACTCAGTCACAAACTCACCTACAAAGTCCATCAAAGCACTATTTCTTTCGGTCGCTTCACTCGACGTGATACACAAGGCCAGGATGCATGCACTAGACACAGCACAACCTGTCGGGCACATACAACCGGTCGGTCAGTCCCACTTTTTGTTTGTCAGTCTTATACTCGTCAGTCGTCCCACACTTCAGTCAGTCCGCCCCACACTCCGTCTATCCTGACTCACAGGCCGTCAGCTTCGGCGTGGGCGTTCGCAGCTCTCAGCCCTCGGAGCCAGGGCTCCGGTTCTCACCGGGTCTCCAGAACTCCCAGCAGACAATTCCGGAGGCGCCCTGATGACGAACACACAGGCGCCTTCGTGACCAGAGACCACAACTCCCAACATGCCTAGCGCAGGCGCATGGCCACAGGGTGCGTCACCGGGACTACAAGTCCCAGAAAGCACAGCGCCAAGTCCCTGGCCCCACTGGGAGTTGTAGGCCTGCGTGCCTGATGCGGGATCTGGGGTACCGAATCCAGTTTGTTGGGACAGAGGTGGCTATGAGTGGGATGCGCGGGAAGTTGGAGCATGCACGGTGCAGGTGAATGAGGGCCATCCTCTGATGGCTCACAACCATGTAACTGCAGTTCCAGGAGTTTTGGTGCCCTCTTTAGGCTTTCGCAGGCACCAGGCACACAAGTGCTGCACAGATATACAAGTAGGCAAAACATCCATATACATAATTTAAAAGAAAATTACATTTATTTAGTGCGTATGTGTGTGTGTGTGAGTGTGTGCGTGCGTGGGTGGTGGTGGTGGTGGCGGTGGTGGTGTATGTGCTATGATGCGAGTGAAGAGGTTAGGAGACAGCTTGTGGAAGTCAGTTCTCTCTGTTTACCACGTGAGTTCTGGGGATCAAACTCAGTCTTGGCAGCAACTACTTGTACCCACTTGGCCGTCTTGTCAGCCACAGTTGGCTTATTTTTTTGGTGCTGGGGAATCCAGAGGTTTATTCACATTAAGCACAACGCTAAACCCTAAGCTATAACCCTTCTCAACCTTTGTCATTTTATTTGAATTTAACCAATCTTAGTCAACCAGTACTAACCATGTGAGACAGACAGCTCAGGGCTGGGACATTTCAGAACCACGGACAGCTCCCGGCTCTAGGCAAGGTGCTTGTCTCAGAGGTGATTACCCCTGGGATTTGCTGAAACTGCTGATGAGTTTGCCTATCTTTGAGCTCCATCCAAAGTAAACAGTGTGCCGTGTAACAATGTGTGTAACGGCCATGCTGCCAAATTTCAATAAACAGCAACAACAGGTTGCCTGTACGCAGTGAGTTCTCTAAGGAGAAAATCGCTAGAACAGCAGTTCAAAATTCAGTTCCTCACAGAGACTCTCAGAAGGTAAAGAATCCCTTTGATACACCAATGGAGGCAAGGGTATTGAGCGGACTCCCAGGGCATGGACTTGCCCCGTGCCCACCCCTCTTTCAGATATCCTAACAGATACAGGATCAAACCAACTTTGACCTCTGCTGAGATCATCACTACTCAACTTAGGATCTGTTTCCTATCTGGAGAAGGGAGTAACAACACGGAAGACTGCTTGATCAGGCATTTGATAAATATTATGGGCTGAATACCTCACCATGAAACACAGTCTAAGATGAACGAGAACAAGTATTTTCTAATAATGTATGCAATGTGTATAAAGTAGGTGGGTGTACTGAAGGGACCTGCATCCTGCAGGGTGTTCCTCTCTCGACCCTGGATTGAGCACATATCACAACTAAACACCAGTTTCCAAGCACGAGCCAAATGCAGAGATCCATTATTCAGCAAGGCAGAGACAAGGTGGCAGAACATGAACTGGGCTGAAACAGCAGAAAATAGCTTTGCACGTGTAAATTTTAAGAGGGAATGAGCCAGGACAGGACGGGTAGTTCTGATTGGGCATTTTAATTAGGCTCCTCAAAATAATGAATTTTGATTGCTGAACCTTGATGCTTTATTGGACCTTGGTGATCAGTCTCAGGAATGTATCAGGCATAACAAAGTGACCAAATAAGGGAACAGACCTTGGTGGCTAGCTTTTGGAATGTAATCTAATGGTTTCGCAAGGGAGAGAAGGGTAAAGGACAAAACATGGTGGTGCCACGTTTGCCATGCTCGGGTCTGCCAGAACCCTTCATGTACCACCTATTTTTTGGACGGGGGAGGGGAGAACTCTGAGGTTGAAAAATGAGTTTATAGCTCAAAGAATGGCTAGCAGAGGTCAGTAAGCATGAAAGTGGGTGAGCTTAGAATGTATGGGAAGGAATATAGGTTTGTTCCAAATCAGGGGGTCTATGAATTCTGGCCTAGCTGAGAATGGCCACTAGTACTTTTTATTTATTTTTATTTTTATTTTTATTTTTATTTTTTTTTTTTTTGATTTTTCGAGACAGGGTTCCTCTGTGTAGCTTTGCGCCTTTCCTGGGACTCACTTGGTAGCCCAGGCTGGCCTCGAACTCACAGAGATCCGCCTGGCTCTGCCTCCCGAGTGCTGGGATTAAAGGCGTGCGCCGCCGCCGCCACCACCACCCGGCTGTACTTTTTATTTTTATTTTTTGAGATAAAGTCTATGTAGCCCTGGCTAACCTGGAACTCAATATGTAGAGCGAGCTTGATCTCACAAAGACTCGCCTGCTTCTGGGATTAAAGGCACATGCCATGCCTTAACATATATGCATTTGTAAAGAGGCCGCCCACAAGCTGAGTGATGATGCACACCTGTAATGTTAGAACTTCGGAGGGAGAGGCAGGAGGATCATTGCCAGTTCAAGATCTATCTGGAGTACTTGGCTGTTGGCCATAACATGTTGGGGCTCTCATAAACTTGTGTTGGGCTGACTGATACAGGGAAAGGACAAGGGGACTAGGAAGTTTATATGTGCATTGTTTATATGTGCCTTTTCACCATTAGAGCTGAAGCTGTTTTACATGCAACTCGTTTTGCTAAATGAACACATATTTGGGTGTACACAGAACAGCTATGACAAAGACACACTGGGGTTCTTACTCATATGGAAATTCTGGCAGGATGAGGCAGACAATAAATAATAAAATAAAATTTAAAACTTACTTCAATAAAAAAGAATTGGGGTTTCCATTAAACTTACTTTTTTGATCTGGTAATACTTTTACATATTTCAAAATTCCAAAAAATATAAAAGATAGGGTGAAAATTATTTCACACCCCAGCTCCCCCCAATTCCCCCCAAGGGCAGATAGTACATCTATTTACTTTTCACCCTTTCAGAGATTCTGTGCATAAGTATACATAAACAAATGCACATGAAAAATACTATAAGGTTTTATGTCTTGTTTGTTTCTCTTAAGGTGTCATATAGACTTCTCCCTCATTAATAAGGGCAGTCTCCACTAGGGCTGTGATGTCTGTTCTGTCACAAACCCTGGTAGACTTGTTTTGAAATTCTTATTTTTAAAAACCCTTGTACAAATTATCTGCATGTGTACACATAAATCCTGTAGGATTCATTCCCAGCAGGTTTTCTGAGAAAACATTCATATGATTTAGTAACTGATGAACTGCCCTCCACAGATGTTATACCCATTCATACTCCCACAGGAAATGTATAGGAAACACCCAGGCCCCTTTGAGAAAAGGTTGGTAAAATAACTAGATGGAGGGCTCAATGTTATAATTCTCCAGCAATAAAGCTACAAGAAGTTCATTAGGGAAAATGCTTAAAATATAGGAAAAAGCATGTTACAAGAGAAAGAGAAGGGTTCTCTCATTCTAAACCTTTAAATGAGAACTGTACACACACACACACACACACACATCTATGTTGAAGATTCAAAGTACACTGTGTATATATATATATGTGTGTGTGTGTGTGTGTGTGTGTGTGTATACACATTTAAGACAAAAATTGTACTGGTGGTGGTGGCGGCGGCGGCGGCGGCGGCGGCGGCGGCGGCGGCGGCACACGCCTTTAATCCCAGCACTCAAGAGGCAGAGGCAGGTGGATCTCTGAGTTTGAGGCCAGCCTGGTCTACAGAGCAAGTTTCAAGACAGCCAGGGCTACACAGAGAAACCCTGTCTCAAAAACCAAAACCAAAACCAAAATTGCATGGAAAAGTGGCAAAATCTTAATAGCAAGGGCCATGTTTGAATGGACTGAAGCATGAAAAATGTAAATGCTTTTTAAAGAAGTTTTTCCAAGTTTTGCTATAATGAATTTGTGTCAGTTTTATAAAGAGATAAAACCATGAAGTTGGGCTGGAGAGATGGCTCAGAGATTAAGAGCACTGGCTGCTCTTCCAGAGGTCCTGAGTTCAATTCCCAGCACCCATATGGTGGCTCACAGCCATCTGTAATGAGATCTGGTGCCTTCTTTGGGCGTGCAAGGACACATGAAGGCAGAATGTTGTATATATAATAAATAATCTTTTTAAAAAACCATGAAGTTCCCCCAATTTACAGTAATTTCCCCCTAAGGAATCTTTCAAAATATCTACAAAGAAATCAGTGGGGCTATCATTCCTGGATGTGAACTGAAAAGTGAAAATTGTTGGTTGTTCCCATTTCACTAAGCCAGAATCTCAGTCATACAACATCCACTGTGAGAAGTGTTAAAACAGGACTGTTTTTTGTTGTTTTTGCTCCTTCGGGGGGCCTGCCACCCAGCTCCCAAATAAATCACACCTGGAGGCTTATTCTTAATTATGAATGCCCAGACTTAGTTTTGTTTGTTTCTTGCCAGCTTTTTTTTTCTCTTAAATTATCCCATCACCCTTACACCTCTTGGCTTTTCCCATTCTCTTAATTCTGTAAATCTTATTCTTACTCCGTGGCTTGCTGTGTAGCTGGGTGGTGGCTGGCCCTTAATGTCTTCCCAGATTTCTCCTTATTTTCTCTGCCTGCCAGCCCCGCCTATTTCTCTCTCCTGTCTTACTATTGGCCATTCAGTTCTTTATTAGACTATCAGGTGTTTTAGACAGGCATAGTAATACAGCTTCAGAGTAAAAAAAAATGCAACATAAACAAAACTAACACACTTTATAACATTTTACAACAGCTTTTGGAGTCAAGGTGATGGGCACAGCACCTGGTTCCCAGTGTTGGCATCATGGTATCACTGCTGGGTGTCGCCACTCCATTTTCATTTGCTTTACCTAGACTGAACCATACGCATTTGATGGAGCAGTTAAGGAGATATAAGTAAAGGCAAGTTTCTGGCTCTTAGAGTTTGATTTACTTCCTGGGAAGCCATTTTGTGCATCTCTGCCATCTGTTCTGCAATGTCAGCGGTAGCTGGGATGAAGTGAACAGATCTAAGATGTTTATATGATAAAAGCACCAGGACGAAGGAGTGGTGAAGAGGAGGGCCCAAAGGCATATTTTATGGCTTCAGTGATGGGATGGCAGATAGTGACAGTTATGAAACTGATGGGGGAGCAGACCAGTGTGGATGAAAAAGGGCAGTTTTCTCTAGGGTAAGCTGGATATGCTAGTTTACAATATACCTGGAGGAGCTGACAGCCGTTTCTAGGTCTGAAGCTCAGAGCTAGGAGGCAGAGACACAGAAATAGGATGAACAATGCAAAGCCAGGAGTATGGATGCCGCTTGGGGAAGGTGTAGGCATAACATGGCCCCTAGACCATGCCGCCAGGGACCTCAGGAGAAGACCAGAAGCTTACTAATGGGCTTATGCACCCCAGAACCAAGGGGGCAGCATGGTGCAACGATGTCAGCAGCCTCAGCTGGAGAGCTCATGTGGAGGGATGGCAGCACCCAGTTGTGGGCAAAACAGGTCTTGTGAAGCAACAGGGAAGAGGCTTGAGGTGGAGGCTGCACTGAGGAATAGGGAGAACAGGTGATTCTTTCGAGGGACTGGAAGAGCAAGGGGCAGAGCTGGCTGTCTGCCAGTTTATCACCTACTGCCCAAATCGTTCTCTTACTTGTAACCATCAGAGGTTAAGGATGCTGAACACTAACTACTTTCCAAACCTCCTCACTGTGATGGATGGCCCTGTGCCTCATTCTTGGCCAACCACTCATAAGTGTGGTATGTGAAAAGGCTTTTGGGAAGGCCTTTCTTTGAAACATGGGAGAGGTGAGTATTGGCCTGGCCTACTTCCCTATTTACAGTGTTGATTACAGATGCAATGGCTGGGGCTTTATCAGTCTGTTTAGGACTACAAGAAAAAGGCAGAAGGAAGCACAGCAACCCCCTAAGTGAGTCACTGAACTCTTGTCTCAACTACTGTAAACTGGGTGCTCAAATCAAAGTCTGACTTCATGACTTTCTAAATGTGACATGTCTAGTTACCTTTGTTCTGGTTATTAGTAGTATGTCCTGTGCCTACTTCTCCTCATTTAGAATATGGTACTGCTTCATAGAACTTTCACAAAGTCAGCCAGCTGACACTTTTTTCTTAGCTATGTGAATGAAAAGCTGCCAGAGAAGACACATAAGCCAAGGTCTAACTGAGTGGCTGTGAAAAGTCAGACTTGGCAAGGGAAATGGAAGGCCAACTCCAGAGGGAAATTTGAGTGCAGAGAAGCAAATTCAGGACATCAACAGGGTCTTGTGGGCACCCTGGAGATTAACAAAAAGGCTGATCCAAAGTATCCTGGAAGCCAGGTAATACTCCAGTGGAGACACCATCAGTTTTGGGGTTCTTAGACAAACAAACACGAATGTGAGAAGCCGTGATTGCCATGGGTTCCAATGCTGGACAGTTCCCACAGAGTGGCAAGAACCAGGCTGACTGTTCACAAAGCAGTGTACTGAACAGCAGCTGTTCTGCACATCTGGAGCATTTGACTCAGCGTCCATGGGCCACAGACATTGACTATAGCTATGGGTAGTACCCATTCCATAGTTTGTTTCCTTTTAGGTTAAGTGGGTTCCCTTGTTCTCCAAGAAACCAGAGATAACAACAGATGTTCTTTTTGTCAGGAGCTGCATGGACAGAGGTTGGTGACTTCCCTCACCCCCTTTTTTTCCTTAAGAGAACATGTGGAGGAAAGCGGTTAGATAAGGGTTTCCTGTGAATGTTAAAATGGCTGTTAGAATATCTTGCTCTGTATAAAATATCTACCTTTTCCTGACATTAACAGCCTAGAGAAAGGCTTTCCAATCGTCCTCTTGCAGAGACTTCATACAAAGTTGGGGGCGGGGAGAGGAGCTTTGAGAACAAAGGGAGTCTCGTAACCTATGCCCCACTCCCCCCACCTTAGTGAGCTCAGTGGCTTGACACCAAACCAGAAGTCAGTCCACCACATCACAGCAAGGAGGATGGATCGGATGGGAACAAAATTTAAGTTATTCAAGTAACAAAAGACTAAGAATCAGCACAACTAGATTTAAGAAAGAAACCAAACACACTGTATAGATTATGGTTAGAATAAAACATATAAACTTTATGAAGCAACCAGGAACATCTGAATACTTGATATTAGATGGTATCTGCTAGATATAAATAATGTATTTTCCCTTGAGATGTAAAAGAATAACTTTTCCTAATATTTTTTTGGCCTATTTAAGTAAGGCCACTGCTTTCATTCAAATTCTGGCCCAGAAGCATGACCCAAACAAACATCAACATGGCAAAACCCCCAAAAGGATGGCTTAGTGTGATTATGCAAATGGCTTTGTCCCTGTGGATCAATATGGTTATGGTTATATATACTTAAAGTCTTAGCCCTTTAGAAATATATTCAGAAAGATGAATGAAAAGTTTTCTGGGATGGATGTGAAAACAATACAGGGAAGGACATGGATGAGGAAGTGGGTGGGAGATCCAATGAAAACATATCATTCATCCTTTAAGTGCGAAAAGATTATATAGAAAGATAAGGGAATTCTTCACCCCAAATATAAATATTGCAAAATGGTGAAAGGTTTACTAGACACTACTTTTTATATATAAATTCATGGCTCTCTTTGTTTTCTTAAAAAAAAAATTTATTTATTATGTATACAATGTTCTGCCTGCATGTCTGCCTGCATGCCAGAAGAAGGCATCAGATCTCATTACAGATGGTTGTGAGCCACTAGGTGATTGCTGGGAATTGAACTCAGGACCTCTGGAAAAGCAGCCAATGCTCTTAACCTCTGAGCCATCTCTGCAGCCCTATTTGTTAAGAACAAATTCACATGACTGTAAATACAGCTTTGTTCAATTTACAGTCTAGAAAACATGGTCTATTATTTGTGTCTCTGGTACTGGGGACTGAACTCGGGGCCTTCTACATGCTAAGCAAGTGTTCTACTATTGAGTTACACCCCAACCCTTTGGATTGAGTTTATATCAGGCTTCTCTACCTTAGTATTATTAATATTTGGGGCTAGAAAATTCATTGAGGAGCTGCCCTGGGCACTTTAGGATGTTGAACAGTAAGTAGCTGTGGCCTCCGCCTGGATGCCAGTAGCATCCTTCAAGTTGCTGTGATAAAAATGACTCTAGACATTACTAAGTGTCCTCTGAGGACAAATTATTGCAGATGGGTACCTCTGACTAACAGCAACCCTAGATATTTCAAGATAGGGGTTTTCATAGGCTCTGTGACTCCTTTGAGAATGTTGTAGAGTTTTGTGACTGCTTCTCTGTCAGGTGACTTCTTGAAATGAGGACAGGAGGCACACATGCTGCAATGAAATGTAGAACTGAGTCATGTGTGATTTAACCTGTGTGAAATGTGAACTGGGATTCTGACTTGAATTCACATAGAAAGAAGCATTACCTTGTGTATATTTCAAATTTAGGCAGAGTTTTCCACAAATGCAATAGTATTTGTTTGTTCAAAACTTTCATTAAGAGTTCATCACTACTCTGAAAAATCACTTCAGGCATAGTAATGTCCCTTATGGTATTTTTGTAGACAATGGCGTGCCTTGCACCAGTCTGAAAGTTACAGGACACTGACCTGGTAAAAATGGGCCCACATAAGGACATGGCAAGATACCATACTGACTCAGTACATATCATTCTATTATAAATTAGCTGCCATCTTTTACAAAAAGGGGTCATATGTTATTTCCACATTATGCCTGTGCAGAGGTTTTATTACTGGTAAACTCATTTTAGGGTAATGGAGAAAACATCTTAAGATTATTGTTGCTGGATATAGTGGCACCTTGCCACGTTCTCAGAATTAGGGAGGTGAAGGCAGAAGGATCAGAAATTCAAGGTCATTTTTGGATACATGGTGAGTTCGAGGCCAGCCTGGCCACATGAGACCTTGTCTCAGAAAAGCAAAGAAAAAGTCTGCTGTTATACAGGGACCGAGTTTGATACATTTGAGAACCACCAACCTCACGTGTTTGGGAGGCACTACTTCCTTATGAAGACAGAGGTCACCACTCATACTATGCCATCTTCTCTTGCCACCAATACAATGTGTGGACTTATGTTTGTACTTAGTAACTCAACAGTTATCTGAAGAGTTTCCTATGTAGATTCTCTGATGTCGAATAGCATAGAATTGCCCATTGAAGGTTCTTCTACCCCAATAACATGCACAGGGTTTTTCTCCTGCATAATTTCATGAAGGTCAAACAAGGCCAGTGCCCTGCTTGCTTGTCCTGCCTTTGCTTGGGCCACAGGGATCTCTCTTGAATTTGAGTGTGGATTCCGAACGAGCTTTGAGCCCCGTCCACAGGGCTGTTCTCGCCTTCGGCTACGTCCACGTGGTGCTTCCTCTCTGTTGTGGGTTATCTGATGTCGGATGAGGTGAGAACTCTGAATGAAACATTTTCCACACTGACTACATTTAAAGGGCCTATCGCTCCGTTGAGTCCTTTCTTCTTGACTCAAGGGCGGGTCGCAGCTGAGGGTTTCTGTCCACTCGTGCTTTGTTAAAGCTGGTGTCTGCTCAAAGATCAGCCTCTGTCGGCACTCATAGGGTTTCTCACCAGCATGCTTCCGCTGATGCTGGGCCAGGGAGGAGCTGTGCCTGAAGCCCTTCCCACAGTGATTACACTCATATGGTCTCTCCTCAGTGTGAGTCCGCAGGTGCAAGAAGAGGCAAGTGGTCCGAGAGAAGGATTTCCCACACACACTGCAGGTGTACGGCTTCTCCCCAGTGTGTGTTCTTTTGTGGCGCCCTAGGGATGAGTTCTGATTGAAGGCCCTTCCACAGTCCTGACACCTATAAGGTTTCTCTCCAGTGTGAATTCTCCTATGGACTGTAAGGTGTGTACTGTGGCAAAAAGACTTCCCGCATTCATCACACTTATAGGGCTTGTCTCCAGTGTGGATTCGCTCATGTTGAACAAGGGAGGAGTTTTGGCTGAAGGCTTTCCCACATTCTTTGCACATGTAAGGTCTCTCTCCTGTATGAATTCTCTTGTGCACTGTGAGGTGTGCATTATGGTTAAATGACTTCCCACAATCAGTGCATTTATAGGGTTTATCTTGCACCTGACTTTTTGTGAGTTCTGTAATGGACATAGTCTGATCAAAGGCTTTCTGAAAGCCACTGTCATCAAAGTGCTGTGTTGCTGGGGAGTCTTTATGTTGACTAACTAAGTCTGGGTTATGTTCTGAGTTTTTAACTTGTGAGCCATCAGTATAGCCATGTTCTCTTCTAGAAAGATCTGATAATAGATCTGTGTTTAAGCTAAGAACACAGGTTCCCCCAAGTCCAAGACTTTCATAGCTTTGACTTTGAATTGATATTTCTTTGGGGCCTTCTAATTGCCCTATGTTACTCTGGTCCTTCTTGAGTGTCTGACTCTGGCAATCATTTTTCTGATCTAGCTCTGTTATGGAATGACAAGAAATAGCCCCTTTGAACCCATCCCTTTCTGTAATGGGGAATGATTCCTTCTCAGCGATGTCCTGCTCTTTGAGTGATGTGTGGTTTTCAGGTCCCAGAATCCAGCCTGAAAGAAAAACAAAGAGCTCTGAGTAGTTAAGGGAAAAACAAGGAGAGGGGCAGGTTCCTAATACCCTGGAACTTTGCCACTAATTTAGGATCTTAACAACCTGCCCTGGTAAGTCCTGATTCTCCTCTTGACACTACCCCTACCCTCAACCATAGCTTCACTCCTGGGCCAGGCACTGGAAATGAATTAAAAATGTACCAGTTTCTTGCAGGATCTGTTACAACCCTATCACCTAGTGACCAAAAGTAACACTGCCTGCCATCTTACAAGGCCTAAAATCCAGATGTCAGCGGTGCTGGTTTTTCCTAGAGGCTCCACAGAAGAACCTGGGGGGTCAGTAATGTAGCACCTTCAAATCTCTCTCTCAATGACCTCTGCTTTTGTCGCCACATATCCTTTTCCCGCTGTGACCTTCATGCTTCTTACAATTACTCTTTTGATTACACTGGGCCCACCTGATGGACAACTGGTTTTAGGGATTAAGAATTAGACTTCATTGAGGAACATGTTTCACTTTGTTGCTCAATCTTAACATTAAAATTTTTTATACACACACACACACACACACACACACACACACACACACACACACATTTATCTGAGTGTATGTGTGTGCAACATGTGCATGCAGGAGCTCAGTGAAGTCAGAGAGGGCACTGGATCCCTGGAACTGGAGTTATAGGTTGTTGTGAGCCAACTTGTGGGTGCCCAGGTCCTCTGCAAGAGCAGTAAGGGCTCTCAACTGCTGAGCCACCTTTCCAGCCCCCCTTAGCATTCTTGAGGCCTCTTATCTGCTTAAAACACACATGAACGTGTTCATTCATTCAATTTCCAACTTCGTGTTCATTCATTCAATTTCCAACTTAACTAGTGTCCAGTCAGTACCTGGGACTGACAGGTGCTAAATATTTAAAATATCTGTCTCAGTGATGTTGGAGGGATTCAAAGGAAAACCAAGAGCCTGGCCACAGAAAAGCTCAAGAAACTGAGGCTGGCTGAGCACTAAGCCTTTACTGCCTCTGCACAGCACACAGAGGGGCTTTAGTGAGATGCGAGTGATTGACAAAATTTCATATTTTAAGGCAATATGCTCAATATGTTATATAGCTTATGGAACTATTCTTATATAAAACAGCACCATGTACATTAGATATATAAAGAAAATAAGAAACAGAAAAACAAACAACAGCAACAACATAACAACTTATATACATTTATGTCCACAGTAGCACTACTCTTAATAGCTCCAAAATGGAAAGAACTCAAATGCCCATCAGTTGATGAATGAAACATGAGTATAGGGAATATAGCTCAGTGGTACTGTACTTGCCTAGCATTTATGAGGCCCTAGGTTCAATTCCCAGAATTACAACAAACAAACCAACAAATAATGATCTATTAAGTGGAATATTTAGTCATAAAAAGGAATGAAGTATGAATACACACAACATGTAGGAACATTGAAAACATTATGCTGAGTAAAAGAAGCCAGACACAAATGTCACAGACTAAGAGTCCACTGATTAAGAAAGGTTCCAAATAAGCAAATCCATTGGCAATCCAAATGCATGGTTGTCAAGATCTAGGGACGATGGGTGGTGACTGCAAGTAGACCAGCAACTACTGTGGTGAGAGCTAAGGTCTGGTTGTTTGTGTTCTAAAATTTGTATGTTTAAGTCCTAATCCCTGCTTCAATGGTATTTAGAAATGGGGCTTTGGGAAGTATTAGGTCTCATGATAGATTGGTGTCCTTCTAAAAAGGGACACTGGAGTTCTGCCCTGCTCCCTTCTTCTGAGGAAAAGGCAGCTATCTACACATGAGAGAGGGGCCTCCACCAGGAACCAAATCAGCATAAAGCCTCCAGAACTGTAAGAAACGAATGCCTGGTGTTTAAATCACCCAAAGAGTGATGAAGTAGATACTAGTGATGCACAATCTGTGAAGACACTTCGACACCACTGGATTACACAGTAGGTGTTTTTTTTTTGTTTTTTTTTTTTTTTTTTTTTTTTTTGCTTTTGTTTTCTGTAGCTAAAGTATTCCTGTGTCCTGCCTGGCCCATGGTCAGGACAAATCTCTCTCACCCAACATCCTGCAGCCACTTGGACCCAAGTAAACACACAGAGGCTTTTATTATTTAAAACTGCTTGGCTATTAGCTTAGGCCTATCACTGACTAGCTCTTACATTTAAACTCAGCCCATTTCTGTTAACCTATATGTTGCCACGTGTTCCGTGGCTTTACCTGTGTGCCATAACATGCTGCTCCCTGGATGACAGGCTGGCATCTCCTGACTCAGCCTTCCTCTTCCCAGAATTTTCCTTGTCTGCTTATCCCGCCTATACTTCCTGTCTGGCTACTGGCCAATCAGCATTTTATTAAACCAGTGTACAAAAGCATTATCCCACAGCAGTTTTCTGTTTGTTTTGCTGAACTGGGTATCACATCTAGGGCTTCATGTATACAATTCAACTTCTATCTCTAATTTTAAATGGGAAAGTTTTATGGTATATGAATCTTAATAAAGTTGTTTCCAAAACCCCAGGCAGATCTGCCCTTTTCTCCACCCTGGTTACCCCTCTGCTCACCATGCCAATCACTTCTGATGATAGACTGTGCTCTCCTCCCCTGCCCCTACCATTCTCAATGACTTCACCTCTTCTCTCACTGTTCCCTGCTGGCTTCCTTATTATTCCTCCCAACATATCCCATGCGCCTTTGCTCATGCTGCTTTCTCTGCCTGGGGCATGTATCTCCGGACATCTGCCTTCTTCAGTGTTATCTTCTAAAAGAGGCATTCCTGTGTGTCCTGGGGGCATCATCTACTCTATGCTTCTCAGGCATATTTTTGTTTCAACCATCACCTCCTGATATTGTTATTCATTTCTCAGACCCCTAGATGACTGAGGCTGTCTTATTTTCTGCTACCCTCCTGGCATCAAAGGCATTATGTGGGTGAATCCTTAGGAATGTTTGCTGAATGGACCCCTGAGCTGATACTGTTAGATGTAGCTTCAGGGAAAACCCTGGTCTAGACCAATGTTACCAATGGCAAGGGTGTTGAGGAAGACTCAGTAGGAAACTTCAGGCTACGACTGAGGGCTGAGCTGCTGTAACCAGGTCAGGCCAGCAACAGCTGAAAGCATCAGTGCTGAATTCACCTGGGATCCCCACAGGTCCAGTCACCCACACCTCAAACAACTGATCCTGCTGTTTAGGAAGTCACAGTGCCTCCAGTGAGAAACGGTGGTAAGAGGAAGGGTTGAGACTAGAGTTGATCAGGTGAAGTCAAGTAACTATGGGAAGGAAACAGTAAGAAACAAAGCAAGATGCAACAGGCAGAGGGGCTCACCTCACTGGTTACCTAGCCCACCAAATCACATGGCTGCACTGGGAAGGGGTCATGGATGAGCATTCCTTCCCTTTAAAACAAAAGAAAAATTACTCTCTTGTTGAATAAAGAGTGTGGCAAGCTGAATGATGGCCTCTCAAGGATAACCACATCCCAGTCCTTGGACCCTGTAAATGTGTGATGCTACATGGCAAAGAGGATATTATAGATATAGTTAAGTTAAGAATTTAAAAAATTAAGATATTTGTTTATTAATTTGTCTGTATGTGAATGTATGTCACATTTGTGCAGGGGTCCAAGGTCAGAAGAAAGCAACAGATCCCCTGGAGCTAGAGTTATAGGTAGCTGGTGAGCTACCTGACATGGATGCAAATTCAGGATTTTTTTTGGTTGTTGTTGTTGTGTTTTTTCAAGAGCAGAAAGCTCTCTTAACTGGTAGGCATCTCTTTAGGCCCAAATCAAGACTCTTAAAAGTGTGCAATTATCTTTGGACTCTAAATATCACCAAGAGGCTCCATGTAGGAAAGGCAGGTGAGGCAGAGTCAGAGATGAACATGTGATGATGGGAACAGAGCTGAGTGGTATGCTCTGAAGAGGGCCCTGTAGGCCACAGTATTGGGCAGCCTCTAGATCCTAGGAGAGACAAGGAAACAGAACCTCCCCTACAACTGCCAGGGGTCAGGCTTGATGAACCACTTTGGTCTCCAGCTTCCACAGATATGAGAAAATAAATGAATGAATTTGTGGGCTTTTTTTTTTTGGATACAGTTTTACAAATGCAGGGGCTTTCCTGCAGAGTTCTTGGGATTACAGGAATTCACCATCATAATCAGCCACATTTTTTCCCATCCACTTTGTCACAGTACTTTGCTACAGTAGCTGTAGAACACCTATACAAAGTATTAATGCAAAGTATGTTTCCATTTTAACGGGAAGCCCTTAGCTTCTAGGACATCTATAATGGCCTAAATATTAAGTTCTTAAAACTCTATAACAATTTTGATGCCACACCTGCTGTGTGAGTCAAACAGGCAAGGCTCAGTTACTTTAAAACCTAGATTCAGTGGTAGCATAAGCCTGTTAGTGAAAGGCACTTGTCCAGATGAGGCAGATTTGCTCCTGGAAAATAAGATGGGAGCAACCTTGGCAACAACCAATAAAGGAAGGAGAAGTGGGTCTGCCGCAGACTCGCCAACCTGAGAGTGAGGGTCCCACCTCGTCAGAGGTGAATGCGTCTTTCTGTAGCCTGGGATGGCACCAGAAGCATCTGAATGGGTGTATCTGCAGACTGCTGCCATTCCATACGCAATCCAGCTGTCAGCATACCAATGCATCGGCCCCATCTAGTTATGTAACTTAGACCTTCCCTTCCCATTCTCCCCAGGAAAAGAGCAAGTAATCTAGTCCTGACCAAAGAGTTTTGAGACAAGGGGACAGATACCTGGTGCTGTTGTTCCCACAACTCCCCTTCCTTCTCACCTGGAGCATGGATGTGAGGGCTGGAGCTGCTGTAGTCACACTGTAACCCTACGCAACACAGAACCATCAACACTAGCATAGCTCTAAGATGCCAAGTCAGCACCAGAACCAGCTAAGTGAGAGGTCCTGCTTTTTAAAAATAATACTTTCCTTTTCTTCTGAACTTGTCTTCACATGGCTTTAAGTTTTTTTTTGTTTTGTTTTTGAGGCACGATCTTAATATCTATATCTATCTCTATCATCTCTATATACCTAGCTTGCCTGGATCTCATGTAGACCAGACTGGCTTTGAACTCTCAGAGATCCACTTGTTTCTGCCTCCAGAGTGCTGGGATGAAAGGCATGCATCACCACATCAGGCCAAGTTTTTAATACCTTAAATAGAATCCTTTCTGGTAACAGACTAGCAGAAGGGTATGAGGAACAGGTTTACAGAATCTAATATGCAAGAACTGAACGGACCACTGGGATGAAAGCCAGGAAGAGGCTGCTGTGAAGGCTGATGAGGATGGAAGTGGCCTAGCAAGGAAGATGGAGCAGAAACGCAAGCAAGGCGGGCCTCTCACTGCTGGGGAGGAAGAATGGCTATTGTGAGCACAGGAGGATGAAGCCATGGGGCACCCTGGGCAAGCTGACAGGCTTAGAGACATCTGCTCACAGGCTGGCCTTAGGGAGTATTAGGGAACTTAGATTTGGGGTGGGTTCC
Source organism: Peromyscus leucopus (assembly GCF_004664715.2). Classification (NCBI taxonomy): domain Eukaryota; kingdom Metazoa; phylum Chordata; class Mammalia; order Rodentia; family Cricetidae; genus Peromyscus; species Peromyscus leucopus. The sequence goes on from NC_051063.1 coordinate 179,818,400, forward strand.
CACCAGCCTAATTGGTAAGACAAGTTCAGTGCTCTACTGTTGTGGCTTATTTCAAGCACCAGAATCATGGTACGTACAAGGCAGAGGATGCCCCCAGGAGAAACCTGTCATCTTCTCTGGAGACAACAATGTTCACGTACTATCACAGCTCCCTGCTGGGGGACTGGGGACACTCTGTCTGACTCCACACACTGAAGAACTAGAAACTCATACCTGGTTCTGAACATGTGGGTCACAAACCCTTGGTGGGGGGGGTCACCTAAGGCCACTGGAAATATCAGCTATTTACACTACGATTGGTAACAGTAGCCAATGACAGTTATGAAGTAACAAAGGAAATAATTTTATGATTGGGGGTCACCACAACATGAGGTGTTAAAGGGTCACAGCATTAGGAAGGCTGAGAACCACTGTTCTAGACTTTGCCCCCTGAAGCCTTTTCCCTTCACAGGTTTTGCTCTGTATTTTTGGCTATAACCAGTCAGAGCTGTGAGGATGATGATGCAAACTCCTGTGAACCTCGTAAGAAAGGGATGGTTCTGAGGGCCCTGAAACATCATTCTTTCCAGAAGTGCACCTCCAGTGACCTCCTGGAATTTCCCCAGTTGGGGCATCCACTTGGTGGGATTCTTACCTGGATGGCAGGCTCGGCTGCCTCCCCTCTCTGCCACCCAGAGCTCAGCACCTTGCTCCAGCTGGGAGATAACTGCTGGTTTGGGAAGATCAGGACCTGGAAATAGGAAAAGACCCAGGAGCTTGAAGGCTGCTCTAGGACAAACAAACCCAGGCTGCACCTCATGCTCTTGACCATCAGGACATGTGGGCACCTTCCAAGCACTTGAGGGTTTTGCTCGGTGACAGGAAGGGCAGCCTCCTCCCAACAAGTGTGTCCATCAGCATATGAGGATAAGTTAGAGCCCCATACCAGAGGCCCATAAGCATAGCTTGGTCTGAGAAGCGGGCCTTACCCACAGAAAGAAGATGCCCAAAAGTCTCCAGCATCACATCACGATACAGAGTCCTCTGGGTAGGGTCCAGCTGCCCCCACTCCTCTTGGGTAAAGTCCACAGCCACATCTCGGAAAGTCACCGGCTCCTGAAACATCACACATATTCTCCATTAGTCGGACCATCTACCACTGTGGAAGAGGAAGGATGGGAGAAAACAGGCAGGCAGGGGTCCTGAGAAAATGTACACTCTGCATGATTCTCCTCAGGTCTCACTGGGAGCCTATGGGTCACTATAGGTAGGTATGGGTTACCATGACAACATGAGAACTTTCAGCAGGATCAACAAAAGCAATCACAGCAGACCAGACGGACCTGGCTATACCACTGACATGCAAGTTAATGACCTAAAGAAATGGTAACTAGGTTTTTTTTTTTGTTCTTTGAGTATGTTTATGAGTATTTGAGTGTATGCATGTGTGTGTGTGTGTGGAGGCCAAAGGACAGCCTCGGATGATCAGATCTTTGTCCTCCACACAGTCTTTTACTGATGACCAGGTCTTGTCAGCATTGTCTGTTATCTGATCATCAGGTCCACATCCCCATCCTACCCCCCCTTTTTTTTTTTTTTGTTTTTTTGAGACAATGTTTCTCTGTGTAGCCCTGACTTCCACATTTTCTAGTTTCTTTCTCATTTACTTTTTTTTTTTTTTTTTTTTTTTTTGAGACAGGGTTTCTCTTGTGTAGCTTTGCAGTCTGTCCTGGAACTCACTCTGTAGCCTAGGCTGTCCTTGAATCCACAGAGATCCACCTGCCTCTGCCTCCCGAGTGCTGGGATTAAAGGTGTGCGCCACCACTGCCCAGCTTACTCCCTTTTTTTTAACCCACTATTTTAGCTCAGCTCTTAGCATCCTATCCTACGTCTAAGTGGTTCTTTCCAGCCCTGTACCAGTTCTTCTCAACACCTTTCCTCCCTTTCCCATTTTCATGTGTGTGACGCACCTGTGTGTAGGCACACATGAGGGAGAGTATGTCTGAACATGTGTATGCATGGAGGCCCAGTGTTGGTGTCCAGAATCATCACCCCTTGTTCTACCACCTTACTCACTGAGCAGGTCTCTCCATCAAATCCAGAGCTTACTGATATTGTGAGTCTCAACAGCCAGCTTACTTTGGGGATCCCGTCAGTCTTCCGAGATTGGATCACAGCTGGGCCACCACGCCCACCCAGCATTTGTATGGTTTCTGAGGATCTGAACTACAGTCCTCCCCCTTGTGCAGCAAAAACTCTGACCACTGAGCCATCTCCCAGGCCCTCTTAACACTTAAACCATCTTTTTCCTCCTGAGACAGGATTTTAAGTATCTCAGGTTTGCCTCAGACACGGTATATAGCCAAAGGCGACCCTGAACTTCTGATTCTTCTGCTTTTAGCTCCCAAGATTGCAGGTGTGCACCACCACAGCCAGTTTTTTGTTTTGTTTTTTAAAGTGGTGCCAGGGCTTCACACGTGCTAGGCAAACACTTCCCCCTGAGCTACATACCAGCCCTGAACAATAAAGGATGACTACTCCCCCAAGGATATCCAGGCCTTTGCTCCTGAAACTTACAAATTTTATGACAGTAACATGTACTTTGCAGACGTGATAAAGACGACAGAACATGTATATGTTATCCACGTGGGCCCTAAATGCAATCACATATTTAGGAGATAGGCATGAGACTGTGAGATGTCAGAAGGCAATGTGATCACTTAAGCAACGCTACATTGCTGCTTTGAAGCTGGACAAAAGGCAAGGAGTGCCAGGGCTACAGCTCTTATAACTGGAAAAGTTAATCAACAGACACCCTCCTCTAGAAACTTGATAGAAGTGAGGCTCTGCTCAGTGGTGCTCATTTCTAGAATGTGTCTTTTTGTTGTTGTTGTTGTTTGAGACAGGGTCCAGCCTAGCCTTGAATTTATCATCTTCCTGCCTCAGCCTCTCATGTGGTGCTGGGATTATAAACATGTGCCACTGTGCTTGGCTTAGAATGTACACTGTCTTTAGTCACAGCATTTGTAGTGCCTTGTTATAACAGCCACAAGAAACTAATGTGCTGGACATCAAAGGCCTCCACTTTTGGTCCTTGCTCTGTGGTGGCTAGCCTCTAAAATGACCACTCACTTATACCCCGACTTGCAGGTAGCTGTGTTGGCCTGTATGACCGATAGGATACTGTGGAAGTGACAGTGTAAACTCTGAGCTGAGGTCATAACAGAGCTTCTACCTTGCCATCTCCTGGATCACTGCTCTACAGAAAACCACACACTACACTGTGAGGCCTAAGTGCTTCCACGGTGGGGTCTACAGGAGGAAACACTGAATCCTCCTGCCAACAGCTATGTGAATGAGTCATCTTGAAGGTGGGTCTTCTAGGCCTTGTCAAGTCTCAAGTAATAACTGTTCGGCTGTCATCTGGACTGTAACTTTAAAGGCCTAGGGCAGACCCATGAGCTAAGTTACTCTTGGGTTCCTACCTATCAGACATTGTGAAGTAGTAGTTATTTCAGGTCATTACATTTTGTGTGCTATTTGTTACACGGAAAGAGACTAAATACACTTCTTCTAATGTCTTTCATATTGCTTATTCCCTGACAAACTGCCAGCCTAATGGCTGTCACCTGAGACTTGACTGGGGCTGGGGAATCCACCTTCACCACGGCTCATTCATATGACTGTTGGCAGGCCTCAGTTCTCAGTTCTCCACAATGGTCACATTTCATAGAAAACTAAAATAACATGAACCTGATAATATGCAATCTAAGACTTTCAATAAGCCCATTTTGTACACAAAATGTAAAACAATGCAAATCTCCCCTTAAGCAAACCAATACCCTGCCCCCCCCCCCCAATACGTAATTTCAAAGTTGCAGAACTTACATATGAATTAGTTTTGGCTTTTGTTAGGTGGACTGTGGAGAACAGTAATAAGCAGCCAGTTTGTCTACAAAGTGCTGGAACTTCGATGACCAAACGCTTGACAAACACTGGCAGCCCTACCTACCACGGTTTTCCCACGGCCCCGCAGGGGGTGACCCTTGGAGTTACTCTTATTTTACTAACTTGGTGCCTGTGTCCTCATGAAGTTATTATGCCTTACTTGCAAAATAGGGGCCTTCATGGTACTGAGATTCCCCGAAAGTCTGTTGATTCTACTACGCTTTAGGACATGTCCTGAGGACCGTATCCGCAATGTGGGTGCTTTGTAATGCCAGCCAGCCAGCCACCTGTCATCACTGAGAAACGTCTCTCTGGATGTGTGGGAAGGTGTTGGCCAGAGAGGGGGTGAAACCCCCCATCCTGTCCTCTGGGAAATGACCACCCCTCTCCTCCCACGCACAGCAGGGAGACAGCAGGTTGGAGCATGCGTACTGGAGACGGGGGTGGGGACTGGGTTCGGACCCGGGCTGGGCGGCTGAGCCACTGCGTTCGCTTCCCCGGTGGAAAAAAGCGCCGGGGGTCACAGGCCATTCCGTGGGGGAAGCGGGGCCCGGAGTCCACTCGGTCATTACTGTTACCTTAAGTTGTGTGGCTTGCGGCCGCGAGGCCATCGCCATTGTTGCCGTTTGGTCCTGCGGGTCCATCTCGGGCGAACAGATCAGCAACCGACGTCCAAGACGACCCCTAATCTAAAGCGCACCCCCCGTCGTAAGGACCACCCGACCAGCCTCCCGCTGGACAATGGCGGCAGTGCCAGGGACGCCGAGACTACAACTCCCAGAAGGCCACGCGCTGAGACGCAGCACTGGACCAATAGGAGCTACCTCCAGCCCAGGGTTGACCAATGGGGAAGTCCTGGCCTCTGGTCTAAGGGAGTCCTGTTGATTAAGGAGCCTGCCCGAGTACTAGCAGAGCTTAGCTTTTATCCCGTTACTTGCGGGTGCGAACATCACTCGGTCCCGGTTACCCTGAAAATCGTCCTCTCACCCTGATGGCTGAGTTTAGGGCACGTATGCATCTGAGCAGTGAGGGGAACGCTCGGCAGCAAGGCCTTGCTGTTAGAATTGGTCAATCCGACTTGCTGCTGGAATTAAATGCACACGAGACCTGGGGATTTCTTCCTTTTACTCTGTGTACTCCGGTTACACTGACATTTACGTGAAACAAAATTACATGAACATTTAAGAGCTTTCTTAATATAACAGGCTTTGAAGAACTAATGACCGGAAAGGGGAAAACGAGACTTCCCAGATTTCGTTTCTTCAGGTAAGATGAATATCAACCATTTAAAGGTGTAATTGTTACAGCACGGATGGAAAGATACCCTGATAGTCGGGAGCTAAGGAACACCAGAGAGTCAACAAACTTCACACAGATTTATTGGGAAGGAAAAAACCCCAGAAGGGTGGATGCTTCTGCTCAGCGAGAAACTGGGGATAACTGAGCAGAAGGCAGAGTTTTATATTGAGTTTCTTGGGGGTGGGGTGGGGAGTGAGATGGGTGGAGGCGTGGGGGTGGAACTTTTCAGGGTGAAGCTTTCCAGGGTGGGGATTGGTGGGATTTCAAGTCCAGAGCTTGGGCTTTTACTCTGGGCGGGGGGTGGGGGGTGGGGGGTGGGGGGGCTGGGTCCCGCCGTTAGGGTAGTTAGACTGTTCTCTGGGTGGAACCTGACAGTTGGAAGTCCTCAGGGGGAGTGGCCAGGCCATTCGTGTGCCTCGAGGGTTTACAAAAGGTACACCGGTAATCCCAGCGTTTAAGAGATGGAAGCGAGTTTGAAACCTGGGATTTATACAGGGACGCTTGGCTCAATCTGGGAGGAGGGGACTGGACCTGCCTGGACTGAGTCTATCAGGTCGATCTCAGTCCTCGGGGGTGGCTTTGATCTGGAGGTGGTGGGAAAGGGGGGTGGGCTGGGGGAAGGGGAGGGGGCAGGAAGGGGGAGAACAAGGAAATCTGTGGCTCTTATGTGGAACGGAATAGTATTGTAAAATAAAATAAATAAAAAAATAAAAAATTAAAAAAAAAGAATACAAAAAAAAAGAACTCAGGGTGCATGTCTCCATAACCATGTCTAATGTTTTGCAAAATAAATCATAGAATTGCTCAAATAAAAAAAGGGGGGGGGGCTGGAGAGATGGCTCAGAGGTTAAGAGCACTGCTTGCTCTTCCAGAGGTCCTGAGTTCAATTCCCAGCAACCACATGGTGGCTCACAACCATCTGTAATGAGATCTGGTGCCCTCTTCTGGCCTGCAGCCATATATGCAGGCAGAACACTGTATACATAATAAATAAATAAATCTTTTAAAAAAATGAGGATATAATTTCATTTAAAAAAAAAAAGAGATGGAAGCAATAGGATCCGTGAGTTCACGCTTTGCAAAACAGCATGTTGAAGGCTGCACTCCGAGGGGTGGGGAGTTGGGAGATGGAGGATGAAAGAAGGAAAACCTCTCTCTCTCTCTCTCTCTCTCTCTCTCTCTCTCTCTCTCTCTCTCTCTCTCACACACACACACACACACACACACACACACACACTTTTTTTTCCTTCAAACTAAGGACTAGGTACAAGTAGGAAAGAAAAGGACTGGGGTGGCGGTGCACACCTCTAAAAGGCAGGCAGAACTCTGTGAGTTTGAGGCTAACCTGGTCTGCATAGTGAGTTCCAGGCAATTAGAACTACATAGAGAGACCTTATCTAAAAAATAAATAAATAAATAAATAAATAAAATAAAAAAAGGGACAAAAGAAAAGCAAATGAGTACTTGCTAGTATTCACCAGGCTGATGATGTAGTGGGAAAGACAGAAAAATAAACTTCACCCTTAAAGAGACAGAGAGCAGCAGGTATGGAACAGCAGGCCCTGCCCCTCCTCCACTCCCCTCCAGTACTGAATATTGAACCCACATCTTCATGCAAATGATCCATTATGGAGCTACAGTCCCAGAAAACAGCATGTCCTGATGACATCCTTTCAATCTCATCCTGACTTTTCGCTCTCCCTCCCTTCATCGCCGTACTTAACTTTGTTCTCTGCTGGCATCTCCCCCACCAGTCCCCACACGCGTGGGTCTGACAGTAACAGTATTATTACAACTGGTGCTCAGGGTCTGGATTTGCTATTTCCTGGTCCTTGGCCTCTTTTCCAAAGAATTGAAAATAGAAGTTCACAGAAACACAAGAAATAAGATAATTTTATTTGTAGCAAAGTGATATTATAGATTGTGTAGGATACACTATTCAAGATTGACAGTGGGTCATGTGAGCGAAGGTTCTCAGTGTCCAGATTATTGTTCAGGACTTCCTTTTATGGGACTCAAGGGAAGGTGGTGCCGGTTACTAGGGATGTAGTTTGGGTGATTCTCTACTTTGATTGATAGATTAGGTCATCTATTCATTTCCTCTACCATGCATGTCCCTTTATAATGCATATGATTTTAATCATACATGTGCCCAATTATGCATAGGCATAAGGTGGTAAATAGGAAGTTCTCCCTAAAAGGTTGCAGTTTTGCCTTCTTGTGCATGCGTCCGAAACTAGTTCAGACTGGATTGGCTCTTTCATTGGCACAGCACAATTTGGTGAAAACTTCCTGGTAATAATCCTGATCAGGCAGCTCGAGCTTGATGGAGCCACTGAAGAGAGTAGAGCTGCCACAGTGCCAGTGAATATGGTGATTTTTCTAAGTGGGTAACGGCCACTCAAGATATTGGCAGCTCCTTTCATGCCGCAGCAGCCATTCAAATAACTTTTCAAAAAGGACCTTGCTTTGAATGCAGAAATAAAGGACATTGGAAAAATGAGTGTAAAAAATCCAGTAATCCTGTCCCTCACCTTTGCTCATGACATAAAAAAGGAAAACTTTGGGCTAAGGAATGTTGATCCAAATTTGACAAGGATAGTAAGCCTTTAAGCTCCTAAGGGGGAGCCCTAGAAGAAGAATCATCCAGCCCTAGAATCAAGGTGGGGGGAATTGACTCAGACAACAAGAAATGAACCAGGCTCAAAATCAGTTTCTAGTCATTCAGGAGTAACAATAGGATCTAATGCAAATGAAATTAAGTTCATTAGCTTTATGGACAAGACCATTCTCAGATGATGGACATAGGATGAGCTTATACACTGATGACTAGTCCTTTAGAGCAGTGATTCTCAACCTGTGGGTTGAATATCAGATACCCTGCATGTAAAATATTTACATTAGATGCATAATAGTAGCACAATTGCAGCTGTGAAGTAGCAATGAAATAATTTTATGGTTGAAGGTCACCATAACATAAAGAACTGTATTAAAGATTTGCAGCATTAGGAGGGTTGAGAACCACTGTTATTTTAGACACTGGGGCTGATCATTCAGTTATTTGTCAAGAGCAATGGCCCCACACTGGTCAATGTCTAGTGACCCACCTTTACAAGGTATTGGAGGTCAATAGGATTCTTTAAAAAGTACCAATGTCTTAATTTGGACTGATAAAGATTCTTCTGGCACTGTGCAGCCTTACATTGTCTCGGGACTTTTATAAAATTTGTGAGGAAGAGATATATTACAACAAATGTAAGCAGTAATTACTATGTTACTAATAAATCATCTGATCATTATAACACAAGAAAGTGTAGCTCCTCTAACTGGGGTCATTGATCAAGGGCCATTAATACAGCCTTTATAACTACAGTGGATCTCTGATGACCTAGTATGGATTGATCAATGTCCCCTTCATGACAAAAATTTAAAACTTGCCCGACTTCAAGTAAAGGAATAGTTGCAACTAGGACATATAGAACCTTCAGTTAATCCTTGGACTCAACTATTTTTGTAATTCATAAAAGGGCAAAGAATAATTTTTTTTGAGACAGGGTTTCTCCGATTAGCCCTGGATGTCTTGGAACTCACTCTGTAGACCAAACTGGTCTCAAACGCAGAGAGCCTGCCTCTGCCTCCTGGAATGCTGGGATTAAAGGCATGCACCACCATTGTATGGTTCAAAGAATAAAATTTGACTGTTATATGATCTCAGGGGCATAAATATGACTATGAAAACAATGGTGGCCCTTCAGCCAGGGCCTGCTATGATTCCTCAAGAACATTACATTATTATGATTGACTTAAAAGACTGCTTTTTCTCTATTCCTTTACATCCTGATGATAAGGAACATTTTGCATTCTCTGTTCCTACTTTAAACAATCAACACCCATTGACCCAATATCAGTGGAAATCTTTACCATAAGGGATGAACATTAGCCCCACTATATGTTACTATTATATACACAAATCACTTAAGCCAATGCTGATTCAATTTCCGGAAGTATTGGCCATTATATGGCGGACATTCTTCGCTTCCCACTCACCTAATCAATACTTAAACAAGTGCTTGATTTTCATGGTAAATAGAGCAAAGATTAAACATAGCTCTAGATAAAATTCAAAACAATCACTTTATAATTAATTAGTGTACATTCAAACAACAACAAATTTGCCATCATCCTCTCAGCTTAAAACTTCCCAAACAATGTACTTTCAGCTACTTAGAAAAACTTTGGGCCATGTTAATTGGGTACATTTTTATCTGCCTAATACTACTAAAGTCTTGATTCTGCTCTCTCATTTGCTTTCTGGAGACTTGGTTAAACTCTATAAAAAATATAACACTTGAAGCAGAGCAAGTTATTAGTTTATTAAGTAAAGCTTCTGCTAAAGTTGTAGCTCATAGAATTAATCCCTTACTTCCTCGTCAATTATTTATCCTTCCTGCTTAACACCTACAGGAATTACATATCAACAAAGTATGCTATTATAGAAATTTATGCATGTTATAATTCTCTGCATTGATCCATAACTCCTTATTTACAAGAAATTATACACTTGGTAATGATGGGAAGAGCATGTCTTAAACAAATTACTGGTTAAAGAGCCTACAGAAATGATTGTACCATTAAATAAAATGCAGGTTGGTTATTTGTTCCACATAATTGTCAGGTAGCATTAGCATGTTACTTGAGATCTATAGATAATTATTAACCTAAAGATCTCCTTTTAAATTATCTTGAAGATACCCCCTGAATATTGCCTAAAATTACATCTAAAAATTCTATGGTTTTAAAAACTTTCAATGCTTTTAAAGGATGGTTCTTCAAAAGGACAAGGAGCTTATGTTTTATATACAAATTTCATATCCTTCACAAAAAAGACTGTACTCACCCCTGGTTGTACAACTCACAGTCTGAACTCACTGTAGTCAGTAGGCCTTTTTTTTTTTTTTTTGAGACAGGGTTTCTCTGTGTTGCCCTGGCTATCCTGGAACCTGCTCTGTAGAGCAGGTTGGCTTTGAACTCAGAGATCTACCTGCCTCTGCCTCTCCAGTGCTGGGATTAAAGGCGTGTGCCACCACTGTCTGGCTAATCAATCAGCTTTTATTAGATGTTTCTCAGCCATTGAATATTTTAACTGACTACATATTGTGCTCAAACTGTTTTTCTTTTCTTAGAAACTGCAAACTTTAACCCAACCCTCTACTAATGCTATTTCATAATTATTTCTCTCCCTTCAGATGTCTATATGATAATGGCCTCAACATTTTTTTCATAACTCATATTCATGCTCATTCTAATCTTCCAGGTGTTCCTTAACATCCACTAATACTCCAGCCGATGTGCTGACTTCCTTCTCACCACTAATACTTTCTTTTCAGGCAGCTCAAGCAACAAAAGCAATCTCACCAACTTCCTCACCTTCTTGTACTTTCACACTACTGCCCTCTACTGGTGGAATTAATTCTCAAGGTTTAAAATCCAATGCCGTGTGGCAGATGTTATTAGTATCTCAGAATTTGGACGTTTAAAATATGTTCATGTAGCCTGGCGTAGTGGTACACACCTTTAATCTCGGCACTTAGGAGGCCAAGGTAGACAGATCTCTGAGTTCGAGGCCAGCGTGGTCTACAGAGTGAGCTCCAGGATAGCCAAGGCTACAGGAAACCCTGTCTAGGAAAAAAAAGAGTAAAGTTTATATAATGGTTGATACTTTTCTAATATGATTGTTGCTTCTTCTCACAGGACTGAAACAACTTCAGGTGCCATTAATCATTTATTATATACTTTTTCCTTTCTAGGACCCTCCTTACAACTAAAAACTAATAATGGTCCTGCTTATACTAGCAAATGCTTTAAGGAATTTTGCAATTTATGGAACATTTACTGGAATTCCTTATAATCCACAGAGTAAAACTATTGTGAAATGATACCATCAAATACTTAAATGGCAAATTTAAAAAATAAAAATGGGGGTATAGACACCCATGTAAACCCCATATACAATGCTACATTTAGTTATGCTAACTTTAAGTTTTGTTTTGTTTTGTTTTTGGTTTTTTTTTTTTTTTTTGCTTTAAAGGATGTTTCTTCTGTTGTACAAAAGCATTTTGCCCTAGTGGAGATACAGCCTAAAGTATATTTTAATAGAAAGATCTAAGCACTAATCAACGGAAAGGGCCAGATGCTCTTCTAACATCAAGGCAAGGTTATGCAGCCCTTCCCTGTGTGTTTAACATTCCTGGTTCCTCTAGTGCTTGTCTGTGAGCACAAGGACCTCCATGTCTCCCACAGGGGGCAAGCTGTGAGAGTTTACAGACTTGCCTCACTTCTAGCTGACTCTGCTTTGTGCTTGTAATTAAGGATGCGATGTGAGCACTCAGCTTCCAGCTCCAGCGGCAAAGCTTGCCCCTTGTTCACATGCCTCTGCTCCACCATCATGGCCTCTTATCCCTCTGAAATTCCAGGGCAAAATAAATTGCCTTTCCTTTAAATTGCCTTTGGTCGTGGTGTTTTATCGTAGTGTGGTGGTTTGAAAGAAAGTGGCCCCCAAAGAGAGTTGCACTATTAGGAGGTGTGGTCTTGTAGGAGGAAGTGTGTCACTATGGGGACAGGCTTTGAGGTCTCTTTCTCAAGCTTGCCTCAGTGTGACAGTCAGTTGACCTTCTGATGCCTGCAAGATGTAGCACTGTCAGCTCCAGCACCATGTCTGCCTGCACACCGCCGTGCTCCCCTTCATGATCATAATGGACTGAGCCTCTGAAACTGCAAGCCACCACCTCAATGACATATTTTCTTTGTAAGAGTTGCTATGGTCATGGTCTTTGTTATGCCCAGATTGTGACCCCCCAAAGAGACCACCGAAGACCTTGGATGTCCAGAATGCAACAGCGAGGTTTATTCTGCAGATACAAGTCTAGACAGGGACTCATTCTACACCCAATACAGTGAGGCAGGGAGGTGTCCCTCTTTCTTGGGGAAGTTAGTTTTTATAGGCAAAATCCATAAAATTTCTTAGAGGGGAGGGGGTTAGTACGGGTCCATCCTTGATTGGTCCAGTTTTTCCCGGGCCTGGACTTTATCTTATTCTAGCTTGTCTGTTTGCCTTGTCAGGAGTTTTACAACTTCTCTCCGGGGTCAGGTCATATTATCTCTGGAGAGGGGCATCTCGTGGTTAATTGGTTACCATTAGACATCCTGACTCTGTTCTTTTGTTCCTGGGGCTGGCGCCATCATTTCTGGGGACTTGAAACTGGCCTGGGTCTATCTATATTGAGATATCTTTGTCTAAGGCCCCCTTTTTGAGACAATAGAGTGAGGGTCTTGTTGTGCCTAGATCACAGTCCCCAAAGCTGCTACTGGAGACTTTAGGTACAGAATGCAAAAGTAAGGTGTTGTCTAAGTATACAAGCCTCCAGGGAGGCTCTTCTAAATCTCTCACTCACAGCAGGGAGGTTGGAAGGAGCACTCCCCTTTCTTTGTGAGGCTAGTTCTTAAAGGCACAGACCATATAATTTATTTTAACCCGCCTCCCTTTTTAGTCTTTTGGTCGAATATCCTGACTGTGTTTTCCAAAGTCCCTGTAGCAGATACAGCCACCTGGGGAAAGGGGGTCTAAGTTTTTATCTACACTTATGAATCCTGGTTTAAGCTTCTCTCTGTCTGTAGGGGATAGAGTGGGGGGTTTTACTGAGGTATCACAGTCTTCACAGGAATAGAACCCTGAACTAAGACACACAACAACAGAAACATGGGCAAAGAAGAAGGTATTCAGTGTAAAAGACAATAATTACGAGAGGATGTTGCCGGCTCAAGTAGACTGGAATATTGTCAGGAAAAACTGGTTAATTTGGAGTCCTTTCAGCTTCCTTTACATTTCAGTCTGCTCTTTCTTTCCCTCTCATATTCTCACAGCACAGTGCAGTTCTCCAGTGGTGGTTGGAAGAGAGATATAGTAACCAGAGCAGAGGCATCAGGAGTCTTGATAATAATTTAGTGCTTGCTGTTTGGTATGGAATGTTTGTTTTAAGTCATTCAGGGAGTTTCCTTTTTTCTGAGATAAGAGTCTTCCTATGTAATGCTAGCTGGCTGGGAACTTGCTATGTAGAGCAGGCTGGCCTTTCTCTGCCTCCTGAGTGCTGGGATTAAAGGACTGTGCTACCACACCTGGCTGAGTTGTCTTTACTAAAGAGTATTTTTTGTATTACTTTTAATAATGTGTATGGGTATGTGCACATGTATGCAGGTAGGTGCTTGTGGGGGCCAAGATGTCAGATCCCTTAGAGCTGGAGTTAGAGGCGGTTGTGAAGTGCCTCACAGGGTTCTGGGAACTGAACTTGGGTCCTCTGGAAGAGCAATGTGCACTCTTTACCACTGAGAAATCTCATCTCTCCAATTCTAGGGAGTTTCCTTTTAAACCTCTTCTTTAACAAAACGAAAAACAACAACAAAGAAAAAAACCTCTTTGTTGACTAAATAGCTGTCTAGAATATTCAGATAGAGCTCTCCTCTAATTATTGACTTATAATTTTGTTGTGCTATTAAAATATGGTAGCTATGGTGGGCAGTAGTGGTGTGTGCCTTTAATCCCAACACTTGGAGGCAGAGGGAGGCAGGCAGATCTCTGTGAGGCCAGCCTGGTCTACAGAGCTAGTTCCATGACTGCCAGGGCTACATGCAGAGAAACCCTGTCTCAAAAAACAAACAACAACAAAAAAACCAAACAAAACAAAATGGTAGCTGTGGTGATTTAATTTCCACCTTTTATTTTCAAGTATTTTTATTACCTTTTATTTTGTGTGTGTGTGTGCCTACATATATGGAGGTCAGAGGACAATCCACAGTCATGGGTTCTCTCCTACTGTGTGGGTCCTGGGAGTCAAATTCAGGTTGTCAGGCTTGGCAGCAAACACCTCTATTCATCAAGAGATTCATCTGTCCCTATTTTATTTATTTTGAGATAGGGTCTCATGTAGCCCAGGCTGGCTATGATGACTATTTTTGATTGTCAACTTGACTACATCTGGAATGAACTAAAACCCAAGTGACTGGGTACACCTGTGAGTAATGATTTGATTAATCATTAGAAGTGTGGAGACCCACCCTAAATCCAGATCTTTTGAGGTGGGAAGATGCACCGTTTATCTGGCCACACCTCTTGCTGGCAGCTTGCGTAAAGGACAAGGAAGAAAGAAGCTTGCTCTTTGCCTACTTGCCCTCACTCTTGATGGTAAGTTCATCCCTTCACTGGCGTTAGAGCCTACTTCTTTGGAATTCTGGCATATATTGAAGACCAGCTGAAATATCCAACCTCATGGACTGAACAACTACTGGATTCCTGGACTTCTATTTGGAAACAGCTGTTGTTGGGGTAGTTAGATCATAACCTGTAAGTCACTCTAATGAATCCCACTTATATATAGATTTATTCTATCAGTTCTCTTTCTCTAGGGAACCCGATGACAATTACATTGGCCTGGAGCTTGCTGTGTGGCTGATCCTTGTGTCTCCATCTGCAGATTGCTGAGATGCCAGGTGTGGCCCACCATGCCTCTCCACACCTTTGCTTTTAAAACCCATTTAGGTCATCCTCACTGTCTGAGGAAGTAATACATAAGAGGATGGCTGCAGGCAATCAGACAGGAAGCCATGGTGATGAAACTTGGGAAGAAAGTGCCCCAGGCAGAGATGATAATGAATGGCCAGCTGTTAAATGGTCTAGTAAGGTGTCCATATTTTGTGTGAGGCTTAAGTTGAGCTACGTTGAGAAAAAATAGCTAAGTTGAGCTATTTTCTCTGATCCTGACAAATATTTTTAATTCTGCAGCTTCACCTTCATGTTCCTGAGTCCAAACCCATCAGAAAAACACACATAATTGTCATGGTGTGGGTGTGTAGGTTCATGTGTGTCCATTGAATGAAGACTCAGAGGCACCTTAAGAATGATTCTAGGCCGGGCAGTGGTGGCCCACGCCTTTAATCCCAGCACTCGGGAGGCAGAGGTAGGCGGATCTCTGTGAGTTCGAGGCTAGCCTGGGCTACAGAGTGAGTTCCAGGACAGGCTCCAAAGCTACACAGAGAAACCTTGTCTTGAAAAACCAAAAATAAATAAATAAATAAATAAATAAATAAATAAATAAATAAGTAAATAAAATGAATCTAGCCTTTTGTGACTGCAGGGGATCCAGTCTCTAAGAACTGAAGCACTTTCCCTTCCTCTAGGGCATTTTTATTTTTCCTCATATTTACACTTTAGCCAGTTGATTTTCATATATTCGAAACAACATGAATGAAGCTTCCAAAAACCCAGTGCCAAGTGCAAATGCAAATTACTCAATTCACCAGATACCACAGTTTTTCAGGTTTCCTGAACCAAGTTTTGCATAGACTTTTGTATCCTTGGGAGACTCTCAGACAAGGTTCACATAGGGTGACAAGAGAAACAAAAGGTAACTAAATAACTGCTTCAAGCCACAGGAAAATGTAATGGAATTCAGCTACTATCACAAAAGCTGCTACTTGGAAAGGTCAAGGACTTCTCCAAAGGTCAAGCCATGGCTAAGAAGTCTTGGCGATATTTTAGCTTTTGTATATATATTAGCCGATTCCTACAATGATATCCGTATATATTATGTATGCTTCCAAGAACTCATAACAATGTATTTTATCTAAAATACCTATCAAGCATCCAAGGCCAAACGATCTCCTGAATTAAGGTAAATTAAGCTCAGACCCTCCTTTCTTATACAACCTTACTGAGATTTATACTACCTTTTTACCTTTTTCTGATATATTGACCTCCTCCTTTACCACTCCCCTTTTGGGTTGTAAAGGAAAGCCTGACCGTCACTGCCTGAGGAAATCTCTTGTCTGTCTTTATGACCCTGCAAGAATTCAAGCCTGGTGACCTTTCTTTAGCTAGAGCACTGTTGTTGCATGGGTATATAAATCTGTAAAACTCAGAGACTGAGAGAGGATTTTGACTAGAGAACTAGATGGAGAACTAGAAGAATGAGATGGAAAATGAGAAGAGTGGGATGGGGAAGAATGAGATGAGAAAGACGAAATGGGGCAGAACTAAGATGAGAGAATTAAGATAGCTCTTAGAGGGGACAGCAGATAATTATAGAGAGAAATCAGACAAGAAAGGAGATAGGCACGAGAACAGAACTGTAGCAGTGTAGATAGAATTTTATTCCAGAAGAGTAAAGTAGACAGACGAAAGAGCTCGGTGTGCTTAGATTCATTTCCTGAAAAAAATTCTTGCTATTCGTAGCTTCTCT
Source organism: Peromyscus leucopus (assembly GCF_004664715.2). NCBI lineage: Eukaryota > Metazoa > Chordata > Mammalia > Rodentia > Cricetidae > Peromyscus > Peromyscus leucopus. The sequence continues at coordinate 179,834,914 of NC_051063.1, forward strand.
TCTGGGCCCCTGGGAAGAAGATTATTAGGACTGGGCCATAATAATATTCGAGAAGAAACAAAAGATGGATTAAGGCTAGGTGCTAGCACTTGGGAGCCAGGCCAGGTGTAGCCCAGTGGGAATTCTCCCCACATATTGTTTTTGAACTTCAAACCCTAAAGTTCCCCTTCTTTATTACTTCTGATCCAGTTGCTGAAGCTCTATGATAAATCTAAGTATTGCCCAAAATTGCCGTTTCTCACTGATGTGGAATTTATTTCCCCATCCATCGACTCGGATTTCCCCGACTGTTCCATTAACAAAATCTGGCAGAAGTACTGATTTGTGATTTCTGAGTCTGTGTTATAACCCACTTTGCAGATTTTACGGGGGTCTTCTAAAGTATTTGTTATTGGGACATCCTTCCTTCTGAAACCCACCTACCATGCTCAGATAATTTGGAGTCGTACAGTATGACTGAGCTCCCAGCTTGCGGCCAACATCACCGCCAGTCAGGGAGTGTATTATTTTGGAGACTGAGGCCCTCGCAGGAATAATCCACCTTTCTTTCACCGCTTCTAACCAAACTCCGTGAAAATCTGGAAGAACCACCCCGTAGATACTCCTGACTCCATTAATAGGAGGAAATAAATTATAGATGCTATAAGTTACTTCTTTACAATTTTTAAAGATTTATTTTCTGTATGTGTTTTGTCTGCATGTATGTGCACTATGTGTGTGTCTGACACCTGTGGAGGTCAGAAGAAGGCACTGGATGCCCTAGACTGGAGTTATGATGATTGTGAACCACTAGATGGGACCTGGGAACTGAATCTGGGTCCTCTACAAGAGTAACAAGAGCTCTGAATGGATAAACCATCTCTCTAGTATTGGGAAAAAAGGGGCCAGCTAAAGAAACCCACCAGAGGGCCTGGGGAGATGGCTCAGAGGTTAAGAGCACTGACTGCTCTTCCAGAGGTCCTGAGTTCAATTCCCAGCAACCACATGGTGGCTCACTGTTGTGCCCATATTGTAACCCCCAGAGAGACCGCCAAGGACGAGCATACCAGAATGCAAAAGCAAGGTTAACTTCTGCTACAAGTTATGACAGGGAACTCATCTCAAGCCATCTCAAGTGAGGCAGGGAAGAGTTACTCTTTCTTGGGGAAGTTAGTTTTTTTTTTTTTTTTTTGGTTTTTCGAGACAGGGTTTCTCTGTGTAGCTTTGCGCCTCTCCTGGAACTCACTTGGTAGCCCAGACTGGCCTCGAACTCACAGAGATCCACCTGGCTCTGCCTCCCAAGTGCTGGGATTAAAGGCGTGCGCCACCACCGCCCAGCCTGGAAGTTAGTTTTTATAGGCAAAACCCAAAAAATTTCTTAGAGGGGAGGGGGTTAGTACGGGTCCATCCTTGATTGGTCCAGTTTTTCCCGGGCCTGGACTTTATCTTATTTTAGCTTATCTGTTTGCCCTGTCAGGAGTTTTACAACTCCTCTCTGGGGTCTGGTCATGTTATCTCTGGAGAGGGGCATCTTGTGGTTAATTGGTTACCATCCTGACTTTGTTCTTTTGAGTTCCTGGGGCTGGCGCCATCATTTCTGGGGACTTGAAACTGGCCTGGGTCTATCTATATTGAGATATCTTTGTCTAAGGCCCCCTTTTTGAGACAATAGAGTGAGGGTCTTGTTGTGCCTAGATCGCATCCCCAAAGCCACCACTGGAGACTTTAGGTACAGAATGCAAAAGTAAGGTGTATTCTAAGTTTACAAACCTCCAGGGAGGCTCTTCCAAATCTCTCACTCACAGCAGGGAGGTTGGAAGGAGCACTCCCCTTTCTTTGTGAGGCTAGTTCTTTTTTTTTTTTTTTTTTTTTTTGTTTTTTTTGGAGACAGGTTTTCTCTGTGTAGCTTTGCGCCTTTCCTGGAACTCACTTGGTAGCCCAGGCTGGCCTCGAACTCACAGAGATCCACCTGGCTCTGCCTCCCGAGTGCTGGGAATAAAGGTGTGCACCACCACTGCCCAGCTTGTGAGGTTAGTTCTTAAAGGCACAGACCATATAATTTATTTTAACCCGCCTCCCTTTTTTTAGTCTTTTGGTTGAATATCCTGACTCTGTGTTTTCCAAAGTCCCTGTAGCAGATACAGCCACCTGGGGAAAAGGGGTCTAAGTTCTTATCTACCCTTAGGAATCCTGGTTTAAGCTTCTCTTTGTCTGTAGGGGATAGAGTGGGGGGGGGTTTACTGAGGTATCACACTCACAACCACCTGTAATGAGATCTGGCGCCCTCTTCTGGCTTGCAGGCATACATGCTGTATACCTAATAAATAAATACATCTTAAAAAAGAAAGAAAGAAAGAAACTCAACAGAGCTAGTGAGAGAAACCCACCCTGGATTTGAGACCTGAGCCAGTGAAAGAAACATTTTAGTCCTGAACCCCAAACCCAGAACATACCATGACCCTGAAACCAGTGCCAAAGAAACACACTTTGTCACTAGAATCAGAGCCAGTGAAAGAAATGTGCCCTGGCCCTAAAATTAGAGCCAAAAGGCTAAAAAGGACCAGTGAAAGAAGCACAGTTTGGCTCTGAAATCAGAGCCATCTCTGCCCCTGACCAACTGACCAGTGAAACCAACCAATCTCTGAGCACTCTAACCCTAACCCCAGAGCCAGTGAAATAAACACACCATGGGTCTGAGACGTGAGCCAGTGAAAGAAAGACTTTAGCCCTGAACCTAGAACCAAAGAAAAACAACCTGACACTGAAGGCAGAGCCTTCAGAAATGCACTTTGGCCCTAGACCCAGATCCAGTGAAAGAAATATGCCTTAACCCTGAAAATAGAGCCAAAAAGCTAAAAAGGGCCAGTGAAAGAAATACAATTTGGCCCTGAAATCAGAGCCATCTCTGACCCTGACCAACTAAACTAACCAATCCTTGAGCAGAAAATCTCCCTGGGAAATCGCCACTCCTAAGAATCCCTATATAAAAGCCCCTCTGCCTATTAGGTTGCGGGCTGTGCTTTCCCACCCCGGCAGAGGTAGCCACTCTCCTGTACTACTCCTTTCCAAATCTCTCTCTCTCTCTCTCTCTCTCTCTCTCTCTCTCTCTCTCTCTCTCTCTCTCTCTCTCCCTCTCTCTCTTTCTCTCTCCAAGACAGAGTTTCTCTGTAGCTTTGGAGACTTTTCTGGAGTTCAGGCTGGCCTTGAACTCACAGAGATCTGCCTGCCTCTGCCTCCTGAGTGCTGGGATTAAAGGCATACACCATCACTGCCTAGATAAATCTCTTTCTCAAAAGAGTCTTGGGTGAAGATCTTCATTTGGTGACACAGAACAGAAGAACCTTGCTGAGATGTCCCTTAGGGGGGCTGAGCAAGGCTGAGCAGAAAAAAAAGTAACAACTTTTCTCCAGAGCCAGAGGAGATTGCTGCATTTCTGCAGGGGTATCTCCTTTAGCAGAGTGTAGCAGAAGAGGCAACATCTTGGGCCAGAGAGAAGAAGAAGCAGAACTCTGCTAGAAAACATCCTTAAGGTAGAGGAGTTGAGCAAAGGTCAGCTGTAACAGCACTCTCTAGGAGAGGAGCAAGATTACTATTTGCTGTGGGGAGACCATCCCCATTGTACCCCAGCTTCTGGTATCACCTGACTTCCCAACAAGTCAGGATACCTCTCCTTCCAGAGCTGAGCTGTCCTATTATGGCTCTAGGTGTAGCCTGGCTTCCTGACAAGTCAGGATACCTTTCCCTCCAGAGCTGAGCTGTCCTATTGTGGTTCCACTCTCCAGAGCTGTTAACACTGGCATCCAGCCCCCATAAATTACTTCTTTGAGGATATTTTGAAGCATCAGAAAAATGAAACAGGTGTGTAGAACTTCACCACCTGAAAGTATTTGCTTTTGAAACAGGATATCTCTATGTAGCCCTGTGTTGTGGGATATTTGTACACTGTGTGAGGATATTATTGTGATTGATTTAGTAAAGAGCTGAATGGCTAATAGCTAGGCTGAGGTATAGGCAGTACTTCTAGGCACAGAGAGAGGAAGTAGGAGGAGGTAATTGAGGTGCATGAGACATGGAGGGAATCGGACATACAGAATGAAAGGTAAAAAGCCATGAGGCAAACCATAGTTAAATGGGTTAATTTAAGTTATAAGAACTAGTGATTATAATTAACCCATTTAACTATGGTTTCTTATAACCATAGTTAAATGGGTTAGTTTAAGTTATAAGAACTAGTGGGACAAGCCTAGGCTAAGGCCAAGCTTTCATAATTAAGTCTCCATGTCATTATTTGGGAGCTGGCTGGTAGGACAGAGAAAGACTCATTGTATATGGTGCCCCACATTGGGTGCCAAAGTGCTGTTTTACCTTCATCACAGTGACTGCACTTTAAACTGCTAGCAGCCCAGCTGCTCAGGCCGTAGCCTGGGGGAATTCTCTTTCCCCAGATGATGGCTGTGTTGCTGCTGCTGCTAAAGGTAGCTTTAACTAAATCTCTGTCATTCTAATAAAACTCAAGATCATAGGCTAGGGTAAAAATCTAGGAGCTCCGAGAGTTAGAGTAGTAAGTGGCTAACTTTCTCTCTTTGCTGACATCCCTGGAACCTTCTCTCCTTCCACACTGCACCAACTTAAAAAAAAAAAAAACATTCTAACTAGACATCAAAATACTATACAATCCAATTAAAAAATGGGCTAAGGAGCTAAACAGAATTCACAAAACAAGAATCACAAATGGCTGAAAGACATTTAAAGAAATGCTCAACATCCTTAATCATCAGTGAAATGCAAATCAAAACGACTCTGAGATACCACCTTATACCCATCAGAATGGCTACGATCAAAAACACCAATGACAGTCAATGTTGGAGAGGATGTGGAGCAAGGGGAACACTCCTCCACTGTTGGTGGGAATGTAAGCTTGTACAACCACTGTGGAAATCAGTATGGCGGTTTCTCAGAAAATTAGGTATTGAACTACCTCAAGACCCAGCCATACCACTCTTGGGCATATACCCAAGGAATGCTCAATCATATCACAAAGATACATGCTCAATTGTGTTCATAGCAGCACTATTTGTAATAGCCAGAACCTGGAAACAACCTAGATGCCCATCAACTGAAGAATGGATGAAGAAAAGGTTGTACATATACACAATGGAGTATTACTCAGCAGAGAAAAACAATGAAAGCATGAAATTTGCAGGCAAATGTATGGAACTATAAAAAAAGTCATCCTGAGTGAGGTAACCCAAACCCAGAAGGACAAACATTGTATGTACTCATAAGTGGATTCTAGATATAAAGTAAAGAACAATCAGACTGCCACCCAAAGAACCATGGAGGATATATATATATAGCATGGGGGACCATAGGATGACTGTGACTTATAATAAGTTTTGGTTTTACTCAATTACTGAGCAAGCCTCAATGAAACATTTCACTATTAAGATAAGAATTTATACTGTATCAAGCTGATAATAGAAAAATAAATTAATTAATTTAAAAAATAAAAAATAAAAAAAGAAAAGAAAAATTTGAACTATTATAAAAAAGCCATTGTAAGCCCCTCCCTCCTACTTCCTGTCAACTAGTTGCTAACTCCACCTTTCTGAGCCCAGATTCATTTTATTTGATTAACGCAAATGCAACACATCTTTATATAGTTCAACAAATGCAGCATAAACAAATGTAACACATCTTTGCCTAGTTAAACAAATATTCCACAACAGCCCTGACTGTCCTGAAATTCTCTATGTAGACCAGGTTGGCTTTGAACTAACAAAGATCCTTCTGCCTCTGCTTCATGAATGCTGGGATTAACAGTGTATACTTGGCTCCTGAGATTCTTTTTTTTTTTTTTTCGAGACAGGGTTTCTCTGTGTAGCTTTGCGCCTTTCCTGGAACTCGCTTTGGAGACCAGGCTGGCCTCGAACTTACAGAGATCCGCCTGCCTCTGCCTCCCAAGTGCTGGGATTAAAGGCCACCAGCGCCCGGCTACTCCTGAGATTCTTAACCCCTAGTTTTTTGCTACTTTTATCATAATTGCCTTAATTTAGGCCTTTATCACTGCTCTAAAAAATATAGAGTGGTGTGGCAAGATGGTCAGTGGGTAAAGGTGCTAGAAGGCAGGCCTGATGACCTGAGTTTGATACATAGATCATACAAGGTAGCAGGAGAGAGTTGTCCTGGAACCTCCTTATGCTCACTGTACTTACACATATATACACATACATAAAAGAAAGGCAAAAATATGTAATTTAAAAATAGAAAATATATGTGTTTTTGTTAGGGTTACTATTGCTGTGATAAAACACCATGACCAAAAGCAACTTGAGGAGGAAAGGGTTTATTTCACTTTCAGTTCCATCATCAAAAGCAGTGATGGCAGGAACTCAAGCAAGGCAAGAGCTGATGCAGGGGCAACGGAGGAGTACTGCTTACTGGCTTGCTTCCTTTGGCTTGCTCAGCCTGCTTTCTTATGAATCCATGACTACAGCCACAATGGACTGGACCCTTCCACATCAACCACTAATTAAAGTCTCTATGGGCTTGCCTACTGGAGGCATTTTCTCTACTGAGGCTCTCTCCTCTGATGACTTTAGCTTGTGTCAAGTTGATAGAAAACTAGCCAGCATGGTATGTTATGAACTAGTAGCAATGGTGTCATGGATTGCCAGGCGGTGGTGGCACAGGCCTTTGATCCTAGCACTTGGGAGGCAAAGGCCTCATGACCAATGAAGCTAACTAACCACAGATGAAATACTCTGAGACCAAGACTTGTTTCCTTTAAGTTATTTTCTCAGGTATTTGGTAAGAATGATGAGCTGACCAGAAAATAGCATTTGAAATAACTTGTTATCATTGCCTAAATAATAAAGTGTACCACCAGGGAAAAATGCTTTATTGTTATACAGAAAGCAATCCTTTCTTCCCTACTGATTCAAGCAATTGCTTACTTCCTCAGTGACTGTTAACTGTTTGTATCCTAATTGAGGCTATGTACATGTGGAGGCCAGAGGATAAACTCAGGTGTCATTCCTAACATGCTGTATAGCTTTTTTCCCCTCCCATTTTTCACATGTGTGTGATGTGTACATGGGTGTGCATGATTGCATAGGCATGGGCATGTGTGTATGTGTGATGTGTGGGGCACACTTGGAAATGGATGCATGTGTATCTGTGCCCCAAGGTTGATGTTAGGAATTACCCATGATCTCATTTCCACTTTATTCAGTGAGGCAGGGTTCCTCAATCAAACCCAGAACTGACCAGAATACCTAGTTTCACTGATTAGCTTCCTTTGGGGATCACTTCTCTCCACCTTCTTAGGCTGGAATTACAGAAAAGCCACCATGCCCACCAGGCACTTAGGTGGATTCTGGGGACCCAAAATCTGGTCCTCACACTTGTGCAGCAAGTGCTTACTCACCCCACTGAGCCATCTCTCCAGACCTTTCCATTCCCTCCTTTTTTGAAACAGAATCTGTCATTGGCCTGGCTGGAAAATAATCCTCAGGGATCTGTCTCTCTACCTCTCCATCACTGATGTTGCCAACACACACCACCCCATTTACCTTCTCTAAAAAAAAATAAAACAAAACATGGGTTCTGAAGATCAAAACCAGGCAAACACTTTTCTGGCTAAATCATCTCCCCAGCCCCTCAATTTTTGATTACATTAGTGTGTTATATTCAAAATAGCTATGTATTTCATGACTGAGCACCAACTTTCCCACACAGGGGTTTTGTTAGTTTGAGTGTTCTGTTGTCTATATAAAAATATCTGCCATCCTACCATAATTTCTGATTTAGTTTGTCAACTGAATAAAAACATCACCTGAAGGCTACAGCTCCATCATGATTGTCCTAACTCTGTCAGTTCTTTTTTTTTTTTTTTTTTAGCAATATGTTGAGTTTTTTGTTTTTTTTTTTGTGTGTGTGTGATATATATTTTTTATTTTACAATACCATTCAGTTCTACATATCAGCCATGGGTTCCCCTATTCTCCCCCCTCCCACACCCTCCCCTTACCCCCAGCCCACCCTCCATTCCCACCTCCTCCAGGACAAGTCCTCCCCCGAGGACTGTGATCATCTTGGTAGACTCAGTCCAGGGAGGTCCAGTCCCTTCCTCCCAGACTAAGCCAAGTGTCCCTGCATAAGTTCCTGGTTTCAAACAGCCAATTCATGCAATGAGCACAGGACTTGGTCCCACTGCCTAGATGCCTCCCAAACTGATCAAGCCAATCAACTGTCTCACCTATTCAGAGGGCCTGATCCAACTGGGAGCCCCTCAGCCTTTGGTTCATAGTTGATGTGTTTCCATTCATTTGGCTATTTTTTTTCAATAATTGAGTAAAACTGAAATTTATTATATGCCACAGTCGTCCTAGGGACCTCCATGCTATATATATATAGCCTTTATGGTTCTATGGGTTGTGGTCTGATTGTTCATTTTATATCTAGAATCCACCAATGAGTGAGTACATACCATAACTGTCTTTCTGGGTTTGGGTTACCTCACTCAGGATGATTTTTTCTAGTTCCATCCATTTGCCTGCAAATTTCATGCTTTCATTGTTTTTCTCTGCTGAGTAGTACTCCATTGTGTATATGTACCACATTTTTTTCATCCATTCTTCCGTTGATGGGCATCTAGGTTGTTTCCAGGTTCTGGCTATTACAAATAGTGCTGCTATGAACATAGCTGAGCATGTATCTTTATGGTATGTATCAGCATTCTTTGGGTATATGCCCAAGAGTGGGATGGCTGGGTCTTGAGGTAGTTCGATTCCTAATTTTCTGAGAAACCGCCATACTGATTTCCACAGTGGTTGTACAAGTTTACATTCCCACCAACAGTGGAGGAGTGTTCCCTTTGCTCCACATCCTCTCCAACATTGGTTGTCATTGGTGTTTTTGATCTTAGCCATTCTAACAGGTGTAAGGTGGTATCTCAGAGTCGTTTTGATTTGCATTTCTCTGATGATTAAGGATGTTGAGCATTTCTTTAAATGTCTTTCAGCCATTTGTAGTTCTTGTTTTGTGAATTCTCTGTTTAGCTCTTTAGCCCATTTTTTAATTGGACTGTTCAGTGCTTTGATGTCTAGTTTCTTGAGTTCTTTATATGTTGTGGAGATCAATCCTCTGTCAGATGTGGGGTTGGTGAAGATCTTTTCCCAATCTGTTGGCTGTCTTTTTGTCTTATTGACTGTGTCTTTTGCCCTGCAAAAGCTTCTCAGTTTCGAGAGGTCCCATTTATTAATGGTTGTGCTCAGGGTCAGTGCTGTCGGTGTTTTATTTAGGAAATGGTCTCCGGTGCCAATGCGTTCAATAGTGCTTCCTATTTTCTTTTCTATTAAGTTTAGTGTAACTGGATTTATGTTTAGGTCTTTGATCCACTTGGACTTGAGTTTTGTGCATGGTGACAGATATGGATCTATTTGTAATCTTTTACATATTGACATCCAGTTATGCCAGCACCATTTGTTGAAGATACTTTCTTTGTTCCATTGTATAGTTTTGGCTCCTTTGTCAAAAACCAGGTGTTCATATGTGCATGGATTAATGTCAGGGTCTTCAATTCGATTCCATTGGTCCGTATGTCGGTTTTTATACCAGTACCAAGCTGTTTTTATTACTATAGCTCTATAGTAGAGTTTGAGGTCCGGGATGGTGATGCCTCCAAGGGTTGCTTTATCTTATAGGATTCTTTTAGCTATCCTGGGTCTTTTGTTTTTCCATATAAAGTTGAGTATTTTTCTTTCCAAGTCTGTGAAGAATTGTGTTGGGATTTTGATGGGGATTGCATTGAATCTGTAGATTGCTTTTGGTAAGATTGCCATTTTTACTATGTTAATCCTACCTATCCATGAGCATGGGAGATCCTTCCATTTTCTGATATCTTCTTCAATTTCTTTCTTTAGAGATTTAAAGTTCTTATCAAAAAGGTCTTTCACTTGTTTAGTTAGTGTTATCCCAAGGTATTTTATATTATTTGTGGCTATTGTAAAGGGTGATGTTTCTCTGACTTCTTTCTCAGCCCTTTTATCATTTGTGTATAGGAGGGCTACTGATTTTTTTGAGTTGATCTTGTATCCTGCCACTTTACTGAAGGAGTTTATCAGCTGTAGAAGTTCCCTGGTAGAGTTTTTGGGGTCACTTATGTATACTATCATATCATCTGCAAATAGTGAAAGTTTGACTTCTTCCTTGCCAATTTGTATCCCTTTGATCTCCTTTTGTTGTCTTATTGCTCTAGCTAGAACTTCTAGTACTATATTGAATAAATATGGGGAGAGTGGACAGCCTTGTCTTGTTCCTGAATTTAGTGGTATCGCTTTGAGTTTCTCTCCATTTAATTTGATGTTTGCTGTTGGCTTGCTATAAATTGCTTTTATTATGTGTAGAAATGTTCCTTGTATTCCTATTCTTTCTAAGACCTTTATCATGAAGGGGTGTTGGATTTTGTCAAAGGCTTTTTCAGCATCTAGGGAGATGATCATGTGGTTTTTTTCTTTCAGTTTGTTTATATGGTGTATTACATTGACTGATTTCCGTATGTTGAACCATCCTTGCATCCCTGGGATGAATCCTACTTGGTCATGATGGATGATTGTTTTGATGTATTCTTGGATTCGGTTTGCCAATATTTTGTTGAGTATTTTTGCATCAATGTTCATGAGGGAGATTGGTCTGTAGTTCTCTTTCTTTGTTGCATCTTTGTGTGGTTTGGGTATCAGGGTAATTGTAGCCTCATAAAAAGAGTTTGGTAGTGTTCCTTCTGTTTCTATTGTGTGGAACACTTTGAAGAGGATTGGTATTAGTTCTGCTTTGAAAGTCTGGTAGAATTCTGCACTGAAACCATCTGGTCCTGGGCTTTTTTTAGTTGGGAGACTTTTGATGACTGTTTCTATTTCTTTAGGGGTTATTGGTCTATTTAAATGGTTTATCTGGTCTTGATTTAATTTTGGTATTTGGTATTTATCCAGAAAATTGTCCATTTCTTCCTGGTTTTCCATTTTTGTGGAGTACAGGTTTTTGAAGTATGATCTGATGATTCTCTGGATTTCCTCATTGTCTGTTGTTATGTCTCCCTTTTCATTTCTGATTTTGTGAATTTGGGTGCTCTCTCTTTGCCTTTTGGTTAATTTGGCTAGTGGTTTGTCTATCTTGTTGATTTTTTCAAAGAACCAACTCTTTGTTTCATTGATTTTTTGTATTGTTCTCTTGTTTTCTATTTCGTTGATTTCAGCCCTCAATTTGATTATTTCCTGGCGTCTATTTCTCCTGGGTGAGTTTGTTTCTTTTTGTTCTAGAGCTTTCAGTTGTGCTGTTAATTCATTGGTATGGGATTGCTCCATCTTCTTTATGTGTGCATTTAGAGCTATGAATTTTCCTCTTAGCACTGCTTTCATAGTGTCCCATAAGTTTGGGTATGTTGTACTTTCATTTTCATTGAATTCTAGGAACTCTTTAATTTCTGTCTTTATTTCTTCCTTGACCCATTGATGTTTCAGGTGGGCATTATTCAGTTTCCATGAGTTTGTGGGTTTTCTATAATTTTTGTTGTTATTGAGTTCTAACTTTAAGGCATGGTGGTCTGATAAGATACAGGAGGTTATTCCAATTTTTTTGTATCTGTTGAGATTTGTTTTGTGTCCAAGCATGTGGTCAATTTTTGAGAAGGTTCCATGGGGTTCTGAGAAGAAGGTATATTCTTTTGTGTTAGGATGGAATATTCTGTAGATATCTATTAGGTCCATTTGAGTCATAACATCTGTTAGGTCCTTTATTTCTTTGTTAAGTTTCAGTCTGGTAGATCTATCTTTTGGTGAGAGTGGTGTGTTAAAATCTCCCACTACTAATGTGTGGGGTTTGATGTGCGTTTTAAACTTTAGTAGTGTTTCTTTTATGAATGTGGGTGCTTTTGTATTTGGAGCATAAATGTTTAGAATCGAGACTTCATCTTGGTGGATTTTTCCCGTGATGAATATGTAATGTCCATCCTGGTCTCTTTTGATTGATTTTAGTTTGAAGTCTATTTTATTAGATATTAGGATAGCTACACCAGCTTGTTTCTTAGGTCCATTTGCTTGGAAAACCTTTTCCCAGCCCTTTACTCGGAGGTAGTGTCTGTCTTTGGAGTTAAGGTGTGTTTCTTGTATGCAGCATATGGATGGGTCCTGTTTTCTTATCCATTCTGTTAGCCTGTGTCTTTTTATAGGTGAGTTGAGACCATTGATATTGATGGATATTAATGACCAGTGATTGTTAATTCCTGTTATTTTTTTGGTTGTGTTGTGTTGTCCTTCTGTGGTGTATGTTGGTGTAGGATTATCTATTGCTTGATTTTTCATGGATGTATTTAGCTTCTTTGGGTTGAATTTTCCCTTCTAGTGCTTTCTGTAGGGCTGGGTTTGTGGACAGGTATTGATTAAATCTGGTTTTATCCTGGAATATTTTGTTTACTCCGCCTATGGTGATTGAGAGTTTTGCTGGGTATAATAGTCTGGGTTGGCATCCGTGGTCTCTTAGTGTCTGCATGAGGTTTGTCCATGATCTTCTAGCTTTCATAGTCTCTATTGAGTAGTCTGGTGTTATTCTGATGGGTTTGCCTTTATATGTTACTTGGTCCTTTTCCTTTGCAGCTCTTAATATTTTTTTTTTATTCTGTGTGTTTAGTGTTTTGATTATTATGTGGCGAGGGGACTTTTTTTTTGGATCCAGCCTATTTGGTGTTCTGTAAGCTTCTTGTATCTTCATAGGTATTTCTTTCTTTAGGTTAGGAAAGTTTTCTTCTATGATTTTGTTGAATATATTTTCTGTGCCTTTGAGTTGGTATTCTTCTCCTTCTTCTATCCCTATTATTCTTAGGTTTGGTCTTTTCATGGTGTCCCAAATTTCCTGGACGTTTTGTGTTAGGACTTTTTTGTCTTTATTGTTTTCTTTGACTGACGAATCTATTTTCTCTATCGTGTCTTCAGTGTCAGAGATTCTCTGTTCCATCTCTTGCAATCGGTTGGTTATGCTTGTTTCTGTAGTTCCTGTTCGTTTTGTCAGGATTTCTATTTCCAGCATTCCCTCAGCATGTGTTTTCTTTATTGTCTCAAATTCATTTTTCAGATCTTGGAATGTTTCTTTCATCTGTTTAATTGCTTTTTCTTGGCTTGATTTGATTTCTTCCCATTTTTTGTTCGTTTTTTCTTCCATTTCTTTAAGGGAGTTTTTTATTTCCTCTTTAATGGAGTTTTTCATTTCCTCTTTAAGGGAAGTTTTTATTTCCTCTTTAAGGGAGTTTTTTATTTCCTCTTTAAGGAAAGTTTTTATTTCCTCTTTAAGGTAGTTTTTCATTTCCTCTTTAAGGAAAGTTTTTATTTCCTCATTGAGGGAATGTTTTATTTCTTCTTTAAGGGCCTCTATCATCTTCTTAATGTCATTTTTAGGGTTGATTTCTTCTGTTTCTTCTGTCATGGTATGTTTAGGTCTTGCAGGTGTAGAATCACTAGGTTCTGATGTTGCCATATAGGTCTTTATGTTGTTGCCTGTATTTTTGCACTGGCGTCTACTCATCTCTTCCTCTGTGAGGTGCAGGTGGTGTCTGTGTCTGAGAGTGCCTCTCTTGTTCTAATTTTTAGTCTTGGTTTAGTAGTGGTTCTTGGTTAAATTGGTGCTATTGGGCTATTTCTTCAGGGGCAGCTGATTTCGATCGGTGAATTATATACTTATGATTCTGGTGATCTGGTTTGGTGTCTGGGTAGCGCCTTCTTCTGTGTTCCCAGGTCACGTTTTGTTCATTTGTCAACTCCTCAGCTGATCTTGTTTCTTCAGACTTTAAACTGTAGGCATCTGAATCCTCTCCCAGATGGGTTTCAGCTGAGCAGGGTAGTCTCACCAACAGCTCCAAGTTGTTGGGTTTCACAGGATCAGCAGCTGGGCCCTGGGTTGTCCTCAGGAGGAGTGTTCAGATTCGTTCTGGTTCTGACCCACCGAGATAGCTTCTTCCCCAGATGTTGGAGTTAGGGGCGTCCCTGTTCCAAGCTGCGTCTGCTTGTCTCCGTCCCTGGGCCTGTTTACCTCTGCAGTCCGCCGCTGGGCCTGTATGTCCCTGTCAGCTGCCGCTGGGTCTGTCTGCCTCTGGGGGCCTCCACCGGGCCTGAATGTCTCTGCCGGCTGCCGCCGGGCCTGAATGTCCCTGTCGGCCGCTGCCGCCGGCCCGTTTACCTCAGCGGGCTGCCGCTGGGCCCGTCTACCTCTGTGGGCTGCCGCTGGGCCTGAATGTCTCTGCCAGCTGCCGCCGGGTCTGAATATCCCTGTCGGCTGCCGCCGCTGGGCCCGTCTACCTCCACGGGCCCCCGCCGCAGGCCTACCTGCGTCTGCTTGTCTCTGCTGCCGGGCCTGTCTACCTCTGTGGGCCGCTGCTGGGCCTGAATCCTCTGTCAGTTCTTAGTGAAAGCCTTTCATAGGGATGCTATTCATAGCTTCTCAGATCACTTTTACTGCTTGTAAAACTGAAGAGTCTGAGTTTTCCTGATAGCGGTTCCTATAAAGTGGTATGAAGCATGAGCTTGGTAGTAATATGGATTCAACATACATTCCAGGTATTTATTTATTTTTCTTTATTAAGAAAATTTTTATTCATTTGATATACCAACCACAGATTCCCCCTCTCTTTCTTCCTCCTGCTCCCCCTAGCTTTCCCCCAACCCACCCACCCCCATTCCCTCCTCCAAAAAGGTAAGGCCTCCCACAGGGAGTCAGCAAAGCCATTCCAGGTATTTGTAATATATGTGGTCATTGTACTCTGAGAGTGAAACCCTAGCTATCCCATTTCTAGCATAGGTTATAATAATGAAGTCCTTCATCTTGATTAATCGTAGTTTATTGTTCATTAATTTTCTCATGTTGAATAAGAGATGTATTACAACAAAGTTTTGCCTAATTTTTTACATCGATAAGAGTTTTCTTTAGTATGAATTCTCTTATGCCTTGTAACTTGACACTGTAAAATAAAAGCCTTTTCATGATTGTTACATCCATAGTTTCTCTGCAGTGTGCATCCTTACATGTTTATCAATGATGACTATTGCTGAAGTCTTTCCCACAGTCATATATTAATAGGGTTTTCCTCCAGTATATATCCTCTGGTGCTCAATGTGGTGTGACCACGGACTGAAGGCTTTAACATATTAACATACATGTTACACTAATAAGTCTTCTTTCTCATGTATGTCCTTTGATGAACAATGAGAGGAAACCCCTGATTAGACATCTTCCCACAGTTGAGAGGTAGTGGTATACCTTTAATCCTAGAACTTGGGAGGCAGAGGCAGGCAGATATCTGATTTAGAGGCCAGCCTGGCCTACAGAGAGAATTTCAGAACAGCTAAGGCTACAGAAAGAAACTGCCTGGCTTAATGAGTGCATTTTTAAGACTGATTTCTTGCTTATATATGAATCACAAATTCCTAATGAGTTGAATGCTTCAAATGAAGGACTTTTTGTATTAGTTACACTCATATTCAAAGAAATCCTGTCTTGAAAAACAAAAACAAATAGAACAAAAACACCTTCCTATAATGACTGCACCCATAATGCTTTACTCCTGTATGTGTCCAATTATGTTCAACAAGCTGAGGTTGATGCAGAATTTCCCATAGTCATAGCATTTATATGGTTTTCATTAAAATGAGTTCTTTGTTGGAAAGAAGGCAAAAAGACCTAACAGGTTTTGTTTTTTTTTCACACTAAGTACATTCCAGTAGTTTTTCTCTAGTGTGAGTTCTCTCATGTTCAATAAAGTACAAGCTCCCTGTGAAGGCTTTGACTGAGTTTATTTATTTATTTTTTTGAAGACAAAGTTGTTTCTCTGTGTAGCCTCAACTGTCCTGGAACTCATTCTGTAGACTAGAGTGTCCTCAAACTCACAGAGATCAACCTGCCTCTGTCTCCCAACTTCTGGGATTATAGGCGTGCACCACCCCTGCCTGGCTTAATGAGTGCATTTTAAAGCTGGCTTCTTCCTTGTATGAATTCACAACTTCCTAATGAGTTGAGTGCTTCACATGAAAGATTTTTTGTATTGTTTACACTCATATTACTTCTTCCTGTGTGTCATTTGATATGCAATGAAGTCAGAATTTTGGCAGACTTTTTTCTTAACTTTTATTATGTGTGGTTGTTTTACTTATATGTATGTCTATGACCATGTGTGTGTCTCATGCCCTCAGAAGCCAGGTGAGGGCATCTGATCCCCTGGGACTGGAGTTTCAGATGGTTGTGAACTGCCATGTGGAAGCTGAGACTTGAATTCAGTCCTCTGGAAAGGCAGACTGTGTTCTTAATCTCTCCAGCCCAGAAAGACTTTCTACAGTGAGCACACTTACACAGTTTTTTTTTGTAGTATGAACTCTCTGATAAATAATGATAGAGTTCTATCTAAAGTGTTTTCCTCAGCCATAACTATTATCCTATTTTTCTCCTCTGTGACTTAGCTGATTCCTAGTAAGTGTAGAAATCTGGATGAAGGATTTCCCACACTAATTGCATTAATAGAACTTCTCTTCAGTATGAGTCCTCTGATGTAGATCATAGCTCTGTCTGAAAGATTTCAAACATCAAGGTATACTCATAGGGCTCCCTTCAACCCATTGTGTGTACTTTGGTGTACAACAAGCTTAGAATGATAGCTGAAAGATTTCTCACACTGATTACATGACTGTGGCTTCTTCCCAGTCTGAATAGCCATGGGACAGATATAAAAGCTCTGCTCATACCCAGATGGAGCCACTCCGGGGTCACTTCCTTCCTTATGTACAAGATGTGACCTCTCAGAATGGGCTGCCATACATTCTCCACATACTGAATGCCTCTCAAAGGCCTCACTTCATGCTCACTTAAGATCATCCTGTGATTAATGAGGTTTCCATATTCCTCATAGTCACCACTAATCTCCATGTAAAAAGTTCTGTTGTGAAAAGAAAGGGAGGCTTAAGAGTCACCACTGAAGGGCTGAGGAGAAGGCTCAATGGTGAAGAGTATAGGCTGCTCTTCCAGAGGATCTGGGTTCAATTCCCAGCACCAACATGATGACTCACGACTATCTTTTTTTACATTTTTTTTGACTCACAACTGTCTTAATTCCAATCCCAGGGGATCCAGAACACTCTGACCTCCATGGACACTGCATGTACATGGTTCACAGACATACATATAGGCAAAATACCCATACACATAAAATGATAAAATAATTTTTTAAAAGTCACCACTGATAGTATATTTAGTAAGTTTTAAAATTTTTGTCTCATTTACTCAAGCAAATGCTCAGGCACTTGGTTCTCACACATTGGTGCTTTTCACAGGGCTTCAGACCTGTCCAGACTTTGTGATTATCACTGAAAAACAAAATGTTTAGTTTTTAACTTGTGAGTTGAGCTTATAATAATGTGTTTTTGCAATGGAGAGATGACTCAGTGCTTAAGAGCACTTGCTTTTTCATAGGACCCAGGTTTAATTCCCAACACACATATGATGGCTCACAGGACAAGTACAGAGCCAGAGGGAATGGCAAAAGGAAGTACCAGGTGGACTTCCTGAATCAGACAGTATTTGCCTCAGAGACGTTTACCTCAGATATTGCAAACAAGAACACATTCTTTTTTTTTGTTGTTGTTTTTAAATTTTATTTTATGTGTATAGCTATTTTGTTTGCATGTGTGTCTATACACAATGTGGGTGCATGGTGCCCTTGGATCCACTGGAAGTTGAATTACAGACAGTTGTGAGCTGATATGTGGTTGTTGTGAATCAAACTCCAATTCTCTGGAAGAGAACGCGTGTTCTTAACTGCTGAGCCATCTTTCCTGCCCCATGAATACATTCATAAAAATATTTATCTGTATTTTCTGTGTATGTATGATTGTACATTATGAGTACACTTGATGCCCAAAGAGGCCAGAAGAGGGCATTGGATTCTCATGAGCTGGAGTTATAAAGGTGGTTCTTAGCCAGTACGTGAGTTATGGCAACTAATCTTGGCTCCTCTCTAAGAGCAGCAAGTGCTTTTAACTACTTAACCATTTCTCCTGCTCTACTTTGGTGGCATGAATGAAAATGTTCACCATTAGCTCATATGCATGAATGCTTGGATGGCCGGGCAGTGGTGGCGAATGCCTTTAATCCCAGCACTTGGGAGGCAGAGGCAGGCGGATCTCTGTGAGTTCGAGGCCAGCCTGGATTACCAAGTGAGTTCCAGGAAAAGCTGCAAAGCTACACCGAGAAACCCTGTCTCGAAAAACCAAAAAAAAAAAAAAAAAAAAAAAGAATGCTTGGTCCCCTGTTTTGGAAGGATTCAGAGGTGTGGCCTTGTTGGAGTTGGAGTAGGTGTGGCCTTGTTGGAGGAGGTTTGTTGCTGGGGGTGGCTAGGTGGGATTTGAAGTTTCAAAAACCCAAACCAGACCCAGTGTCTCACTCTCTGACTGCTGCCTTTGGATCAGGATGTAAAGCTATCAGCTACTGATCGAGCACCATGTTTTTCTGCTTCCAGACATGATGATCATGGGCTAACTAAAACTGTAAGCAAGTTCTCAATTAATCCCTTTTTTAAGAGTTGCCTTGATCATGATGTTTCTTTACAGCAATACAACACTAAGACAACCTCCCAATCACTTTTTAATTTTAACTCAGCATCACAATACTAACTTTAACCCACCCTGTCCACTACCCTCACTCTGGCCTTTTGGGTGAAGGAAAGCTGATAAAATTATGTGAGGTTGGTATAATAAACTGTTATGTAAGAAACTGTCTCCTTGCTACATGTATTTCATGGGATCCAATTCTTCTCCTTTCTTTGATTGTGGGTGTTTCTGTTTCACCTTATGCCAAACCCATTGAATCGATCCTACTCTAGTTCTCTTTTGGGCATCCCCCACAGGTGATTTCTGAGCAGTAAGCAGCCTCCTGCTTAAGAAAAATGGTAGCTTGGAGGTAAAAATAGCTGCCAGTAGTTTTGCACCAGATTTCGAGCACCTAAAACAGTATTCCTTCCATCTTTCTTGATGTCACATTATGAGTAAGCTTTGAATAATCTTCCTAGGAAATATAGCATGATGTGTAGATAAAAGGGATCAATCTCAAGGCATCAAAGGGAGGGGCATCTAGCCAGTATGGGGAATATAGAGCCATTTTTTTTTTTTTGATAAAATGTAGATCTGCATAGCCCAAAACATGAGACAGTTTCTGGCTCATAATCAGCCTCACTAAAGATTTCATCTATTCAAATATTGTGATGTTAAGATTAAAAAAACTGGAGCTGGGCAGTGGTGGCACACGCCTTTAATCCCAGCGCGGGAGGCAGAGACAGGCAGATCTTTGTGAGTTCAAGGCCAGCCTGGTCTACAGAGTGAGTTCCAGGATAGGCTCCAATGCTACACAGAGAAACCATGTCTCGAAAAACCAAACCAGAAAAAAAAAGATTTACAAATCCAGGGGCTGGAGAGATAGCTCAGTGGTTTAGAGCACTAGTTGCTCTTGCAGATGACCTGGAACTAATTCCCAGAGCTCATGTGGCTCACAACTGTCTGTAATTCCAGTTCCAAAGGATCCAGTGCTCTCTTCCCACCTCTCTGGGCACAAAGCATGCATGTGGTACACAGACAAAACATTCATACACATAAAATAATTTTTTTTTGAGATAGGGTTTCTTTGTGTAACAGCTCTGGCTATCCTGGAACTCACTTTGTAGACCAGGCTGGCCTTGAACTCACAGACATCCACCTGTTTCTGCTTCCTGAGTGCTGTGATCAAAGGCATGCACCACCACACCTGGCATAAAATATTTTAAAAAAGATATACAAAACCAAAGATCTTTTTGATTTCATTAAAAATTATTTTAATTTATATGTGTCTGTGTGTGTATGAGAGCACATGAGAGCAGGTGACTGCGGAGGCCAGAAGTGTGGGATTCCCTTAGACCTGAGCTGTCTGATGTGGATGCTGGGAACTGAATTCAGGTCCTCTGGAAAAGCAATATGTGCTCTTAACTGCTAAAGAGTTAACAAACTCCATCTGCAAACCAGTCCCTTGCTTTAGTTTTGTTTTTGTGGGGCAGGATCTCAAAGTGTATCCCTGGCTGACCTTAAACTCAAGAGATCTACCTGCCTTAACCTCACAAAGTGCTAGAATTAATGGCATGAACCATCAAAGATCTCTTTTGAGAAGTCTTAATCTTGCCATCATGGACCTTAGAAATTCTAATAAATGGAGAAAAATGCCTTATCAACCATGGGCACCACCCTCAGGAGGAGACATTGACACAAAAATAGAACTTTTTCAGACAACCATGGAAAATTCTCCTCCTCCTCCTCCTCCTCCTCCTCCTCCTCCTCCCCTCTTCCTCCTCTACTTTTCTTCTTTCTCCTCCTCCTCTGTCAGTCTTCTCTTCCTCTTCCTCCTCCTTCTGAGACAGGGTCTCTCTGTGTAGCCCTGGCTGTCCTGGAACTCCCTCTGTAGACCAGGCTGGCCTCAAACTCAGAGATCCACCTGCCTCTGCCACCTGAGTGCTGGAATTAAAGGCATGTGCCACCATGCCAGGCTTTGAATGCTTCTCTTTAACCTCTTGGGACAAGTAAAACCTAATTAGAAGCCTGTGATCTAGGAAGCCAGAGAAAGAACCTACCTCCAACTTCCAGGAAGTGCCATAGCCATGACCATGGAAAAGATCTTGCTTTGGTTTTGTGCCAGGTACTCATGTTAGATGAAGCATGAATAAAGGGTTGAAGCTTCTATTTGAGGTTTCCTGTGTTTCTAGTCACTTTCTCCATATGAGGTGAGAATTATGTAAGAAGTTCTGGGTAAATGGCACTTCTGTGTCTACAAGTTATATACACATACCCTCTGTACCACCCTAACAATTTTCCAGTGGTTTTTTTCCCCCCGAGTCCTAGCCCCACAATTAATGGGTCCTCATTGGCAAAATTCTGGTGAACCCATA
Source organism: Peromyscus leucopus (assembly GCF_004664715.2). NCBI lineage: Eukaryota > Metazoa > Chordata > Mammalia > Rodentia > Cricetidae > Peromyscus > Peromyscus leucopus. The sequence goes on from NC_051063.1 coordinate 179,855,882, forward strand.
AATAACAGAATCTACTATCACTTCTAGAGGCTTAGCAGTATTCAATTTTTAGTTCTTTGTCCTTCAACATTGGACCACTGGCAAACCAAATTTCTCCAAATTTTGTTTCTTTTATTTCTTGAGATGGTATGGATTGAACCCAGAACTATTCATATTATATGCAAGTGCTCTAAAACTAAGGTCACTCCAATTCTTTTTAAACATTTATTTTCAATTTTTAAAATTATTTTATGTGTATGCATGTTTTTCCTGCATGTGTGTCTGTATACTACCTGTATTCAGTGTCCACAGAGACCAGAAGAAGGCATTGGATCCCCTGGAATTGGAGTTACAACAGATGATTGTGAGCTGCCATGTGGGTGCTGGGAGTCAAACCTAGGTTCCCTTGGAAGAATGGACAGTTCTTTTAAACATTGAGGCACCTCTCCAGCCCCTCTTCTTTTGTATATTGTTAAAGGACCAGCCTTAATAATATACTTCCCAGGGGCTCAGAAGAGAAACTATGAACAGCGAGATTTATTTTCGGGAAAAGAATCTCAGCACATGGAGCTCTTTAGTCTATTTCTCTAATCCTCTCTCAGTATCTAGCTTTACAGTTATATACCCAAATAGTTGCAATCCTCCCCCTCCAGCCAGGTTACCAGGCCAGAATTCCTGCAAGGTCATAAAGGCAGGAAAGAATTTTCCTTAGGCAGTGACTGTCAGGCTTTCTTTTACAACCTGAAAATGGAGTCATTAAGGGAGGAGGTCAATTGAGAGCTAATATCAGTTAGTATATCAAAAAAGGAATTTATGTGTTCAATCTACATTCCTAGAATGGTTAGGTAAGAGGTTAGGGGGTCTATAAAGTTAGTAAGGCTGTAAGAAAGGAGGGTCCAAGTTAAATTGTGTGAAGCTATTATTTAAGGTGTCTCTGTGGAATTCAGGAGACTTTAATTCAGGAGACTTATGTGGTGGTGTGGATTGTTATTCCTGTTAGTCCTTGAATGTGGCTGAGGGAGATATCTGATTCCAGTGCTAAAAGGGAAGGGCCTGAGGGAAAGAGGCCTATCCTGAGGCTGTTCTCCAAATACCTCAAATATATATGTCCAAAGAGTGATCAGTCCACACAGTTAGCAAGTCTTAAAGAAAAATCACCTGGGAAAACTATGAAGGCACACATGATATTCATAACAGAAGACAGCTGATATATAACAAGCCAAGTAACACCAAATGCTCCCTGAGATTTGGCTTCCTCTGAGGGAATTCCTTGATCCTTTCAGGTAGTGGCTTTGCCATAACCAGCTGAGTTCTTAAAATACATTCGTTCCTGCGGCCCGTAGCACTCTTCTACTTTTTTCTGAAGAAGACAACACAAATGCAGTTCTCTACTACCACAAATTATGCAATCAAGTTTCCCGAATTTGGAGAATTACAGGGGTTAGCTATCTTGAGTGCAATGAATGAGCCTCATCTTGGGAAAGTCTCCTTTCTGATCATGGTATCTTCTCTGCCAGGCAAATACCCAGTTCTTACTTGTTGCTTTAAAAAATGTATTTTTGGACCTGGTTGTGGTGGTGCTTGCCTTTACCCCCAGCACTCAGAATGCAGGTGGATTTTTCTGATTTCTATGATAGCCTGGTCTGCATAGAGAGTTTCAGTACATCTAGAACTACATAAAACCCATACCAAAGGAAAACAAAACAAATGCATTGTTGAGTAATCACATGAATGTTTATATATATATATACATATATATATATATAAATCATTTATTCATTCTACTTTGTTTCTTTTCTTTTTTAAATTGTTGGGTTTTTTTGTTTTTTTTTTTTGTTTTCAAGACAGGGTTTATCTGTGTATTCCTGGCTGTCCTTGAGTTCTCTCTGTAGACCATACCATGCTGGCCTTGAATTTAGAATCTGCCTGTCTCTCCCTCCTGAGTGCTGAGATTAAAGATGTGTGCCACCAGTGCCCAACTCTAGTTTGATTCCTATTTATGGGTAAATTTTACTTTAACCTGGCTGCACAGTCCTATACACCATGCTTTTGAAAAACAATTGTGTCATTCAGAATCTTCAGAAAACAAAAAAGTAGCAACTAGAAAAGTTGGTCCAAGTGGATATGTGTCTCAGTAACCAAGAAGTTGATCTTATATTTATCTTCTCTTTCAGTGTTTCTATCAATTATATAGTATTCCAAGGAACAACTTTCTTCACATTCATGTGTAAATTGTTCATCCTCTTGCCCTTGTAATACCTTTTTTTTTCATTTTAGAACTATGTGCAATAAAGAACACCATTTGAGTTGATCACTTTTCATATAACTGTGTTATAAGATCAAAGATTGACCACATACTATGACATTGAAAAACAATACTCAGAGTTTTTTTTTTCTAGAATGAGTACTCTTGTGCTCAACATGAGTAGAGTGCTTCTCAAAAGTACTTCTTCATTGATTATATGAATAGAATTCTGTTCAGTGAGGAATTTTCTGCTGATCTAAAAGTTTAGATGTTCTTCTGGAGATTTTTTTCATATTAATTCTTGTAGTTTTTCACTGACTGGATTTGGTAAGTATGTAACAAGGAAGCAAGACCTCCATTTGAAGGATTTCTCACCTGTATGACACTGAGTGTCTCTGCGATATTAGCGAATTCATTCTTCAATGTTCTCTGATGTGAGAATTCTGCATGTTGTGTATTCCATCATGGTGATACTCATGATAATTCTTGACTGATTGATTTCTCTGGTGCCTAATAATAAATGGCTCTGGTGGCTTTCTTCACTCAAGCCAGTCATGGTATTTCTCTTTCCTATGAATTCTCTGATGAGCAATAAAGTGAGAACTCCAACTGAAGCATTTCCCACTTTGATCCCACTCATCAGGCTTCTCTTTGGTATGAGTTCCCTGTTATCAAATAAGGCCAGAGACTTGACAGAAAAATTTCTTACATCAATAACATTCATAAGACTTCTCAAAATCCTATTTATTTTGGTTTAATTTTCCCCCCCTATTTTTGCAAATAGATCATTTTGTCACATGATATATCCTGATTATGGTTTCCCTTTCCTCTTCTCCTCCCATTTTGACCCGCCTCCCATCCTCTCTTGATCTCTGAATTCTGTCTCTCATTAGAAAAGAACAGGCTTCTAAGAGATAATAATAATGATCTCACCCCAGCTCTGAGCAGAACACCTGTGGCAGCCTTCCCTGCCCTCCTGTTCCCATCTCCTGTGGCTCCCAGAGATCTTCCTCTTCTAACTTCCCCCTCCCCACTCATTGCTTTGTTCTAGCCCCCAACCCCAGTAGGTTCCTCCTGCTAACCCAAGTTCTGCACCTGCCAGGGCAACAAAAAGACTGATGGTGGATCCCCACCCCTCTTTTTGGTCCTTTAGATCCATTACCCCCAGTCTCATCCCCAGTTCTGTAGCAGAAAACCTGCTGCAATCTTTCTTACTTCTCTAACAGCATCCCCAATGGATCACAAAGATCTTCTTCCCCAACTTTCCTTCCCTCGACTTATCCCATTATCCAAGTCTCCAATACCAGCAGACATTCACTGGGAACACACCTGCCAAGGAGGCCAGGGAAACAGGCAGGGCATTCACCACTCCCTCCTCCCCTGCAAATCCAATCCCCTAGTCTCATCCCTAGGTCTGCAACAGAACACTAGCTGCAGCCTTCCTCTTCCTCATGACACCCACTTCTCCTATGGATCCCACAGACCATCCATTTCTAGCCTCCCTCCCCCAACAGTAACCCAGCCCCCAACAGGTTGACACGCCCCGCTAACACAGAGACCACTCCTGCCAGGAAAGCAGGTAGACTGTCAGTAGATCTTCCCCTTTCCTTCTGTTCCTCACTCAGCCCCAGCACTATAACAGACCTTCTGGGATGACCTTTCTTCACTGTCTCCCTCCGTTCCTGTGATCCCCTTCAGACACCCAGCCTATCCCCATTCCTAAGAATCAGCTCTCAGTACCCAGAAACACATTTTACCTGGAATCTACACTGGCCACAACTATCAGATCTAAAGAATATTTCCTAACAGGCAACACACAGCCATCACATTCTCCAAAAATACAGAGAGAAAACAGAAACAGTGAACAAATCATAGAAAAATAAAAAAATCAGCATCTAGACATATAATCACCCCAATCTTAGATGCCTAGATGGTGGTATAAATACACAATAAAAACAAGCAGGGCAATATGTCTTCACTAGAGATTAGCTATCCTACTACAGCAGGCCCTGAATATTCCAACACATTTGAAGCATAAGAAAAAGACCTTAAAACCTCCTGTATGAAGATGATAAGAGTTCCTTAAAGAAGAAATTAATAAATCCTTTAAAAAATCTATGAAAACACAGTGTAAGGAAATAAGTAAAATTATTCCAGCCCTGAAAATGAATGTGGAATCAATAAAGAAAACCCAAACTGAGGGAATTCTGGAAATGAAAAATTGAAGAATTCAAACAGGAAGCCCAGAGGTAAGCTTCACCAAGAGAATATAAGAGATATGGAAGAGAGAATCTCAGGCATTGAAGATATGATAGAAGAAGTAAATACATAAGTTAAAATGTTATATCTAGAAAGCTCCTGGCACAAAACATCCAGGAAATCTGGGACACCATGAAAAGACCAAACCTAAGAATAATAGGAATAGAGGAAGGAAAAGAAACCCAGGTCAAAGGCCCAAAAAATGTTTTCAACAAAATCATGGAAGAAAAATTTCTAACCTAAATATATATATATATATATATATATATATATATATATATATATATATGTTTGTATGTACAAGAAGCACACAGAACACCAAATAGATTGGACTATAAAAGAAAATTTCTCACCATATAACAATCAAAGCACTAAACATACAGAACAATAACAACAAGAATATTAAAAGCTGCAAAGGAAAAAGACCAAGTAACATATAAAGGCAGATCTATTAGAATTACACCTGACTTCTCAATGGAGGCTCTAGAAGCCGGAAGGGCTTTAACAAATGTGTTGCAGACTCTAAGAGACCACAGATGTCAACCCAGAGTACTATATCCAGCAAAACTTCAGTCACCATAGATGGAGAAAATATGTTCCAAGACAAAGCAATATTTAAACAACATCAATCTACAAAACAAGCCATACAGAAGTGAAAGAAGGAAAACTCCAACCTAAGCCAGCTAACTACACCCATGAAAACACAGAATAAATAATCTCAGACAAGCAAAGTCAAAAGAAGGGAAACACACACCCCACCACCACCACCTTCAACAGCAATAACAACAACAAAATAACAGGAATCCAGAGGCAGGTTGATCTCTGAGTTTGACACCAGTCTGGTCTACAGAGTGAGTTCTAGGACAGCCAGTGTTAGCCAGAGAAACCCTGTCTGCAAAAACAAAAACAAAAAAATAAAACAAAAACAAAACAAAAACAAAAACAAAAAAAACAACCCAGGAATCAACAATCATTGTTGACTGGTATTTCTCAGCATCAGTGGTCTCAATTCCCCAATAAAGACTCAGATTGACAGAATGGATAAAAAAACAAGATCCATCTTTCTGCTGTATCCAAGAAAAAGGACCTCAACATCAAGCATAGCCATCATATCAGGGTAAAGGGTTCAAAAAAGACATTCTAAGAAAATGTACCTAAGAAGCATTTTAATATAGCCATTTTAATATTAAACAAAATAGACTTCAAAGCAAAACTTATCAGAAGAGATGGGGGATGACAGTATAAACTTATCAAAGGAAAAATCCACCAAGAGGACATTTCAGTTATTAACATCTATGCCCCATACACAGGGGCACCCAAGTTTTTAAAAGAAACACCACTACAGCTTAAATCACATGATGATCATCACACAAAGATAGTGGGAGACTTTAATACCCCACTCTCACCAATAGATAGGTCATTCAGACAAAAGCTAAACAGAGAAATGCAGGAGCTAACTGACATTATATATCAAATGGGCTTAACAGATATTCACAGAACATTTCACACAGACAGAAGAATATACTTCTCTGCATCTCACAGAACTTTCTTCAAAACTGATGATACATAGTTATTCACAAAGCAAGTCTCAATAGATAAAAGAAAATTATAATAATACCTTACATTCTATCTGGCCACCACAGATTAAAACTGAATATCAACAACAGAAACAATAGGTTTACAAACTCATGGGACCTGAACAACTCTCTGCTGAATGAAAAATGGGCCAAGAAAGAAAAACTTTCCAGAATTTAATGAAAATGAATACACAGTATACCTAAATTTATGTGACACAATGAAGGCAGTTCTAAGAGGCAAGTTCATAGCACTAAGTGCCTACATGAAACAAACAAACAAACAAACAAACAAACAAACAAACGCTGGAGAAATCTTGTACTAGCCACTTAACAGAGCACCTGAAAGCTCTAGAACAAAATGAAGTGACTACACCCAAGAGGAGTAGATGGCAATAAACTCAGGACTGAAATCAATAAAATAGAAACAAAACAAATACAAGGAATCAATGAAACAAAAGAGAAAATAAGGCTGACAAACCTTTATCCAAGTTAACTAAAATGAGGAGTAAGAATATCCAAGTCAACAAAATTAGAAATGAAAAGGAGGATGTAAAAGCAGACACCAAGGAAATCCACAGAATCATAAGAACATACTTTAAAAACCTGTACTCCACCAAATTGGAAAATCTAAAAAAGTGCATAATTTTCTCAATATATATCACTTACCAAAGTTAAATCAAGGTAAGTGATTTACACAGACCTATAACCCCTAGTGAAATAGAAGCAGCCATGAAAATCTACCAACCAAAAAAAAAAAAAAAAAAAAAAAAAAAAAAAAAAAAAAAGAAAAAAAAGCCCAGGTCCAGAAATTAACACAGACTTTCAAAGAAGAGTTAACACCAATATTCTTCAAATAATTCCACAAAATAGAAACAGAAGCAACATCGCCCAATTCATATTACGAGATCACAGTTACCCTGATACCCAAACTACATAAAAACCCAACAAAGAAAGAGAATTACAGACTAAGTCTTGAGTTGTATAAGAAAGTAGCTGACAAAACCACAAGAACAAGCCAGTAAGCAGCACTCTTTTTCAGTTTCTGCCTCCAGGTTCCTGCCCTTTGATTTCCAGCCTTGGCTTTCCTTCAATGATGGACTATGATCAGGGTGGAGGTTTCTTCTCCAAGTTGCCTTTGGTATTGTTTTATCACAGCAATAGGAAACAAAGTAAGACCCTCACAGAACTCCTGACTTTGCCTCAGAACTCTCTCTTCCTTGCCAAGTTAGCCCAATGACTGAGAATTTGGGCCCCACTGGGAATCTTTAGCTCCTCTTCAAAATGCTGCATGTCTGTTATCTCATTACCATCTCAAGGCTGAAGTTGGGGAAACCCCCAGGTCAGTTGGACTCCATTTGATTGTGAGTTCAGGGTCTTTGTTGAAGCCACCTACTAGCCATTAGTCACCAGAGGTCTTTTTTTTTTTTTTTTTTTTTTTTTTTTTTTTTTTTTTTTTTTTTTTTAATGGCTCTAAGACTGGATTTCAGAGGGGCCATCTAGAGATCCAGAATTCCAACCAAACTGGAAGAAGCACCAGCCTGGCAACACAGTGTCTTCTGCCTTGGAAAGTAGGGTAGAGACTACTTTCTGTTGTTTTCTAAGCATCGCTCAAACTCAATGAGAGGGGAATCTGACTCCTTCAGCTTTTGAAGGGAAACCAGCCAGGTTATGGAAAGCTCTCTCTGGGTAGGAAGGGCCTCAGTTGTGTCAGCCTTTACCTTAAAAATTTAAAGGTTAAGACAGGAAGAGGAAGGCAAAGGGAGGCTGTATGTGTGGGAGCTGACAGGCTCAATGATAGAAGACTCAAACTTGACCCTGCTTTCTTCTGTGATCTTGAAAGACAACACACACAAGGCCCAGAGTCCATACACATCTAAGCTATATCAGAATTGCCCTAGGTGTTCCATTTTCAACTCTTTGTCTTCCTGGCTGAGATACCAGAAACCACTGAACAGTTAAGTCTCCAAATTTACCCATAGGCCACCAAATAATAAAATGGCCATTTTCTGCCACTAATTTGGAATTGCTTATTACATAGAACACACAGGCAAACCATATTTCCCAAGCTGCATGTTGCATCTTCTGATCCAAAGTTCTCCTGTAGTTCATAATTTTTCCATCTCTTGACTGCTTCTGGCTCCTCACTGTTGGAGAGGCCCATTTTAGTGTTATGGATCCAGAAAAATGAGATTCTTAGGTTTTAGTCTCTAGTCCAACCACTTGTGTCATACTTGGTAGACAATAATATGGAGTAATTTACTGCCTAACACACCTTTGGGCAAATTTAAGTCCCATTTCAAAAATACTAACACTTTATTAGGTTGTTGAAACAATTAAACACCGCGTGATAATAACTGCACTACGACTGATGTATGCCTCCTCATAACTAGCCCTTTTCTCATATACTTGACCTTACACCAAGACACCTGTCTTCAAGTCCTATTTGCTTCAGAGAAAGGTGAGGCATTCACCCAAGAGCGAATGATTAAACATGCTCTATAGGCTAGATCCTAAGGGCTCTGGTGTGTGTGTGTGTGTGTGTGTGTGTGTGTGTGTGTGTGTGTGTGTACACGTGCGATGGAGTTGAACTTTATATATGCAAAGCACATGTTCACCCACTGGGCCACAACCCCAGCTCTAGAATGTTTTTAATGTTATAAAGAACTTAGAGGAGCAATGTGGAACCCTGAAGAAAGGGATGATGTCAGCTGTGTGTGATCTGGAGATTTTTTTTTTCTGACAGTATTTTTATTGACTATTTGGAAATTTCACATAATGCATCTCCATCCAGCCTTGCATAGATCTGCTAGGACTGTTTGATAAGACATTTTGTTTTAATGTTGCTCATTTAAGCATCAGATCAGCATATTTTTTTTTCTTTGTGGAGCTGAGGATCGAACCCAGGGCCTTGAGCTTGCTAGGCAAGCACTCTACCACTGAGCTAAATCCCCAACCCTCTGAGCTAAATCCCCAACCCAGTGTATTCTTAATTAAGCAAGTGTATTAGGGTTCTCTAGAGTAGTGGATCTGAGTCTTTTTCCTCTCTCTCCTCTCTCTCTCTCTCTCTCTCTCTCTCTCTCTCTCTCTCTCTCACACACACACACACACACACAAATACACACACACATTTATTAGAATGACTTACAGGCTGTGGTCCAATGCTACAAGCTGCAAAACTATATAAAGTAGGATTTCAGCTGGTTATGACAAAGGTAATACCTGGAAGAAGCCAAGGGCCTTCCAGAGGTCAAGCTGAGGCTCAAGGGGCCTTGGTGATATTTGGCTTTTGATTATTAGCTGTTTCCTGCTGAGTTTCTTGTGTTATTGTAGCTTTTCTATAATTTATTGGGCACCATTTCCTTTCTATTAATGGAATATTTAGATAATCTTCTGTGCTGGCAGCTATGCACAGCCAGAACCCCAGTTCAAGCCTCCCTGTAATTACTGTCATTGGCAGCATCTGGCTGGGTCCATCCCTGGAGGAACGGAAGTATCTTATCAGAGATACCTCTGTATTCTCTAAGAACAGACTTAAGCATCCAAGACCAAAAACAACACCTGTCTCCTGGGTCAGGCGAATAGCTTTATTTCTTGTGCAATTTAGGGTGAGACCCTCCTTTCTTACAGCCTTACTAATATAGACTCCTAACTTCTTACCTAACCACTTCTAGGAATGTAGTTTGAGCACACAGATTCCCTTTTCTGATGTACTAACTGATCATTAGCTTGCAGTTGACCTCCTCCTTTACCACTCCCCTTTTGGGTTGTAAAAGAAAGCCTGACAGCCACTGCCTGAGGAAAATTCTTACCTGCCTTTATGACCCTGTAGGAATTCAAGCCTGGTGACCTGGCTGGAGGGGGAGGATTGCTATTGCTTGGGTTTATAACTGAATTCCCTAGAGAACTTGGGAATGAAGAACTGAGGGGTATAGGAGATTCAGAGGAGGAATTTGAGAGCGAGAACTTGAGGACAAGATGGAGAAAAGAGAATGGAGGAACTAGATGGGTAAGAACTGGAGAGGAACAAACTAGGTGGGAAAGAACTAGATTGAAGGCCTTGAAGAGAGTACTAGAGGAATGAGATGGAAGATGAGGAAGAGCCAGATGGGGAGGAACAAGATGAGGGAGATAGGAGAGAAGCTAAGATGGAAAGGAACTAGATGGATGAGAACCTAGATGGGGCAGAATAATATGAGAGAATTAAGATAGAACTTAAGAGGGGACAGCAGATAAATGTAGAGAATCAGGTAAGGAAGGAGCTAGGCATGAGAACAGAATAGAAGCTGCACAGAGAGAGAACTGACAGAATAAAGTGTATGGACTAAGGAGTTTCATGTACATAGATTCATTTCATATCATCAAAAATTAATTATCAGCTGGTTGTAGATCCTTCCAAGACCTTGGGAGGGGACTATCAAGGGGCTGGACCCCCCATAGTCACCAATAGTCCAACAATGGCTGTCTACCAATAGAAGGTCCAATAATAGAGTTCAGTTCACAAGGCTGAATGTCCAGCTGGCCTTCAGTACATGCCAGAATCTCTAATGCCAGGGGAAAAATGTACTAGCATGAATAAGAGCAAGTAGGCAAAGAGAGCAAGTGTCTTCCTTCTATGTCCTTTATATAGGCTGCCAGCAGGTGTGGCCCAGATTAAAGGTGAATCTTCCCACCTCAAAAAATTTAAGAACAAAATTCTTCAGATGTACCCAGCTACTTGTGTTTTAGTTAACTGCAGATGTAGTAAAGTTGACAACCAAGAACATTCATTACAGCAGGAAACACAAATTTCAAAACAATTATATTTATTTATTTATTTATATACATTCTTTTGGTTTTTGTCACTCACACACTTTACCCTGTGCATAATTATCTCTGCAGTTTTTGGTAACTGGCTTTTTAGATTTAGGAGCATTTTCAGATTTCGTGTTTTCTTTAATGGCTAAATGAAGCAATCAAGAACTCCCTGATAGTTTCAGGCACCTTCAGCCCTGCTGGGTGGTGTCCTGAGCTGTTCTTCAGGTGTGGGACTCTCCTTACTCAAAAGTCTGCAGAGTGCATCTCAAGGCTGAAGAGGCAGTGGTTTGAAAGGCACTAGGACTGCAGTTTGGATTGCCTCTTCTTGAACTTAATCCCGTGTGTTTTCTGATGCCCAATAAGGTGTGAGCTCTGAGTGAAAGCCCTCCCACACTTGGTGCACACATATGGGCGCTCCCCAGTGTGAGTTCTCTGATGCCTGGTAAGGTGGGAACTCTGGCGGAAGGCTTTCCCACACTGTTGACAATGGTAGGGCTTAGCCCCAGTATGAGTTCTCAAGTGTTGAGAGATGGCTGAGCGGTCATTGAAGGTCCTCCCACACTCTGAACACTCAAATGGTCTCTCTCCACTATGAATTCTATAATGCTGTGTGAGGGAGGAGCTCTGAACAAATGCTTTCCCACAGGCCATACACTTGTAAGGCCGTTCTCCTGTGTGGATCTTTTTATGGACAGAAAAATACCTAGCATTCTGGAATAGTTTGCCACATTCACTGCACCGGCAAATTTGGCTTCCTTTATGAATTTTTATAAAAAATATCTGCTGAGCATGATGGCTGATAGCTTTGTTACAATTGTTGGCTTTCCTAGTAGTCCCCTCTTCAGAACCCTTCTGGTAAGTTTTCACATGGGGACCATATTTTATAGAAGTGTTAGTTTCCCTGCCTTTCCCCCTTTCAGAGGTCTTCAGGTGAATTTTTATATGGGGACTGTGTTTTATGGATGTACTCATTTCCCCGACTCTCCCACCATTAGAATCCTTCTGGTTAATTCTTACATGTTTCAAGGAATTCCTGTTTCCTCGGACTTTACTCTTTTCACAGTCTTTCTGGAGAATTTTTACAGGTGAAGCATGTGCCAAGGAACTGTCCCTGTCCCTGGCTCTTCCTAACCCAGACACCATCTTGTGATTTTGTATAGATGAACCTTGTGTCATGGAACTGCTGCTTTTCCCAATTTTACCCCACTCAGCACTTTTCTGGTGAATTTTTATAGATGCATCAGGTTCCATGGCATTGCTGCTGTCCCTGACTCTGCCCGCTTCAGAGCCAGTGGCTTGCTGGTAAATTTTTGCAGGTGATATAAGTATAATGGGATCTCTGCTGTCCCCAACTTTACCCTGCTCATAACTCTGCTGAGGGTTTTTTATAGAAGAACTGTGTGTCATGGAATTGCTGCCATCTCTGACTTGGCATACTACAGAGTCCTTTTGCTGATTTCTTATGGGTGAATCTCGTGTCATGGAAATGTGTTTTTTCTTGGCTTTCCTCTTTCCAAAGCCCCTTTGGTTACTTTTTACATGCAAGTGCTTTCTCGGAAGAACTTCATCAAGTGAGTCTTGGCTTGTGTGAAGCCTAATTTGCCCCTGATACTTGGGGCTTTCAGAGATCTCCTCCTGAGGGAGGTCTTTTTTCTGTACAACCTCCACTTGATTTGATTCTATGGTATGGATTTCTTGCACCTCATTTTGTGAGATATTTTCAATAACAGAGGACTGGGTACCATTACTTGAGAAACTTTTTGGTTTTGGGTCACGAATTGGTTCTACCATAGAACTGGGTGATTTTGGACTTAACTCTTTGTTTCCCAATGTAGGCTCCCACCCTGAAAGAAACCAAAAGATAAGCATACTGTAGTTAAAAATGACAGAATGACAGTATAACAAACAGTATTAAAAAAATGAGATTACATCCTTTCCTCAAATAGTCATTCATTTTAGGGAATGGCTGGCAAGCTCGTTAGCAGCAAAACCAGGAATAATCAATTTGGTGACCGATGGGTGAGGGGAAGGAGCTTTCTCTCATTCCCCCAGGCAAACCGAACCAGAGGCTGCCTCTGAGTACTTAAGTTTCCCTACCCACATTGGGTCACAAGCCCAAATAAAGGTTCTGGACAGAGTAAGAGACCCTTGAGAGCACAGCCAGTCCTGACAATGGGTAGAGAGAGAGTGCGAGTCCTGAGGGGACCCTGCGGCATTCTAAATGTAAGCATGGTCTTACCCACTGAGACCAAGTTGCCCAAGGTCTCCAGCATCACATCATGATACTCAGTCCTCTGCACTGGACCTAGTAGCTGCCATTCCTCTTGATTGAAGTCCACAGCCACATCCTGGAAGGTTACTGGCTCCTGTAGTGTTATGAAAATGTTATTTGGTATTTGTCAATGTGGGTAGAATAAAGGCCACTGAGACATTATACCAGATAGGGACTCTTCTGCTTTGGTGGTTTGGTCAGAGACAATGACTTCTCAAGCCCAAAAGAGACCCACAAGGTATTTCTCCAAAGTCTGGGTCCCAAGCTGGTAGACAGAACCCCTGATTGACAAAGAGCTACAAGTGTAATAAGGAAGCCATATCAACCATACTAGCATCTGTGCCAAGGATGCACTGTAAGGACAGCATCTCACCAGAGAACCTTCTCCCTCTAGAAACAGACTTGAAGCTAGAAACACAATGAAGCCATAGTCCTTGCCTTTGTGGACAGGTCTGACCTATGTGGAGCATTCACCTATGCTGTGTTAGATTTTTATGGGCAGCTAAAGGTTCTGAAAGGAAGACTCTTCCACTTCACCAACTCTGCCCAGATAGGGGAGGTCTTTTGCCCAGATGGAGAAGAGCCTACCTTGGGGGGAATAGAATTCAGAGCAAGTCGGGGATTAAGCAGTTTCTTCCCACTCACAGTAGCAGCCTTACTTGAAGCCTACTCTAGACTGCTCATTACTTGAGAGCCAACAGTTTCAATCACACGCCTGGGCCAATATAAACCACTTCCAGGGCAAGCAGCACTACTGCCATATCCACACCATATCCTATAGCAGACAAGGCCAACACCCCGCTGCAAGCACATCACCTAGTTTGTTCTGAGACACATCTGGACTGTGCTGTTCCACTCCTAATTCCCCAGCTGAGTGTTTCTGAAGGACAAGGGCTCTCTGGTTCTAACCAGGGTACAATGTGGTTCTTACAGGCTGCCTGTGGTTGCGCTGATTCTCATGTTCATCAGCCTTGGTCCGCTTACTCTTGCTTTTTGCTTTCTTCTGTGGCCAGGTCACAATGTCAGGAGGCAGGGTTGTCCTTCACACTTTGGTTGTTTCAGAACTCCACTCAGTCCCAAGAACTCAGAAGGTTAAAATTGCCTATCTTGTGTGAAGCCTCAGCAAGGCTCAGTGTAGAAGGGGACATTTTAGGGGTGGGCCCCTTATAGACAGCTGTGACCAAAAGAACAAAAGGTAAGGTTCTTGCTTACCTCAGGTGGTATAGTAACTGGTAAGGTGGCCATGTCCTTCTTTTTCTCTCTCAGTCGATCAGTGGCCTCATTATGGCAGGCAAGCAGAGCTGGAGGAGATGCCACATGAAGGGATCAATGGGGTGGTAGCCTTCAGGCAGGCAGAACTGCCAGGCTCTGCAACCCTCGAGCTGTGCATATCCATGTCCCTTGATGGTCTATGTTGCCTTCTTCACAATGGGTAACTAATTCCCATACCTGGAAGGGCCCAGATTGTCACCCTGCGTGGACTACTGTTTCCATTACTGACACCCTTTATTTCCTTCCCCCTCCAGCATGTTTCAGGCTCTAGCTTCTGAGGCAATGGCCTCAGACCTTCTCCTTAGTGATAAAGTCTGTTTCTAGTCTACAAGCCCTTACCATGCTTGTGTGGCTCCTCTTCCTTTGGTCACAGGGTACAAACTCATTTTGTGCTTCTGTCACCTTAAATATTCCTGGCCAGTCCTAACAGCCCTTAAGGACTCCTTCAGATCTAGCCTTCCTCATGTGTCTTTACATGCTCCATGGGCTTTTACAATGCTGATCTACTCCAGCCAGCGTGGGGACAATGTGACTCAGGTTGCTCTACCATGCTATCACTCTACCACTGTAAATGGACTCTTGTAGACACGGGAGAACATAGACTTTCAGAGCAACTGAAGCTTTTGCTGGGACATTTAGGAAAGAGAAATCCTGTGTTTGGAAGCCTTAATGGGAATGAAGTCAGCTGAAGGCAGCCAACTGAGGTATGGAAGAAAGGATAAGTTGAGGTGCTTATTGAAGTTCCTAGGTATAGATGTTCCTAGAGTTAGAATTTGGAATTTTTCCAGTAAACTTTCCTTCTTCTTGGAGCTGCTTTTTCAACTTCTACAGGATACCCAGAGTTCTTGGCTCATGGCCCACCAGCTCATCCATCCTGTTCCCTTTCTTCACTGTTCTAGTCGTAACAGACATCAGTGACAGAAACAGCCTCCATAAACTCCACCAGTATCCTGACCTTTCCACCATCTTATCAGCATCACATGTGTATTCACTTTGTCATACCACATCTTTTCTGCAGGACCACAGGCTCAATAAGCTCGAGTCCTGCCTTAGTTACAACTTCATTCACAGTCCCTACAAAGAACTGGAAGGCTGGCTATGTGTCAGGGATTCAGGGATCCCAAGAGGATTAAAAAAAAAAAGCACTGCACTTGTGAGCTTCCATTGAAGCCCATAGGAGGTTGTTGTTTGGGAGAACAGGGCTGGATACCAGCCACTTCAGGTTTCCATTAACTCTGACCTGGTAACATGCGGAAGACACAGATGTTTGTGGTCTGGAGTGGGAACAACCCTCCAGCACTCCTCATTCCTCCACAAAGCCTTAGATGTTTCTAACTCCACCATTCCATGGCACTCACCATCTTCCTTAGACACTGAGGTCACATTCTCCACCAGGGTCACTGCTGCTTGGCAATCCTCTGGGCTCTGTGATTCCACCCACACCCGCAACTTCTCAGGCAGTGCATTGAGGAACTGCTCAAGCACCAGTAGCTCCAGGATATGTTTCTTTGAATGTGTACTGGGCTGCAGCCACTGGTGACACAGCTTACGAAGCTGAGACACAGCCTTCTGGGGATCATCTGACTCTTCATACTGGAAATGTCGGAACTTTTGGTGAGCAACTTCAGTGTCACTCAAATGCTTGCTTGGTTGTTGAGATGGCTCAAGGTTATCTAGGCTCAGGTCTTCTCCACTTTCTGGATAGAGGGATTGAATCAGGGCATTCCGGGGACCGGCCACATCCTTGTTCAGTGTAAGGACCTCAACAACGTTGATCTTCATCAAGGGACTCTCATCAGGAAAGGAATTTATTCCAGGGTCCAAAGAAGGCCCAGAAGATTCTGTAAGTCAAAACCAGAGCAAAGGCTAGGCAGGGCGGCACACTCCCATAACTGTTATAGCTGGGAGCCAGAGGCAAGAGGGGATCCCTGCATGTAAGAGTCTAGCCAAGTCTATATATTCAGTTCTAGGCCAACTAGAGTCACAAAGACAGATTCACCTAAAAAACAAAAACAAAAACAGGGCTGGGTATGTAGCTCAGTTGGCAGAGAATTACCTAGCATCCAGGAAGCCCTGGGTTCCATCCCTAGCAATGCATTCAAACCAGGCAATGCAATGCACACCCGTACTCACATAGGAGATAGAGGCAGGAGGATCAGAAATTCAAGGTCAAGCTTGACTACATAGCCAACTCAGGCTAGCCTGGGATACTTGAGGCTCAGCTTTGTATACCTGTTTTAAAGAACACAAATATTGTTTTTTTTTGAATACATAAGGAGCTGGCTCGTTCTTATATGCAAAATACTATTATTATTATTATTATTTTTTTGGTTTTTCGAGACAGGGTTTCTCTGTGTAGCTCTGCGCCTTTCCTGGGACTCACTTGGTAGCCCAGGCTGGCCTCGAACTCACAAAGATCCGCCTGGCTCTGCCTCCCGAGTGCTGGGATTAAAGGCGTGCGCCACCACCGCCCGGCTACAAAATACTATTATTAAGTTATATGCATTGAAGAGGACCTGTATAGATTTCCCTCCATTTCCTGTATAGTTTTTAACTTTTGTTTTATTTTGTATGTCAGTTGTTTATATTTTGTCTAGAAAGAAGCAAAGTTCATGCACTTGCTTTTCCTTCCTGGTTTTTCTTGGCCTAGGACCTAGCCCACACTAAATGAGTGCTCAACTACGGAGCTACATCAACAGGGACTCACACTCATTTTTGAGACAGGGCAGACAACCCAGGCTGTCCTCGAACTCTATGTAGTAGAGAAGGACATTAAAATTCTGATGTTCTACTTACCTCCTGAGGTCAGAGATTACAGGAATCTACCCCAATACCTGGTTTATGTGGTGCTGGGAATTCAACCCAAGGCCTTCTGCATGTTGGGTAAACAGTTTGTCAACTGAGCTATATCACCAGCCCCTCTTTACGCTTTTTATTTGAGGACAGGTGCTCACTAAATTGCCCAGACTGGCCTTGAACCTGTGCCTCAGCTTCCCAAGGAGCTGGGACTATAGGCCTATAATACCAGGCCGAGCTATGTTTCTTGCTTTAAAAAAAATCATTTTTTTTTCTTTTTTACTTTTTCAGATGGATATCTCCTCCTCATCACCCCTAGAAAATGTTTGCTCCAATGCTTTGTTCTTTGGTTTTAGAAATATATTCCACACTTTCCACTTACCCTAGATTCTAAGGGTAGATGTTAGGGAATGGTATCAACTTAAGAGAATCATGATAATATATGGCCACATCTGATTCTGGATTCTTGAACAAATCAGTAAGACTCTGAGCCCTCAGAGGTCTTTATAACACTTGCAGCCTCAAATTTCCCTTTCCTCTCTCAAAGTTTGCACTCATAACTGAAATTATCTTTGAAGATATACCAATGTTTCTTGTGATTTCTTCAGATATTTATTCACTCCAAGCAATTCAGTCATGTCACTAACAAATTGGAATGGATAGAATTATAGTAATGGTGATTGCTCTCATTCATATCATTTAATATTTAGGTCAGATAACAGAATTAGAGATGTTAGAAATTGCTTTACTACAGCTATAAATTTGTATTATTCAAATTTTATGCAGGGTTTGCTTTTTTATGACCTCTGACATTTCCTTTTTCTTATTCACTGTAATCCTTTCTATTGAGTATTTTCTTTTTTTTACTCTCAGATAATGTAGTGGTTAAAGCTGATGACTTCCCCACAGAATACATCCAAATGGTCTTTGCCCATATGAGTCCTCTGATACAGAGCACAATGAGGACTCCTACTGAAGTTTCCCACATTGTCATGCTTACAGCAATCCCCATCAGTAAATTCTTTAACACTCAGTGGCTTCCTAATAGTGACTGTGTTCTTAAGACTAACCCTGGCACAACTGCGATGACAAATACGAGAGCTACACATGGAACTGTTTCTACATCATGCACATTCTCATGGTTTCAGAGTTCTCAGATGCTGTTATTTGGTAGAAGAAAATTTCCAAACACAAAACTGTGATTTTTTTTTTTTTCTGAGGAGGGGGGTTTAGTGTGAGTTTTCTCAAGGCAAGACTAACTTAGGTCAGAAGCCGTTCTTGCTCCGATCATATTTCTGAGATCTCTTCTCTTAAGAGTGAGTTCTCAGAGATTGAAAATTTCACAAAATGACTATCATCCATGTCTTTACAGACTGATATCCAGTTTTAGCCTTCTAATAGTTAAGGAAGTTCAAGACGAGCTGAAATTGGGCTTTCTCACACTAAACACATTTACAGCACACTGTTTTTTTGATCACACACCCACACACACACTACAAAGATCCCAGAGAACAAATACATGAAGATGAGAGAAAATATGTTCTTGAACAAAAATCAACCAACCATACAAACACACTACTGTCCTAGGCTCTAGTCAAAATGTATGATAGTTCTAGATTCTAGACTCTCAAACAAATCTATAAGGTTCTAAGCCCTCAGAGTTCTGTATATGTGAAATTCCATCATTTTTCATATATTTATTCTAAAATTTTATATAATTATTTCTTTCACTTTCCACATGTTTGTTCTAGCATGTGGACATTCTCTTAGGCTATACAAAGAAGTAAATCCAGCAGTATCTGCCTCTTTCTCAAAGAAAACACCTTTTTTCTGTAATGTAAATTCAAATATAATTTATAAACCTGTTTACTGTTTGAAAGTGTTGTCACAATATATTTATCAGGTTCACTTCATGCTTCATTTTTTTTTTTCCTTTTTGCTTTTTTGAGACAGGGTTTCTCTACATGTATCCCTGGTTGTCCTGGAACTCACGCTGTAGACCTGGCTGGTCTTGAACTCACAGAGATCCACCTGCCTCTGCCCCGAGTGTGCACCACCACCACCACCACCACCCAGCAAGCACAACCTAACTTAGTTTCCCATGCCTACACAGGATCTTATTCAATTCAAAGCTTTCTTGAGGATGAATGACATTTGTCTTAGTATTTATCCATTTTCTCATATTACTTCAACAACCACATTCCATGATGTCATTCTAGCTATGGTGGAAAAATGGAGAGGCATGCAAGCTGAATTGTGAAAAAGAATCCCAGCTTTTGATTTAATCTCAGTTCCGTGTATCAATAAGATGCACAGCATACCACTGTTGGGAGACTAGTGGAGATGTAGTATCTCATTTAATAGCAATATATGATATTCTAAAATCTCTTATTTTTTATGTGCTACCTGAACCTCTTGAAGTTCAAACAAGTTTATTTGATTAGATTAGCAAAACTCCTTGGATGTGTCTAAGGTTCATTTTCTTTTTCTTTCTTTTTTTGGAGATGAGGACCGAACCCAGGGCCTTGTGCTTGCTAGGCAAGCGCTCTACCACTGAGCTAAATCCCCAACCCCGGTTCCTTTTCATTTATAAGTTATTGACAGAACAAGAAGAGACATGGCACAGTTAAAAAAAGAACTTTCAAGGTGAATGCCATTAGGTAATTCTTTACATGATTAGTCTAAAGTTTTACTCAACATTATGTCATCATAGAGAGAAAAGGGTTCTACTTCTTAAAATGGTCTGTTTGTGGGGCCCCTAGTAGTGTGCCAGGCCTATCCCCAGTGCATGAGCTGGCTTTTTTGGAACCTATTCCCTATGCTGGGATGCCTTGCTCAGCCTTGATCCAGGGGGGAGGAGTTTGGTCCTGCCTCAACTTGATGTGCCATGCTCTGTTGACTCCCATGGGAGGCCTTACTCTTTCTGAATGGAGAAGGAGGAGGAGTGGATGGGGGTGGCTAGAAGGGAAGTAGGGGGAGGGAATGGGAGGAGAAGAGGGAGGGGAAACTGTGGCTGGTATGTAAAACAAATAACAAAATAGTTTACATCTGTAAAATAAGTTAATTTAAAAAATTCAGGCAAAGTTTTCCTTGCATTGCAAGGCTGGGGATGTAGCCCAGTGGCAAAGTACTCGTTTAGCATATACAAGGCCCCTGGCATCAGTCTCCAGGACCACAAAAAGAATGTTAGCAGTAAACATGCAGACCATGAACAAACAGCCACAGGAAATCCCTTCCGGGCTTCCTTCACCCATAAGAATTCTCAGCAGCTTATTTTTGTCTAGTGTAGCTAATTAGATACCTATATCCACCGATTCTACCTTTGAGTCAAACACACTCCTTATTTCTCCCTAAACCTGCTACTGCTCTCCCAAGGCAGCCATTATTGCCTCACCCCTAGAGGCTACTAAAGCCGCCTTTCACCACAGCTCTTTTGTCACAAACCAACCAGAGTGAGCTGTGAAAAGCCATGTCACACGACATATTCCTCAACAATAAAAGTCACTCCTCTCACAGCTAATGTGGCCAGGTGTCTCCTGCCAACTTAATCTGTATGTGTTTGTATTTTGGTTTTCTACTCCTAGCCCCAAATTTGGGTCCAGAGAAGGGGGTGTGCTAAGTCAATAATTCCAGTCCCTTTGTGTTGTGGCTAATAGTCATCACCAAAGATGGCACCAGATGGAGATCTGATAGGTGAATGGTGCCAGAAGCAGTGGCTCTGATGCTACTTCCAGCAGAGCACATAAAAACAATGAGAAACATCCAGTAGCACACAGTGTGCTTTATCCCCAACACATATACAGAAAAGTTGAAGACAGCAAAAACTGAATACCACCCAGTCATTTATGAAGATCATCACAAAAGTATAACCTTACAGCAAGGCATTTCTTAAATCTACTATGTTACCGCTCTGACCACCTTGGAAGATTCTGTAAGAGGAATCCGAAGTATTACTGATTTTCCTTTGTTTCTAGCACCAGATGAATATTTATTCATTCAGATGAATGTTGATGTGAAATAAAGCAAAATCTAACATCATGCGCATCAAAACCCAGAAATTTTCCTATTAAGTTAGGCCAGATACGCACTCTTTCATGATGTTTTATGTGTGATGATGCAACTATGTAATTGTTCAAAGCAAAGAAAAAGAATTAACATAGGACGGCAGAGATGGCTCAATGGTTGTGGTGATTTGAAGGAGACTGATACCCTTGGGCTCTTATGTTTGAATACTTGGTCCCCAGTTGGTGGGACTGTTTGGGAAAGATTAGAAGTTGTGGCCTTGTCAGAGGAGGTGTGTCACTGGGAGTGTTTCAAAAGCTCATGGCAGTCCCAGTTAGCTATCTCTGCCTCCTGCTTGTGGATCAGATGTGAGCTCTCGGCGATTGCTCATTCATCATGCCTGCCTGCCTGTTGCCACGTTCCCCCGTGATGGTCACGTGCTAACCCTCTGAAACTGTTAGCAAGCCCCAAATGACGTGGAGTTACAGGGTTTTGGAGTTGTCTTGTATGGTTTTGATCTTGCTTTGGTCCAATATTTCCTCACTTTTCCCCTTTTGGAATGGTAAAATACATCCTGTGACATTTGTATGTTGGAAGTATGTGACTAGCCTTTTGTATTTAAAGGGGGTTACAGTTAAGAGACTGCCTTGAGCTTCAGAAGAGACTTTGAACTTTTTTGTTTTTATTTCAATTTTTGTTCATTAAGTACTTCTGTAAGTGTATGTATGTGTGAGAGTGTGGTGGCCTCAGAGGACAGAAGAGGGTGTCAGATCCCCTGGGACTGGAGTTACAGATGGTTGTGAGTCCCTGTGTGGGACTGAACTTGGGTTCTCTACAAGAACCGCGAGTATTCTAACCACTGGGCCATCTCTCTAGCTCTCAAGACTCTGACCTTTCAAAGTGTTGAGACTGTGAAAGACTATGGGGAGTTCCGGAGTTGGACTGAATGCATTTTGTATCATAATACTGCCTTGGACTTATGGGGCTCAGGAAGTAGACTGGGGTGGTTTGAATGAGAATGGCTTGTACAGGCTAATATATCTGAATGTTTGGTTCCCAGTTGGTGAAACTGTTTGGAAAGGATTGGCTGTGGTCTTGATAGAGGAGGTGTGCCATTAGGGGTGGGTTTTTGAGGTTTCAAAAGCCATGTTATTCCCTGATATCATGAGCTCTATCTTGCTTCCTGCCTGTGGATTAGGATGTATGCTCTCAGCTACTGGTCCAGTGCCATGCCTGCCTACCTGATTCCATGTTCCCCACCATGATAGTCAGGGGCTCACCCTCTGAAACTGTAAGCAAGCCCTCAATTAAATTTTTTCTCTTATAAGCGGTCTTGGTCATGGCCACTTATATCTTCACAGCAATAGAAAAGTAATTAAAACACCAATGTTAAGAGAATTTATCAAGATGACAGATTCATCTGAATAACTGTGCAAGAAAGGATTAAACAGAACAGGTAACAGTAACAATATGTCTAGTCAAATTTAATGTACAT